>NC_135815.1:35249505-35849505 GCF_964213995.1 Mustelus asterias | reverse complement strand
AAGAGATTTGTCACTCGAACATTTGTAACATATGGCCATAATTATCACTGTTACAACAGCAAGTTGTTCCCTGTATTCAGTTTGATTCTAACATATGGGATGCAAACGATTCACATTCAAGTTTGGAATCTTATTTTGACCGCATGTGTTTTGTCAGAACAATTTGCCAAATTTGCTAAAATATTTACAAAATGTAAGAAATATGATACATGTCCTGTGCAGTTAATATGCACAATGGTTTTCTGGTCTCACTTACTAATGCCATTTTTGTAAACACATAAAAGACAAAAATGATGAAAATAGGATGGGTTTATTTATGAACCCAATAAACTGCACTGAAAATGGACACTGTGTAAGTGAAAATGCTTCATTCCAACTCATTCTGAAAAATATTAATTAATGGTCTACTGTTGGGGAATTATTTATGATGGGCTGTTGCACTGAAAAAATGGTACATTATCTACATGTTTGTTGGAAAAGTATTCCTTATTTTTAACCAAAACTTCCCTGAGAAAAATTAATTTTGTTCAATTGCATTTTTAAGACAAAAAAAATCAAAGAATTCAAGAAAGAAATTGCAATTGTATGCTTCTGCTCATATCATTTCCACAGTGCTTTGATGAACTGGCAACTAGGTAATGGACCCAAATCTTAGCCTGGGATTTGAACCCACAATTTTCTGACACAGAGCTGAGCACATTATTACTAAGCAAAGCTGGCACTTACATATGATTAAAAACAATGAATGATCATGGCTCAACTTGTTACTCATTATCGTTTTGTACCAGTAAAAATTGGTAAAATTTTATATACCTTACAATTTCTTAAATTAAAATCATAGACTTAATTAATTTTAAAAGTTTTAAGATAAATTTCAACAATCCTTAAGAAATTTGTGTGTAAAAACAGAAATGGATGATTTCTCCTTAATATTGCTCAACTATTGAAGAATTGTACACGATTTTACAAGATTATATTTTAATTATGTCTATAACTACCTTTCATGTTTGAATACTTACTTGGGGCAGCATGGTGGGCACAGTGGTTAGCACAGCTGCCTCACAGCGCCATGGACCTGGGTTCGATTTCAAGCTTGGATCACCCTCTTCTGCATGGGTTTCGTCCGGGTGCTCCTGTTTCCTCCCACAGTCCAAAAGATATTCTGGTGCTATTAGGTGCATTGGCCATGCTAAATTCTCCCTTGGTATACCTGAACCGAGGCGCCGGAGTGACTAGGGGATTTTCACAGTAATCTCATTGTAGTGTTAATGTAAGCCTACCTGTGCCAGTAATAACTCAACTTAAACTTGTCAAAATTGGTGTCTTCTTTTGATATTACTGTAATTATAAATATAGTAAAACCATAACTAATCGATGTTTTTAAAATAAAAATTATGATTCACTATTATACATTCTGTGAGGATCTGGTCAAAATGAAAATTGCAGGATCTGTCAAACTTAACTAATTCTTGTATGCGTCACCGAAAGTTAGCATAGCTCAAGACCTGAAACAAACTCACATGGCACCACCTCCGGTGAGAAACAGTTTGAGGAGCCTAAGTAAGCCTTGCATTTCAATACTAATGCTGTTCTAGTTTCCAAAAGATAGTTTACCCCTATCGCTCAGTGTTCTGCATAGCATTTCACCGAACAGTGTAAGAAGAAACAAAATGAAGTGCTTAGCATGATGCCCACACCAGCAAATCTATTGAAATATATCCTCATACTTTAAGACAGTTCATGAAGGTTTGTAGTAATTGTGGCATTAAAATATTTCAGTTTGTAATTTAACTTCAACCCCTTGGAGGAAAGAAACAAAAACAGATGGGCCCCTTCAATGTGGTTGCACAGCACACCAGTAAACATTAACAAAACAGAACAGATGCCAAAGGCCACACAGCTATGAGCTGTAAATTCACAGTCCAGTGCAGATCATGTCCAGAGGCATATCATAGTAGGATGAATAAATGATTCATAATTTCAAATTAACTATCTGAGTGCCAGTTTCTTGTCTGGTTTTCAGTAATGGGCTAATGTACCTTTTTACAATACTGTGCAGCACTCAAAGATAAGAGTGGACAATTCAGTTATAGCTAATAGTGCAAAGGTTATGAATGATTTTAACAATTTCAATGCATCTCTGCTATAAACTGCGTATAATGTTGGATACTGACAGAGAGACATGTGAATATTTTTGATTTGATTTATCATTGTCACATGTACTAGCATACTGTGAAAAGTATTGTTTCTTGCGCGGCTATACAGACAAAGCATACCGTTCATAGAAAAGGAAACGAGAGGGTGCAGAAAGTAGTGTTACAGGCATAGCTAGGGTGCAGAGAAAGATCAATTTAATGTAAGGTAGGTCCATTCAAATGTCTGATAGCAGCAGGGAAGAAGCTGTTCTTGAGTCGGTTGGTACGTGACCTGAGACTTTTGTATCTTTTTCCCGACGGAAGAAGGTGGAAGAGATAATGTCCAGGGTGCATGGGGTCCTTAATTATGCTGGCCACTTTGCTGAGGCAGCGGGAAGTGTAGACAGAGTCAATGGATGGGAGGCTGGTTTGCGTGATGGATTGGGCTACATTAACCGCCAAATATCTTAGTATAAAATGTGTCAAAAAGAGAATTTCTAATGTTAAATGTGTCCAATAGTTACAACAATTACATGTTCTAAATATACATTTTCACCAAATACTTGCAGTGATAAAATATTATATAAATAACATTTTTTCTCCACTAATACTCAAAAATTCAAGATTATTGTCACCAAGTAGCCAAACCTGCTTTTATTCCCATTGTAATCATTGGCAATCTAAAATTAGAAGATGTTTTCTGTTGCCCACAGAATAAATCAACTTTATTCTTTAGCGTAACATAGGACATCTGCGTTCCATGGTGGTCTGGGTGATTTGTATGTTGATTGGCAGGATAGGGATTAATACCTCAATTTAGGATGCTAAACTTTGAAGACAATAGGATCCTTCACTAGTGAATCATAAAATCATAGAATCTCTACAGTGCACAAGGAGGCTATTCGGCCCATCGAGCCTGCGCCAACAACAATCCTACCTTATTCCCATAACCCCACATATTTACCCTACTAATCCCCCAGACAACTAGAGGCCAATTTCACATGGCCAATCAACTTAACCTGCACATCTTGCCTTAGGACACTTATAAGCTTGTCAACAAGATTAAATATTTTTTTAAATATATGAATTTTGAGCCACTACTACAAAGTCCATGATTCATTTTTCTCACATTTTCAAATTTCACACGTGCAGAACCAAATCTGAAACATTCCAAAATTGAAATGGTCCATTGGAAATCGGGAATGCATGTTTGTCTGGCTTCTCGATAGTCAGAAGTTTAATCCTCCAAAACCAAATCAGAAACCAAAGAAAATGTAGGGGTGAAGCTTTTCCTTCATTCAATGTAAGAGGATATCAGGCAGTGAGGAAAATGGGCTACCAATTCACGACTGTACATTTTATACTGTTGCCCACAACCAATTGCACTGCCTGAATTCTCATTTACTGATGCAGTTGCAGGTTTAGCATCTGATTAATTCATAGCAGCCTAGGAAGGTGGAGACATGCAACCTGCCCGGTGGCACAGTGGTTAGCATTGCTGCCTCACCCGGGTTCAATTCGGACCTCGGGTCACTGTCTGTGTGGAGTTTGCACATTCTTCTTGTGCCTGTGTGGATTTCCTCCAGGAGCCCCAGTCTCCTCCCACAGTCTAAAGATGTGCGGGTTAGGTTGATTGATCACGCTAAATTGACCCTAGTGTCGGGGGATTAGCAGGGTAAATATGTGGGGTTACGGGAATAGGACCTGGGTGGGATTGTGGTCGGTGCAGACTCAATAGGCCAAATGGCCTCCTTGTTCCTAATCCATGTTCATAATCCATCCCACTTGATCCCTATCAGTTTATTAGTAATGAATATGAACAGGTGGTCTCAGAATCAGAGCTGTAGAAACAGCGCAGAAGAATGCCATAGTGCTTATCCAAGACCTTTGAAAGAACAGACATACTTAGTCCCACATTCCCGCTTTTTATCCATACCTGTGCGAGCACCTCATCCTCAAGTATCTGTAAAACTCCTTTTTAAAATTATTTAAGGATCAGCATCCAACATCTTTTTAGGTGGAGTGTTCCTGATCATAATAACTCTGAGTGAAAATGTTTTCCCTCTTCTCCCCTCCAGACATTTTATCAATGATTTTAAAACTGTTTGTTCATCACTCAACAGAGAGCAGAGTTTTTCTCTACCTACTTGATCAGTACCTCTCATCATCTTCAAAGCCTCGGTCAGTTCACCTCTTAACTTCTTCAGTTTCAAAGAGAACAGTTATAACGTTTCCAACCTCTTCTCATAGCTGACGTTATCCCTGGTGACATGCTAGTAAACCTCCTCAGTGCCCTTTCTAGGGCATATATCTCTTTTCTGAAGTATGGTTTCAATATTGTCCACAAAACCTCACTCATGGCCTAACTAATGAATGATAAGATTCCAGTTTGATCTCTTTATTTTTATATTCTATGCCTCCATTTATGAACCTATGTAACCCATATGCTTTCATAACCACCTAATCAACTAACCATGCTACCGTTAAGGATTTGTGTATATAAAGAGAAAATTCTCTGTGCTCACATACACTTTGCAAAATCAGGCCATTCGTTGTATCTGATCTTCTCATATTAGTGTTCCCAAAATACATCGCTTCACACTTCTCCACTTTGACCTCTATATGCCATACTTCTTCTCATAATGTCTATGTTACTTTGAAGCCTATAGCCATCCTCATCGCTACTTTGTCAAGTTGCGTATCATCTACAAACTTTATAACTTTGACGTTGCTCCCTAATTCAAGTTTGGGTCATTACTAAAAATTGAAGAGTAGGGGGCCCAAAATTGACTCTTGAGGAGCATTACTGCAAACTATCTCCCAATCTGAAAAATATCCATCCACCAACATCAGCCTTTGCTTCCTGTCACAATTTTGTATCGATGTCATCTTCCATCTTCATAATAATCCTTCTGCCTGGCACTTTGTCAAATCCTTTCTGAAAATCTCTAAGTACATCTACTGCATGACCTTGAACAACTTTCTGATTTTCGTCACCAAAATGTTAAATCAAGTTAGTTAGGCTTTAGCCCTCCTTGCTCAGCCTATGCTTTTCCAAATAAAAGTTTACTTTGTTCCCAATAATGGGTTTTGAAAGATTCTGATAAATACTTCTTCCAGCAACAATTGAAACTTTTCATCTGGAGCAGCTTTAGGTAATGCTGTCTTTTTCGCATATTTTCATTATTATTCTCCTATTCTTAACTTTGCTCTCCATTTTAGTGTAGCTATCACCTCACCAGTCCTTCATGTGGAGAGATAGATTTTACTGTATTTTACTTTATTGGATTTTACTGTATGCATGGACTATTGAAGCCTTGAAAAGTCCCTCCAAAAACAAGAGTCGGCTTGTATGCCAAGTATAAAGTGAACCGCTGGCAGGAGCGGTCGCTGTCTTTGCCATTCGCCACGCGGGGTCGGCTCTGTGTGGGCATGTCTTACATTCCCACACATTTTTGTGATACGGTACACACCCCGATTACAAGGTTCTGGTGAGTAAAACATCCATTCGTGAGGTGAAAAATTGAGGCTGAGGCCGGAATTTTACCGGCCCGCCCGCCATGGGAATCGAAGCGGGCAAGGGGTGGAGCATGGGAAGGTCTGTTAACCTCGGGTGGGATTTTACGGTTTCGGGACAAGTGAGGCCATAAAATCCTGCCCTAAGTGTCAATGCAAGTATAGCATGTCATGGGTGAAAAGGGGGGTCAACTATAAGATTGACTATTTGCTAAAACATGTTTTTGATGCCAAAGTAGTGGTGTAATCTTATAGGCTGTGTCGACTTATACACTGCAATCTACTCAAGTCATTTAATATTTCAACCATGTGCACTGCCTCTACAGAATGTTTTCCCTTGAGTCCTTAGTCGGCTCAACCATTTCCCTTGCTAACTTTCCATACTTTATAGCTGGAATTCTCCAACCGTTCATACCAGTAGGATTTTCCCATCCTGCTGCAGTGAATGGAGATTTGGCTGGCCGCTGGGAGCATGGCGTAAACGGCCAGTTAGGGTTGCACCCAATATGTTGAGAACATTTTTCGGATTCAGTTTAATTTAGCAAGCTAATCTTTTCTCATAACCTTTCTTGGTCACCCAGATTGACTTTTTCCATTTTCTCCTGTACTTCTCATATTTTTTGTGGTTAGTAACCGAGGCCGGGATTCTCCAGAAAAAAGTCTAAGTCTCCATTTCACGTGAAAATGGGAGTATATCCGGCTGATTTTTTTAGTATGATTTTCAGAAGGAATCTCTGACACTCTGTCCATCACAGAGAGCCCAAGCGGGATTCACTCTGGAAATCTTTGGGTGGGGCTTATTCCCACCTGAGAGGTCGACAGCATTGCGCTGAACGGGCCACTGTACGTGTCAGAGCGAAGATTGCCAGCCTCCCAATCGGCTGACCAGACTCCCCATTGCTGGCCTTGCAGAACCCCACACCCACTGATCGCTGGCCTCCCAGACCTCCCCGGACAAGTTCCGATGTCCCCCCCGACCAGCCCCGATCTCCCCAACCCCCCATCTGGCTAGCCCTGATCTCCCGATCCCCCCACCCGCCCCAGGCAGCCCTGATCTCCTGACCCAACCCCCGGCAGTCCAGACCCCACCCCCCCCTCCCACCCACTGCCAACCCCGACCCTCCCCCATCCGTATGACCAGCTCTGATCGGGTCCCTCTGCCCGCAATCCTGAATGCAGTGGCAGTGGGACCCCCACCCCAACCGATCAGCCCCCAATAAGCCCCGCCCCCATCTGGGCCCGCTCGTCTGGCCCTGCCCCCTTGGCACTGCCCAATGCCCAGTGGGCAGTCACAGTTTTCCACTTGGGCAGTGCCAGAGTGGCAGGCTGGCACTGCCAGGCTGGCACTGC
This sequence comes from Mustelus asterias, assembly GCF_964213995.1. Taxonomy (NCBI): domain Eukaryota; kingdom Metazoa; phylum Chordata; class Chondrichthyes; order Carcharhiniformes; family Triakidae; genus Mustelus; species Mustelus asterias. The sequence goes on along the minus strand of NC_135815.1, from coordinate 35,842,504 downwards.
CCAAGGGGCAACCCCCCCTTACTGCCGACTTCCTGGGGGGCCACAACAGCCTCTCTTCACTCCAGCAGGGTTGGGCCACCTGGTTCCCATTAGTGGGGAGCAGTTGTAAGCCCCGCTGGAATGAACCACTCTCGGCTGGGAGGGAGACTTCAGTCCCAGGCCTGCTAATGAAATGGAGATCTGGATTTCCATATGTTAATCAGCTCCGCACCAATTTCCAGCATGGAGCAGATTACTCTGAAAATCTTTGGCTGGGAGACGCGCAGAGGTCCGGGCGCCCAGTGGGAAGCCCCCAAAATGGCCCCCGCTGATGTCTCAGGGCCCGCTGCACTGCTGGGAGAATCGCCCCCTGAGTCCTGCTCCCAATGTTTGTCACGCGTATTTTTTTGTGTATGATGGTTATGCACCTATCCAATCTGTATTGAATTAATCCAAACTACTACTCTGGGTAGGAGAAGTCATCCTAAAATGTTATAACATCAATGCCACTTGCCTTAAAATATATTAAAATCACTGCCTTTTTGACTTACATTCTATTGTGCTGAATTTCTGACTACTAGATTTGGATGGTGTGGAATTAATTCCTTTCATTAGGAACCCCCAGATCAGAAACTCCAAGGTATGTTATGAAGTTATATTATGAAGTTAGCGTAGACTTTTTTTAAATTTTGGCGTGAGTGTAAGCATCAGATGTTCACTCTAGGTATGATTTGAGTGACCCACTGGGAAGCTTTTATTAAAACAAACTATATTTAACAACACAATTAAAATATAACAATAAGAATTAGCATAACTTTTATCAGTTGAAATATGACAAGGTATAATTCTTAACAGCTAACTATCTCTACAGTTCCAATTTAAGCGGTAACCACACAGGCATAAATCCCTCTTCAGACTAAGTTAGCACAAAGAAAACATATAGGCTCATGTGGATGCTAGATTTCCAGCTTTTTAACCCCTCTGAAGAAATACAGAAAGATTTGTCTTCTGACACCCTTACAGCAGCCTCCAGAGAAAGATTCAACCCAAACAGTAGAACCTCAGAGAAAGCGAGCCATTTTCAGTCTCCAAATCAAGAGTAAGACAGAGGCACCTCTCTCTACAGTTCCCAAGCAGCAACTGAGCTTATTTCTCTGTGTAAGCTTAGTCACATGATTTTTCTGTCAAGCAACCTCAACAAGCCCTACTCTGAAAAATCCCAGGGGAAACATTAAAATAACATAACTGCATTAGTCCAGATTAAAGCAAACATTCCATGCAATTAGGAGCAATTATGCTTCTGCAGCATCAACCAGTAGGCACCTGGTTATAGAGAAAATGACACTGATAAATAGAACTGACTCCTAAAAAACAATCTTGCACAAGAAACATGGCACAAATACATTTCTTAAAGGCACACCTTTTAGTCAGTTCTGAAAACAAAGTCCTACATAATGTAACGTAGATCATAAATTGATCATATCAAAGGAAATAATGCATTAACTTGTGTAATTCTAAGCACAACAATGAGGAACTTAATTACATAGCCTCCCAATGGCTTAGCGAATATAGTCAGTGAGTAGCTAAATTCGATCCCCAACCTGTATTGAATTAATGAGATGAAGTCACAAGGGGAGTATTAAAATCAACCTACATGGGCGGAGTTTAATGGCCCGTCACAGAGTGGGTGGGGCTGGAAAATGTGGTGAACCATTCAAAAGTCCATTAACTTCAGCAGGAGAGGAAAATTCTGCTAGCGGAAAATTCCACTCTGTGCTTTTAAGGTCGAGAGGCACAGTTAGCCAGGAATTCTGCATCAGATCATGAGCTACTGGCAGCAGCTCCTCCTGGGACTTTTCATGCATGGATGTCAGGTTAATATAGGATCAGCCTCTTTTGATCTCCACTAACCAACAAGCCATTTGAGACAGTTAACAATCAGGTAACTGAAATATTAAGTAATCAACATCGTGGAAGAGGCAAGAAAATGTAGAGAAAAAAAACACATTATCACTCTTAACTATCAGGGGATATTCGCTGATGATGGCACAATGTTCAACAACATTCACAACTCCTCAAATACTGAACCAGTCCATGTCCAAATGCAGCAAGACCTGGACGATATCCAGGCTTGAGCTGACAAATGACAATTAACATTTGCGCTAGGTAATAACCATTTCTAACAAGAGACCATCTAACCATCTCTCTTTGACATTCAATGGCAGTGTCTCAATGAGTCCACAACTATCAACATTGTGGGGGTGTTCATTGACCAGAAACGGAGCTGGACTAGCCATATAAATTTGGCTACAATATGCAGGGAGTAACTCATCTCCTGACTCCTCAAAGCCTGTACACCATCGACAAAGCACAAACCAAGAGTGTGATGGAGTATCATCCACTTGCCTGGGCGAATGCAGCTCCAACAACACTCAAAAAGTTCGACATCATCCAGAACAAATCACTTTGCTTGTTTGGCACCATGTCCACAAACATTCACTCCCTCCACCACCAATGCACAGTGGTAGCCGTGTGTACCATCTACATGATGCATTTCAGGAACTCATCAAGCCTCCTTATACAGCACATTCCAAACCTACGACCACTATTGCCTAAATTGAGAAGGGAGCTCTGTCACCTGGAAGTTCACTTCCAAGCCACACACCAACCTGTTGCGGAAATATATCACCGTTCCTTCACTGTTCCTGGGTCAAAATCCGAGAACTCCTTCCCTAACAGCACTGTGGGTGTACCTACACCACATGGACTGCAGCGGTTCAGGAAGGCAGCTCGCCACTACCTTCTCAAGGGCAATTAAGAATGGGCAATAAATGCTGGCCTAGCCAGCGACGTACACATCCCATTAATGGATGTAAAAAAGGATTCTGCCTATATCAGCCTTGAATTCTTCAGCAGGTTTAAGTATTTCTGAGAAGTTATTTTAACGAATGTAGACGTCTAATCAGTCCAACTATTTGGAAAGCAGTCACCTGATTCATATCAGCCACAACATTGATCTGAATAGGGGTGAGCACTGACATGTACATCACTGCTGGTTTGGGGGAAGAGGCAAAACATCTGGTAGCTGCCCCACAAACTCAGTCTGGAAAGTAAACAGGAAAAACATCAGGTAGAGCGGTAGTGAGCAACTGGGAGTGGATAAGGAAGATTTTGTGGGCACAGAGAGCCTAAGTGGGCTTTTGCGGCATTCTCAAAGCAGACTCCTGCTGCCCCTTCTAGATCTACTGGTTAATCAACATTTGGCACCACTGGGCAGACTTGCATGACGTACACTGTAACCATCGGTACTTAAAAACTGTGCTGGTGTCTTACACTCATCATAAGACCTTTATTTAAATATTTAGATAAGGCTGCTGCTCATTTTGAATGGGAGTGCTGCCATTACAGCCACCAGTGGGTGGTAAAGGGTAAAAGATAATCTACCTAGAACCCATTTTACCTTAGAACATAGAACATAGAACATTACAGCACAGAACAGGCCCTTCGGCCCACGATGTTGTGCCGACCTTCATCTGAAACCAAGATCAAGCTATCCCACTCCCTACCATCCTGGTGTGCTCCATGTGCCTATTCAATAACCGCTTAAATGTTCCTAAAGTGTCTGACTCCACTATCACTGCAGGCAGTCCATTCCACACCCCAACCACTCTCTGCGTGAAGAACCTACCTCTGATATCCTTCCTATATCTCCCACCATGAACCCTATAGTTATGCCCCCTTGTAATAGCTCCATCCACCCGAGGAAATAGTCTTTGAACGTTCACTCGATCTATCCCCTTCATCATTTTATAAACCTCTATTAAGTCTCCCCTCAATCTCCTCCGCTCCAGAGAGAACAGCCCCAGCTCCCTCAACCTTTCCTCATAAGACCGACACTCCAAACCAGGCAGCATCCTGGTAAATCTCCTCTGCACTCTTTCCAGCGCTCCCACATCCTTCTTATAGTGAGGTGACCAGAACTGCACGCAATATTCCAAATGCGGTCTCACCAAGGTCCTGTACAGTTGCAGCATAACCCCACGGCTCTTAAACTCCAACCCCCTGTTAATAAAAGCTAACACACTATATGCCTTCTTCACAGCTCTATCCACTTGAGTGGCAACCCCTAGAGATCTGTGGATACCTTGTGAACAGAATGGTGGGCAAACAAAAATCAATCCCTTGCCCCATTCTTTGGCCAGTAGCTTCTATGCTATTAACAAATAGCAAAACAAATCATAGGATCCCTACAGTGCAGAAGGAGGCCATTCGGCCCATCTAGCCGACAAAACATCTGGGACATCATTGTCTGGATTTCAAACCTTTCCTCACATTAAACCAAATTGCAAAATACGGTGGAGGGCAATAATTTCAAGTTCCCTTCTGGGAATTGGAATAACTTGGCATTTACTGTCAGCTGTGTCCTTAACAGTATCAAATTGAAAGAAAAAATGTATAATCCTGCAAAGATGAGTTGCAGGCCAGAAGTTTGGGCAGAATAATAAAGAACAGCAAAGATCGACTAAAAGATTAGGAAGAAGGGAAAAATTAGAGTACAAGAGAAAGTTGGCTGGAAATATAAAAAGAGACAGTAAGAGGTTCTACACATATTTAAAAAGGAAAATGATAAGTAAAATTAGCACTGGTATGGTAGAGTGCGAGTCTGTAGAATTAATAATAGAACATAATGGTGGATGAATTGAACAAGATATTTTGTATCAGCACGGTGGGCGGCACGGTGGCACAGTGGTTAGCACTGCTGCCTCACAGCACAGGGACCCATGTTCGATTCCCGGCTTGGGCCACTGTCTGTGTGGAGTTTACACGTTCTCCCCGTGTCTGTGTGGGTTTCCTCCAGGTGCTCCAGTTTCCTCCCACACTCCAAAGATGTGCGGGTTACGTGGATTGGCCATGCTAAATTGCCCCTTAGTTGTCAGGGGGACTAGCTAGGATAAATGCATTGGGTTGTGGGGGTAGGGCCTGGGTGGGATTGTGGCCGGTGCAGACTCAATGGGCTGAATGGCCTCCTTCTGAACTGTACAATTCTGTGATTCTGTGTGTCTGGCTTCATTGTAGAGGATAGAAATAATATCCTAGAAATAATTGTGAATCAGGAGATGAAAGGGAGAGAGAAGCTTAAAACAATTATAATCACCACCATGGAAAGGGCACAAAGAAAATTATTGGAACTAAATGCTCACAGGTCCCCAATTCCTGATGGACTTCATCTTATAATCTTAAAAGAAGAAGTTGCTGAGACAGTAGATGCATTGGTTTTAATTTCCCCCAAATCCCTAGAATCTGTAAAGGTCCCATCAGATTGGAAAATACCAAATTTCACTCCTCTATTCAAAAAATGAGGGAGACATGAAGCAGGAAATTATAGACCAGTTAGTTTAACATCTGACATAGGGAACTTGCTGGAATCTATTGTTATAGAGTTCATAGCATGGCATTTAGAAAATCTCAATCCAATCAGGCAGAGTCAACATGGTTTTGTGAAAAGGAAATCCTGTTTAACTAATTTATTGGAGTTCAACATGGATAAAGGGGAATCACTGGATGTGCTGTACTTAGATTTCAAGAAGGCATTTGACAACATGTCGCATCAGAGCAAACTAAGAGCCCATAGTCCATGGGATAAGATATTAGCATAAATAGAGGGGGAATTTCCACTCCCATTTTCAGGGCGCAGCAGAAGAACAGGAAATCCCAACACTGCTCCTGGAATTGCCCCCTGCCACAGTCCCTGCCACAGTTCCAGAGAGAAGTGCCCGGGCAGTTCCAAGGATCTGTCCCAAGAGTTGTGCCATATCGGGGGAGAGGGGTGTTGCATGGGTATGTGTTCTGTCGGGTGGGGGAGGGGGGGGAGGGGGGGAAATATTCCATTGGGTAAGTATTCCATATGGTGGGCTCTTTGGGGTGTTCCATGGTGGGAGATCCATTGGTGGGGAGGGGTTGGGGTTCCATGAGAGGGGGGGTTCCATGAAGGAATATCCTGCCTTTTAAAAATGGCACCCCGATCCTGCACCAACTAAGTTGCTGGAGTGGCAGGTTCAATCAGAGGCCACCACGCCAGTGTGACATCATGGGACTTGTCCCTTAACTTTTTTTAACTAAGACCACAAAAATACAATGGAGGAAGTCACCCTTGAACCATTTTTCCTGCCCACTCTGCCTAAAAATGAGAAAGTTCCGCCCAGAGGATTTGCTAGCTAACAGGCACAAATGTGTGGCAAATTGTGATGAGTGAAGTAGCACAGGGATCAGTCCTGGGGCTTCAGCTAGTTACAATTTATATCAATGATTTGAGTGAAGGGGCTGAATATATAGTTGCTAAATTTGATGTAGACACAAAGATGGGTAGGAAAGTAAGTTGTAAAGATGACATAAGGGGCAAGATTTTCAGTCTGCGTTTGCCCCAAAACCGGAAAATCCCACCTAGATCAACAGACCTTTGCATGGTCTGCACCCCCCCCCCTCTCCACCCCCCCCCCTCCCCCCCTCCCACTTGCTACGATTCCCGTAGCGGGCAGAACAGGAAAATTCCCCCCAAGGAGTCTGCAAAGGGACATACATAGATAAGAGAGCAGGCAAAGATTTGACGGATGGAGTATAATTTGGGAAAATGTGAACTTGTCCACTTAGGCAGGAAGAATAGAAAAGTAGCATAATATCTAAATGGAGAGAGATTTCACAACTCTGCAGTGCAGAAGAATCTGAGTGTCCTAGTACATGAATCACAAAACGTTAGTTTGCAGGTACAGCAAGTGATTAGGAATCTAAATGCAATGTTGTCATTTATTGCAAGGGGTGTGGGATAAAAAAAGAAGGGATGTTTTGCCACAGTTGTGAGGCCATATCTGGAGTAATGTTTTGATCTCCTTATTGAAGAAACAATATACTTGTGTTAGAGGCAGTTCCGAGAAGATTCACTTGGCTGATACCTGGGATGGGGGGATTATCGAATGAGGAGAGGTTGGACAGGCTGGGCCTGTATCCACTGGAGTTTAGAAGAATTGAGAGGTGACCTTATTGAAACATATATGATCGTGAGGTGACTTGACAATGTGTATGCTGAAAGGATGTTCCTCCTTGTGGACAGAGGCGGACTTACAATGATACACATCAAAAGCCTAGGCACAAGGCCCCAACCAATGTGTGGGCAGGGGAGGGCGGTGGGGGGCGGGGGGGGGGGGGGGGGTTGGTGGGCACATGCTGGCTGCTGGCTTTGACACACCAATCAGATCCGGAGAACTTTGAATTTGCTGATAGCTCAAGAAATACAAATGAGTCCATCAGCAGCCAATGCAGAATAATATCGGGCTCTGATTGGTGGAGTGTCTTAGGGGATCTAATGAATCCAGAGTAGCCTGAGCCTACAGTGAACCTGCCGCGGTGTGAGGACCAAGGAGGAGGCACTAGGGGCCGCCGAGGGGAGCAGTGGGGCAACTCAACCAGGCCAGCAGCAAGGCTGAGAGGCCTGGTGAGCAATAACCTGAGGGCGAAGGTGAGGAGGCCAGCCAAGCAGGAGGTGAGGCAGCCAGTGAGTGAGTGAGCCAGCACATTTCCTGAGGTTATCGTCGAGGAGAGGTGAGGTGTGAGGGCCGAGGAGGCCCCAGCAATCATCGAGAGTAGCAACGGGATGACTTGACCAAGCTAGCAGCAGGGCTGAGGAGGGCTGGTGGACAATGAACCAAAGGCGAAGGCAAGGTGAAGTGAGGAGGCCAGGCAACTGGTGAGGTAGTTAATGAGTGAGCGTGCACATTTCCCAAGCAGAATTGAGGTGCGAGGACCGAAGAGGCACCGTGCCGGCAGTCATCGAAGGGAACAACAGGGCGATTCGACCAGGCCAAGAGGGCAGAGTAACAAGCCGAGGGCAAGCTGAGGAGGCCAGATAGCCAGGCAAGCAGCCAATGAACCAGCAGAAGAGCAATATTATTGAGTGAGCCGGAGCAGTTTTCAGGGTTGACGAAGACGGGGCAACCGAGGGCAAGACCGAGACCATATCATAGCCAGGCAGCCAGTGAGCCCGCACAACAGCGAGGTCCTCAGGTGAGCAGAGGAAACCTGAACCCCAGTACTGAGGAGAGAAAAGAAAGCCTGCCATTTCGGAAAATTAATTCATTAAAATCAAGAAAAATCAAACAATATGATATGAAAAGGAGAAAAGCTATCCATTGTGGCACGGATTGCAAACAATTGCTGAAGCAAGAAAATCTTTTAAAAATGTCTCTCTTCTCTTGTTTAAATTCTGTTTTAAATGGGACCACTATTTGTTAGGACTGGGACGGGTACATGTGATGTCATGGGGGAGTTCCGGCACGGAGGCAGAGCGCGGACCCCCTGGATTTCTTGTGGGAGAGACTAGAAGTAGGGGACACTGTTAAACGATAAGTGGCCTTCCATTTAAGATGGCGATTGGAAGACATTTGTTTCTCTCAGAAGGTCATGTGTCTTTGGAAATTTCTTCCCCGGAAGGTCAATTAATACTTTTAATATGTTTATATATTCATATGATATTCAGGAGAATCTGGGCGTACAGGTCCACGGGTCCCTGAAAGTGGCAACACAGGTGGATAGGGTGGTCAAGAAGGCATACAGCATGCTTGCCTTCATCAGCCAGGGCATCGAGTATAAAAGTTGGCAAGTTATGTTACAGCTGTATAAGATTTTAGTTTGGCCGCATTTGGAATATTGCGTGCAGCTCTGGTCGCCACACTACCAGAAGGATGTGGATGCTTTGGAGAGGATGCAAAGAACGTTTACCAGAGTGATGCCTGGTCTGGAGGATTTTAGGTATGAGGAGAGGCTGGATAAAATGGATTGTTTTCACTGGAAAGACAGAGGCTGAGGGGCGGCCTGATAGAGATCTACAAAATTATGAGAGGCATAGACAGGGTGGATAGTCAGAGGCTTTTTCCCAGAGTGGAAGCATCAACTGCAAGAGCGCACAGGTTTAAGGGGAGAGGTGGTAAGTTTAGGAGTGAAGTGCGGGGAAAGTTTTTCACACAGATGGTAGTGGGTGCCTGGAACGCACTGCCAGTGGAGGTGGTGGAAGCAATGTTCAAGTGTGTCTTGATAAACACATGAACGGGAGGTGAACAGAAGGATAGAAACTGCGTATTGACACAGGCTTAGTGGGCTGAAGGGCCTGTCCCTGTGCTGTATTGTTCTTTGTTTCTTGTTTGTTCTTTATATGTAAAAGTTAAATGTATCTGTCAGCCTTACTATAATTGGTAGCATATCCTCAAGCACAAAGCAAGCAAAGCTGTAAATGCTACTATTTATATTGGCAATAGAATGCACACCTGTGAGTATTCAAACTCGTCCTAACATCATGGAGTGCAATTTGATGAAAATGACCATAAGATGACATTCTCCTGTTTTGTTAAGGTCTTTGATGTGGTGGTTATATCCAATCAAAGCGTAACAGCAAAACAGATGCTGCAACTAACACATGGGTCTGCGATACCTATTGAGGCACACATTTTTCCAATTGTTGAACCAACATGTCATCCTTGTGTGCTGGGTTTCTGCAGTGAAAGTAACGTTGCGGTTACCAGCACTGTTATTTAAGTGCACATCAGACAGCAAACCTCCAGCGACCACACATGTACACTGGGATTCACAAATCCAGAAGCTGATGTCAAAGGTGCTCAGCTCTTCCCAAAGCTACACAAAATGGCACCTTGTCATCTTACACACCATCAAAATGTTTCTGCATGGCTTGAAGTTCCTATATTTACCTCAGCAATTCAGGCTAAATTTGGCAAAATAAGGTTGGGGCACCTCCATTCCAGTTCAAGCACCTTTCTAATGGTCCAGTCAGCCTTAATTACTCACAAATCATAGAATCATAGAATCCCTACAGTGCAGAAAGAGGCCATTAGGTCCATCAAGCCTGCACTGACAACAATCCCACCCAGACCCTACCCCTATAACCCCACATATTTACCCTGCTAATCCCTGTGATTACTTCAGCCAGGCTAATAAGATTGGCTTGCTAGAGTATGAACTACCTGATGAGTCCTATCATGTCTACGTTTTGTGTTTTAGATTGCACACCCTTTTCAGTTTTCTGAAAAACCTTTTATAAATGTTTTGTTTGCACCTCAGCCCCACGCTCCTGATCTAGGGGCACCTAGTGCGGAGAGGGGTGGGTCGGGATGCCGACTTCCTCGTGAACCTGCTCCTGGGCCTGGCGAGACGCGCCATCAATAGGTCCAGGCAGCGGGCGATCGACGGGGCCGTCCATCCTGACTGCCTGCCCCTCTACCACGGCTACATTCGCGGCCAGGTGTCTCTGGAGAGGGAGCATGCAGTGTCCAGGGGTGCAGTTGACACTTTCCGCGACCGCTGGGCACCGCAGGGGCTGGGGTGTATTATCGACCCTGATAATCACCTTTTGATTTAATGTTTTAAGTTTCCTTTCGACTTTGTTTTTTTGGTTCGGGGTGTTCCCCCTTCCTTTTGGGGAGCTGTCCCTCTTAATTTGTCCCTAGGTTAATTTGAGTTTGTTTATTTGGTTGGTATTGGTATTAAAAGAGATGCTTGAAGAGTCCTAATTGATAGTAAAATCAGGGAGCCTCATGCTCCCTATTTAAAACAGGTGTGTCAGACTCCCAGCCTGCATTCAGCAGGGAGCAATTGGAGAGCTGGCTGTGTACAGATGTATGGTGTAAATAAAGTAACTTGGTGACAGAACTTTCGCCTCTGTGGAATTATTACAATCCCCCTGACACTAGGGTCAATTTAGCGTGGCCAATCTTTGGACTGTGGGAGGAAACTGGAGCACCTGGAGGAAATCCACGCAGACACTGGGAGAATCTGCAAACTCCACATAGACAGTTACCCAAGGCCGGAATTGGACTCTGGTCCCTGGCGCTGTGAGGCAGCAGTGCTAATTACTGTGTCACCGTGCCGCCCCTTCCTCAAATGGCCTCTCTGGAACTGAAAATTAACTTTTACAAATGGGGCATGTAACTTCCTCAGGTTTAAGTTGTCGTGAATGGAAATTAGTTTTTACTTTGTCTTTTTTAATATCTCTTCACCTAATCTTTCTTTCTCTGTCTTTCTTTTGCTTTCTGTACCTGCTTGGACATTAAATTCACTATACTCATTGGAACTTTCTGCTTCAGACACTGCTGCCCATCTGATTTCAAGTTTAGTTTATTTATTAGTGTCACAAGTAGGCTTACATTAACATTGCAATAAAGTTACTGTGAAAATCCCCTAGTCGCCACACTCCACGCCTGTTCGAGTACACTGAGGGAGAATTTAGCATGGTCAATGCACCTAACCAGCACGTCTTTCAGACTGTGGGAGGAAACTGGAGCACCCGGAGAAAACCCACGCGGACACGGGTAGAACGTGTAAACTCCGCACGGACAGTGACCCAAGCTGGGAATAGAGCCCAGGTCTCTAGCGCTATGAGGTAGCACACAGCAATATCACATTATTAGATAATAAAAGCGGCACTTTCTTGGAATCAAGGACAATCTAACCATTTACTTGTAAGCTTGTAAACGCTGTGATTGATCGTATTCAGAGTTGAAGTACCTCTGCCAATTCTGTTCCTCACTGATAAAAGATATTAGTCAGTATATATTATATCATTCCCATTTGCTGCTCAGTAGAGGGACAACCATAACATTTCAGACATGTACATGAATAATAAACTACCCACATCACCCCACCATACTTTATTAGCAAAAGGTGATTACAGCTGCTGAGCTTTCAATGTTGTGACTAACCACCGGAAAGGCTGTCATGATTTGTTTATTCTGTCCAATTTAGGAATAAAATATCTGTCTGAGGTTACATTGTGTGGAGCTGTTTTGCAATCAAAGTGACCACACTTTAAGTGCTGATCCCTGTAAATAATAATCCACTAGGATTTCAGCTGTACATTAAATTCCTGGATACCTCCTAATCTCAGTGGTCAACCCAAAAGTTGAGGCAAGGAAGTAAGTAGGTAAGTAAGGTCGTGAATAAGGTCGTAAGTAAGTAGGTAAGTAAGGTCGTGAATAAGGTCGTAAGTAAGTAGGTAAGTAAGGTCGTGAATGTAGCCCAATCCATCACGCAAACCAGCCTCCCACCCATTGTCTACACTTCCCGCTGCCTCGGCAAAGCAGCCAGCATAATTAAGGGCCGCGCGCACCTGGACATTCTCTCTTCCACTTTCTTCCTTCGGGAAAAAGATACAAAAGTCTGAGGTCACGTACCAACCGTCTCGAGAGCAACTTCTTCCCTGCTGCTGTCAGACTTTTGAATGGACTTACCTTGCATTAAGTTGATCTTTCTCTACACCCTAGATATGACTGTAACACTACATTTTGCACTCTCTCGTTTCCTTCTCTATGATCGGTATGTTTTTTCTGTGTAGCGCGCAAGAAACAATACTTTTCACTGTATGTTAATACATGCGACAATAATAAATCAAATCAAAATCAAATCAAATATAATGAAGTGCAACATGCTTCTTAATGCGTGATTGAGTATTCCTGTTCTGAAACTAAGGCTTTGTTTTAAGTAACTATCAGCAAATGAAACTGAACTGAAGGCCAGTGATATACCTGGCAGGCCTGGTGACACAGTGGTAGCATCCTTATGGCTGGAGCAGAAGCTCTGGATTCGAGTCCATTGCCAGGACTTGTTGACCATGGAAGAAGCGTTCATAATATGGATCAATGGGCTGATAGTCAGCTCGGGAATCCATGCACTAATTCCAACACTGTTCCCCAAAGGGTAAAAATCAGGGCGGGTGTGAAGATACGCTAAAAAAAGTGAGAAGATACTCTTAAAAAAAGTGATACACCCAACTGCAGATAGCAGGATCAACCAGGAATTCCATACCCAGGCCTGAATAATTCTGATATTTATTAAGTTTAGGTTTATTTATTAGTGTCACAAGTAGGCTTACATTAGCACTGCAATTAAGCTACTGTGAAAATCCCGTAGTTGCCACACTCTGGCGCCTATTCGGGTACACTGAGGGAGAATTTAGCATGGCCAATGCACCTAACATCTTTTGGACTGTGGAAGGAAACCAGAGCACCCGGAAGTAACCCACGCAGACACAGTGAGAATGTACAGACTCCGCACAAACGGTGACCCAAGCCGGGAATCGAACCCGGTTCCCTGGCACAGTGAGACAGCAATGCTAACGACTGTGTCACGTTAGACTTTATAACTACAATGTTCCACTCCAAGTCAGCCCGAGTTTACAAAATGAACTGATTAGTTCATGTTATTCATAAATTCCTCCAGTGCAAATAAAAATACCTTTTAAGATATGATTTCAAAAACACAGTAAAATAAATATTGTAGCTTTTAATATATTCAACATAATATATGTTAAAAATTAAAATCAAGACTTTATATTGAATTGCATAGTCAATGAAACATGGAAGTTGACTTAGCAGGAAAATATTTTTCCAAAGCTGACCCTTCTAAAGGCTGAAATAAGATTGCCTATTTTCCATCTAATGATCCAATGTGCTGTGGAAAATTTCCACCACTGTATCCCTAATTCCACATTAATTTCTTTAGTGCACTCAGATTCACTCCATATGGTCCTAATACTTGAAGAATATTCATGTATTTAACTTAATTAATACCCAGTTTTTGCGGACATTTATTTTCCCCCTGAACTGAATCAATTTGCTATCTAACCAGCTGTTCGGCTGGGAATACTGCCAATATTGGCTACAGTAAAACAATTGTGAAAAATCTCTTTGAATGCCCCACTATTGCTGCATCATCTGAACCAGGCTGGGCCAAAGTCTCGGCTGAATTTTATAAAGAGGGCTAAGGAGAGGTCTTTAAACTGAACAGTAAGGGGTTCGGGATATTATTAAACTAAACTAGAAAGAGTACAAGAGAATATTTACTAGGATGCTACCAGGACTTGATGGTTTGAGTTGTAAGGGGAGGCTGGATGAAAACAAAGAACAAAGAAAATTACAGCGCAGGAACAGGCCCTTCGGCCCTCCAAGCCTGCACCGACCATGTTACCCGACTTAGCTAAAACCCCTTACCCTTCCGGAGATCATATCCCTCTGTTCCCATCCTATTCATGTATTTGTCAAGACGCCCCTTAAAAGTCACTATCGTATCTGCTTCCACTACCTCTCCCGACAACGGATTCCAGGCACCCACCACCCTCTGTGTAAAAGATCTGCCTCGTACATCTCCTTTACACCTTGCCCCTCGCACCTTTAAACCTGTGCTCCCTAGTAATTGACTCCTCCATCCTGGGAAAAAGCTTCTGACTATCCACTCTGTCCATGCCTCTCATAATCTTGTAGGCTTTTATCAGGTCACCCCTCAACCTCCGTCGTTCCAATGAGAACAAGCCAAGTTTCTCCAACCTCTCCTCATAGCTGATGCCCTCCATACCAGGCAACATCCTGGTAAATCTTTTCTGTACCCTCTCCAAAGCCTCCACATCCTTCTGGTAGTGTGGCGACCAGAATTGAACACTATAGACTGGGACTTTTTTCCCTGGGGCGTAGGAGGCTTACGGGTGATCTTATAGAGGTCTATAAAATAATGAGGGGCATAGATCAGCTAGATAGTCAACATCTTTTCCCAAAGGTAAGGGAGTCTAAAACTAGAGGGCATAGGTTTAAGGTGAAAGACACAAAAGGGTCCAGAGGGGCAATTTTTTCACACAGAGGGTGGTGTGTGTATGGAACAAGCTGCCAGAGGCAGTAGTAGAAGCAGGTACAATTTTGTTGTTTAAAAAACATGTGGTGGACCTCAGTTGTGCCTTTGTCCTATATGGACCACCGTTGTGTGTGTTTGTCATACCTGGACACATCCCCTTCCAGTTTGGTTCCTCCCCTCAGCACCTAGTATAAAGGTGGCTGTCTCCTCCCCCTTGTTCAGTCCAGGTCGGTTATTTGTTGGGATCTGCTCCTGATTCTGTTGTGAATAAAAGCCTACACTTATATTGGCATATCGGTAGTCTTTCGCCTTATTGATAGCGCATCAATTTTATTCACAACAGTTACTAGTATGGAGCAGTTTCTAAAACCCGACAAGTTAGCATTAGACCCTCAAGAGGTTGGAGCCTCTGATAAATTTGATCATTGGTTGGACTGCTTCGAAGCATTCGTCGACACCGCTATGGCCATCGACACCGACGCTGCTAAACTCCACGTGCTCCGCGCCCGGATAAGCGAAACTGTCTATGGAATCTTCCGGGACGCTGCTACTTACGCGGACGCTATCGAACTCCTAAAAGGGCAGTTCCGAAAGAGCCCTAACGTGGTTTACGCCAGACACCTCCTAACTACCCGCAAACAGCAGCCAGGAGAATCGTGCGCCCAATTTCTGCGCGCCCTGCGAGTCCTCGCCCGAGCATGCGACTGTAAGGCTGTTTCAGCAGCTCAGAACACGGAGGATCTGATCCGCGACGCCTACGTTGCGGGCATTGAGTCTACATACATCCAGCAGCGTCTGCTGGAACAAGATGACCTAGACCTCCGGAAAACGGCCACGATGGCTGAAACGTTAGAAGCAGCCTCCCATAATCTCGGGTCTTACCTTGGATCCCGTTCCACCGACGGCTCCACTGCGACGGCTGCTCCAGCAGGGCCCAAATGTTACTTTTGTGGCTTCCCTAAGCACCCTCGGCGTCACTGCCCGGCAAAGGACGCGATTTGCTCCGGATGCGGTAAGCTAGGCCACTTTGTTAAAGTCTGCCGAGCAAAGCCGCTTCTGAAGACTCGTGGAGCCATGTGTGCTCCGAGGGCGCGGCCATCTTTGATGCAGGCGGCGGCTGCGCGCGAATCGCCATCTTTGATGCGGTCACCGGAAGTGCGGGAATCGCCATCTTTGATGCGGTCACCGGAAGTGCGGGAGTCGCCATCTTTGAGACTGGCATCAAGGCAAGCTGAGCAGGAAGCTTCATCCGTGACGTCATCAGACGGCGACGAAGATGGATTCTTCTTTAATTCAACAGTGGCATCGATTTGCCTGGACCAGTCGCAGCCACATCAACTCTCCAAGTCCATAATGGAGATCAAGGTAAATGGTTATGCAGAAAACTGCCTGTTTGACTGTGGGAGCACGGAAAGTTTTATACACCCTCGCACAGTGCGTCAATATGCCCTTCCCGTGCGACCCTGGAGCCAGACCATCTCCATGGCCTCGAATTCTCACTCAGTGGAGGTCCTCGGGTGCTGCTTGGTGACGCTGACGGTACAGGGCACAGTCTACGAGCGTTTTCGGCTCCTCGTGCTGCCGCGACTCTGCGCAGCTGTACTGCTGGGGTTAGATTTCCTCAGCCATCATAGAAGCGTCATCCTGCAGTACGATGGCCCTTATCCCCCGCTCTCCGTCTGCAAGGCGCCGTCACTGCAGCGCCCCTCGCGCACCACCTGCAGTCTCTCGACCCTCAAGATCACCCCCCCCCCCCGTTATTTGATAACCTCACCCCGGATTGTAGGCCTATAGCCACCAAGAGTAGGCGCTATAGTGCGGATGACCGGGCCTTCATTCGGTCCGAGGTACAACGTTTGCTCCAGGAAGGGATTATCCAGGCCAGCACCAGCCCCTGGAGGGCGCAAGTGGTCGTAGTTAAATCGGGGGAGAAACACCGCATGGTGATTGACTACAGCCAGACCATAAACAGGTATACCCAACTAGATGCATATCCTCTTCCCCGTATCGCGGACATAGTCAACCGCATCGCGCACTATAGGGTTTTTTCAACGATCGATTTGAAATCGGCTTACCACCAGCTCCCTATCCGCTCGGAGGATCGCCCATACACTGCCTTTGAGGCGGATGGCCGCCTCTACCAGTTCCTCCGAGTCCCCTTTGGTGTCACCAATGGGGTCTCAGTCTTCCAACGGGCCATGGATCAAATGGTGGACCAGCACGGACTACGGGCCACTTTCCCGTATCTGGATAACGTCACCATCTGCGGCCATGACCTGCAGGACCATGATGCCAACCTACAAAAATTCCTTCGTACGGCCACTCTCCTGAACCTCACATACAATGAGGCGAAGTGTGGTTTCCGGACACGCCGCCTCGCCATCCTTGGGTACGTGATAGAAAATGGTGTCCTTGGCCCCGACCCAGCCCGTATGCGTCCCCTTATGCAGCTTCCCCTCCCTACTACCCTCAAAGCACTGAGGAGATGCCTGGGCTTCTTCTCCTATTATGCCCAGTGGGTTCCCCGTTACGCAGATAAAGCCCGTCCGCTCCTAAAATCGACCTCTTTTCCCCTGGCGGAGGAGGCCTGTCGGGCCTTCGATGACATCAAAGCGGACATCGCGAAGGCCGCGATGCACGCTGTGGACGAATCCATCCCATTCCAAGTGGAAAGTGATGCGTCTGACTTTGCCCTAGCTGCCACCCTTAACCAGAGGGGCCGTCCGGTGGCCTTCTTTTCCCGGACCTTACAAGGCCCTAAGATTCGACACTCCTCGGTCGAGAAGGAGGCCCAGGCCATCGTGGAAGCCGTCCGGCACTGGCGCCATTATCTTGCGGGCCAACGATTCACCTTAATTACGGACCAGCGGTCAGTTGCCTTCCTGTTTAACACCAGGCAAAAGGGCAAGATTAAGAATGACAAGATCTTGCGGTGGAGGATTGAGCTCTCCACCTACAGATATGACATCATGTACCGGCCTGGGAAGCTCAATGAGCCCCCAGACGCCCTGTCCCGTGGATCATGTGCCAGTGCCCAACTAGACCAGCTACAGTCCCTCCATAACGACTTCTGTCACCCGGGTGTCACCAGATTTTTCCATTTTGTCAAGTCCTGTAACCTGCCCTTCTCCCTTGAGGAAGTCCGGACGATTACCAGGCAATGCAGGGTCTGCGCTGAGTGCAAACCGCAGTTCTACCGGCCAGGTAGGGCGCACCTTGTAAAGGCCACTCGCGCGTTCGAGCGCCTTAGCGTTGATTTTAAAGGCCCCCTCCCCTCCTCTAACCGCAATGTTTATTTCCTGAATATCATTGACGAATACTCACGTTTCCCTTTTGCCTTCCCCTGCTCGGACATGACCACGGCTACAGTGATTCGGACCCTGAACAAGCTCTTCACCCTGTTCGGCTTCCCAGCCTATATTCATAGCGACCGTGGGTCCTCTTTCATGAGTGACGAGCTGAGGCAGTACCTGCTCGCCAAAGGCATTGCCTCCAGCCGCACCACTAGCTATAACCCCAGGGGCAATGGTCAAGTAGAGCGGGAGAACGCAACCGTCTGGAAGGCCGTTCTATTAGCGTTACGGTCTAGGGGCCTTCCAGTCAGCCGTTGGCAAGACGTCCTTCCGGAAGCATTACATTCCATTAGGTCACTCTTGTGCACAGCGACCAATACGACCCCTCACGAGCGGATGTTTTCATTTCCCAGGAAGTCCTCCTCGGGTACTTCGCTCCTGGATTGGCTGATGTCCCCGGGACCCGTCCTGCTTCGGAAGCATGTCCTGACCCATAAGGCAGATCCCTTGGTCGAGGAGGTCCAACTGCTCCATGCTAATCCCCAATATGCTTATGTAGCGTACCCTGATGGGCGGGAGGACACGGTTTCTGTCCGTGGACACTGCATTAGGCCAGCTTAAAACTAAATATGGGATCCATTGCATTGCTTCAGCAACAATTAGAGGACACCAGCTACAGACATTGCGGCAATATTAAAATACCAATAAAAAACCTGCAAAGAAACATGATTAAAATACATTTCTTAAAGGCACAGTATCGTCGCAACTTGAGAATGCGGAAAAAGGAGCTCAGGAACTATAGAAGCATCAGGCAGCAATGTCCTCCAATTAGTAGGAGGGACCTTGTGTAATCAGCCTTCAATGGAGAGTGCTTGTGTAAATCAGGCGTTAAAGAGCCCCTTTCAATCTAGGAATCCTAACATTACTACCAGACAGTCAAGGAAAGCCAGTGGCAACCCTAAGAGTATTAGAGAACATACTCCAGAAAGATGCAGTTGTCGGATGATGGATTATTGCAAGTACTGTCAAAGGACACAGCCACAACAAAGTTTCAGGATCAGGCAAAATGTGTGCTACCTAGGAAGAAAGCCGAGGCCAGTACCTGAGCATACCATGCAGTTATCCCCTTTTCCAGAGACAGGGGCACTAACCTAACTGCAAGCCACAGGTGCAGCCCTTTCCATTGGTGCACAATAAAGGGTGTGGTGATGGGAAACTGACGTTTGGCATTTTACTACATTGGCGACAAGGAGAAAAATTTTGTTGTCACCAGCTTTCCCTCGGACAACCTCCGTAAGTGAAGAATCTTCACTGGCAAGAAAAGGCCGTTATGCCTCTTTTTGGGAAACCCGAACCCTATGGTACCAGTAGGGAAGACTGGGCCCAATACACAGAACACATGCATTAACTCTTCTGTGCTAACATTGAAGGAGACAGAAAACAAAAAGTAATATTGCTATGAGCATGCCGGCTCTGACCTTTGGGGTGATAAGAAGTCTGACCTATCTGGATGTCCCTGACTCAAACTTTTGTTGAGCTAATAGACCTGGTGAAAATCCTTTACAACCTGAAGCCTCCTGTAATTCTCCAGAGATATTAATTACTTCAACATGGCTGGGAGAGCTCCTGGAGAATCTGTCACTGAGTTCTTGACTAGGTTGCAGAAATTAGTTGAATATTGCAAATTTGGACCGCCTTTTAATGAAATGTTGTATGACAGATTGGTATGTGACATCAATGACCTAACCACCTAAAATAAGCTGTTGGCAGAACCTAATCTGGACTTTAAAAAAACCATTGAGGTAGCCTTATCACATTGTTATGATCCAGGCCAGAAACTCCAAGGTCATAGAATCCTACAGTGCAGAAGGAGGCCATTCAGCCCATCAAGTCTGCACCGACCACAATCCCACGCAGGCCCTATCACCATAATCCTATGCATTTATCCAACCTAGTCCCCCTGACACTAAGGGGCAATTAAGCATGGTCAATCCACCTCACATACACATCTTTGCACTGTGGGAGGAAACCAGAGCACCCAGAGGAAACGCATGCAGACACGAGGAGAATGTGCAAACTCCACACAAACAGTGACCCAAGCCAGGAATCGAACCCAGGTCCCTGGCGCTGTGAGGCAGCAGTGCTAACCACTGTGCCACCATGCCGCTCATGAGTTTTATGAAGTTAGCCGAGATCCTAAGTTTTTATTTTTGAATTGGCATGGGTAAGCATAAGGTGTTTCACTCCGGGTATGATTCAAGTGACCCACTAGGAAGCTTTTATCAAACAATGTTTAGTTAAGAACACAGTTAAAATATACTTAAAAACATTAGCATAACTTTTACCAATTACAATTATCAACCATGATATAGTATAAACCTTAACAGGTAGCTATGATGCTCCAAGTCAAACAACACACAACAAACATACACCCCTTCCAGATTTTGCACAAAAAAAACAAGTATGCTCATGTGATGCTGGATTTTGCAGCTTTTTAACATCTGCTGTGAATCAGTCCTTTGAATGTTGAATTAAAACTTTGAGGCTTCCCAGTCCTGGAACTTTCAGCATGTCTCTGGAGAGAGAGAGAGACAGAAGCAGAGACACTGCCTACCTCCACCAACTTCTAGCTAGCAACTAAACCAAAACTAAAACCTTAAACATTTCTGTGGGTGAAAAACTGTTCCCAGGCAGAACCTGACCTGTCAATCTTGCTTCATCCAGCAATTCCAAAAGAATAAAAATCCCCAGGACACTGCATTAGGCCAGCTTAAAACTAAATATGGGATCCATTGCATTGCTTCAGCAACAATTAGAGGACACCAGCTACAGACATTGCGGCAATATTAAAATACCAATAAAAACCTGCAAAGAAACATGATTAAAATACATTTCTTAAAGGCACAGTATCGTCGCAACTTGAGAATGCGGAAAAAGGAGCTCAGGAACTATAGAAGCATCAGGCAGCAATGTCCTCCAATTAGTAGGAGGGACCTTGTGTAATCAGCCTTCAATGGAGAGTGCTTGTGTAAATCAGGCGTTAAAGAGCCCCTTTCAATCTAGGAATCCTAACATTACTACCAGACAGTCAAGGAAAGCCAGTGGCAACCCTAAGAGTATTAGAGAACATACTCCAGAAAGATGCAGTTGTCGGATGATGGATTATTGCAAGTACTGTCAAAGGACACAGCCACAACAAAGTTTCAGGATCAGGCAAAATGTGTGCTACCTAGGAAGAAAGCCGAGGCCAGTACCTGAGCATACCATGCAGTTATCCCCTTTTCCAGAGACAGGGGCACTAACCTGAATCATGTAATTACAACAAAAGTTGCCCCTATAGTGGGGAATTTCTATTGAATGACCATCTCTTGAACATAGATGTGGACACAGGAGCTGCCGTCTCTGTTATCGGTGAACAGACCTATAAGCACCTCCACTTGGCCATCCAACTCCTGAAGTTGGAAGATACAAAGGCCAGGGTAGCCACACAGGGGAACCTTTGCAAATCAAGGGCACCACAATGGCCCCAGCAACTTATAAACAGCTATCAGCTCGTCTCGCGCTCATTGCTGTATGGGAGCATGGACCAAGCCTCATGGGGGAGACTGGCTCCAGCAGATCCGGCTGAACTGATTGGAGATCATCAGGCATGGGGGACTCTATGAAGTAACAAGTAGATACCCTGAAGTTTATCAGAAGGGCCTGGGCAAAATAAAAGGAGCCAAGGCTGAGATCTACGTTGACCCCAATGCTACACTTAGGTAATTCAGAGCCAGGCTAATCCCTTACTCCATGCTGGAGAAGGTGGGAACTGAACTAAGGCACCTTGAAAACTTGGATATAATAAAGCCCGTGCAGTTTGCAGACGGGCTGTGTCTATCGTCCCTGTTCTTCAGCCCAACAATTCCGTTCGTCTTTGTGGGGATTATAATAGGGAAGGAAGTATGCCATCTTTACCCGGTCTAGCCTACCTGTGACTCCAGAGCCACAGCAATGTGGTTGACTCTCAACTGCCTTCGGGCAACTAGAGATGGCGGGCAACTAGGGATGGGAAATAAATGCTGGCCAGCGAGTGACATCCATGTCCCATGAATGAATATAAAAAAACTAACATTCAATCGGGTCTCCAAACTCAATTGGTATCTCACGCCCCAAATAGAAGATTTGTTACGCCAATTTAACAGGCAGCAAGATGTTCTCCAAGTTGGACATGAGCCACGCCTATCTTCAATTTGAATTGGACGAGTCCTCCCAGAATTATAAGAGAATCAACACACATAAGTGACTCTATGAGGATACCCATTTTCCCTTTGGAGGTCTTGTCAACGTGTGCCATCTTCCAAAGAGTTATGGAGAACATCCTTCAAGGGCTACCCATGATGGCAGTATACGTAGATGATGTCTTGGTCATGGGGGCTTCAGAACAGGAACACCTGGCCAACTTAGAAGAAGTCTTGCCGAGATTTTCCAGAGCAGATGCTCGCTTGAAGAGGGAGAAATCTGTTTTCTAAGCAGCCGAAGTAACCTATTTAGGCTACTGAGTAGATGGCAAGGGGTTACATCCAGTAGAGGGTAAGGTAAAGGCCATTAAGGAAGCACCAACCCCAAAGAACACCACGGTGTTAAAATCCTTCCTGGGATTAGTCAATCATTATGGAAAATTTATCCCACATTTGGCTTCCATGCTGCCTCCCACATGCCCCTTGCATGCTGTGCTATGAAATTACCAGAGATAGTCCTGGGAAGCTCGACAAGCAAAGGCTTTTTCTAAAGTTAAATGTCAGTTACTATCATCTAACTTACTGGCCCATTTCAACCCTAAGAGAGAACTTATATTAACTTGGGATGCTTCCCTTTACGGGATTGATGCAGTGCTGTCACATTGCTGTAAATACAAGACAGAAAAGCCCATTGCGTATGCCTCCAGGACTCTTTTGGATGTGGAGCGAAGGTATTCTCAAATTGAGAAGGATTGGTTGCCAGTCATATTTGTTGTGGAGAAGTTCCATCAATACATCTACGGACGACTGCTTTTTATAGTTACCAACTACAAACCCTTATTGGGCCTGTTCAAAGAGTACAAGGCTATTCCCCCATTGCCTTTGCTCAGATACAATGCTGAGCCTTGTTATTGGCCGCCTATGAATATCTTCTAGAACACCGTCATGACTAGGTATTACAGGACTGCAGAGCTTTGAACTGGTCTGTATGTCGTGAGATCATTGAGCTCTGCCTATAGTATGCTCCATCCACAGATTAGCAAGATGGCCCTCAGTGCCTCATGAATGCTCAGTCCTGAGCTGCTAGATCTATCCTAAATATATCCCATTCAGCACAATTTTAATTGCTCCACACAACATGATGGAGGCTGTCTTTATGGTTACAAGGACAGTGTGGCGCTCACTCCGACTGATACTATCAGAGGCAGAGACATCTATAAAAGATAGATTGGTGAGAACAAGGCCAAGAAGGTTCTTCCCTTTGTGCTGATTCTCTTACCACCTGTCACAGGCCTAGTCGGGCAGCTGTACACTTCAGAAATCACACAGCAGTGGTGCTATCAGTGAGCTGAAACCTGGACATACCCAGGGTTGATGATGGATGTTTCAGGAGTCTGAAATGTTGTCTGAAAGGTACGATTTTGTATCACTGTAGGCTGTTGTTTGACTAGCCTATAGGACAACATTCCTAATTTTGACACAAGTCCCCAGATGTTAGTGAGGATGACTTTGCTGGGTCAACTTGGTAGGTATTGGGCCTATCCGAATCCAATATCTCAGCCAAAGTCGAGTGATCCGTCTGGTATGCATTCTTTATTCTTTCTCATAACTATTCGATACAACTGAGATATCTGCTAGCCTAGTTCAGAGTACGGTTAAGAGTCAACCACATTGCTGTGGGTCTGGCATCACATATCAGCTAGAAATTATTCCCTAAAGGACATTATTGAACCAGATGCGTTTTTACAGGAATCTGGTAGTTTCATGGTCACAGTTACTGATAGTAGCTTTTTAATTCCAGATTTATTTAATTAACTGAATTTAAAGTTCCCAGCTGCTGTGGTGAGATTTGAACTTATGTCTGCAGATCATTAGTCCAGACCTCTAGATTACTTGTCCAGTGACATAAATACTGTGCTACTGTAACCTTTTGTTTCTTCAACATCTCTGTTAAACTACATAGGACATCGTCTTTTGTTATTCCAGTACTAAATGGTATTTCCACTGTAGTTTTATCATTCGGAACATCTTCACCCTTACCCTGAATCGTTTGCCTTAGTATTCAATGATCAGCTCTCCTGTCCTAGCATGTGATTCTTATGACACTTCATTATAAATGGTGCAGCTATAATGAAATTGGTAATATTGGCCACAATTCCCCAAAAGAGCTGAATTGGTGGGAAAACTGTTCTAGATCCCGACTGTTTTCTCAGTTCAGCTTCTCACTCGAATCTCCACACTCTATGCACTGCAGAGGTCCCAATTGTGAATCTCATTAAAAACCCAGGGGGGGCGGGGTCTATTCACGCCCGAGTCTGACAGTTCTGGAACTCTGCACATGTGCAGTGGCCCGATCTGTCAGTCTCCCCGTTTGCTGGCCAGCTCGATTGCTGGCCAGCCTGGGACCCCCTAAGTGCCCCTCCAGCACTCCCCCACGGCCCAATCGCGGCCCCCACAACAATTCCCAGGCCAGGCCTGAGCCCCTTCTGCCCCTGAGCGCCCCAATGTCCAACCCCCCCCCCACACCCCTCACCCCAGCAGACCCCCTCCGCTGGCCCCCCCCCCCCTGGGGATCAGACCCTTGCCCGGGAGGCAGGCCCCCCCCCTACCCCCCGGCAGACCACGCTCCCCCATCCTGCCTCAATCGTTGCCCTCTCTCCATCCCAGACCAATCGCCATGCAGAGTGACAGTGGGACCTCCATCCCCACCGATCACCCCTCGGCGCCGTCCACAATAGGCCCGCCCCTTGGCACTGCCTGATGCCTGATGGGCAGTGCCAAGGTGCGCCCTGGACATGGGCACTTTGCACCCAGGGGACACCACTCCTCAACTGCCCGGCCCCTGGGAGCCCCCCCTTCATTCCAGCGGGGTCTCCCGCTAATCCCCTGAACATGGGGAGCTACTCTAAACCCCGCTGGAATGAAATACTCATGGCAGGGTGGGAGATTCAATTGGGACAAGTAAGTTCCCGATAATGAAAAGTAAAAGACATTTAAAACATATTAAAAACAGATTCAAATTACTTACTTGCCTTCCCGCCGGTTTCCAGCGTGGTCAGTCCGACGACTGTTCGCCGACTCTGGGAGATGCGCATGCGTTCCCAGCACATGAGCAAATCCCGGAACAAGGCCGGCGACACGCATCTCCCACCGTGACCCGACAGAAAAGTTGCAGGTCAGGATGGGAGAATCCATGATTGCTAGTAGGCAGAGATTTTCATTATCACAGCTATAATAAGTCTGTGCTTATCTTAAAGAATGGGTAACATATTCAAGAAATGGCACATTGTCTAATGGTGCATACGACAGGCTCTAGGAGTAAACATCTGTACATAGTAAGCCGTTAATAAGAATTCGATATATATATTTGACCTGCTTATCACTTTCACTGAAAACAGCTCATTTCATAGTATTCACCCACTCTATTGATTTTATTGTGACAATGTTTACGTAGATTTTATTTTCAGTTCAGATATTAGATTTCTAATTGGATTTGCAACAATATTAGCTTTCCAATAAGTCTGGGGGGGGTGGAGTTATTTTCCTACTTTAGGCATTAAAGAATCTGCAAAGTGGCCAAGATGCAGTCTTCAGCTGAAATGCCAGTCTAGGCAAGACGCTGCCTTGGTAAAGAAGCTGAAGTGTACACGAGGAATGGCATCTTCTGTCCAAGGGGTCAGAGCTGAGGTGTCATCCCATCTCATCGTGAGATGTTGGCCGATCTTCCAGCCTCCTTCTGTACCGAAATAACCAGTGCTTTTGCCAAGCTTTCAGTCATGTCGCCTAATATAGCATGTGGTTCAGACTCAGTTATTGTTTTTGAGTGAGAAGTACCTTGCGGCGTTTTAGTACACACAATGCCTTTTAAGGTTTTTAGACCCCATTTTGAATTTCCAGCATCTGGACATGGTGACATCACAGATTTGACTCGTGTAATAATCTGTTCCTGGGTTGAACACGAGTTTTTCTTTTGCTGATTCTAGCACAGAGTGCAGAAGCCGCGGCCCTCGATCACCCAGAGGGTCATTAAAGGGCTGATTGCCACTTAAGTTGCCTGTTGATGCTCATTTGAAAAAAAACTACAGCATTTAAGTGCATAGTGCTTGATCTAATGCCCTCTCCTTACAGCAATGAGTTGATGCATGAAGTCTATTGGGACCTTCAATGCTGTGGCTGAGAACATTTATGCCCTTTTTCTCGATCCTTGAGCTATCCTGGAATATGCCGTTACGTGTCCGCCAGTACATTTCATTCTTTCAGTGGGTGTGGCAAGTGGAACCCACATGTACTGTTCCATGAAAGTTACATCTGATCAGTGTTTGAATACTACACTGCAGGTGTCTATTTTATAATGTCTCCAGGCAAGTTGAAATTATGGTGATCAATAATACAGGTGCAGGCTAAAACTTTCAAACAGTTCTTATTAACACATCATTTCACACCTGCTTTTAATCTCACCAAAATAACAACCCTTGTGTTTTGTTTTAGATTTAGGAAAAAATAAACATGATCTACAAGAAATGGATGTGATTAAAATGAATAACATTGCGATTGGCTGTTTAGCTATCCGCTGGTGACTCGGAGTTAGCACTCTTGCCTCCAAGTCAGGAAGTTGTGGATTCAAGTCCTACACTAGAGACATGAGCATAAAATCTAAGCTGCCACTTGAGAGTCGGAATTGAGAGAGCAACGCACTGTCAATGATGCTGTGTTTTGGATGAGATGCAAAAACGGGGCCATGTCTGCACTCTCAGGTAGATACACAACATGCCAAGGGAGTATTTTTAAAAAAGAGCAGGGAGTTACCCCTGGTTTCCTGGCCAAAGTTGTTCTTTCCCCAATATGAGTTAAACAAGTTATCCGGTTATAATTGCATTGGGACCTTGCTATGTGCAAATTGATTGCAGTGGTTTCTACAATCATTGGCTGTAAAGTATATTGGGTTGTTTTCAGATCGTGAATGGCGCTATATAAATGTAAGGCCCTTTTCTCAGCACCATGTTTTACCATTAAATAACTAACCACCACTACTATTCGTTGAACAAGCAGGAGCATGCAATCCCGGAACTATATTTATGATTAGCCATCCATCAAGGCATTAGTTGGTAATCCTCTGTATAAGGAAATACATATAAATTAGACGCCTTAAGGGGACTTTATTATCTGATGACACTTAAAGCTGTCAGTTGCTTACGTTAACAATTCTGCCCCAAGTAAAAGTTCCACCGAATGTCCAATAATTTTAGTTTGAAATGGAAAGTTGGGATGTTCATCAGTTTCATTTTGCATTTCTTAATTAGGATTAATCAGATTATAAATTGGAATCCAAGCATTTGCTGAATAGTGGTGGAATAGATTTGTTGGTAATATAGGATAATACAGTAAAAACTCCTGCCAGTTACGAATAATAATTAACATCCAAAAAATTATTCCAATGCCTTTCTAAAATCAACTGTAATTTCTTTTGAAAAAGAGGACTCTGATGGTAAGTAGATGTAGCATTTTTGGATTGTTAATCACAGCAATGGCTTCCTGTTTGTCAGATTTGGTTGGTAATATCCTTGCCTCTGGGTCAAAAATTGTGAATTCAAGCTCCAGTTGAAGCATGTAATTCAGGTCGACAGTCCAATACAGTACTGAGGGAGAAGTGTTGTTCTTCAGATGAGATGTTAAATTGACATAAAGGGGTGAATTTTAACTTGCAGGAGTGTGGGGTTTGGAAGTGCGTGAAGGTTTCAAGTGCAGAAATTGACAGTGCATCAGGGAGCCCTCTCCAATCTCCTGCTCCTGAACTTAACTGTCAAACATTAGGCTGCGTGCAAAGCAACTGTCTTGGGGGAGGCAAGTTGTCAATTTCAATACGTTAATCGCTCAATTAGAGAAACATGGGTCTTGGAATTTAACTGGTTTCACAGATATCTCAGAGTTCTTGGAACTTGCCAGTGAAAGCAAGATGAGAACACAGCAGCGACTGATGGGGCTGGAGACATGGCAGGGAAATTCCTATATGCACTGATGTACTGAAGCCTCCAAGCTGATTTCTTGGCTGAATGTGCTGCTATCACAACTTTGGAGGTTTGTACATCTGATCTCCACTTTTGAGCTGTGGTCTATCAGATCAGCATGGGCGCTCCTTATGCTGTTTTACTCTGGACTTCAACCTAGGTGACCAACAGCACCAGGATCAGCAGGAAGAGCACCAGTATCAGGAGAACTGTCAACATGACCTGAAACAGCTCCTCACAGCAGAGAGGGGATGAGCAGAAAGGAGTTGTTTGTGGAAGGCTATAAGTTTAAAGTTTATTTATTAGTGTCACAAGTAAGTTTACATTTACACTGCAATGAACTTACTGTGAAAATCCCCTAGTCGCCACACTCCGGCGCCTGTTCGGGTACACTGAGGGGGAATTTTGCATGACCAATGCACCTAACCAGCACATCTTTCATTCTGTGGGAGGAAACCAGAGCACCCGGAAGAAACACACACAGACACGGGCAGAATGTGCAGACTCTGCATAGACAGTGACCCAAGCTGGGAATCGAACCCGGGTCCCAGGCGCTGTGAGGCAGCTGCGCTAACCACTGTGCCACCAGCCGCCTATAACTGCAACACATTATTTAACAGGCAGAAGGTAGGTTTCTTGAACAGCCTGGAAGACCAGTGTCTCAGGAAGCTCAAAATCTTGTACCAGGTGGTGGAAGACATTTACAGCCTGCTGGAACAAGATGGAGTGAGACCTGCCACCAATGATGCCAGTCAGAGTAAGTGGGCATTGAATTGAAAGCTTAGATTAGCTTCCCACAGATGCAGGACATCATTGACTTCTTTCGCATGGCAATTAAGACACCGCACCCCCAACTCCACCCCCTCACTCCCCCTCCCCGCCCCCCCACCCCCCCCCCCCCCCCCGCCACACACACACACACACACACACACACACACACACACAGACACACACACATTACCCATGCTTGTTCATCAACAGCAAAGACATCCACCGTATCAATGGGTACTGATGTGTAACCACAATAAAAATCTTCTTGCAGGGATGTGTAAGATTCCTAGGCAGCGATCATAAAGCTTTCATCCTATGGCAGTCCACCCCCCCGCTGATCTCTTCATAACTGAAAGCAGACTAACCTATGATTGTTCAGAGACAAGCAATACCCACTTAAAAAGGTCACTGCTGACAGTCATGCAGGACTAGACCAGAGGTTGAAAAATGATCATGGAAGTCATGTGGCAACCAAATGTGTCACTGAGCAAGCCATCGGTATGCTGAAAATGCACTACGGATGCTTGGACAGATCAACAGCCTTTCAATATCCACCAGCCTGAATCTCCAAAATGTTTGTGATGTACCGTGTCCTGAACAACTTTGCACAGCATCAACTTTGGGCCTGTAGGAGGAATAGGGCACAGAGTAAAATGTTCTGACTCCAAGAAGGAGAAGGAGGTGGAATGTGATGCAGTCAAGGCACCAGCTGTGGTGCACACTGTTCCCCAGTTGTGGTGCACACTGTTGCTCAGGATTCCTAGAATGCCTTCATTATTGCAAAGTTCATTTAGGTTCTATCAATCCACCCATCTGACACCCACAAATTTAAAACCACTCTTCCTCCCCACTGCACCTTCCACAACACAGATTGTGTTCTAAAAATAACCAAGCATCTCTTTCACAGCCCCCATTACTTGGAGTGAATTTGTCATACCATTCATCACAAGTGGGGTGGTACAGTGGCACAGTGGTTAGCACTGCTGCCTCACAGTGTCAGGAATCCGGGTTCGATTCCCAGCTTGGGTCACTCTCTGTGTGGAATCTGCACGTTCTCCTCGTGTTTGCGTGGTTTTCCTCTGGGTGCTCCGGTTTCCTCCCACAGTCCGAAAGACGTGCTGGTTAGATGCATTGGCCATGCTAAATTTTCTCTCAATGTACCCGAACAGGTGCCGGAGTGTGGTGACTGGGGGATTTTCACAGTAACTTCATTGCAGTGTTAATGTAAGTCTATTTGTGACACTAATAAATTAACTTAAAAACAAGTGAAAATCCACTTACCAGACGACAACTAAAAATGGGCAACATCGGATAACCAGTGGAAATAGATAATATTTGGCTGACTCAAAACTCAAAGAGAAACTTAACATTGTAGCACTGTATACCCCATGGATATACCATTATACAACTACAAATCTTAATTTCATTCTCTTTCCAGCACTTCTGTGAGTTATAATTCCTGTGACCCCAGTGCAAGTAGAGGCAGGTTGCTGAGATCCCCTGCTCTGATTGCTGAGATACTCTTGGCTGATGTCCTTGGCGTCTTGAAGTGTCCCCCAAGGACTGCTTCCCCTCTGCCGGGGCAGACTCGCTGGCTCAGTACTAAGGCTAAGGCTCAGGTTTCAGTAATCCTGTTTAAGGTGGCATTTATAGTGCACCAGGATTGTTGACGGCCTGCATGCACTCATTTGATTGATGTATTGATTTTTATTGCAGGTGGTTGCACTTTCCATGGGCGAAGACATCATCACAAAGGCCTGCAAACATCATTTCCCTCATGCTTGAGATAGTTTCCTCCAATCTCTCATCAAGAGGGCGCAGTGCAACTGGAAAAATTGTCAGGAAATCACACATTCTTTGCAGCAGTGCCAGTAATATTATCTTCCCCGGGGTTCGCCATCTAGATTCTGCTGAGTAGAGCCTGGTGCATCCAGCACTTCTGATACAGACTCTCCACTGCTGTTCCTATTTCCACCATCTGCTCTTGTTCACTTAAGATATCCATATTACCGGGTGAAAATCCAATGATCTTCCTTACCAGTGCCATGCAAGTATGAATGCCTAAGCTGGTGTATAATCTGCACCAGCCCTGTGATGGTGCACTTTCAGAGTGGGTAACCCCCACATTAAGCAATTATCTTCATTCTCCTGTGGGACATTTAAAGACCCTATGGGATATTAAAATCATGAATTAAATCTTGTCAAGGTACGAATGTTTCAAGTGATTGTTATACACATGATCAAATTTCACTTGCTGCTGGCATCGAGTTAACTTGAGTATGTGTTTTATACTAGGCAGCTCTCTGATATTTAATTCTGCCACCATTCCCCACATCCGCTCCCCCCCCCCCCCGCCCCACCCCCAACCATCTCTGACAGCAAGGAAGCTCTGAATCTCCATCTCTGCAGCTATCACTCGCAAGATGGCTGAAGGGTGAACAGTTTTGACTCTCCCGTGCGTTCTGTGCTCTCTTTCCCTGCAGAGAGAAAAAGAGGAGACTTACATCTGAAAGTTATGGATGTGTTGATTGGATGGCTGGAAAGTATTTGACAGTGCGACTATATGCTATGGTGTGAAACTACATGGGGGATGGTGAATACCAATGGCCAATGTGAGGAAGTACACAGGCAGAGAAGGATGGGTGTATATTACAATATGTGTTGGTGTGATGAGTGACGTGCTGGAGTAAGCTTGACAAAGCAGAGTGAGGGGGGTTGGGGTGATACACACATCAGAATGAATTTGAATGTGCCAATGTGCCGCTCAGGTCATTAATCACTTTTGACATTCAATTCAAGAGTGTTGTACCAAACTCCTGCTCCTGGCCTCCTCCTCCAGCATCTCCTGTCACCTCTTCTCAGTTTGACTGGCAGGCTTCTTCCTGTGGGAATGAAATTGCCTTGTGTAGCCCCACTGCACCCCTCTGTCTGCCCCACCCCACCAGACACTTCCTGAAGGCTTTTTCTATCCTTTTCTCCACTCACTCACAGTTTAATTTTAGCCAAAAGTGTGCTTTAAAGTTTCTTACAGTCAGCATGTGCTCTGTTCCTTCACACTCAAACTTTTGCTATGATCCCCATAGAGACCAATAACTTAAAAAATAGTAGGAATTTTCAACTGACCAGTGCAAAGGAATTGCACGACAAGATTTAACATTTTAAAACCTTTACTGTAACAAACAAACTGAAAGCTACATACACTAAACATTGCTGAGTAGGCAACTGACGGACTGGAGATATTGTGGTGCCATGGTAGCATCCCTGTCTCTGAGCAAGAAGGTCTAGCTTCAAGTCCAACTCCAAGACTTGATGGCCATGGAGGGTGTATTCATAATGCAGCCAAACAGGTTGATTACCAACATGCAAATCCTTCCAATATAGTTAAAGCAGGCAGCAGAAGCGGAAGAATCTGCTGGTCTCACTTGATTGAAACATACAAGCTCCTGAGAGGCCATGACAGGATGGAGAATATGTTTCCTCTTCTGGAAGAATTTGGAAGAATTCAGGTAACTGTGTAAAAATAGGGTGTCGCCCACTTAAACAGAACTGAGGTAATTTTATTTCACTCAGAGGGTCATGAGTCTTTGGAACTCTCTGAACAGGTGGTGGAACCAGAGACTTTGAATATTTTTAAGGGAGAGATAGATAAATTCCTGGTAAACAAGCGGGTGACAGGTTAGCAAGAGTCGGCAGAGTGCAGATTTGAGGTTACTATCAGATTAGCCATGATCTTACTAAATGGCAGAGCAAGCTTGAGGGACTGAATGGCCTATTCCCGCTTCTTGTTCATATGTTCAGACATGCTTGACGTGAGTGCTGCTGCTCAAGCTATAGCCTCTGGCTTCAGGCTAATGACAGATAACAGTTTGAGAACATGCATCAACTGACTCAAGAACAGCTTCTTTCCTGCTGCCATCAGACTTTTGAATGGACGTATCATATATTAAGCTAATCTTTCTCTTCACACTATCTGTAACTGCAACACTATATTCTGCACTCTCTCCTTTCTTTTTCCCCTATGTGCTTTATGAACTGTATGTTTTGTCCGTGTCACACAAGAAATAATACTTTTCAGTGCATCCCAAAACATGTGACAATAATAAATCAAATCACATCAAATAATGACCTGTCCCAGGGAAAACTAGTTCTGAAGATTTTTTTGCCTGTTGTGTCACTGGGTACAGGAAGCAGGAAAGCCTCCAAGTAACTAATTCTCTAATCTGCAGAAAAGATATTCCCCGTTAACTTCTTAACACAACCAAAAATCCCAAGCAATGGGCGGAGTTTTCCCATCTTTCAGCAGAGTGGCCCAATAGATGGGAAAAACGGCATGGAAGCCGTCAGCCCGCTGGCTGCTTTCTCTACTGCAATGTTCGGCTGAAATACCCGAAAAAGAGTGATCCCATGACGCAATGCTGGCGGCCAGGCTCTGAGTGAGCCCACCCTGCCAATAACATAGGTTTTAGAAGATAAGGGTGCCCCAATACAAAAAATTAAAAATAGAACCCTTTCCCCGAACACATCCCCCCCAAAAGATGTAACACACCCACCCCATCGCCATTCACACCCGCTGTGAATGGAAAAGCAAAATCCTGGCCCATGTTTATATATTACAATTTTCTCTCAGCAAAAAGCATCTTGGCTTTGAAGTCACAAGCTCTCCTTTCAGCTCAATGTGATTTCTTCTCCTTTGCTCACCAGGGTGAATGTTCCAGCGTCCTTTCTAAACAAAGTTCCTTCACTCAACCTTCTGAACAGAATCAGTAGCAAGGCACCCTCCGGCCTTGGTCTTTAACTCTCTGCAAGCTTCATCTCAAGAGCAAATCTGGCCACACCAGCACTCTGCTTGCTGGTTAATCCAAAACCAGTCCTTTCCTTCTGCCTGACAAGCAGCACCTGGTGTGGATCTTCTTCCACGAATTTCTCACCCTGACTTACCCCAAGAGTATGTGAGTCTCTACCCAGTAAGGCCAGCTGCCTTTGTGTCAAGGTTTTAAAATGTGCTCCTTGCTTTCAAAAGGTTTTGACTTAAGTTATAGGGAGGGACTTTATGGCTTCGTTCGTCCCGAAACCGTAAAATCCATACTAAGTTGCCTCTTAATGCCCAACAATATGTGGGTTAGGTGGATTAGTAGGGTAAATGTGTGGTGTTACAGGGATAGGGTGAGGAATGGGTCTGGATAAGATGCTCTGTCAGAGAATCGGTGCAGACCCGATGGCCCAAATAGCCTCCTTCTGCACTGTAGGGATTCGAAGCTTCTCAGGTTTAGATTAGCTATTGAAAAGACCAAGGACAACTTTAAAGTAAAGTTGATGCAGGAGGGTTAATTTCAGCAGGCTGAGAATGGATCTGGCCTGGGTAAACTGGAATCAAAGATTGTGAGGCAAAATTGTAATCAAACAACGGATGGTCTTAAAGATGAGAACCTGATAACAGAGAATGTAGCTCTGTATTTGTCTTTACCAAGGAAAAGGGCATTGTGAAGCCACAGTAAAAGAATTGTTGAGATACTGGATGAGCTGACAATTGATTTAAAGGATGCACAATGGTTAGCTACATTTACAGTAGATAAGTTTTCAGGTTCAGGCAGGGTGCACCTTAGGTTGCTGAGTGAAGGGTGCAAATTGTGGAGGTACCGACCATAATCTTCCAGTCTTTTCTCGAAACAGGAATGCTGCCAGAAGATTGGAGAACTGAAGATATTATACCCTTGTTCAACAAAAGACCTACGGATAAACCCAGCAACTGCAGAGGAGCCAGTTTGACCTCGGTGATGGGATAGAAACAATAATATGGGACAAAATTAACAGTCACTTCGACAGGTGTTGATTAATTAAGGAAAGCAAGCAGAGGTTTGTTAAAGGAAAAGTGTGCTTAACAAACTTGGATAGACTTTTTGAGGCAGTAGCAAAGTGTATTGATGAAGGTAATGTGGTTGATCTGGTATATATGGACTTCCGAAAGATGTCTGATAAATTGCCACAGAATAGGCTTGTCAGCAAAGCTGAAGCTCATGAAATAAAAAGGCCAGTGGCAGCAAGGAAACTAGACAGGCTTAGTGACAGGACACAGAGTAATGGTGAACAGATGTTTTCTGGACTGATCAAAGGCGTACAGTGGTGTTCCCCAGTAATCAGTATTGCTTTTTGTAATATATGTTAATAATGTGGACCTGAGTGTACAGGGCACATTTTCAAAATTTGTAGATGACACAAAATGTGGAAGCAGTGTGAACAGTGAGGAGGTGACAGGCTTCAAGAAGACTAATAGGTGAATAGAATGGGAGGGACACATGGCAGATTAAATTTTATGCAGAGAAGTACAAAGTGATACATTTTGATAAAAAGAATGAGGAGTGGTGATATAAAACAATGGGTACAATTTTAAAGTGATGCAGGGATGGGGAGATTTAGATGTACACAAATTATCAGGCAGGTTAAGAAAACAATTATTTAAAAAATACATGCAGGGCTTTTACTTTATAACTAGAAGCACAGAGTACAACTGCAAAGAAGTTATGGTGAAGTAAAAACAGAAAAAGCCAAAATGTTTAGAAATGCTGGAAATGAGAGATCTGCCTGGAAGAGGTGTGGGTGGCAGGATCATGAAGAGTTGCTGTCTGAAAGCAAAGCCAGGGAAATAAAAGAGAAATAAACAGACCAGAAAAGGAAAACTGAAACAAAACAAGGGGGAGGTTTTAATCTAAAATGGTTGAACTGCAAAATGCTGAGAAGTGCCCAATCAAAAATTAAAGTGCAGTGTCTTGGCTTTGTGTTGAGATATTGTGGGAACACTGCAGTAGGTCAAGGACAGAATGGAGAGACTGTGAACAAGCTGGAGAATTGAAACACTGGGCCGGATTCTCTGCCCTCATCCGCAGCCAGGATTCTCCCATCATTCTGCAGTGAATGGAGATTTGACTGAACTCCAAATCCTCCATTCTCACTGGTAGTGGCATTGGGTCGTGAAAGGCTGGAGAATTCCGGCCACTATAACTCCTGCTGTCAACCACAAAGGAGTCAGGAATAGCTGCGCGTGCATGCTCAGCCCATGGTGCTGCCGCCAGCACATGTGCAACTGCTCCTGATGCCTTTCCAGTCAGTGATCAAGAGTTTTAAAGAGTAATATAGGGTGGAATTCTCCCAATGCTCCCCACCACCCCCACAGAGGGTTTGGCGGCAGCTGGTTGCGAAGAAACTGGCGAAAGCCAAAAAGTCAGCTACCTGTCAGAGTAAGATATGTCGCCATTCTACTAACGGCAGCTTAATGTTGTGGGTTGGCCATCCCACTGGCAGGTGGTATGAATGCAATTGGAATTCATTTGCATCTCCTGCATGCTCATTAAAACAGTTGCCCGCCGGTGTCCTGTCAGACGTTCCAATCATGCGCTATGCCAGCGAGAAATCACATCAGTATCAAATCCAATTGCTGAAGAGTAGTGGCACAAGGCAATCCTCAGTTCACCAGGGACTTCGAGGTGAGTGCAACAAAGCCATTCTGCTGTAGTGTTGTGTTGCTCCTGATGCACTGTTTACCATTCTGTAGGGGCAGGCCGGTTCCTGCTCTCCATCCCCATGCCAAGCTAATCCTCATTGACAGCACTGTGCTGCTGGACCCATGGACCCTCCTGTCTCACCATTTTGATTCAGTACTCCATCTGGAGTTAGGAAGTACAGGGGTCTCCCTTCCCCCTGGTGCCACACAACAGTGTATCTGGACAGCACGGTGCTATGGGACTCATGCAACGACGACAACCAAAGTCGGAAGTTTAAACAGGGGTGCTGTACGAGGTGAGGGGGAGGGGCGGGCATTTGTGGTAGCCTGACAAAGATACAGGGGGCAGGGGGGCATTGTAAGGAGGGGGGGTACGGTAAGAGCTCACTATGGCAGGCAGAGGGGCAGGGAGGTGGATGCAGAAGATAAACAATGGAAGGCAGAGGGAAGACTGAGGGGACAAGACTGCATACAAAGCTCACAAATAGGAGAGGGGGAGGGTCATAGGAATATCACATTGTTTACAGGAAGGAGATGGATGAAGACTCCTGAGGCAGTGGGCAGAGGTCCAAGTATGGCATGGGTGCCGCGCAGATGATGGGCCCGGGGGAAGGGTGGTTCAAACGAGGAACAGACTTCTGCTTGAGGCTGCTAGCCTTTTCCCTCTGGGATTCTGACATCCTGCACAGTCTGGTGAAGACAGGTGGGCTGTAGAGAGTGATGTGAGTGTGCTGGCCTGATGGTTAAATATGGCACCAAAACCTTCAAACTGGTCAGCTGAGGGCAGGCAGCTAAATCAGCTGCCGATCCACCAGGAGAGTTGGAGGGGAAATTGCCTCTGTGTAGTTAATGAGGCACATTGGGGAAACCATGCAGACGCTACGACAACAGATGAATGAACACCGCTCGACAATCACCAGGCAAGACTGTTCTCTTCCTGTTGGGGAACACTTCAGCGGTCACGGGCATTCAGCCTCTGATCTTCAGGTAAGCTTTCTCCAAGGCGGCCTTCACGACACACGACAGCGCAGAGTCGCTGAGCAGAAACTGATAGCCAAGTTCCGCACACATGAGGACGGCCTAAACTGGGATGTTGGGTTTATGTCACACTATCAGTAACCCCCACAGCTTGCCTCCTGGACTTGCTGGCTGTCCTGTCTGGAGACAATACACATCTCTTTAACCTGTGCTTATGCTCCCTCCACTCACATTGTCTGTATCTTTAAGACCTGGTTGGCTGTGGAGATTTGCATTCTAATCAGTATTCTGTAACTTGATTTTGTGTCTCTGTGCCCTGTTTGAGAGCAGATTTCCACTCCATCTGACGAAAGAGCAGTGCTCCGAAAGCTAATGGTATTTGCTACCAAATAAACCTGTTGGACTTTAACCTGGTGTTGTTAAAACTCTTACTGTGTTTACCCCAGTCCAACGCCGGCATCTCCACATCATAGTTAATGAGGTTCCAAGGGTAGAATCTGACATGGTGTCCACCATTCTGGTCAGCAGGACAGATACTGCCAGAGCAACCACCACACTTCGTCTCAAAATGAGACAATTCTGTCGAAAGTCTCACATTGCATAGGAATCTGAAATGTAAGTACTTCTAATGGGAATTTCCATATTAAAATTCAATAATTTTATGTGTGTGTGTGGTGAGTAATTGCCAGTAATACCACAAGTGAAATGATAATGGAAATTCCACTGTAGCATTTCCGTAGCAAACAGAAAAGCATTATTTGCCAGCAACAATCCCTCACAGTTCCCAATCTGCAATGGGATCACAATCGCTGAAGTTTTATGGGTGCTGCATTCTGCAGCTAGATGCAATGTGTTAAGGTTTTGCTCAAGGTGTTTATACACAGCTTGCATAGCTCACCTGGGTTTGGTAGATAATGTGAGGAGGTCTTGCGGCACAGTGGATAACTTCCCTATGTCTGGGTTCAAATCCCACTTCAGGATTTGATGGCCATCAAAGGTGTGCTTATAATGTGACCATTAGGTTAATTATCAGCCTGTAAATTGTTCCAGTATAAGAGGTGGTAAGAGATTTTCCTGGTCAGCTGTACTGCAGAAGGCAATGACAAACCACTGCAATACCTTTTCCAAGTATAATTATGGATTCCATGTGTGCCAATACCCTCTTCGGGCATGGTACCTGAAGCAGGAGGAGGTAATTAAGTCCTGCACTGGGTAATTACATTTTTCTTCAATATTTTAGTCAAAATACTGTTTTTATTGATTCTTTTTTAACCAAAACCTGCCATTAAATGAAATATTACAATCAATTCTCCATATTGGAGGTTGAGAATCTCATTTACTGAAATTTCCTGATTCTATACTTTCATCATTTACTGAATAGGCAGAAGCATGGTTTATAAAATGATACATGGAATGGATACAAGAACTTGCAATTCGTTAAGGACTGCTGTTGTCGTGTCTTCTCTTGTCTTTCATCCATCCTCGTTCTGAGAGGTGGCCACACTATGAACAATCTTTCTTTACTGCTTTCTATTCTCTGCTGCCTTCACTGCCAGTCCCATAGAGAGGCCAATCCACATTCTGATATTATCCATCCATGTCAGTGTGGTTTTTCTTTTGTGCATATTTTACATTACCTCTTTTTCCACACACTCCCCTTCTTTTCGCATGTCCAATATATGTGAGCGCCCTTGATATCACTGCCTCAAACAAGTTCCTCAAGGGCGGCACAATGGCACAGTGGTTAGCACTATTGCCTCACAGCGCCAGGGACCCGGGTTCGATTCCCGGCTTAGGCCACCATCAGTATAGAGTCTGCATGTTCTCCTCTTAAGACACCCCTTAAAACTCACTATCGTATCTGCTTCCACTACCTCCCCTGGCAGCGAGTCCTCCCTCAGTCTGAAAGACGGGCTGGTTAGGTGCATTGGCGTGCTAAATTCTCCCTCAGTATATCCAAACAGATGCTGGAATGTGGTGACTAGGGGATTTTCACAGTAACTTCATTGCAGTGTTAATGTAAGCCTATCCTTGTCAAATAAATAAACTTTAAAACTTAAACACCAGCTTTCTCAAGCACTCATCATTTGTCTGCCTGGCTGTCCATGACACACGTAATAACTGTCTGAGCCTTTTTGTTTCAGATGCTCTTATTCAAGCCTTGTCACTTTTCTTGATGGTCCAGTTTTCACAGCCACACAAGAGTTTCAGAAGACAAATTTGTGTTGCAATTGAGATGCTGTGTTTACTCCAGTCTCTTTGAAGTGAGTTCACAATGCCATGATCCTTGTTAAGTCTAGCCCAAATTTCTTTGGCAGATTCTGCACCCTGGGACTGCACAGTTAAGGACTGCTATTAAAAAAAGAACATAGGGGATCCTGGGCTTTATAGTTAGAGGCAAAGAATATAAAAGAAAGGAAGCTATGGCAAAATAAAGACAGAATCTGCTGGAAATATTTAGAAATGCTGGAAACAAAAGATCTGTCTGGAGGAGGTGTGGCTGGCAGGACCGTGACCAGTTGCTGTCCAAAAGCAAAGTCAAGGAAATGAGAGTGAAACAAGTGAAACATAAAACAAACCAGAAAAGAAAAATAAATAAATGCGGGTGGAAGATACGATCTAAAATTGTTGAACTCGATTTTGAGTAGCCATAAAGTGTCCAGTCAAAAGATGAAGTGTTGTTTTGAAGACTTTACAGACCTAAAAATGGGTAACATGAGCTTTACTGTCAGTCTGTGTCAAGCCAACTTGTTTGCCTTAATGCACACAGCCGGCACTCTGGCACTGGCGTAGAGACTGCAACTCCACATGTGCAAGAAGTGCTCCCCTTGGTGTTGCACAAATAAATGCAGTTGAATTAAAATTACATGATTGGAAGCTCAGGGCTGTGCTTGCAAACTAAACAGAAGTGTTGCACAAAGTGATCACTCAGTCTACGTCTGGGCCGGAATCTTACCACTGTTCACACTGGCAGATTTTTCCATCCCGCCGCAGTGAACAGAGATTTGGCTGGCTGCCAAATTCTCCGACCTCGCTGCAGCGGGGATGTGGCGTGACCGGGCGCTAAGATCACGCCCCTGGTCTCCGATGTAGAGGAGACCACATCATAAGCAGCAAATGCATTGTACTAAATTGAAAGTACAAATAAATCTCTGTTTCACCTGAAAGGAGTGTTTGGGGACTTGGCTGGTGGGTTGTATCTCCCACACTTGCATGGAGAGATGCTATAGGAGGAATGAGGTATTGGGGGGCTGAAGATTGAGCAGAGGAAAGAATCACTTCAGAATGTTCAAATGGGAGGGCAGAGGAAGATGGTATATTCAGTAATGGTAGCACACTGGAGGTAGCAGAAATGGCAGAGAATGATCTGCTGAATGTGGAGGTGGAAGGTAAGAACAGGGAGGACCTTAACGTGATTCTAGACGTTGCGATGAACCCTTATAAAATACTGTTTAAAGTTCTATTAGTCACAAGTAGGCTTACATTAACACTGCAATGAAGTTCTTGTGACAATCCCGTAGTCGCCACACTCTGACATCTGTTCGAGTACACTGAGGGAGAATTTAGCACAGCCAATGCACTTAACCAGCACGTCTTTCGGACTGTGGGAGGAAACCGGAGCAAACCCACGCAGACACGAGGAGAACGTGTAAACTCCGCACAGATAGTGACCCAAGCCAGGAATTGAACCCGGGTGCCTGGTGCTGTGAGGCAGCAGTGCTAACCACTGCGCCACTGTGTCACCTTGGCCAACCTGAAGTCTTGTGCACACTTCAAGGCACCGCACTTTAGGAAGGACGGCTAGGCCTTAGCGAGGGTACAGAAGAGATTTACCCGGAATGGTTTAAGGCTTGAAGGGTTTCAGTTACATGAAAAATTGGAGAAGCTAGAATTGTTTCCCTTAGGGCAGAAAAGTTGAGAGGAGATTTGTCAGAGGTGTTTAAAATCATGAAAGGTCTAGACAGAGTAGATCGAAAGAAACTGTTTGCATTGCAGCAAGGGCACAGGTTTAAGGTTCTGACAACCTGAGGAAAAATTGTTTTTTGCAGATAATGGTTATGACCTGAAAGGCACTGCCTGAAAAGGTGGTTAATTCGAATTGGAAGTAGTTAAATACACAAAGGAAAAAAAAACAAGGCATTGGAGAAAATGTTGGGATGCGCTGGATTGATCCTACAGAGATCTAGGAAGGGCTCAATGGGTAGAATGGCCTCCTTATGTGCTGTCAGCAATTTTTTGATTCACTATCACTATGCTGCAATATAGATGTTTGAACTTGTCACAGGGAGCATCTATTTACAAAGATATTGCTTTGATTCATCAGACATCATATAGCTGAATAATTCTGCTGTTTTTGTACGAATATGGCATGAGATCTCATGTTTTGCAGCAAGAAGTTAAATGCATCACACCTCTGAATCAAAATCAGCATATCCAAACCTTCTCCCAGATTGCCTGACACTAGAAGAGCACTCCAGTAACTTACAAAAGTCAGTTGCAGAGTAGAGTAGGTACCAGGGTCTGCTCAACTCTGAAGGATTAAATGACCGCTGCGGCCTAAGCAGCCGCCACCGACATAAAGTATGTTCTCTATTTTAATCCTTTTAAAATATTGCTGTGAACCTACAAGAGCAGACTGTCTGCTGACTACTGTAGTCTCCTGACTACACACTATTCCAATGGACCCCACCAACTCCCTCCATCGCCACTCCCATCCCCAGATTTGCATTAGGCCCACTGTCCGTGAGGCAAGCTGCTCAATATTCATTCTCTACAGGTGATGGCAGTATTGCCCAATTAATATTAATGAGGCTTGAGGCCCAGTTTCAGGGTGGTTCAGGCCTCCTGTCGATTCTGCCAGATTTCAACATTTGTGTCTGAAACTGCTGCCAACAATTTTCCACCTTTTTCTCCTTTACTCCTTCTGTAAGTCTCTCCTTATATTTTTTTCTTTTTCATGTTTCTCAACATTTCTGTACATTGCTCACAAAGATCACATGTATGCCTTTACATGTACTCAATGTTGACGTCTTATTGTTGTTAAAAACCTGTTCACATACAACAGTTGGATGAGAGTCGGAGTGTATCGGTCCCAAAAATGTGTCACCAGGCAATTAACAAAGAATCTATAGTGAGGGGGAGTCTGTGGTCGGTAGCTCAGGCCAGGTATGGGACAAAGGTGTAGGGAATGTATTCCGGAGCCTGGAGCCTAGGCAACTGAAGACACAGTCACCAAGAGTGGAGTAACTATATTTGGGAATGCACAAGAGGCGAGAATGAAAGAAGCACAGATATCTCAGAGGGTTGTGGAGCTGGAGGAGATTACAGAGAAAGGGAGAGGAAAAACCATGAAGGAATTTGAAACCAGAAGCATTATTAACATAAGTGACTTATAATGCACTTATTAATTATAAGTCATTTATATTGATAATGGTTTTGGTACAATTTGTACAATTTTTGTAGCATTTTATGAAATACAGCAAGTTCTAAATGTATAAATAAATCAAAATCAGGCATATTTTAATTCACTGATTCCTGCACCGTCACCCCTAAAGTTCAGCTTCAGGGAGGTGAGAATCAGTCCCCAGGAAGCTGTTAAGGTGTCTTACTCTTCTAACAAGAAAGTGCACACCAGAGTCTGATATGAACTCTTCCTGCAGTAGTGTTTCTTTCCCTTTCTCTCACATCAGCCACAATATTTCATCCAGGCGATAGGAATTCCAGATGCTGGCTGGAGAGTCAACAAGAGTCCAGAGCTGCCTCCTTTGGGGAAGGCCCACAATATTAGTTGCCATTTGGGCACTTATCTGGTCAGCATTGGGCCTTCCCCGAGATCAAGGACCCACAGACTCCCCACTTGAATATCAGCAGTGGTGGGATGAGGTCCTTAAATGATCATCAGTTGTCCACTTAAGGGCCTCAACTGGCAACAGTGTTGGAAGGCCGTCTACAAGCCGTCCTACTACAGATTAAATCAGGGTAGAGGTGGAAAGGTGGCCGAGTCCCCATCCAGCACCCTCCCACCCAATTAAATGTGAACCCCCCCCCCCCCCCCCCCCCTCCACCATACCCACCACCTAACTCGCCTTGGGGGATCGGGCATGCATTAAATTGTGTTTCCCCACATCCCTTTCCCATTTTCTGTTTCTTTCCCTCCCTTCTTCTACCAGTTAGTATTTTTCTCTCTTTCTGCCTTTTCTAGTTGTTGTTGATCCCTCTCTTGGTTCCCCAATTTGTGTCCCGTCACTCCCTCTCCAAGTTTGAATTGCTTGTTCTTGTCCTGCTAATTGCTCTTTGAGGACTCATGGCATTTCAGTTGCTTTTCCTCATCCCCACTGCCAACATCTTCACAACCAGCAATGAAATAGTGCTTCTGAATAATCAGCTATGAACTGGAGCCAGGCAAAGTGGTTTGGTTTAAGCCATGACAGCCAGGACATTGCCATGAATGAATCACGCATACATGCAGTGTTTATTTCAAGCTACCTGCAGCAAGTGCTTAGGATATCATAAAATCCTACAGTGCAGAAGGAGGCCATTCAGCCCATCCTGTCTGCACCGACCACAATCCCACCCCAGGCCCTATCCCCACAACCCCATGAATTTACCCTAGCCAGTCCCCCTGACACGAAGGAGCAACTTAACGTGGCCAATCAACTTAATACACACATTTTTGGACTGTGGGAGGAAACGGGAGCACCCAGAGCAAACCCACGCAGACATGGGGAGAATTTGTAAACTCCACACAGACATTGACCCAAGCTAACCACTGTGCCACCGTATCAACTGCCCTTTTCTGTTAGACCCCTACAAGAAGTGGGAGGATTGGAAACCCTCCAGGATTGGCCTGGAGTCTCCATGATTTGAAAAATTAATCTCCAGGAAAATCAGGGCAAAAAGCATTGGGCCATGAAAAGAAATGTATTTTTTTCCATTTGCTTCAAACATTTCTGTTAATCAGTTCTAAATGTAATGGGGATGAAAAAAGACTCTTTGAATGACATTCAAGAATCATGCAAGCAAGTATTGAAGAGTTTTTTCCAACTGATGTAAGAAGGCTGTGCTCCACAAGCCAGTGATGGGAGTTCAGAGACGGAGCTGTTGGATGGAGCAGTGCATTTAATGTAACCTCCAGGAATACATTCAACCAGAAGAGACGCATCCCATGGCAATCTAAGGAAGTTTGATCCTGGCTTAGCCAGGGGCAAAGCAACATTTGCTAGAAGTAGGGTTAAAATCTCCCT
This sequence comes from Mustelus asterias, assembly GCF_964213995.1. Classification (NCBI taxonomy): domain Eukaryota; kingdom Metazoa; phylum Chordata; class Chondrichthyes; order Carcharhiniformes; family Triakidae; genus Mustelus; species Mustelus asterias. The sequence continues at coordinate 35,797,846 of NC_135815.1, read as the reverse complement.
CATGGATTTAGAGCTGCCAGGAATGGCTCAGTTCTGAAAATCAGTGCGAAGGATTCCTCTCTTTGGTGCAGTACAACCTTGTGTGCTTAGTAAATGATTACATAACCAATCACTACTTTGAAATAAGTAACTTTTTAAAAGGAAAAATAAAGTTGTCTTGCAAGACTTCCTTGGATAAGGAAGACTTCCCTTAAATAATGTTACAAAACATTGTATGTTGCATGCGGTGTATATTGTGGGTGGTTAACCACAGGCCATATAGCAAATTTTGTAGATTTTAAACAGAACCATGTTTGACAATATCTGTAATCTTGTTCTCTAAAGAGCACTGGAATTCTGTCAGCATACCTTTTCACTCCCCCAAATTATGACTAGCATTCCTAGTAGGAGAAAGTCAACCCAATACACACAACACTTATGTCATTTGCAAATGGCGTAACGCATGAATGCAAATACAAACCTTTTTTTCTCTGTTGAAGGAATACGTCCCTCAGGATGTTTTATGAAAAATCCATGCATTATTTTGAAATAACATCATCCTGCTCAGTACAAGGACCCACAATCAAATCTGGAAAATATAGATGCATTAAAAAGAAAGACTTGCATTTATATAACATCTTTCAAGGTTACCAGATGTCTCAAAGTGCTTACAGACTTTCAAAGTTGTAACATAAGAAATGCAGTGGCCAATCTGCACACAAACTCACCAGCTCCCACAAACAGTAATGTGATATTAACCAAATTATTTGATTTGATTTATTATTATCACATGTATTGGTATACAATGAAAAGCATTGCTATGGTTCTTCCATAGCGTTTATTCGGGTAAAATATTAGCCAGGTTATCTGGGATAACTCCTCTGCTCTTCTTCAAAACAATACCATGGGATATTTGCACTTCAAAAGGATAAGAAGAAAGGAAAAGAAGATGGGTTAGCTCTGTTAATAAAGGATAAGATCAGTACAGTAGTGAGAAATGATCTTGGCTTGAAGGATCAAGATATAGGCTGAAATCTTACCGCCCCACCCGCCACGGGAATCAGAGGGGGTGAGGGGCGGACAATGGGAAAGTCTGTTGACCTCAGACGGGATTTTATGGTTTCAGGATTTCGAGGCCATAAAATCTCACCCATAGAAACAGTTTGGGTGGAGATAAATAACAAGGGAAGGAAGTCACTGCTAAGAGGAGTTTACACGACCCCGAATAGTAACTACACTTGAGTATTGCTTAAGAAAGAGACATGTCAAAGCTTCTCATCTTGCACTCATCAGGACACTTCACAAGAATACCAGTATAAGGGGAAAACAACAATTTAAACTGTATGAGGAGAGTGCTGATTGGTTGGTAAGTGGACTCTGATTGGTAGAGATGTTGCCATGAAGAATGCATCAATTGATAGTGATGGACAGTGAACAAGCATTGATTGCAATTTAAACCAGGTAGCTTGACCCTGATTGGTCAACATATTGCCCTGAGGAATGGCTGCCACGTATTTTGTTTAGCAGAAACAGGCACAATGTTTGTATATGTTATTTCTGTCTGCAAAGAACATGGCCCTGTGTATTAACATATGTAGCTTCCAGTACATGCAAATGTGCCACACTGTGAGCCTGACTGACAATCCTAAATTGATTGTCAATGTGATTCTGAGTACACTGAGGAATATTTAGCAAACGTTGTCCAATCTCGGAATCACATCTGATATTGGACACCACTGCCAAAATCTTGCTGCCATTTATGCCAGTGGGATCTTATGGTTCCATCAATGGCATTCCCCCATCATGGATTTCCCAGCAGCAAGGGGTGGGTTCAATAGGAAATCCCATTGACAACAGCAGGAGCATCAGATCGCACAGCTGGTGAGCGGCACACCACTTTCCACTACCACAAAACACACCGCAGGTGGGGAGGAAAATCCTGCCCTGTGTTTTTAGTTTTGCAAGCAAGGTCTGGTTGGGTCCAATCTATACCTTGCCCACTGCGAACAGCGGTGGGGAGATGATGTTTGATACGATCCATCATTCTTTTGGATGCACAGCCTACATACCTAGCATAACACTGGCACTGAAATCCATATACCACATTACTCATTGGTGTGATAGGGAGAACGTCTTGTTGATTTATGGCAACATCCTGTTAGTGGCCAATATCACTCATGTTGCTTCTCCACAGTAGTAGCGTGAAACAACTAGCTTCTTGGAACATTGTGAAACCAATGGATTATTTTGGACCTGGTAATGTGTAAGGAGACAAGATTGATTAATGATATCATAGTAAAGGATCCTCTAAAGAAGACTATCCCTAACAGGATAGAATTCCACATTCAATTTGAAGGTGAGAAAGTTGGGTCTGAAACCTGTGTCCTAAACTTAAATAAAGGTATGAAGACAGAGTTGGCTAAAGAAGGTGAGATGGATTGGCCTTGCTAAATTGCCCCTTAGAGTCCAAAGATGGGTAGGTAGGGTGAATTAGCCATGGTAATTGCCCGGGGTTATGGGATAGGGTGGGGGGGGGCATGTAGGATGGGGGTGTTTGGAGAGTCAGTGCAGACTCAATGGTTTGAAAGGTCGCTTTCTGCACTTCAGGGATTCTGTGGGTTCAAAGATGAGGAAAATAGGTCCAAAGGCAAGACAGTAAATTAGCAGTGACAGACATCTAAGGCGGCATTTCCTAATTCTCAATAAAGATATATTCCATTAATAAACAAAGGGCAGATTTTCCACCCAACCCGCCACGTAATTTGCGGCAGTGGAAACAGCCTGTTATTGGCCGGCAGCAGGATCTTCTGGTCCCGCCATTGTCAATGGGATTTCCTGTTGAATGCACCCCTTGCCACCATGAAACCAGCGGGCGGGGTGCGCCTTCGGTGGAAACATGCCATTCCACTGGCTTGAATGGCCATAAAATTACAGCAGAGACTCTACAAGATGGATGCACCATCTATGTCTAACTCAGGAATTTATGGATGGTATCAAATTGAAATCACAGGTTGAAATAAGAAAATTGTTGCAAAAATTAGTAGTAGGCCAGAAGATCAGCAACATTTTAGAAATCAGTAGAAAATGACCAAAAATAATCGTGAGAAATTAAAACATGGAAACCAGCAAGATATCTAAAAATAGACATTAAGAGCTTCTATAAGTATATAAAAAAGATGAGAGAAATTTAAATAAACCATCAGAGGATGAGATTGGAGAATTAAGAATGGAAAACAAAGGCGTTATGATCTCTGTAAAGGCCAATAATTATTTAAAAGATATTTGAATTCCCACTGACGAACTTAAAGGAATTGCACAACAATATTTGAAGTTTCAAAACTGTAACAAACTAAAAACAACATTACTGAACAATACTTAGTCGACAACTAATACACTAAACAATTGAACAGATATCCCACCCCACCACTTTAACCTTAAACACAACTGAACATTCCATGCCACAGTGATAGTTTATATTCCACTCTCTGAAGATAAGTTAACCCAACAATAACCAACCCAACATCAGCTTCTAACTGGTTCAATTCTGCCCATTTCACGAAGTCATAACTTGAAGAGACTGTGAAAAGGCACCACTTTCAGTTTTTGGAGCAGTCCTGAACCAAATACCAGCAGAAAGGTTCACTCTGGTGAATGTTCCTCCATCCTCATGCTCCCCATCCACCCTCCCCATCTCCACACCAGAATAAATGTTCCAGATTCATTAAATTGCCATGGTTTGCATCTCTTCAACCACAGACCCTCTTCCCTCCCCCATTCACCTTGGCAGTTCACAGAAAAGGCACTTTGTGCTCTCTGCAGACCACATTTGCTGCAGTTTGAGAGACCTCTCTCATCCGTTCTAGTCTAGCAGCCCTTGCCTTTGTTCCAGCTGTGAATATTTCACACCTTGCTCTTGGTGAGTCTCACCTAGGTCCCCCTTTCCCCAGAGTAACCAGGCCACCCTGTCTGTTGTAGACAGTCTCATCATAAATCACGTGACTCACTTCATTACCCCATTTTTCCTCAAAGTAAAGAGACAGTTTAAAATGTAATCATCTTAACAACTTTGCATTCACAACACCTCCCTCTAAAGTATGTAATAATTTTCTAACAACACTATCAAAACATAATTTTTGCAAGGACCTTTTCAACTAACATACTACATACAGCGCAAGTAACATTCTCCCCTCTTATGTCATACTTCACCATTAATCAGTCCAGTTGGCAGCATTATAAAGCTCAACTCTTCACACCCAATCTCATGTGACCATTAGGATTTAAAGTTTGCTTCATAGGATCTCTCAGAATTCCAGTTTTCTTCCAAACGGGAAATTATTTTACTACAAATGCTTCACTTTCCGCTGTTCATCTTAGCAATTCTCCTTTCTCATTCTGAATAGGTTTTACAGCTTTTCACTGTCCCGGGTTAGAAAATTGTGTACTTGATTTGGTCAAGTTAACCTTGTCAAGAACAACATCGTCATTAGGACCTTTTACTGCAGTCTTTGAATAAGCCTGTCCAGGTTTTAACTCCACCTTCGGGATTTTCTGGCCTCTCTGTGGCATTTTTTCTATGCAGTGGGAGGTGGTGTGCTGTTGGCCGGCAGTGGGACATTTTGGTCCCGCCATTATCAATGGGATTTCCTATTGATTCACCTCATGACCGGGAAACATGCAGTGGGATTTTCCATTAGTGGGTCCAGAAGATCCCGCTGGTGTGAAGAGCCAGTAGAATCCACCCAACTTATCTATTCTCTTGCGTAGCTGAAACATTTTTAATGTCTAAGTCTGTAAAAAAAGTCATCTAGCCAAATAGTTCTCCTGCTTACAATGAGGATTATTTTTATCTTTAAGTTCAGTTTATTTAAAGTTTATTTTATTAGTGTCGCAAAAAAAATTCTAACGAGCATGAAAATGAGGGAAGTTACAGATCCATTTTTTCGGGGGGGCCAGGCCTAAGCTTTCCAGAAAGCCATCTGCTCACACTAGAGTGTGCAATCGCACATGCCCAGAACTCTCTGTTCTGTGCAACAGATCTGTCAGTCACCACACCCCTGGATATCGCCCGCACCCCCCCTTCCTTTGATCGCCTCCAGGCCCAGTCAATCGCCACCCCCCCCCCGCCCCCCCACCGGCCTGCTTGATCACTGCTCCGGTTATTCAGAGTGATGCAGAGTGTGCAGCAAGCCCCCACCACCAGCCAAACCCCAGTTGTACAATACGCAGCTCCCCTGCTCACCTCCCCTTAGGCCCTGCCCCCATCATGGCCCCACCCCATGGCATTGCACAGTGCCTGGTGGGCAGTGCCAGGCTGCAGTGCCCGTGTGCAAGGTTGACTGTGCCAGGCTGGCACTGCCTATGGGCACTGCCCCCGACCACCCGGGTGGCCTCAATTGCCTCTGGTCCTACCGGCAAGGCCCTCATGCCAGGTCCCCATCGATGGGGACATGTGATCCTCACCCTTCCTGGGCACAAGGATCATACTAGAAATCTGGGGCCATTAAGATTGCGAGAGGCAAGAAACCGGGCGCAGACCTAATTTGTTGCCTTTGTGGCAATCATACCAGCTCACCCCACCTATCGACCACCATGACGAGCCGGTAAGATCGACCCCCCCTCCCCCCCAAGTTCTTCTCCAGCCTTTGATTTCTGTCACCCAAAACATTTGTGTCTGAAAAAGATGAGATCTGCATTTTTACAAATAAGGTTTCGAGAGGTTGTGTTCATCTCCTGGTCTAAGAAACATTCGGTGGGATTTTCCCGCCACACTTGCCCCAAAACTGGAAAATCCCGCCTGAGGTCAACGGACCTTTGCATGGTCTGTATCCCGCCCGCTACAATTTCTGGGAAAATTTCGCACCTTGTATCAATATCAGAGGGTCAGAAGGAATGTCCTCCTTGTTCTCTCTGGAGATGAAATCATTCAATCCTCAAGAAATGTCTGGTAGTTCTCAGAGTCATCTTGAATTTCAGGCTTTTAAAGTGTAACTTTTAAAAATAGAGATTTTTCAAAGAGTTATAATATTGTCACACCAATACAGTCATGGCATAACATTAAGTAATTATCTAATGACACCTCAGTCAGTTTTTGGCAAAGTTCTGAACCTGATCCGATTAGTAGGACTCAATCCAGCAATTCTTTCCCCCGCCTCCCAGCTGTGTCAAAATGAATTTTCCAGATTCCTTGGATTGCCACAGGATGCGTCTCTTCAACCAGAGACCATTTAACCCTTTCACATTCTGCCTGGTATTCTACAGAAAAGGTACATTGTCCTCTCTGCTGACCACACTAACTGCAGCCTTTTGTTTGAGAGTTTGCTCTCTCTCTCTTTCTGTCCGAAAATCTCTGAACTCAGCTGCTGTTGCCTTTGTTTCAAGTGTGAACATTTCACACCTTGCTCTCAGTGAGTCTCACTTTGGGCTGCCCTGTCCCCATCGGAACCAGACCACCTGGCCTGGATAGATTGGTGAGGTTGGGACTGTTCTCCTTGGGTGAAGCTAAGAGGAAATTTGACAGAGCTGTTCAAAATCATGAGGGAGCTTGACAGAGTACAGAGGGAGAAACTGTTCCTGCTCGTAAAAGAATCAGGAACGAGAACGCGCAGGTTTAAAGTGATATCCAAAAGAAGCAAATGTGGATTGGAAAAAAGAAATTTTCGGACAATGAGTTGATTGGGTCTGGAATGCTCCATCTGAACTTTGAGATGTCACATGACACCAGGTCATAGTCCAACAGGTTTATTTGAAATCACAAGCTTTTTGAGCACTGTTCCTTCGTCAGGTGAAGTGGAGTGAGGTGCGCAGGTACAGAATATATAGGCAGAGTGACGATAGTCCGACACTAACAGATAATCAAGAGTGTCAAAGGATAAGTACAGACAGTGTAGTGCAATGTAGGCCGGCTGAGTAAGTATTTACAAGTAATCACGAGTGCTAATAGACAAATGCAAGCCGTTAAGTATAATCAGTATGTGTAAAGCGTCGACAGGCTGTATAACAAGTGAAGGGATGACCTAAGAACCGATAATTTAAGGCAGAGAGATAGATACTAACAATCAAAGAGTAAGATGATGCTAAACACTATCTGAAAGTGTGATGGAGGTCGGTTTTATTGAGGCATTCAAGAGGCAATTAGATGATTACTTGAATAGGAACAATGGGCAGGGGTACGGGATAAAGGCAGGGGAATGACACTTAGCCATGATACTGGTTTGGAGAGCTGGTGCAGACGCAATGGGCCAAATAGCCTCCTTCTGCGCCATATCGACTCTGTGATCCTGTGAGTTCCAATAATTTACAATGCACAGAGTAATGCATGGATGAAATTTTTTCAAGAATGGTTTCATCATATTTTTGCACCTGCAGTGATAGAATGAGTGGGATTTTACGGCTTTGCTCATCCCAAAACCGTAAAATCTTGCCTAAGGTCAATTGACATTTCCATTGTCTGCCCCTCAACTGCTCTGATTCCTGTGGTGGGCAGGTCAGTAAAATTCTGGCCAATGTGTTAGAAAAATAAGTAAACCTGAAGATAGCGAAGCTGTACGATTGTGAGACAATTGTCAAGCGCTCCCTCATGAATTTGACGGAGTGAATGGTAGCATTTTTTAACAATTTCCTTCTTCCTGATGTTACTTCATTGATACAACCTATGGACCAGGATGTCATCCAGAATATGAAACATTATTACAGACAAGATTTCATGAGAAAGTTTAATCAATCATGAAGACGCTATACAAAACTTTCGATCTCTTCATGGCATAAAAGATGCAATTTTTTAATGTGGCCTGTGCCTGGAACTCAGTGAAGTGTGAAACATTAAGGAGTGCTTCAAGGAAATTGTTACTCAGAGTTATGCTTACAAAAGGCTCTTCTGATCAAGAAGATTTTGAAGGACTTAATGAAAGACATAGAGAACATACATTAGCCCAAAATTATTGAAATTGTGAATGATATTCCTTCATTGAATCATAGAATCCCTACAGTGTAGAAGGAGGCCATTCAGCCCATCGAGTCTGCACCGACCACAATTCCACCCAGGCCCTATCCCCATGACCTTACTTATTTACCCTACTAACCCCCTGACACTAAAGGGCAATTTAGCTTGGCCAATCAACCTAACCAGCGCATCTTTGGAGTGTGGGAGGAAACCGGTGCACTCGGAGGAAACCCACGCAGACACGGGGAGAATGTGCAAACTCCACACAGACAGTGACCAAGCCAGGAATTGAACCCGAGTCCCTGGTACTGTGAGGCAGCAGTGCTAACCACTGCACCACCCCAATCTACATACCCAACCAACAAACTTGGTGAAAGTGAGACAGGAGGGTGGATTGAAATTGCCAAGGAGGCCAAATTGACGCATTTGGTTAGTGGTGTAGAAATAATGGAGAGTGTTGTGAATCCTCAAAAGCCAATGGAGACTGAGAAGATTCTGAAGAAAAAGATTTCAGTGAAGAGAAGAAAATAACTTGGGCTAATTCTGCTTCAGCTTTTCATACATTGGTTAAATTTGCTGAAAGGCTGATTTGTTACTCCGCACGAGAATTTATGCAACTGCACATCTGCATTCTATACTTTCATGCAGAAAAGGCAGGGGGCAAATAGACAAGCTAACATCAGGGATTTATTCAAGAAAGCCTCCAAGACTTGTACTAGGGCCCAATCTCCCACTCCATCTACATCTACAGGGACAGTTGTAATAGATGTTGAGGGGCTTGAGGCACTGTCAAATTCCCAAAGAAGGATTAGAGTCTAAAGTGTACTGTACTTTACATTAGTGAGTACTTGTATATTATTTTGTACTTCATACGTTTTAATATAGTGCTTTAACTCTTTGAAAACTTTTGCTACAAGTATTGCACCACATCCCATCAGTAAATCTAACTCCCATTAGCTGACCTTTTTAATTAACCATCACTACGTATTCTCAGAGCATAATGGATGACAACATTTTTCTGTAGCTGGTGGGAAAAACAGCAATCTTACAAAGTTCATAATCATAGCCCAAGGAAATGCAGAGACTTTGAACAATATTGTATCTGCCTTCAGGTTAGAAGACACTAAAAGCTTTCCAATTATAGTAGAAAATCAATAGATGGAACAATCACTCTCAGAGGAGACAAAGTACTCAGAATGCTAATGGCTCTAAAGGCTACCATGTGCCCTGGACCTGATGGCCTGCATCCTAGAGTCTTAAAATAGGTGGCTGTAGAGGCGGTGGATGCATTGCCTGTAATCTTCCAAACTTCCTTAAATTCTGAAACCTCCCCAGAGGATTGCAAAACTGCACTATTCAAGAAAGGAGGGAGACAGATAGCAGGAACCTAGTCAGAAAGTTATCCTAACATCTCTTATTGGGAAGATGCAAGAATCACTATCAAAAAAATATTATAACAGGACACTTAAGAAATCATGATACAATCAAGCATGGTCTTGTTAAAGGGAACAGTGCTTGACAAATTAATTAGTGTTTTTTGAGGATGTAACAAGCAGGGTAGATAAAGCGGAATCAAGCAGATGTAATGCATTTAGATTCCCAAAAGGCATCCTTTAAGATGCCACATAAGAAGTATACACGATAAGTGTTCATGGTGTTGGAGCTAATATACTAGTATGGATTATTCACAGTATCTGGACAAATTAATCATTTTTCAGCTGGGAAACTGTCGTGGATTTGGTTTGATTTGATTTGATTTATTATTGTCACATGTATTAGCATACAGTGAAAAGTATTGTTTCTTGCACACTATACAGACAGAGCATACCGTTCATAGAGAAGGAAAGGAGAGAGTGCCGGGGCGGCACGGTGGCACAGTGTGTAGCACTGCTGCTTCATAGCGCCAGGATCTAGGTTCGATTCCTGGCTTGGGTCACTGTCTGTGTGGAGTTTGCACATTCTCCCCGTGTCTACGTGGGTTTCCTCCGGGTGCTCCGGTTTCCTCCCACAGTTCAAAGATGTGCGGGTTAGGTTGATTGGCCATGCTAAATTGATGCCAATGTCCCTGGATGTGTAGATTAATGGGATAAATGTGTGGGGTTGTGCAGACAGGGCCTGGGGTGGGAATGTTATTGGTACAGACTTGATGGGCCAAATGGCCTCCTTCTGCACTGTAGGGTTCTATGAGAATGTAGTGTTACAATCATAGCTAGGGTGTAGAGAAAGATCAACTTAATGCAAAGTAGGCCCATTCAAAAGTCTGACAGCAGCAGGGAAGATGTTCTTGAGTCGGTTTGTACGTGATCTCAGACTTTTGCATCTTTTTCCCGATGGAAGAAGTTGGAGGAGAGAATGTCCGGGGTGCATGGGGTCCTTAATTATGCTGGCTGCTTTGCCGAGGCAGCAGGAAGTGTAGACAGAGTCAATGGATGGGAGGCTGGTTTGCGTGATAGATTGGGCTACATTCACGCCCTTTTGTAGTTTCTTGTGGTCTTGGGCAGAGTAGAAGCCATACCAAGCTGTGGTACAGCCAGAAAGAATACTTTCTATAGGTCATCTGTAAAGGCTGGTGAGAGTCGTAGCTAACATGCCAAATTTCCTTCGTCTTCTGAGAAAGTAAAGGCGTTGGTGGGCTTTCTTAACTATAGTGTCAGCATGAGGGGACCAGGACAGGTTGTTGGTGATCTAGACACCTAAAAACGTGAAGCTCTCGACCTTTTCCACTTCATCCCTATTGAAATAGACAGGGCCATGTTCTCCTTTACGTTTCCTGAAGTCGATGACAATCTCCTTCATTTTGTTGACATTGAGGGAGAGATTATTGTTGCCGCACCAGTTCACCAGATTCTCTATCCCATTCCTGTACTCTGTCTCGTCATTGTTTGAGATCTGACCCACTATGGTGATGTCGTCAGCAAACTTGAAAATCGAGTTGGAGGGGAATTTGGCCACAGAGTCATAGGTGTATAAGGAGTATAGTAGGGGGCTGAGAACACAGCCTTGTGGGACACCAGTGTTGAGGATGATCATGGAGGAGGTGTTGTTGCCTATCCTTACTGATTGCAGTCTGTGAGTTAAGAAGTTCAGGATCCAGTCGCAGAGGGAGGAGCCGAGGCCCAAGCCATGGAGTTTGGAGATGAGTTTCGTAGGAATAATGGTGTTGAAGGCTGAGCTGTAGTCAATAAATCGGAGTCCGACATAGATGTATTTGTTATCTAGGTGTTCCAGGATTGAATGCAGAGCCAGGGAGATGGCATCTGCTGTGGACCTGTTGCGGCGGAAGGCAAGCTGTAGTGGATCCAGGTAGTCCGGGAGGCTGGAATTGATTCGTGCCATGATTAACCTTTCGAAGCACTTCATAATGCTGGATGTTAGAGCCATCAGATGATAGTTATTAAGACACGCTGCTTGGCTTTTCTTAGGTACTGGGATGATGGTCGTCTTCTTGACGCAGATAGGGACCTCAGATTGTTGTAAAGAGAGGTTGAAGATGTCTGCAAATACCTGAGTGTCACATGGATCATTGCTGGGGCCTGACCTATTTATACTCTATGTTAATGACTTACATGAAGGGACAGAGAGCATTGTAGACAAATTTGCTGCCAACACAAAAAATACTTAGGGAAAGCAAGTTGTGAGGAGGACACAAAGAACCTACAAGAAATATAGATAGGTTACGTGAGTGGAACAAAAGCTTGGTATGTGGCGTATTATATGGGAAAATGTGAGGTTATCTGCTTTTAGTGGAAGAAAAGCAGAATATTATTCAAATCAAGAACCCCACAGAATGCTGTAGAGCAGAGGAATCTGGGTGTCCTTATACATTAAACATAAATAATTAGCATGCAGGTGCAGCAAGTAATTAGAAAGGTTAATGGAATGTTGCCTTTATTGCTAGGGGGGATGGACCATAGAATTAGGAAAGTCTTGTTACAACCGTACAGCATGTTGGTGAGACCGTACTGTGTGTTGTTTTGGTCTCCTTATTTAAGGAGAGTCGTATTTGAATTGGAAGCAGTTCAGAGAAGGTTCACTGGGTTGATTCCTGAGATAAAGATGTTGCCTTATTCGGAAAGGTGGCTGTTTAGAAGAATGAGAGTTGATTTTGAAACTTATAAGATTCTGAGGAGGCTTGTCAGGCTAGATGCAAATAGTTTCACCATGCAGAGAGAATAATGGACAGGCTCAAAGAACTAAACAAATTATTCCTGTTGCTATATTCCTAAAAAGCAAAATACTGTGTCTGTATTCTCAACCTCCAGTTAATATTTTCCAGCAACTGTCTTTCCAAACCTCAGAAATTTCTCTTCAGCTGCATAACAGATGCAGGCCTTCGGGGTGGTAGAATGATCTACACAGGGCAGGATTGCAACATACTGACCACCAAGTGTTTTCCAGTCGATAATGTTAGTTTTTTTATTCATTTGTGGGACGTGGACGTCGCTGGCTAGGCCAGCATTTATTGCCCATCCTAGTTGCCCTTTGAGGGCAGTTGAGAGTCAACCACATTGCTGTGGCTCTGGAGTCGCATGTAGGCCAGACCCGGTAAGGACGGCAGATGTCCTTCTCTAAAGGGCATTAGTGAACCAGATGGGTTTTCTGACAATTGACAATGGTTTCATGGCCATCAGCAGATTCTTATTTCTAAATAATTTTTATTGAATTCAAATTCCACCATCTGCCGTGGCGAAGTTCAAACCCGGGTCCCCAGAACATTAGCTGAGTTTCTGGATGAATAGTCTAGTGAAAATACCACTAGGCCATCGCCTCCACTGTGTTACTTGTCAAGTCATTGATTATGTGAGAAAAGTCATTTATCTCTACTCTGTTCTTCTTCCACTAATGAACTACGAGGGCAAATAATCAGGTGGAAAAGCACAGCAAAACAGAGCAAGCACAGGAGGAAGAGAGGGAATTTGTGATCCCCTTGCCTACTGCCCCAGATAAATAGGGTCAGTGACTTTGAAATGGGAGGCAAAAAGGAAAATGGGGAGTGCTGTTCCAAAAAAGGAATAAACTTATTTTTAACATTTTGCAGCATGACCTAAGTGGGTGTCATAATAATCCTGGCTCTGCCGGGCTTCTCATCCGTTCTCCAGCCTTGTCTCTTGCTGCAGTTATCAGTATGGACTGTGTCGAACCTTTTTATTCTAATTCCATTTGTCTGAGAAAGCTCAACTGCTTTTCATCAAACACCAATAAAATATTTAGAATGCAATGCTTACCATTAAGACTGATCCTGGATGATATCTCCAATAAAGTAAAAAAAAAACACGACTGGCACTTAGTCAGAGACCCAGACATTCCATTGAATCAGTCACCATAAGAAACTATCTGTGCTCTTTCAGTTAATAACATTGGACATCTGCCTATCAGGCAGAGTACAATAAAACCATGTGCACATTCTTCTTCGGCACGTAATCTAAACATTCAAATCAAGGTGTGCAATGCAAGGTATTGCTGAATTTTTTTCATATTTTAGTGGGTCTTGAGGGTTGATATTAATTCCTTTCACCTGGCAGAATCTAAGCAGTCGCAGAGTTAAATTGCGGTACTGGAATTACCACTTCCCCTCCCATTTGCTACTAAATTCACTCCCATGCTTTTAAAGGGGGCTGAGCTGTCCGCCTGAATCATGAGTTGAAGCAAACTGGGGAGACAGCATTGGCCATTATTGGGATGCCCAATGATGAGGATGCGGCCAGTTGTAGGCTGAAGCCATTGAAGTTTACAGTGGTCTTTATACATAATCCTCCTTTTCGCATTCCACCTCCACAGTATCCCACACAACCTGCAGTTAGTGTCGGCATGCATGTCGTACTTTCTCACCATTCTCGCACCGCAATATTAACCTTGTGTCTTTTTCCTTTCAGAATTGCCATCCAGGCAGGCAGTGGATGGACATGCACCGTCATTCCACTTCACACTTGCAGCCACCGACACAGATTGGAGTGCAGCAAAGAAGCGTAATCTGCAAATGGTGAGGCACCAAGCTTGAGTGATGGGCAGCAAGGGGAGGGGGGGAAAGGACAGGGCAGGTACCAGTTTGCCAAAGGGTGAGGTCAGATGTGAGTTCTGCTGTAGAGAACTCAGTTGGTCAACTTGATGGTGCAGCCTGCAGAAGAACACTGTGCACAGGACAAAATGTTTGGTGCACTGAGAAGCCTGCCAGAAAGCCTACAGCGGAAAGGAGCATGGAGGAGTCCAGCGCAAAAATTGGCACAGGGCTTTGTGCGGATCTTGGTGCTCATCTCCCCCAGCTGTAGGTGTTGACCAACTCCATTCACACACGTGTCGGCCAAATCACGATGCAGCCTCTGTTCGAAGATATCACAACTTCCACTGCAGCATAAGCAGCAGCCACCCAGCATCAGTGTGCAGTGGAAGCTCAGATTACAGTCAGGCAAGCCCAGACTGTTTCCATCATGTCTGTGGGTTATAGTGTGAAAGGGAGCATGTAGTGTGCCGTGACAGTCCAGCAATCTGTTCTTCAACAGATCAGGATTTGAGCATAAAAAATAAGCCTGACACTCCTGTGCAGTACTGGCAGAGTGCGGTCGTGTTGGAGATGCCATCTTTCGGATGAAATGTTACATAGGGGCCCCTCCTGTTGCCTCAGATTTATATATAAAATAACTCATAATATCTTTTTCAAAGAAGAACATACCCTGGCCAATATTTATCCTTTAAAGAAACATCACAAAAACACATTTTCTGATTCTTGCCAGTTGCTGTTTGTGGGAACAGTCTGTGCGCAAATTGGTTGCCACCTTTCCCATAGTGACCACAAATTTTGGCTGCAAAGTGTTTTTTGGTCATCCTGCGGCAGTGATGAAAGGTGCTAAATAAATGTAAGGCCTTCTTTCTTTATTGGATTGCTGAAGTGCTGCCCCAGGAGAGTGGCAGCGGCTCCATGGAACAGAAACCGGCTGTCCTCTTCCAAGAAGACAGCATTCATCCTCCAACCCTGCTGCTCCAGCACTTGTCCTAATGTCTATAGTTAGTCAAGCCAGGCTGTTGCCTGCCAAGTCAAAATGGTACAGTCTGTAAGCAGCCCTTATGGACCCAGAGCTGCTTGGGATTGTCCTCCACGGCCTTCAGCTATTAATAAGGAGTTAAAAGAGAACCCAGCTATAAGTAAGGAGTGATAAGATTAAATAAAGTGATTCTCCTGTGAAGTAGGGATTAAACATTAAAAGCAGAGTTCATGTACTGGACAAAGGTTTAAAAGTTTATAAACACACTTGGACATATTTGTGTGCTCAACATCCTGTGCTATAGAATATGGTATATCCAATAACATAAGACAGTTCTGAAAAAAAAAGGAACTAGCCTCTACATCACCTCAGTATATGGGGTATTGATACATTGTAAGATACCACAGTCTAACAATCAATAACCTTAAGAATAACCCAAAAAACTTGTTAACTGAATCCTGGAAACTGAATGTGGTGGCCACCAACTGCTGGTTGCTTGAAGGATGTTGACTAAAATGAAGGATTTCAATGAAAACAGAGGATGTTGTCCAGTACAGGGGCTCAACATGCTTCCTGTTGGTGCACTTCTTTTATGGCATAAACATTGCAAGTACACAGTAGCATTTTTAAAATTCATTTGATTCACTCCAGCATCTCTCAAAGTGAAGGCACAGCTATTGTCCTGTAGTGATGATAGTTCTCTCTTTCATTGCTGGACTTAGTAGCTCTCTACTTGTGAAGTTAAGGTGAATACTATTTTAAATATTGATGGATATCTTATGCATCTCTTCCTAACATTAATAAGACTTCGATTCTCAATTAGAAAACAAGATTATCACTTATTTTGTTCAATGTTGTGATTACCATCAAAATGAATTACATGTTGGATCGCTTAATAATTGCTTGATTCAAACTCGTAATCCTATCCCAGTATTTCCACACATAATTGGGTAATTGTCTGTGAGATAGAAGGTTTTGATGCCGATGGAGTCATTAGACCCCATGTCACTATTGGAGCTAATCCTCAGAACGACAAAATACAAAATCTAGAGGCAGGTTTGGGGCTTGATCTTTTACACCAACCTTAGCCGAGCTCTCAGTACCCCTGAATGCTAGGGTGGCCGAGGCAGCAGAAAATTCTTTCATTTTTCACTGATGATTATTTAAAACTGCACCAATTATACCATGATGTACAGAAGGCCATAGACCTTGAACGAAGAGACTTATAATTTCCCCCCAATATTCACATCAGGACATTTTTGTTTTCTTTGCAATGAGAATCACATTATGCCCGTACAGTTCTATTCGTTTTTTTCAATGTTGAGAGATAGTACCTTAAAAAAGAGTCATGACAATAGTTCAATGCCTCATTAAGGCGTGGCTACTTCAAGGGGAACATCCTATCACAATCTTGTATACTGAGATATCGGATTTGAGATTGGTACTGAGGATGGCATTTGATGAGGAAAAAGCTATCCCGATCTGACATCATATAATCCCTACAGTGCAGAAGAGGCCATTCAGCCCATCAAGTCTGCACCAACTCTCTGACAGATTATTTTATCCAGACCCTCTCCCCCACCCTATCCACGTAACCACAAATTTCCCCTGACTAATCCATCTCAACTACACATCTTGGGACACTAAGGGGCAATTTAGCATGGCCAATCAACCTAACCTACACATCTTTGGACTGTGGGAGGAAATGAGAGCACCCGGAGGAAACCCACGCAGACATGGGAAGAATATGCAAACTCCACACAGACATCTCAACAATCCTCAGCTGGGATGAGGATAGTAGTAAGAACTTTTCAAGGCTCCTATTCTATTTATCAAGAAGAATTACTCTCCATACTCCTTGGCCAAGAGACAGCACAGTATGCTGAAGCAGCAGCACTACAGTATGCTTCAGCAAAGGAAGACCTCATGAAACTCACATTGATCTATATAGATAGCAACTATTGTAAAAGAGAATATGAAGAACATGAAACAGTTAAGCTTGATGCACAGAAAGAAGCCGTTAGCTGAAACCCTGGCTCATGATCAGTTTGGAGACTATTAGCAAGTGGACAATGTCATAAGTTAACCGCACTTCTGAATCACTATCAGTTCCCAGCAACAACGGAAGTAGCATTGATATTGGAACAATGCAATGAGCTAAGCATCCATCACCGTGAGGGAAATCACCTTATCTTCTGTTGTGTAAACAGCAGGGAAAGAGATAAGGAATTGTTTTTGACCTTGTAGTTTGCATTGCTCAGGAGATTGAAAGACCAAGATACAGAGGTATGAAAGACCAGGTAATCCAGAAGGCTGTTCACTGCATCTACACCTGAGGCCTAGGAATGTGATAGTGTGATTGGGACACATTGAAAAAAGGACAACAACGAAGCGTGGAGACTGCAGTCAGTTGGAGAAGGACGGGGACTGGTCATCTTGGCCCGCAATCAACATCAGGAATGACCAGCCACATGGGTGATGGTAAGTTTCAATCAAATCATAAAGGGTTTTATACTGGGTTTTGTTGGTTTAATAAACTAACGAGTTTAAGTTTGAGCCAAAACCTGTTGTCATATGTATTTTGTTGTAGTTCCAGGATCCAAGAATCACTGTAAGGCGAAAGGGAATGGAATTCCTTACAGACATCAGTGTTTGGTGTTCTTGGAACAAATAGGCTTTACCAATCATAACCCATAAAACATAAGTAATTGTGGAAGGACATTCTTCATTTGAGGATGAAAAAACTAAATTGTCAGGTTATTCATGGGAATGGGCATATCACTGGTACAGTACTCTCAAAAGGCAAGTCTTGCAGATGCACAAATGAAACGTTTGGTTTATGTGACACCCCCTCAGAGGGGCCTGCCAAAGGTAATGTTTACACTAGGGCAGACATGGCAGCTAATCAGGATGAGGAATATTTGGCTTTTAGACCAAACAAAAGAGAACCCACCAGGATATCCATCAAAGCAGTTTTACTCAGAAACCCCGACTGGTATTGTACTAGTTAAGTTTCCCGAGGGAAACTGAGAAGTACCCCTGAGTCACAAATGAAAACAGCTCTTAAAAGGAGCTCACAAAGGTATAGGTCAAGCACAAAGTTGGTGCCAGAATAACATTCTACAAATTAACTCCTTTTTATTGGTGGCGAGGTATGCTTAAAGCATGTAAAACATATGCGGCTAACTGTGAGCCTCGCAATTTAATAAATCATCACCTATTAACCTGCTATCATTGGCTCCAGAAAAGTCCACTCAATGAATGCAGAAATTTTTTTTGTTGATTTCATTGGACCCCTTTCCCCATCACTGGGATATAAACATGTTCTCATTTGTACTGATGGATGCACTTCCATCTGCTGGCTTGTCCCCACAAAAACTGTTTTGGAAAATACACTTGTCAGTGCTATTACTGACATCATTCCTGTAGCTGGTGCACCCAAGATGCTACACTATGATCAAGGCAGAGTCTTCGTTCCCAGATTTTCAAATATTAATGCAAACTATGGGTTACAGTATAGCATGCCACACCATATGCAATCTGTGGGACTGGTGGAAAGTGAAAACCAGGAGGAAAAGCTGTTGACCAAACTGTTGAGAATCGGGGAAATAGGTGGACCACCATTATATCAGAAGTGCAACTATTGCTTAATAACGTGTCCTCTTCTACATCAGGCACAGTGTTCCCTCAAACTTCACATTATTTAATGTATGGAACTGGGATGCATACACAGACCACCAGTCCGACTGCTGTGGAGACATGTGTGTGAGGTGTTTTCCAGAATGTGAACCTGAGCCTACTCTCGAGCTAGGACCTACAGAAGTGTGTGTCTCTGAGCTGATGGAAGGTGCGTGTGAACACAGTGAGGAGTCTTCTTCCAATCGCTCCTCAGGTGGCCCTGGAGCTAGGGCTTACGTTGGCTCTGGACCTTTGTCTGGACATTCGGGTGCCTGTAAGAGAGAGCAGATAGATTTAGTTCAACAGACTGAATACCACATTGCATGACACTATCTGAGAATGTCTGAATGTGATGAACTTATGGAGGGCTCATCTATACTGGCTTGCTGGGAGATGCCAACCTCAGCATCTCCAGAGGGGCAACCTCTGTCCTCGCCCACCAACTTGATGGCATCCTCCTCGATTTTGCTCAGCTCCAGGATGTCGGCGCTCCCTCCTTCAGTCTGGGATTTCTCCCTCTTGTTGTGGGCAGGCTTGGTCTGCATGAAGACAAATGGATGGAATGCTCTCAGAAGAAATAGAAGAGAAGATTGGAAGCATGCATGCCTTCTGTGCTGAACCCTTCCAAGATGTGGAGTTGCCGGCGTTGGACTGGGGTAGGCACAGTAAGTAGTTTCACAACACCAGGTTGAAGTCCAACAATTTATTTGTGAGTATAAAACAAACGTGTTGGACTTTAACCTGGTGTTGTGAGACTACTTACTGTGTGAGCCCTTCCAAGTAAGGACTGAGTATGGAGTTTGTGTAGGATGATAGATGAAATGCTGATGATACTAATGTGTCCGTAAGACAATCATGGTGATGTGTCCCCTGCTAAGACTGTGTGAATCTGTGAGCAGTATAACCCTTTGAGTGCATTAATCCATATGAGAGTGTGAGATTGGAGTGAGCTGAAGGTTGACTTATGTTATGATCCAGCAAATGGCAATTGCCTCGCAAACCAAATCGCAAAGGGAAATTTGGTCTACTTATCACAACTCTTTCTTTGTATTTTGATGATGAAAATATATGTTTATTGAATTCAAAAACAAATTCCAGTAACATGTTTCGGTTTTAAACATTAAACTAAAACATTTATTAACAAAAGGAAAGAAAACTGAGACACACAAGATTACATTTACATAGTTAAACATTAATCTGACAGGAAGTAAAAATCATAGATTTATTATGGTGCCAAAGGTGGAATGATGGAATTGGATGAGGGACACATTGCTGAATAGGAGACATGGATCTAAACACACCTGATTCTTGGGGTGCACAGATATTCTCTCTCTCCAGCCCAGCTTTGTAAAGGAGACATATCTAGATGGCTGCATTGAAGAAGAAACCTGCCAGAGGTTTAGTAATGACACCCTGGAGACCATTATCAATGGAAACCATCAACATTGGAATGGCCTCTACCTCAGGGCTAGTTCCAGGAATATTCCCCAAAAATACTTCCTACTTGGTTAGACTCACAAATGAATATCCCTTTAGGCAACAATCCCTTATGTTGAATTTTTAAAAATCCTGTAATATTACTCCAAGGCAAACACACTGTTGCTGTAGGGAAGATATGTCACAGGACTTCTCACCCACGTCCAATCGACTGTGGAAATTCAAGAAAGGGCGGAATGGTGGCACAGTGCTTAGCACTGCTGCCTCAAAGTGCTAGGGATCTGGGTACAAATCCGGACTTGAGTGGTTGTCAGTGTAGAGTTTGCATGTTCACTCCACGTCTGCATAGTTTCCTCCAGGTGCTGTAGTTTCCTCCCACAGTCCAAAAATGTATAGGTTAGGTGGATTATCCATGGTAATAATACACGGGGTTACAGGTATAGGGTGGGGAGGTGGGCTTGAGTGGGATGTTCTTTTGGAGAGTTGGTGCAAACCCGATGGGCCAAATGGCCTCATTCTGCACTGTAAGGGTTCTCTGGTCTTAAAACCCTGTTTTCTGTAAAACAGACACTTTTCAGGGTTGGCTGGAAAGCTGCCTCACTTTGTCTCTCTACATCTCTTTTCCTAGCATAGAGCAGCACCCAGGAGCTCTCACATGGCCATCCCAAACAAAGCTCCCACCCTTTCCTTAAATATTTCTTTTGCTCTGATGTCTTGATTCCAGTGTCCTTATCTCTTCTTTGAAACTTAGCTTTCCCAGAATATAAACTCTTTCATCTTCTCCCTAATATCTCACCCCCCCTCCCCCTTTGGGTCAAATCAAATTTAATAACCATGTTTTATTTATCTATGACCTTTACCAAGCTGTAAACCATTTTCACTCCCTTTGGAAATTTTAATAGCTAAATATCCAAATCCTTACTGAGCTCCTATTGCAAATTTCTACCCACAGCTTAGTTACATTTAGAAAATTAGATTTGGCCATATTTATTTCAAGTATGTGCCTTTCATACTTAGGCTTCTTTGATATCCTAAACTTTATAGACACCCAGTTCCCAGCTTAATAAAATTACGTTCACACACAAACACACACACAGCCCCAAGCCTGCTTCACAGAATAACACAATGAACCCTGAAATATTAAAAATAATAACATCTTTCATCACATTTATCCTGGCAGAGTGGATGAGATCATTCATCCTCTTCCTGCACTGTATGGCGTTTCTCAGGTATTTGCCTGACATGCTGACCTCTCCTGCAATTGCCTCCCAGATTGGCAAAGTGAAATTGCGAGCTTCCTGGAACTATTCCTGAGGTAGAGGCCATTCCAACGTTGATGGTTTCTGTTGAAAATGGTGTCCAGGGTGTCATTACGAAACCTCAGGTAGGTTTCTTCTTCAATGCAGCCATCTGGGTATGTCTCCTTTACAAAGCTGGGCTAGAGAGAAATATCTGTGCACCCCAAGAATCAGGTGTGTTTAGATCCACGTCTCCTATTCAGCAATGTGTCCCTCATCCAACTCCATCATTCCACCTTTGGCACCATAATAAATCTATGATATTTACTCCCTGTTGATGATTTATTCCTAACAATTCGATAATATTTTTTTCCTCAAAATAACTCTTTTAGGAACACTTGGAGTTATGACAGGATGGCACATCCACACTTGGAGTATTATTCCACTTGAGATGGCTAGAAAGCTGGTTAGCAGACAGGAAGCAAAGAGTTGGAATAAATGGGTCTTTTTCCAATTGACAGGCTGGGGTACTAGTGGGGTACCACAGGGATCTGTGCTGGGACCCCAACTCTTCACATTATATATTAATGATTTGGACGAGGGAACTAAATGTATTATTTCCAAATTTGCAGGTGATATAAAGTTGGGTGGGAGTCTGAGTTGTGAGGATGCAAAGATGCTTCAGGATGATTTGGACAGGCTGAGTGAATGGGCATATGCATGACAGATGCAGTATAATGTGGATAAATGCAAGGTTATCCATTTCAGTAGCAGAAATAGGAAGGCAGATTATTACTTGACTAGGTGTAACATGAGAGAGGTGATCTCAGCAAGACCTTGGAGTCCTCATGCATCAGTTGCTGAGAATAAGCACGCAGGTACAGCTGGCAGTAAAGAAAGCAAATGGTATGTTGACCTTCGTAGCAAGAGGATTTGAGTATAGGAACAGGGATGTTATACTGCAATTGTATAAGGCATTGGTGAGGCCACCCCTGGGGTATTGTGTGCAGTTTTGGTGTCCTTATTTGAGGAAGGATACTCTTGCTATAGAGGGAGTGCAGCAAAGGTTTATCAGGCTGATTCCTGGGATGGCAGGGCTGTCATCTAAGAAGAGACTAAGTGTTTAGGATTATATTCATTGGAGTTTAGAAGAGTGAGAGGGATCTCATAGAAACTTAAAACATTTGAACAGAGTT
Source organism: Mustelus asterias (assembly GCF_964213995.1). Lineage (NCBI taxonomy): Eukaryota > Metazoa > Chordata > Chondrichthyes > Carcharhiniformes > Triakidae > Mustelus > Mustelus asterias. The sequence continues at coordinate 35,775,402 of NC_135815.1, read as the reverse complement.
AGACAGGGTAGATTCAGAAAGGATGTTCCCTATGGTAGGGGAGTCCAGAACTAGGGGTCATTGTTTGAGGATAAGGGTAAACCTTTTAGGATTGAGGTGAGGAGAAATTTTTTCATCCAGAATTTGGTGAATCTGTGGAATTCACTACCACAGAAAGTAGTTGATGCCAAAACATTGGAATTAATTATAGTTCTTGGGGGTGTTGTGCCTGCCGCACAGTCTGTTTTAACCCTTATACGGTGGACAAATAACTGCGAGTAGACGTCTGGTTAGTTCAATCAATATTTATTTAAGACACACAATCAATAATCACCCACCCAACCAACAATAAGTTATCTTTACAGAAAATACGAGAGTTCAAGTCCAATACAAGACCATGACTTAACTTTGCGTGACTGGCAAGTACCCAAGCAGATCTTGGCCTTTATCTGTGCGTTGGTCTCGGTCATCCTCTGCGTAGTCTGGTCCTTTGGTCTGGTCTGGTCTGGCACTCTAGCTCTGGTCTTCCTTCCTTCTCGGGTGTGGTGGCTCTCCTCGTGCTGGTCGTCGCTGGCGATGGTCACTGGTGTTGTAGCTCGTTCGTGGGGTCAGAGAGAGAGAGCAAGATTCTTGGTTGTGCAGCACCCTTTATACCCCGTTTGGTTTTGCGCTCCTTTTGGCCATTACCAATCAATCGATCAGGACTTGATCACCCTGATCGATAAAGTCCAATCGGGTGCTGCCACACCAATCTCTGGGTGTGTCCCCAACGGCCATGTCTGCAGGTGCTGGGGGCACGTAGGGTTCACACCTCCCTCCCAAATAAGGGGTTACGGCACCTTTATGTCTGGTAAACAACCCAGTTTGACCAGAAAGTCTCTTTTGTCCTGGAGATGACCCATATCCTGTGTATTCACTCGTCTGGGTTGCAGCCTGTTTATCTCTGTCTTTTAGGCTGCAGCCTGTCATTTTAGTTCTTGCCCAATTGTCCCAGAGTGCTTTACAAATCGCCATTTTAGATGGCCCGTTTGGCCACAGGGGCTATAGGGATTCAAGTGATATGGGGGGAAGGTGGGATCAGGATATTGAATTTGATGATAAGCCATGATCATAAAGGATGGCAGAGCAGGCTGAAGGGCCAAATGGCCTACTCCCACTTCTATTTCCTATGTGTGTTTTTATATGGTAAACATCATTTCCCTTCCATAAAGCTATGTTGACTCTGCCTAATGGCCTCAATTTTTCCAAGTGCCCTGCTATTAAATTTTTAATAATGGCTTCTAACATTTTTCCTATGACCGATGCTGGGCTAACTGGCCTGTAGTTTCCTGCTTTCTGTCTCCCTCCATTTCTAAATTACATTTGTTACTCAGTTACATTTGCTATCTTCCAATCTAATGGAACCTTCCACAAATCTCGGGAATTTTGGGAAATTTAAACCAATGTATCACCTATCTCATTACCCACTTATTTTGAGACCTCAGAGTGGAAGCCAGGGGGTTTATCAGCCTGAACAATACCACTCCCCTGGTGATTGTAATTTTCCTGAGTTAAAAGTTTTTAATGTTTTTTAAAACTTTTTAAAAACTTTTTAAAACTTCCCTGGTGATTGTAATTTTCCTGAGATCCTCCCTCTCTTCCATTTTCTGATTCCCAGCCAATTTTGGGATGTTATTTGTCTCCAATACCGTGAAGACTGATGCAAAATACGTGTTTAATTCACCTGCCATTCCCTACTTTCCATTATCAATTCCCTAGACACACTTTCTGCAGGATCAACATTCACTTTGTTACCTCTTTTCCTATTTAAATATCTACAGAAACTCCTTTTATCCATCTTTATATTACTAGCTAACTTCCTCTCGTACTCGCTAGTTTTTCCCTCATCAATATTTTTGTCATTCTTTGATATTCTTTATATTCTTTCCAATCTTCTGACCTGCCACTTGCTTTTGTGCATACATATGCTTTTTCTTTAAGTTTAATACTGTCTTTAACTCTTTTAATTAACCGCGGATGATGGGCCCTCCCCTTGGAATGTGCCTATTCAGTGTATTCTGAATTATCCCTTTAAATGTTCGCCACTGGACCTCTATTGATCTTTCCCTTAAGCACATTTGTCAGTTCAATTTAGCTAGCTCCGCTTTCATGCCCTCATAATTGCCCTTATTTAAGTGTAAAATACTATTCTTTGATGCACTCTTCTCTCCCTCAAAGCGAATGTAAAATTCAATTATATTATGACTGCTGCTACCTAGGGCTGCCTTCACAATGAGATTATCAACTGATCCTCTCACATTGTACAGTATTAGCTCTGGAATAGCCTCTGGCTGGCTGCAGAACATGCTGAAGGGACTGAACGACGAAATAAATCACTCAATGCCCAAGGTCCACTTCGATCATCAAAGAGTTTATTATTTTACACTGGTGGGGAAACGGTCTCTGGGCACACCTCTCCACCGAACAAAGAAAATTGTACAGTTTAAACACAATTCCGGTCCAGTTACTCAAGACATCCCAAGACAAAGGTCTCAGCATCATGTGGCTGCATGGTCCGTGGAGACCCTATCTACGGTATAATTAACTGGAGGCATGGGGCCACAGACCTGCTTACTGGCAAGTGACTCTGTATCAAAACTCCTCAAAGTCTCACCTTGTCTAGCTGTTTCTTTTGTTTATCTTGGTTTGTGAGGCCCATTGTGCATTATCTTAGTCTTGTCTCTCGCAGAAACAGCTTAATAATTTCAACTGTAGTTTACTTTTCTCTTTAGGGCGAACTAAATGATTTTACCATTGCGTCGCGCCCGTTTTCGGGCGTGAAAACTTGGTAAAGTCGGGCCGTGAGGCCATTAACGCGATCCGCGCCCACGCAGATGATCATTCTCTGGTGAGGGGGGGGAGAGAGGAGGGAGGCCAGGTCATTCTCTGGTGGGGGGGGGGGGGGAGAGAGGAGGAAGGCGGGTCAGATGTATCTCTGGTGGGGGGGAGGGGGAAGAGGGAGGCTCGATCGTTCTCTGGTGGGGGAGGGGAGGGCAGAGGGAGGCCAGATCGCTCTCTGGTTGGTGGGGGGTGGGGTGCGAGGCCTGATCATTCTCTGGTGGGGGGAGGCCCAATCATCAATCATTCTCTCATGGGGAGGGGAGGGAGGCGGGTAAGATGTATCTCTGGTCGTGGGGGGGGGGGAGGCCCGAATGGTCACTGGTGGGGCGGGGGGGGGGGGGGGGGGGGAGAGTGGGGAGGGAGCCCAAATGCTCACTGGCGGGGAGAGGCGGGGGGGCAGGGAGTTGCCGCTGCCCCCTTTCCACCCCACTGCTGCCACTCTATGGGTGGTTGGTGGAGGGGGAAGGGGAGCAGAGGGTCACAATCGGTCTGGGTAGCAGGGGTTGGGTGGATAAGGGGGACAGTTATGTTGTGGGGGTGGGGCGATGTCTGTGGGGGCCATCGCTCCCGGGCCGCTTTATCCGCTTTTTGCAGCCCGGGAACGATGTGACAGGCGCATTTTTTCAATTTTTTTTCTCACTCCACATGCGCAATTCAAAGCTCCGATCGGACCAGCAGCGTTTCAGACGCGATAAGCCCCGGCCACAGCACAATTCAGACTAGCAACTTTTTTTTCAGGCTGAGTGCGTATGGGGGCGCCTCAGAACAGTTTTCCAAGTCGGATCTGAATTGCGCCCAGATTCAGCACTTAGAATGAAAATGGTAAAATCCGGCCTACTCTTTTGACCATATTCTCCCCTCTGCCAATTTACTGCTGCCTCTGCTATTATTATGCTACCCCAACAACCACTCCCCCCCCGTTTCAGCAATGTCCTATTCCTAGGCCTATGAACTGACCTATCTGTTTCCCATTTTTTTGTCCAGGATTCCCTGTCTCATCCATGTTGGCCAGTCACATGATTTCAGGAATTCCAGTCACTTGGATAAAATTAATAAATCTCCTTGTTGGAGTAGTGTCACTCTCCTCATGTATTTCCTACAAGATCTGCAAGCCATTATTCCCCATGTCAGAACTAGTATTAACTGTACTCCTACTAATATTTGCATTATTATCCTAATCCAGAGGTAAATGTTAATGTTCACTCCCCGATCCCTTCCCACCAATTCTGCTCTTGGAGTTCTTGGAGTTCCCATTCCTCGAGAACATCTAGTTTCTCTTATAACTGGTGAGATAGTCTGACTAAGTGTCCCATCTTTCGCCTTATTTCTCCTAGCTCCTCAGCTAAGTGCAGGATGGAGGTGTGTTCTGGCTCTTCGTAATCCATAAGATGGTCATGGACCTGGTCAGCTATATTAAGCATCTTCAATTCGTGTTGCTGGATGTGAGCTATCCGGGCCTGACCAATGGTCACCGGTCGGTGGGGAGTGAAACAGAAGTCCAGGTAGGTGATGGGACAGCACAAGCTCCCGTAACTATATGACGGCTCTGTGGTCGACACACAGTACTTTCCCTTCCCCCCATATCCCAACCGTGCATAATGTCATGGAGCGTGGGTGATTTCCAGGACACAGCCTTCCATGTGGTTGAACCTGCATTTGTATAGGTTCCTCTGTCCCACCAGGTGTGGGCATATGGTGTGGTGAACCATCGTTGGTTCCCACTGTGGGATTGTTCTAATGTTGTTGTTGGGTTGTTCTAATGTTGTTGTTGGGCAAGGGAGGGATTGATACACCTGTGGTTGTAACTGTTGTGGCACATCCCAGTTGGGCTCCGCCTCCTGGGAGAGGTATAAGACCCCCTGCTCGGGCGGGACCTCGTCAGTCTGGGATAGTGTGTTAAAGTTCTGATAGTTCCATTGTTAGTTAATAAAAGCCTTCTTTTACCGAAGCTTTGTGCCTCGTGTCCAATTGATGCGCATCAATTTTATAAACTAACATTAAACTCTCGATGGAAGAAAAAAAAAAGAAAGGAGAGTATGGAGCAAATCCTAAAGCCAGAACGTCTGACGCTAGATCCACGTGCGGTGGGCGCTTCTAACACCTTCGACCACTGGCTGAAGTGTTTTGAAGATTACCTGGCAGCCTCCGCAGCGGTCACCACAGATGATGACAGACTCCGGGTCCTCCATGCGAGGGTAAGCGACACAGTCTACCTCGCGATCCGTGCGGCCACCACTTACCCGAGGGCCCTCGAGCTTTTAAAAAAGCGCTATACGAAACCTCCTAACGAGATCCACGCTCGTTACCTCCTCGCTACACGACGTCGGCAGTCGGGCGAAACCATGGAGGATTACGCCAATGAGCTCTTGCAGCTTGCCAGGGGCTGTGACTGCAAAGCCGTGTCGGCTGAGCAGTACATGTACGACCTCGCCCGAGATGCGTTTGTGGCCGGGGTCGGGTCTTCATACATCCGTCTCAAGCTGCTAGAAAAGGGAAATCTCAACCTGACCCAAGCTATGGAATTAGCTGAAATGCTTGAGGTGGCTTCGAAGAGCTTGGTCCTGTATCCGGAGGACCACGTGGAGACAACGTGGCAGGAGCAGTCGCAAATCCCTCCTCGCCCCACGGGCTTGAAGTGCAGTGTTATGGCTTGCTCCCATGTGGACCAGACGACGGCTGCAGCCCCATGCGGCCCGCGGTGCTACTTCTGCGGAGGAGCCAAACATCCACGACAAAAGTGTCCCGCTAAAGCGGTAGTCTGTACCGCCTGCGGTAAAAAGGGGCATTATGCGAAGGTGTGCAGATCGAAGCCCAAGAACGGCAGTGCGGCCTGTGACCCTTCGGAACGGGGATCATCACCATCGTCGTCGAAGTACTCACGGGGTTCGTCCACGTGCGAGTCCAGGACGACGCCATTGCAGTCGACGGAGTCGGAGGAGGATGACCACCAGGAGTCGCTACGTTTGGCGCCCTCACCCATGTGCGATTCATGGGGGCGGCCATTTTGGTCGACGATGACCATGAGCGACCAGCAGGGGTCCTCACCATCGACCTCAGCTGCCTGCAGTGACGTTCACGGACCAACGGTGGCGTCGATCACCCTGGACCAGGCTAAGCATCACAGGCTTGATTGTTCGATGATGGATATACAGGTAAATGGTCGTGCAATTTATTGTCTGTTTGACAGCGGGAGCACTGAGAGCTTTATTCACCCTGACACTGTGAAGAGGTGTGGACTCCAGATTCAACCTGCCAAACAGACAATCTCTATGGCATCAAGGTCCCGGTCTGTCGCTGTGCTAGGACGTTGTGTGGTAACTTTGAAAGTGCAAGGCACAATTTACGAGCGATTCAGGCTCCTTGTGTTGCCACATCTTTGCGCACCAATTCTCCTCGGACTAAACTTTATGGTCCACATGAAGAGTGTGATCCTACAGTACGGTGGGCCACTCCCTTCGCTGACAGTGGGGGAACAGCTGCAGTCTCCAAATTGTCCAAAGCGCCCTGCCTGCAATCTTTCTACGTTAAAGATCACCACACCCTCTTTATTTCAGAATCTGGTACCAGGCTGCAAGCCCATCGCTACTAAAAGTAGGCGTTACAGCACTGAAGATCAGATCTTCATCAGATCTGAGGTTCAGCGACTCCTCAAAGAAGGGATCATACAGCCCAGTGTTAGTCCATGGAGAGCACAGGTTGTGGTGGTCAAGAGCGGGAACAAACCCCAGATGGTCATTGATTACAGTCAGACCATTAATCGATATACGCAGCTGGATGCGTATCCCCTCCCGCGCATATCTGATATGGTCAATCAGATTGCACAGTACCGGGTGTTCTCCACCATAGACCTTAAGTCATAGAAACCCTACAGTGCAGAAGGAGGCCATTCGGCCCATCGAGTCTGCACCGACCACAATCCCACCCAGGCCCTACCCCCACATATTTACCCGCTAATCCCTCCAACCTACGCATCTCAGGACTCTAAGTGGCAATTTTTAACCTGGCCAATCAACCTAACCCGCACATCTTTGGAGTGTGGGAGGAAACCGGAGCACCCGGAGGAAACCCACGCAGACACGAGGAGAATGTGCAAACTCCACACAGACAGTGACCCGAGCCGGGAATCGAACCCAGGACCCTGGAGCTGTGAAGCAGCAGTGCTAACCACTGTGCTACCGTGCCACCCCTGCTACCGTGCCGCCTAGCACCAACTCCCCATTCGCCCAGAGGACCGACAATACACGGCCTTTGAGGCGGATGGTCGTCTGTATCATTTCCTTAGGGTTCCATTTGGTGTCACCAATGAGGTCTCGGTCTTCCAGCGTGCTATGGACCGAATGGTGGACCAGAACAGGCTGCGGGCTACCTTCCCGTACCTGGATAATGTCACCATCTGCGGCCGTGATCAGCAGGACCATGACACAAATCTCCAGAACTTTTTACGCACTGCATCTCGCCTGAACTTGACCTACAACAGGGAGAAGTGTGTATTCCGTACGCGCCGGTTAGCCATCCTGGGATACGTGGTGGAAAACGGGGTCATTGGCCCTGATCCAGACCGTATGCGCCCCCTTGCTGAACTTCCCTTGCCCGCTAGCGCGAAAGCACTGAGAAGGTGCCTAGGCTTCTTCTCCTATTATGCGCAGTGGGTCCCCAACTACGCGGACAAAGCCCATCCGCTTATTAAGTCCACGACTTTTCCACTCACGCCAGAGGCCCAATTGGCCTTCAAGGAATTGAAACACGACATCACGAAAGCCACGATGCACGCGGTAGACAAATCCATCCCTTTTCAGGTGGAAAGCGATGCATCTGATTTCGCCCTGGCAGCTACACTAAACCAGGCGGGCAGGCCCGTCGCGTTTTTTTCCCGCACCCTCCAAGGCCCCGAAATTCGGCATTCAGCGGTGGAAAAGGAGGCCCAGGCCATTGTGGAGGCCGTCAGACACTGGCACCATTACCTGGCGGGAAAGCGGTTCACCCTGATCACGGACCAGCGGTACCTTTTTACCCTACTTTCAGGTAAGGATCCTGTAAAATCTAACTGAAGATTCTCCCACAGCTGTCTAGGACGTAGCTGATGTGCCATTCGGACATTTACTGGTTTGTCTGGGTTACGTTGTGTACAAATATTACACCTTTGGCAATGTTTGCCAAATCTCTGCTGATCCCAGGCCACCACCAGTCACGCAGTAGGTGACTAAGCATGTCACTGTGGTCGGGCTAATGGTATTTTTTAGGAGTGAGTTCTTTATACATTCTGGCGCTACCACCAGCAATCCCTTTATCCATATCCCACCTTCCCCCTGTTTAATTCCATTCTGTCCCCATCTCCGTTTCTCTTCTGCACTTGCTTCTCCCTGTACCATTTGAATGTTCACCTCCTTCCCTACCAGTGCTACCTGAACAACTTTTGGGACCCCCGTCCCTGCTGCCTCTCTCACTGCTATATCTGCTAACATATTTCTGCATTGTGCTTCCGTCTCCACTTTCCTACATGCCTTTATTTTTATCAGCACCGCCTCCATAGGATCCTATGCCACCTCCACTACCCTTTGGATTATGTTCTCAAGTTTAATATGCCCCCCTCCGGAGGTAATGTATTTTCGCCAGTTCCATGCTGTCATATAATTACGTACCATGCAAAAGCATACCGGTTGTCTGTATATATGTTAATTATTTTTTCCCTGCACTACCTTCAAATACTACCAGTTCTGCCACCTGCGCACCTTCCAGGCCCACTTCCCATGGGGAAGGCTGCAATCTAGTGAAGTTATGCGTTCACTCCACTTACCTCTCTTTGGCATTAGACAATGAACTGTAGTCAGCATTCTTTAGGTAAAAAGTCTTAATGACTTCCCGTATACAAGAGTAGATAGCCAACTCTCCAGCTTCAGCCTTGGAGGAACCAAATGTATAAATATCTTTATAGCCTCGGCAAATGCAGTCTTGTAATATTCTCAACATGCACTTATGGCTGCAACAGGTAGCAGATTTCAGTGAGGGTTACCTTACTACAGCATAGAGGTCTCACAATTTGTTCCTCACTGGGCTTCAGATAGGAAAATTGTTTTTTAAACATTCTGGGCAGATATGGCCTCTTGCTGCAAGCCTTATCTCCCTCTTCCCTTTTCTAGCAGTTTGTCCTGCTCTGTATAAGCTCTGTTCAATCTCCAAGTCACACTGTAATGAAAGGGGAATGACTACAAATGCATTCCTCACTTGGACTAACTGATTTGTGCACAAGCCTTACAGTCATCAAAAGGTCCTTCAACACCTGCCACACCTTCTGTAGAATTTTGCTTCTTGAAACAACTGCAGAAAGTGTCAAACATCTATAGATTCCTAGCAACAGCCAGAAGCAATCAACCAGCAACCGATCTGTGAGTAATTGATGATCCCTTTAAATAGCATTGGAGGGGGTTCATATACGCTGCTGATAATGTGTTCAGCTGTGCAAGGTTAAAAGAGGGCATTAATAGTGTTGAATTCCAATATGGCACCACAGTTGTCAAATCAGCATTGCACATGTCATGGCTAAGATCTAGCATCAGATCAAGCCCAAGGTGGGGTGCAATGCCTTATCTTGTCAGCTTAGATCTTGTTTATCTCTCTCGAGGGGACCTTGAATTGGATTCAATTAGGTTTAGAATTTTGATTTTTGGAGCAAGCAAGGAATGGATTTGGGTTTGCCCAGTCCATTCTGAGCACTGGCTTTGTAATTTTAAGGATGGGGTAAAGTGTGTAAAAAAACGTCATGATGAGCCTTTTTGCATACCTCCAGTGGTCATTCACTGCATGCTCACCAACACTCATCATCAATACAGCATCCTCTGCGATTTGCTCTATAAGTGTGCACTCTTGCCGCAAATGCCATTTTGGAGTTTTAAAGGTACTCACTGAGCCCAAATAAATGGGCACAAACTATCCTAATTTATTGCTCACTAAATACCATGTAAGATTTTGGATGGTGGGTACCCTTGAGTATTCTAAAATCTTGAATTAGATTACACCTAGTTACACTGTTCTTTTCAATCTGGGCTCTGGAACTGAATCCAGTCTAGAATGATAAGAGTGTAAATTTTGTATCCCTGATGGGCATTAGAGTCTTGCGTTGATGGAGTTTGGGCAGTCTCAACTAAAGTTCCCAGAAGTACATTGAAACTTAGTGTGACATTAAATCGAGTTAGTGCTAAGAGAAAAATAACAGACTTGCCAATGTTTATGTTAAGTCTCCCCCCACAAAATTGCCTTTTCAATACTGGTATGAGTCAGCAATAGATGCTTTTTGGCAGTGGAGTCATGTAAATTGAGCAAATTATTGGGGCCATTTGATTCATTAAGGGTGAATTCCCTTAGCCACACCATCAGTGATATCAATCCCAAGCTTGATTATAATGCCTGCCTGCAGTTCATGGTCTCAGAGGTCACTGGTTTGAGGGCACAGAGTGCTGAGAGACTCAGAAGATTTGAATAAACCCTGAATAAGTTTACAAAATGCAATCAGGAAAGACTTGGAAGACAAAACCGGATGTCCAGCACTCCTGTTTGAACAGTCACGGACATCATGAATACATCCAATTAGGGGATAAGGGATATAGTTAAGATGTTGATAGTGTTTCCTGTCCTCATTGCCTTTTTAAATTCTTTCATGGGGATTTGAGCATCACTGGCAAGGCCAACATTTATCATAGAATCTCTACAGTACAGAAGGAGGCCATTCGGCCCATTGAGTCTGTACCGACCACAATCCGACCCAGGCCCTATTCCCGTAACCCCATGCAAGTTACCCTACTGATCCCCCTGACACTAGAGTCAATTTAGCATGGCCAATCAACCTAACCCGCACATCTTTGGACTGTGGGAGGAAACCGGAGTACCCGGAGGAAACCCAAGCAGTCACAGGGAGAAAGTGCAAACTCCACACAGATAGTGACCCGAGGCCAGAATTGAACCTGGGACCCTGGCGCTGTGAGACAGCAGTGCTAACCACTGTGCTGCCCTTGTTACCCATCTCCAAATATACTTGACAAGGTAGTGGTGAGCGATCTTCTTGAACCACTGCAATCCATCTTAAATAAGAAAGCTGTTGAGGTGAATAGTATAGAAACACTTAAAGGGAAGTAGGGGATGGGAGGAGGTTCAATTGGAACAGCAGCACCAATCGGTTGGGCCAAAGCACCTGTTTATATGATGTATATTTAATGTAATTCTATGTAGTCTATGTAAAGGTAGCCCCTCAAGTTCATAAGGCAGTAAAAAGAGCTAACAGAATTCTAGTTTTATCTCAAGAGATATAGAACATGAAAGCCAAGAGCTAATTATGAGTCCATATAAAACTTTAATAAGACTTCAAGTAGAGTATTGTGTGCAGAAGTGGGCTCCATTCAGTGAGAAAGATAATGAAGTTTTAGAGATGGAACAATGCAGATTCACTAGCCTGCTGCCTAGTATGCAGAAATAAAATCCGATGAAAGACCTGACAAATTGGGTCTTTTATTGTCAGAACAATGCAGATTACAAGGTGTCATAATAGAAGTGTTTAAAATTACAGAAGGATGGAAGACAGAATTAGATTATCTGCAGTCGCTGAGGTGTCAAAACAGGGGACAGAATTAGATGTAAGAGATTTAGAACACCAGGCGGGAGAAACTTATTCAAAGAAACAAAGCTGTGGAATTTACTACCGGGGTTAGTGGCTGAGGTGGAAACTATGTTAACATTAGGTGGATAAAGGAAAAGTGATTGAAGGGATATGAGAACAGTTAGGCACATGTAACCAGAATTTCTGCTTTCGTGGATGGTGAAAACCAATATGCACTGTTTGAACCGAATGGTCTGATTTATGTTTAATTACTAGCTTTTCTATTGGCCTTTGAAGTAGTCGGAAAGTCAGTATTCATCACATTATGGCTCCCTGCCAGGTCAAACCAAGATGACATAGTTTATTAGATCATTTTATCACATTTTAATAGTTGTTAATTATCAATTTATGTGGTTCTGCTTACTTTATGGCTTTCAGCACATTGAAAAACCCAGAACATTGTTGTTTGCTTAGTCTCTCAAGGTTAATGAAATATTTGGACACCAGAAAATGACAACATGCTTGTGGACCCACATTAAAGTTACCACAACAATAAAACTCTCTGTAACATCTTAATGAAACTTATTTTAAAGAACAGCAAGAATGGGGAATAAAAGCTGCACATTGATATATAGAATGTACTTCATGTTTGAAGAACATGGATTTGTTGTTGGCATTTTTGTATATTGGCATTCTGCAAAAGCCAAAATATACTGTTTCAAGATGATCTTTTCAAACAAAAATGTATTCATCCAAGACCCACCACAAAGCCAACTAGATTCTCAGGAGTTTCTTCAGAAGTTGGTGCCAGAGAGTTTGTCCAGTAACATGTTCACACCCAAGATATTTGGCAACTATCAGTTAGTCAGAGCCATGGTTAAATAACTTGGCCCTAGTGTTACTTTCTAAAAAAAAACTTAAATCATTAAAATAAGCAATTTTATCCAGGCAGTCAACTATTAATTACGACGAGTATACTTTGGTGGCTCTTATATTAAGTTCATGTGCCTTTGAAAGTAATTGAATTGATGCGAAAAAGATGTCTTATCTGTGTCTTTCTATAAAGAAGTGAATCTCAAAGGAACAGTAAATTCTCAAAAGTAGGCACGGATACACTAATCAGTTTGTTCCATCTCTTCTATTGTAATTATCACCCAAAACAGTCAATTTATTTTCTTGTGAGTAAAACTTGGCACATGCTATGTTGGTAAGACTGACATCTTAGGCTCTTGAGACCACTTATCCAAAATCAGGAATAAAATACAATAAATCTTTAGAGTAAATGAGCGCAGCTGATAAAAGTTTTCAATGAATGATAATCCAAGAGCGTAAACTCAAATTAAAATAAAATAAATGTTAGCTATAGGAAACTTGATCATTCTTTCAATGCATTTGGGATATATTTTCCTGTGCACACTAATTTTAGGAGATATGAGTATAAGTGATACTCCTAGGTTAAATCATCCAAAGGTTCAGATAACACACAGTGATCAACTCATTTGCTCACCTTTCCACCTCTCTTCTCATCCTCTGCTTGCCTTCTCTTCTCCTTTCCTCTTCCACTTCTCTATCCTTGCCCTCTTTTTCTCCCTTTCACAAATCTATTTTAAATCTTCTACCTTGCATCTTTATTTGTCCCAATTGCCTACCACCTGTTCACATGGCTTGGCCTCAATATTGCTCTTGGTCTTGACTCCCAGTTGCCAAAGGAGATCAACAAGCCATACATTAAAATCAGTGATTGGTTTGAAAATTTTAAAGGTGATGTATCTGTAGATGATTCTGTGAAAATAACACAACATGACTAATAAAGGGCAACGAGGCAGACGTTAACATTGCATGGCAGCACTAAACCGAACTCTTAGGAATGCTTGCAGAGGTCTTTTCTAAAAATAAATGTGATTATGGCACCCAGAAATTAGGAAATTGAACACACAATATTGTACAACTGGGTCTTAATTTGATGGCCGTAACTTCTGAATAAAACTGTAATGTGTAAAAGGAAATGCAGCCCTCTCAGAGATCAAGTACCAATTTTGAAAGGTTCCTCAGCTAACAAACAATAATAATTTGGAAAGGGACGACAAAACCATTTGGAGAAAAACAAGAGATATTCAGCAGTCACTGTCACATTGAATCTCATCTCTGAGTTTTAGCGTGACAGAAGAGGAAACATGATTGGAGAAATTCAAATGTGTAGTCCCAGGAAAGATGGACATGGATTTGGGAGATGACAGCAAGGTCAATGACCTTGGATAGGAAAGGAAAGTTGAAGGTTATTTGCAAAGACAGAGGGATCAAGGATTACTTTTGAAAAGAATAATGACAGCAGATTTAGGGGAGTGGAACAGTACCTGTGGAAAGACAACTGTCAACAGTATCAGCTAACAGTATCATGAGCTCCTCAACTTATCATTGGAATTGAAGATGGAGGAGACAGGCAGAGTCGCTTAAGAAGACAGAGCACAGGAGAGAAGTATGGGGTTATCTTTGCATTCCAGGCAACCCTGGAATTGTAAGCAGTTTTAGCAGGGAAAAGAAGGGTCCAATAGCGTTTTGTGTAGTCCAGTCAGATCTGGTGATGATTTGTTATGACAGTTGTCCACCATATTTATTCAAACGTTTGATCCATGGACTTAAGGAAGCAGTGATGAGGGCTATACAGGGAGAATGACCAGGTTGAAGTTAATAATGGTTTTACTTGATTCGAGGATAACATCTAATCAGGATCACAAGTTTCTGCATGCGTCGTCATGTGACTAAACAGGCCGAGTCACGACCCACAAATCTTTGGGCACATGGTGTAGGATGTCCCACAAGGTAGAGGAATCTGGAATGTAGGATTTACCTTCCTTCTCTGCTCTCGCTCTGCCTCATCATTCATTCATTCCGAGAAGGTTCACTGCTATGGATCTCCACCTTCGTCTGTCCTGTAATGCCCTTGCACACAGGTCAACTCCATCCAGTCCATTATATCTGTCATCCATTTTCTCCTCTACCTCTCTCTCCTATGTTTTGTATCAGTCTTTCCATTCGATACTTGATTTTGTCTACTGTCTGCTCTAATGATGTGACCAGATTATTATATCTTTCTTGCTTTGATGTTATGCACTAAGTTACTCTTTTCTCCAGTCATTTGCAGAACTTCCTCATCGTCTTTCTGTCTGCGTGGAAAATGCAGAGCATTCTCCCTATGTCCACATCTCAAATGCATCCAGATTATCAATAATCTCTTTACTGTCTATGTCTCTGAGGTATACATCGACATTCAGACGTTGTACCACAAAGCATAATGTAGCTTGATGGATAAGTTATAGCAATTCAGAACATTGGTAGCAAGCTCCTCCCAGTTATTAAGATAAATACTGACTAACCTAAGAGCGTCAGAGTGTCTTTGAAGCTTTGTTTATCTTCCTCATTTGAGAACTGAAAAAACAAGATCTGGATCTCGGCCACTTGAACAGAGTGTCCAGTCCATCAAAGTTGACTTTACAGGAGTTTTGCCTGAATGCTTATGGAGTTCACTTAAGAAGGACACTAACATCTGTTCAACGTTCCTTCTATTGAATCCAGATGATGCGGCAGAGGCATTCCTGGTGGAATCTCTCAAGCGTTTTTACGTGTTGCTAATACACAGTTCAAGTCTCAATGTAGTACAGCACTGTAGTGACAACTGGTCTACAAACTAATGTTTTTATTAATTTGTGGAAGTCTTTGTTGTCAAACGCTTGCTGCCGCAGTTTGTACGAGGCTGAGCTGATGCAGCTGATCCAGTGTTGAATCTCCTTGTCCATGGTGGTGTTTGAGAGAGGTGGCTACCAAGGGTATGCGAAGTGCTCAGCATATTCCAAAGTCTGTTCTTCAACATATACGGCAGATAAAATATTTAATTGGCTCCTTTTATCGTGGTATTGTTGTTGTTGGCATATTTCCATCTCTGAGAGATGATGGAAACAAAGCAAATAATCCATTTAGATGGGATATGTGTTCATTTGGTGCACCTTTTCTGTGAGCAGTGAAGGCCATGGGAAGCAGGTTCTGCCACAAGCAACGCACACAAAGCTGCCTAGTGACTTTGTAGGTTGTTGTTTTTGGCATTAGCTTCTGAGGGAGAATAATATCCATACTAATAATTATAGAGGAGAATAAGCCATATTAATAACTATGTCCAGTGAAAGGGTTAAAAGGGGCGAACCAAACAGACAAAAAAGCCGGCACACTGATAAACTGAAGAGACATGCATATCAAGATAGTAGGCTGCTAGTTCCAGACAGAGGAAAGACTTCCATTGCCAAGTTGCTCTAGCCACTGGTCATTGTGGTAGTGTATGACAGCTCAAAGGTAGTTTTTCCATTTCCCTCTTTCACCAGCTGGTGACACCAGCTAGTGACACCCAGATGAGATAGTTGATGTTTAGGCCTCATGTCACACTTGCAAGCATCCTTGAAGCAGAATCATGGGCATTCCACTGGACAACTGGCTCTGGCAAGCGTCTTCCATCCTGCAGTTGTGCATAATCCACCTAAGCCACCTTGGTTTGATTATTGCCAACACATTCAGCCTTTGAAAGGAATGCCGCATTTGTGATTTTGTCCTGCCAGGATACACCCTTAAATTGTGCAAACAGCAACGATGGAAAGTATTGATCTTCTTTTCCGGGTAGGTGTGAGTTGCCTCTGTTTCACAGCCAACTAACAAGGTGCTGAAAACACAAGCCTCCTAAACCATCAGTTTGATCTGTTATGACTGCTCCCCAGGTGAGCTCCCCCAAATTGTTATGATTCCGGATGAGATACCTCCAAATTGTCATGCTCCCAGGTGAGGAGGAATGAACTGAATTCGACCCCCCTTGCTTGGTCGCAACAAGATTAATTTGGAAAGGATTCCTTCTCTCAGGGATACTTTTCCCAGTTGAAATATATTCAAGTTTTAAAAGGAGTCAATTTAACCAGGCGTTCTTGAGTTAAAGAAAAAGTGAATTTATTAGTTATTAAAACCTGAGAAGAAAATAATAAAAAATGCAACGTACATCCACACCCATTAGAAATGAGAAGTGAATCCAAAAATAAAAGTTAAAGAAAGATATACGAATCAGACTTTGGCTTGTCCATGAGGAGCAGATGGTGAAACGTTGTGGTTGTTAAGTTGTGTGATTCCAGTAGCTCTGACTTTGGCATTTGAGCAGTTGGTTTGGAGATTCTTGGTTCTGCAGGTTTGCTGAAAAACGTTGTCCTATTTCATTTTCAACTGTGGCTATGCTGACTTGCTTAAAGCAATGAGAGAATATCGTTTTACCTGCAAGCAAAAGGATATCTAGTAATCTTCAAGTTTGACCTTTACCGTCGATATGGAAGAAAAACAAAAACAGAAAATGCTGGAAAATCTCAGGAGGTCTGACAGCATCTGTGGAGAGAGAATAGAGCCAACATTTTGAGTCAGGATGACCCTTCATCAGAGCTGAAGACAAGGAAAATAGGACGCGATTTATGCTGTCAGGGTAAGAGGGGTGGGGGGCTGTAATTGATAAAGATAGACAATTGATAAAGATAGACCCATACAGACAAAAAGGGAATGTAAATGGTGATGATAAAGGTTAGGAATGGTGCTAATAGTATCCATTAAGAGAGGTGCTATTACATTTACAGGATCCCTTCTATCTACTCTCCCTATTACATCCTCAAAGAATTCAAGCAAATTTGTCAAATGTGATTTATCTTTCACAATACCATATTGACGAGTTTGATTATATTCGCCTTTTCTAAATGATTAGCTATTTCCTGTTTGATATTGACTGCAGCATTTTGTCAATAATAGTTGTTAAACTAACGGGCATTTGATTCCCTGCTGTCTGCCTTTCTCCCTTTTTGAACAAAGGTGTCACATTGGCTGTTTTCCAATCTTCTTGTACCTGCCCGGAATTCAGCGAGTTACGAAAAGTTTCAACCAATGTTTAAGTTTAAAGTTTATTTATTGGTATCACAAGTAGGCTTACATTAACACTGCAATGAAGTTACTGTGAAAATCCACTAGTCGCCACACTCCAGCGCCTGGTGGGGTACACTGAGGGAGAATTTAGTACGGCCAATGCACCTAACCAGCACGTTTTTCGGAGTGTGGGGGGAAACCGGAGCACCCCGGAGAAAACCCTCGCAGACACGGGGAGAAGATGCAAACTCCATACAGACAGTAACCCAAGCCGGGAATTGAACCTAAGTCCCTGGCACTGAGGCAGCAGTGCTAACCACTGTGCCACCCTGGGTCCACTATCTCTGCAGCCACTTCCATTTAAAAACTTGCATTCAATTCATCGGATCCTGGCAACTTGTCCGCCTTTAGCCCCTTGAATTTCTTTAATATTCTATCCCTTGTGATTGGAAACTTCGTAAGTTCGACAATGTTATTTGAAATCAGCCTATCTGATAACTTAGGGATATTTGCAATGTCTTCCACGGTGAAGATTGATGCAAAAAATTTATTTTGCAAAACCGCCATTTCTTTGTTTGCTGTTATCAATTCACCTGTCTCATTCAGTAGAGATCCCACATTTACCTTAGCCACCCACTTGCTATTTATATATCCATAGAAACCCTTACTGTTTGTTTTTATGCTGCATGCAAGTTTTCTCTCAAAATTCATTTTCTTCTTTCTTATGAGCTTTTTAGTCTTTTGCTGCTGGATCCTAAAAACCTCCCAGTCCTCTGGTCTACCACTATCCTTGCCTTTTGTATATCCTGCTTTTCGATTTCACATTATCCTTTACCTCCTTTGTTAATTTTGCTTTTTCCTCGGGAATCCTTCTTTTTGATTGGGATAAACTCCTGCTGAGCATTTTGGCCAGCCGTTTGAATATCTGTTGTTCCAGTCTCTGTGCTCACAGCATCTCTGCCTTTTGCACAGCTGTCTTGGCTACTTTCAGGTCATGCAGTGTTTTAGCTGTTGGGCTTTTGTTGTGCATCTCGTAGCCTTTCTTTTTTGCATCAATGTCATCTCAGCGGAGTAGGTTTCAAACCCAATTTTTGTTGCAAGTTCCACCTTTAGCAAATGATACTTCTGTTACTTCCTGAATAATTGAGTTTAGCTTTTTGTTCCTGCGAAGATTCATGATGTGGACATTGAAATACTTACTAACTACAAGTATCGAGGTGTCAGAGTAGATAAGTTGAATTGATTGAAATAGTGTGTAGATATTGTGGCCAAGGGAAATACACAATTGTACTACCTCAGAAAATTAAAATCCTTTAGAGTGGATCCTACAACCATGACACTTTTCCCGTATGGTTATAACTGAGAGTGTTACCCTTTTTATATGTGTCAGCTGGGATTGTTGTCTGAGGAAAGCCAATTCTTTAAGGGTGAGGAGAATCTTCAACCAGACATGAAGTGTATTGGATAAACTGATCTGAAATCTGCTCTTGAAGAATTTCAACCAAAGTAAAGCATTTCATGAGCAATGGGAATCAATCCTTGCCTCAGTATTACCATTAAATTCATGGAAAAGGCTGCAATCCCTCAAATGCAGAGCAAATCAGTTCCTGATCTTATTTGTACCCTTTATAAGAAGATTTAACAGGAATTTGATGTATGGATGAAGATATGCACTCAGGTGGGTCTCACTGACTGATTATTTTAATGTTTCAGTACAGTTTTTAATAAATTAAAGTTAGATCTGTGATATAGAACATAGAACATAGAACATTACAGCGCAGAACAGGCCCTTCGGCCCACGATGTTGCACCGACCAGTTAAAAAAAAAACTGTGACCCTCCAACCTAAACCAATTTCTTTTCGTCCATGAACCTATCTACGGATCTCTTAAACGCCCCCAAACTAGGCGCATTTACTACTGATGCTGGCAGGGCATTCCAATCCCTCACCACCCTCTGGGTAAAGAACCTACCCCTGACATCCGTTCTATAACTACCCCCCCTCAATTTAAAGCCATGCCCCCTCGTGCTGGATTTCTCCATCAGAGGAAAAAGGCTATCACTATCCACCCTATCTAAACCTCTAATCATCTTATATGTTTCAATAAGATCCCCTCTTAGCCGCCGCCTTTCCAGCGAAAACAATCCCAAATCCCTCAGCCTCTCCTCATAGGATCTCCCCTCCATACCAGGCAACATCCTGGTAAACCTCCTCTGCACCCTCTCCAAAGCCTCCACATCCTTCCTGTAATGTGGGGACCAGAACTGCACACAGTACTCCAAGTGCGGCCGCACCAGAGTTGTGTACAGTTGCAACATAACGCTACGACTCCTAAATTCAATCCCCCTACCAATAAACGCCAAGACACCATATGCCTTCTTAACAACCTTATCTACTTGATTCCCAACTTTCAGGGATCTATGCACACATACACCTAGATCCCTCTGCTCCTCCACACTATTCAAAGTCCTCCCGTTAGCCCTATACTCAACACATCTGTTATTCCTACCAAAGTGAATTACTTCACACTTCTCCGCATTAAACTCCATCCGCCACCTCTCGGCCCAACTTTGCAACCTGTCTAAGTCTTCCTGCAAACTACGACACCCTTCCTCACTGTCTACCACACCACCGACTTTGGTGTCATCAGCAAATTTGCTAATCCACCCAACTATACCCTCATCCAGATCATTAATAAATATTACAAACAGCAGTGGCCCCAAAACAGATCCCTGAGGTACACCACTTGTAACCGCACTCCATGATGAATATTTACTATCAACCACCACCCTCTGTTTCCTATCCGCTAGCCAATTCCTGATCCAATTTCCTAGATCACCCCCAATCCCATACATCTGCATTTTCTGCAGAAGCCTACCATGGTGAACCTTATCAAACGCCTTACTAAAATCCATATATACCACGTCCACTGCCTTGCCCCCATCCACCTCCTTGGTCACTTTCTCAAAAAACTCAATAAGGTTAGTAAGGCACGACCTACCTGCCACAAAACCATGCTGACTATCACCTATCAATTCATTACTCTCCAAATAACTATAAATCCTATCCCTTATAATTTTTTCCAACATCTTGCCGACAACAGAAGTGAGACTCACCGGTCTATAATTCCCGGGGAAGTCTCTGTTCCCCTTCTTAAACAATGGGACAACATTCGCTAACCTCCAATCTTCTGGTACTATACCAGAGGCCAACGACGACCTGAAGATCAGAGCCAGAGGCTAGTGTAATTTTATTTTATTAGTATTATTCATTTATACATGATTTTTTAACAAATGAGCAATATACCCAGAATGAATTTCCATTGGGATAATAAGGGGAACTGAATTGAATTAAAGCTTCGTCGATACCAGCATTGGCGTTGCTGGTAAACCTTTGGTGCGCCGCAATCATTCTAGCGACAGTGCAAAGTGCACATATTTGGCAGCATTGCTTCTGTAAGTGAAGTTGATGTGAGGCAGGCTATTTTGTTTGAAGCTGTGAGGCTCTTAGGGTTGCACCTTCACTCTCTTGCTGATAAGAGAGTGGTCAGTCTCACAATCTGCGCTGTGGTAGATACGGGTGTGGAGAAGGTTAGACAGATCATCCCTTCTCATGATGACCAGGTGGTGCCAATGTCCAGACCTTAAGTGATACCATGACAACTTGTGGCGCTGACAGCCCTGAAAGGTATTTGTGATGTAGAGTTTATTCAGCGAACAAAGTTCAAGAAGGTGTTATCAGTTATCATTGATCTTGCCCACTGCAACTTGCTGTTAGGATATAATTTTTGTATTATTATTATTGAATGGTTTTATTTTGGTGCAGACAGTAATAATTACTTTTGCAATAGTTCTTTATATTTGTAGATTATAGTATGGGGTCATTTATTTGTTATCACTTCTGTATATCTTTGTGCAGGAGTGGTCACTTTTAAAATTTGATTTGATTTATTATTGTCATATGTATTGGTATACGTGGAAAGTATTGTTTCTTGTGTGCCAAACAGATAAAAACATACCATTCATAGAGTACATAGGGGAGAAGGAAAGGAGAGGGTGCAGAATGTAGTGTTGCAGTTACAGAAAGAAAGATGAAAAGAAAGATCAGCTTAATATTTAATAGGTCCATTCAAAAGTCTGATGGCTGCAGGGAAGAAGCTATTCCTGAGTTGGTTGATACATGTTCTCAGACTTTTGTACCTTTTTCCCGATGGAAGAAGGTGGAAGAGAGTGTGTCCAGCATGCGTGGTGTCCTTGACTTTGGTGGCTGCTTTTCTGAGGCAATGGGAAATGTAGGTGGAGTCAATGAATAGGAGGCTGGTTTGCATGATGGACTGGGCTACGTTGACAACCCTTTGTAGTTTCTTGCTGTCTTGATCAGAGCAGGAGCCATACCAAGTTGTGATATACTCAGAGTGGATGCTTTCTAATTCTCTCCCAACACCTTTCTGCCTCTAAAACATTTCTTAAACCTTTGTCCAAGCTTTTCTCTTCACTACAAAGGAACTATGTCAATGCACATTGTTGACCCTTATATTGAGTGAAATTCATAATTATAAATTTTGTTATAATCATTTTACACATTGTGTGAGGTGACTTCACTTATTATTTATTGGCTCTTGCGCCTGACATAGTATCACCCTCCCTTTGCTTCACCTTAATAGCTCTTCATTAACATTGGCAGCAGACTGGTTGTGTGGAATATCAGATGACTTCTTGAGTGCAGACATGCCAACCTGAGCAAATATATTATGAAGAATTGATTTCTAAGTAAAATTAAACCTCATTTGCGATCTTGCAATAGAATTTCTCATAATTTTTCAGATATTCTTGTAAACACGCCTTTTGTAGACTATGTTCTGGGATCCAAGGGGCTGTTGCCTTGTGGATCCAGAACTGGCTTGCCTGCAGAAGGCAGAGAGTGGCTGTGGAGGGGTCTTTCTCTGCATGGAGGTCAGTGACCAGTGGAGTGCCCCAGGGATCTGTTCTGGGACCCTTGCTGTTTGTCATTTTCATAAATGACCTGGATGAGGAAGTGGAGGGATGGGTTGGTAAGTTTGCTGACGACACCAAGGTAGGTGGTGTTGTGGATAGTTTGGAGGGATGTCAGAAGTTGCAGCGAGACATAGATAGAATGCAAGACTGGGCGGAGAAGTGGCAGATGGACTTCAACCCGGATAAGTGTGTAGTGATCCATTTTGGCAGATCCAATGGGATGAAGCAGCAGTATAAAATGAAGGGTACCATTCTTAGCAGTGTAGAGGATCAGAAGGACCTTGGGGTCCGGGTCCATAGGACTCTTAAATCGGCCTCGCAGGTGGAGGATGCGGTCAAGAAGGCGTATGGCGTACTAGCCTTCATTAATCGAGGGATTGAGTTTAGGAGTCGGGAGATAATGCTGCAGCTTTATAGGACCCTGGTTAGACCCCACTTGGAGTACTGCGCGCAGTTCTGGTCACCTCATTACAGGAAAGATGTTGAAGCCATTGAAAGGGTGCAGAGGAGATTTACAAGGATGTTGCCTGGATTGGGGGGCATGCCTTATGAGGATAGGTTGAGGGAGCTTGGTCTCTTCTCCCTGGAGAGACGAAGGATGAGAGGTGACCTGATAGAGGTTTACAAGATGTTGAGGGGTCTGGATAGGGTGGACTCTCAGAGGCTATTTCCAAGGGCTGAAATGGTTGCTACGAGAGGACACAGGTTTAAGGTGCTGGGGGGTAGGTACAGGGGGGATGTCAGGGGTAAGTTTTTCACTCAGAGGGTGGTGGGTGAGTGGAATCGGCTGACGTCGGTGGTGGTGGAGGCAAACTCGTTGGGGTCTTTTAAGAGACTTCTGGATGAGTACATGGGATTTAATGGGATTGAGGGCTATAGATAGGCCTAGAGGTGGGGATGTGATCGGCGCAACTTGTGGGCCGAAGGGCCTGTTTGTGCTGTGGCTTTCTATGTTCTATGTTCTATGTTCTATTCCTACCCTAGGTGGATCATGTGACCATATGCAAATGAACATATTGGATGGGGATCTCAACTGCACCATCAGGGCCTGAAGCCACTGTTAATAACAGATCAAAACAGGCTTGCCCTCTTTTTGGGAGCAAGGTCACAAGTGGGACCTTGTAATAACTTAGCAGCCCCATCCCTGGATAAAAAAAGTTCATGAATCAGCAACACCTGGGCAATAACAGTCAGGAGGACATTGAAATGCCAGCCACCAAGAAAGACTTGGCAGGCCTGGGAGGAAGGCACTGGAAAAAGATCCAGCTGAACACATTCATCCACTGATACAACAAGCACCTCAAATGTGTAAGCAAGCAGATTGGAGATCTGCAGACCTGAGCATTGGGCTAAAACTGACCTTGGAAATTCCAAGGCAGAAGATGACGTGCAGAAGGTACCATTTGCATCCCAATTTCTGCCAGATGAAGCAGGAGAACTTGTCAGTGATCCTGGAATTCCCAGACAAAGAAAGAATTAAATTATTCCCTATCAGTAGAAACAAATCCAGTCATATGGCCTCCATGCCTGCTTTCTGCTGCTACTTCTCTGAGGTTGCTGCACAACCCCGGGGGGAGGGCTGGAAAGAAGTTGCTCCATCACCAAGTCTAAAAATAAAACTTCACAGCTTCCAAGGTTGGCCTATGTGCCTGTTAGACCTGTATGATACAGGAAATGAGTTTAAACCCATATGTACTGGGATAATTAGTTGATTACATTTTTAATTAAAGTTGGTTGAATTCATATGGATGGAGTAAATGAAGAGAAATTGTTTCCAGTGGCATAAGGGTAAGTAACCAGAAGACACAGAGCAAAGGTCATTGAAAAAGAACCAGAAACAACATGAGGGAGTGAAAATTATGCAGAGTTACTGTGACCTGGAATGGATGGTGGTGAAAGCAGATTCAATAATAACTTTCAAAGGATATTGGCTTGAAGGGGGAACATTAGCAGGGCTATCAAGAAAAGGATTGGAAGTGTGACTAATTGGATAGTCCTACCAATGAGCTGTCACAGGCACAATGGGCCAAATTGCCTCCTTCTGTGCTGCATCATTCAACTGTGGTGGGAGGGGAAATGTTTTTTTAACATGTGGGGATGACAGATGGGGTTCTTTAAAACCATGGTGTATAGCATTTTCAGATGCTGTAGTTTAGCTTTTGCAAAGAGCTTTGATCTGTAAGAGATTAAATAAGCTGCAAATAAGGTATATAAACTAATTGTCAATCTATTTTGGTTTAGAAAAAACAGTAACTTGAGTTTTATACCAAATTTCCAGATTTTTAAGAGTTTGTCTTTTGATTTATGAGACAATAGGGTTGGCATGTCTACGAGTGTCCCCATGAATGGTTATATTAATTATTGCTGTTACCTGCTTTTTCAGAGTTCAATTGGAGACCACAATTTGTCTCGACTCCTCCAGGAGACTGACCTAGCTGGAACAACATATTTGTATAGGGCCTTTAACATCATCAAACAATGTCCAAGGCACTTCCAGGGATATTGTTGAATAAAATATGAGCCACATATGGAGATATTAGGACCTAAGAGATAGGGGTTAAAGAGTGTCCTAAAACAGGGTGCAGAGGTGTAAGAAGTAAATTCCAACACTTAAAGCCTGGGCAGCTGAAAGTAGAGTGATTAAAATCAGGGATGCACAAGAGGCCAGATAAAAGCAAAATACAGTGGATGCTGGAATCTGAAACAAAGACAGTAAAATGCTGGAAAATCTCAACAGGTCTGACAGCATCTGTGCAGAGAATAGAGCCAATGTTTTGAGTCCGGATGACCCTTTGAGACGCTCAACATTGGCTCTATTCTCTCTCCAGATGCTATCAGACCTGCTGAGATTTTCCAGTGTTTTTTTTGTAGATAACTTGGAGAGTCAGTAAGAAAGCGACTTACATATTATATAGTGCCTTTCCAATGAGCTTCACGCCAATGAGATACTTTTGAAATGTAGTCACTGTTGCAATACAGGAAGCTTGGAGGGCCACAGGGCCTGTTCCTGTACTGTAATTTTCTTTGAGAAACTCAGCAGCCAACCTGCACAGTATAAGCTCTCATAAACAGCAATGGGCAGATAGAGTGTCTATGTGATAATTATTGGTCAGGATACCGGAAACAACTCCACTCCTCTTCTTCAAAATGGAGTAATGGGATCTTTTGAATCCTGCTGAGGACAGACAGACCTTGATTTAACATTTCATCCTAAAATCAGTGCCAGTGCAGCATTGCACTGGAGTGTCCACCTAGATTTTGGTCCTACAATATTATGACCACAGTGCAAATATAAAGAACGTATATTCAAAAAAAGAGGATTATGTTTTGGAACTGTGTAAGTAATTAACTAACACAACATTTAAGAGGTAACAAACTTTTACCTGGTTGGGGGGTGGGTGAAGGCGCGCATGCGCGTTATCATTGGCAGACGGGATCGTGACCTTTGCGCGTTACGTCATCGCGTCCCGTTACGTCAGACGCACTGGGGTGCCAGGGAGCGTCAGGTGGCGCGCGATGAGTTGACCCCCATATTCCGGCCGGAGGAGGGTGGCAGGTGGGATAATGGCAATAAATTTACAGAGAAACGTCGTTGCTCAAAGTAAGAAACACACTGCCAGTGTGATTTTCCTTCACGGCTCAGGTTAGACCTCACTGATTTATATCAACTCGTTTAATATGGGGGGGGCGGATGCAGATGCAGTGTTCAGCCCTTAACACCGCGGGGGATTACAGTGATCCACTCTGATTTAATATCAAGGACAGTGTGTGACCAGCGAGGAGCTACCAAACATTCACCATTGCATTGTGTCACTTTTCACATTCTCTCCAATATTTGTAAAAATATCAGCGCGGTGGCACAGTTGTTAGCATAGCTGCCTCACAGTGCCAGGGACCCGGGTTCAATTCCCAGCTTGGGGTCACTGTCTGTGTGGAGTTTGCACATTCTCCCCGTGTCTGTGTGGGTTTCCACCGGGTGCTTTCTCCCACAGTCCGAAAGATGTGCTGGTTCAGTGCATTGACTGTGCTAAATTCTCCCTCAGTGTACCCAAACAGGTGCCGGAGTGTGGCGACTAGGGGGTTTTCACAGTAACTTCATTGCAGTGTTAATGTAAACCCACTTGTGATGTTAATAAATAAAACTTTATGTAGGCCTTTAGATGTTCACGATTCTCCCCATTAGCCAGCCTCCCACCCAGCCTTCCTTCCTTCACCATGTTGATTTATTTTCTACAAGTCGAATACTGCAGATGGTGGAAGTCTGAAATAAAAACCAAAAATGCAGCATGTCTGGCAGCATCTGCGGAGAGAGAAGCAGAGTTAACATTTCAAGTCCAAATGACTTGTTCTACACGATGGTTCTGCAGAAGAGTCCATTTGGACCTGAAATGTTGGATAAACTCAGCAGGATCTGTGTCGAGAGAAACAGAGTTCCTGTTGATGTTGAGCTACCTCTGGTACCTCACCCTAGCAAGAGTTATTTTCTTGAGGCCAGGTTGTTCACCATCAGTCAGTTATTTTATCATCCTCATCATTACATCCAGAACTGCTCTGCAAAGTTTTAACAACCTGCCCCCATCTGAATTGGAGAAAATTGCAACATTTGTGAGAACTGTTGATAGGTTTATTAAAATTATTTTCCAACAGGTATTCTGTTCTTTTCGTATACCTATATTTTCTCAGTCTCTTTAACGTCACATATTTTAAAGACATCTGCTGGAATTTTACCACCCCGCCCGCCACAGGATTGAAGTGGGTGTGGGCCAGACATAGAAAGGTCCGTTGACCCCAGGTGGGAATTTAACTCCCGCCTATCATCTTGGAAATATCATTCAACCATCAAAGGTGATTGGTTCAATTACTTTCCTATTAAGTTAACAGTGACATGAGGTGAATAGTTTTTTACTAAGACTGATTGCCCAAGGTCATGCAGCAGTGTACATCTCCTTATCAGGATGTACCCCACTTCCTGAAACACGGAGCTTGGAAATGGGTTGACAACAGCCAAGGATTCAGGGCCACCAATATGCAGTTGCTTATGTCACTTAAAATATGCAGCCAACAAGTGCAAAGAACTGGTAATCTACCTTTTGTCAATTGCCTCATTAGCATTTAACTTATCAGAAAGAAAGACTTGCATTTATGTACAGGAAATCTTGCTTAACATTGTCCCATGCAACGTCACTCTTCAGATTTCATTTCTGCTATTTCGTTGCCATATGCCTGGAAGTTCCCACGTACCTCCCATATTGAGCCTCTAAGATCTGGGTCTCAGGTAAGGTGGGGAGCTGGCAATTTTGGGAGAGGATTGGGAGAGGATTCAGTGTCTCAGACAGACTGTTTTGCAAAATGTCATTTTGCATAACATTGCAATTTCCAGGAACTAAGTAACCATGTTAAGCAAGACCTTCCTCAGGTGCTTTTCATAACTACTAGGCATCTCAAAGTGCTTGACAGCAAATGAAGTACTTTTGAAGTGTAATTACTGTTGTAGTGTAGGAAACACAGCAGCCAATTTGTGCGCTGTAAACTCCCACAAACAGTAATGACCAGAAATCTGTTTTTTTTTTAGGTTTGAATGATAGATATTGGCCAGAACATCGCGTATAATGCCCCTGCTCCCCTTTAAAATAGTGCCATGGATCTTTTACATCCATTTGAGCAGACAAATGGGGTCTTGGTTTATCATCTCATTTAAAAGGCTGTACCTTAAATTACTCCTTCAGTACAGGGTCTGTTGTGTTGTGTGCCTACATGCCATTGTAATGTGAAAGTGCTTAGTAGAGCAAGGGTTAAAGTGAGACTGGACAATAGCACTACCCAAGGTATGATGTCTAGAGTTACATGGTAAGCAACTTCGAGAGAACAGTCCAGAGAGAACTTCTGTAAGCAGTCTACCTGCAAGAAACATCTCCACGCCTCACCTTACATTGGATCTGTGAATTGTTAAAGGCTAGCATTAAACAGTTCACGTTTAAACATCAAGTCTCAAGATCTCCTCAATGAAACACCTCAGCAGCAGTGATACACAAGAAATGCAATGTGGTGTACAGTGATGACCAATGGCTAGAGTACCATGGCGATCAGCAGTGGTAATGGTAAGGATGGTGGCAACTAAATGCATGAAGACAAAACAGCGTCCCAATATATGAAAGAAGCAGAAGCCTAACTAGAGAGATGTGCACCCAAAAGGAAGAAAATTAAAGACACAGTTGAAGCAGCTTCGCCACAAATTTTGAAGTTGAGGAATCCACCAAAGTGAGTGGAAGTCCATTACAAGACACCAGAGTGAGAGACCACTAGACAGGTGAGCAAAACTACAAAACAAAGCTGTACTTAGATTTTAGAATAGGTGGTAGTCCCAAGGCTCGGCATACAGAGGGCAGTTTAAAAAGGCTGGTAGAATTTAATACAGGAACCTGCAATGCACAGTAATAAAAATAAGAAAAGCCTACAGAGTTTAAAATCGAAGAATTGCTGCTGTGAAGATTTAAAAAAGGCAGTCAGAGCAAACAGAAAGGAGCGCTGAAGCTTTATAGAAACATAGAAAAACTACAGCACAAAACAGGCCCTTCGGCCCCACAAGTTGTGCCGAACATATCCCTACCTTTTAGGCCTACCTATAATCCTCCATCCTATTAAGTACCATGTACTCATCCAGGAGTCTCTTAAAAGACCCTATTGAGTTTGCCTCCACCACCACTGACGGCAGCCGATTCCACTCCCCCACCACCCTCTGTGTGGAAAAACATCCCCCTAACATTTCCCCTGTACCTACCCCCCAATTTATGTTTTAAAAAATGTGCGTGCGACAAATCTCCAAAAACGAGACATTAAAAAATCGGGGTTTGAATCTCACACAAATGGATTGCTGCAATTTTAAAACAAGTTTAAAAGAAGCAGTCACGATCACAGAGATCTCAGAAAAGTGATGGAACGTCAAAAAAAACCTACAGGCTGCCAACAGCTCCCGAAGTACAAAACAAAGAAAACCTGCAGCATTTAAGGGCAGCAATCGCTGCACTGCTTTGTTTTAAACATAAAAGTTTGAGGAAACTTGCCAAAAAATAAGACCCACGATTGCTGGACAGCCTGCCAAAAACCCAAAAAGTGCAGGAAAATTGCAGAGCCAGAACCAACAAGCTGCTGGCAGCCTATAGTTAAAAAGGTGACTGTCTTAAAGCAGCAATCATTTTAATGCTGTATATACAAAAGAAAAGCAAACAGCCATGGGCAGAAAATTAGAAAAGTCTGACGCATTTGTGATAAGGAATGTTACACCAGACACGAGTGGTCTAGCACGCTCCCAACAATGCAGAGGCAATAAGATACCCCAGCGAGATGGCAGCAAGAGACTTCGGAGCAAGGATAAAGAGAGAATGAACAGTTGATTGTCCTTCAAGATCGAATGCAAAAGGAATGCGTGACCATTTAGTAAGATGAAAAAATAAAGACTGTCATAAACATCAAAATGGAAGCACAGCAGAAGAAACCTGAGGAGACTGTTGAATAACAGGAAAACTCAAGATGACGCACATGAGCTTTGCAAAGACTTTGGTTAACAATGAATGCAGAATGAAGGACAAGACCAAAGTCCTGTTGCTGACCAAGGTAAAAAAGAGACCAAAATCTATCAGGAAAATGTGAATCAGACACTGAAGTGCAAGGAACTAGGACCATAGAATCACTACAGTGCTGAAGAGGCCCATCAGGTTCGCACTGACTCTCTGACTACCCATGCCCTCCCCTCCGTCCTATCCCCACAACCCTACACATTTACCATGGGTAATCCACCTAACCTACACATCTTTAAGACTAAGGGGCAATTTAGCATAACCAATCCACCTAACCTGCACATCTTTGGACTGTGGGAGGAAACCAGAGCACCCGGAGGAAACTCACGTGGACACGGGGAGAGTATGCAAGCTCCTCACAGACAGTCCCCCAAGGCCAGAATTGAAGTCTGGTCCCTGGCGCTGTGAGGCAGCAGTGCTAACCACTATGTCACCATGCAGCCCAGCTCATTAAATCTTTCGACCATGTACATATGTGCGCCAAGTCCTGTCCATCCATCATCTTGGTCGCTGACCTACATTTTCTCTCAAGGTACCATGCCTTAAGAGGGCTTTGGTGACCACGGACTTTCATGTTAATTTTGGTCTGGAAGCATGGATCATTTTCATTGGTGGTGCATTCATCCAGTTTGCAAGATTCTTTAGATTGTTCTTTGTCTTTCTCAATCTCTTTTACTATTGATTTTTCTCATCTGCTTCAGACTTTCTAAATTATGATTTCTTGTTACATGCCCAAGAAATTCCAACTGTCACCTCCTGACCTTGGTCAGCAGAGTTCTTTTGGTCTCAGATTTTACTAGCACCTTTTCATTGGTTGTGTGACTTGTCCAAGATAGCTTCACGAATCGCCTCAAAATCCAAACTTTTGCAGCCTCGGTTGGTGAATGGTGGTGGACAATTAAAACAACTCACTAAGGGAGGAGTGTCCATGAGCATCCCATCTTCTCTGATGGCCGTGTCCAGCATGTCGGTGCAAAAGACAAGGCTGAAACATTTCTGACCATCTTCAGCAAGAGGTAACATGTGGAGCATCCATCCCTGTTTCCTCCTGAGGCTCCCATCATCATAGAAGCCAGTCTTCAACCAATTTAGTTCACACCACGTGATAGCAAGAAACAGTGGGTTCCTCAGAATAATGTCCTCGGCGAAAAGAGAGCGTGTGAAGAGAGAGAGTGTCCAATATGAGATTCCAGCTGCACTCTTTCCATTTGAACCAAAGGCACAGCAACACTCCTCCCCCCTGCCCCCATTAAAAATGACAAAGAGTTTTTTAATGAGAACTTTTTAATTATAGTAAATGTATACATGTAAGAAATAGAAAATAACTTGTAGAAATTAGCTTTTTGTATGTTTGTACCATTGCACAAAAACAATTTTCTGTGGTTTGGCTCTTCAACACAGTAAGAATTTTTCTCAGGGACTCATTCCTTCAGTACTCTTGGGAGGTCAAAAGGGTTCCATGGCTGGAAAAGTTTGGGAAACCCTGTGGTGATCCAGGTGACCACAGTCACATACTGAACTGTGTTTGAAATTCCATATGTGGTAGATGTGTGCTGATCTTGCATGGAGAGTGGATCCTGTTGAGCGTAGACCTCTTGCTTTCAAGGGAATCGATACCCTGGAGGTTCTACTGCCAGATCACTCACCACATCTTTGATGATATTCGTGTCATTTCTCTCAAAACCGAAAATGCTGAAAGCATTTGCAGAGTTCCAGAAAGGTTTGCAGAATTTGAGTTGTATATTTGGGAAGTTCTGAAGATCTTCATGGATTGACGTATCTGGTTTTATAGTAGTGGCCTTAAATGCATAACATTTGTGTGGTATTTATTTTTTCTGTCTTTTAGGTGATACTGGGCAAGGTATAAGAGCATGGATAAAAGATGTACTAAAACAAGAACTGACTTTTCAGCACATACGTGTAATTTATCCAACAGCACCTATAAGGTATCATTTATGTATCAGAAAATAAATGTTCAATGCAGGAATGTTTCAGCCCAGTAAACTAGATAGAACAATATTCCCTCAGCCAGAGTTAGAAATTAACTAAGTAACTTTTTGTTTATAAGAAAGATGAATTATAAATACAGTATTTCATTTTTTCCAAATCACTCAATTCTGATCTTGTGAAATTACTGTTCTTTGACCTCTATATTTAACAATGTCATTTTGAATACAAATATTTAATTGGACAAAGCATTAAAATATTGAACTTTCTGGTGTCTTCTGAAATGTGCTCTGAATATGTCTATTCAATATACCAGTGGATTTTGCATGCACTTTTCAAAGTGAGTTTGCAGAATAGATTCTCATTTCTATGTCTCGAGACTTCTTTTTCCCTTTTTAACCCCCTTTTCTTTTTCTACTAATTCTTTCCACTTCTCTCCTTGTCTGGCTAGGTTGCTTTTGCTTGCTTTTTTATTAATTTATTTTATCCATGCATCTCTTTTGGCCCTTCTGGTTCTCTGTCTTTTAAGGTAAAACTGACTTTGCTCCCAACATTTCTTCCATTTCTACCCTTTTCAGAACCCACGCCTTGTTTGCTTTAATAATTAACTTGGAGAAAAATTGGAATAAGGACAAAGAAATTGCGAACTCACTATCACCAGCTGTAACATTCACTGTTCCCTGCTTCTCTTATCAATGCCCATAGTCTTTCGACCTTGTCACCCTCACTGACTCCTCGCCGCCCACCCTGTTGCCACGACGCTATCTGTCCACTCACTCATCCTCACAGTTGCCCTCTATCTCCACTCTCTCACACCCTTGCCCCCACGTTACTTTGAACCCTACCCCACCCTAACTTGTTCTCCCCCTTACATATTCTTCCCTCTCACGCTTGCCTCCCTGCTCTCTGTTTCCCCTTCCTTCCAACTATATCCTCTTCCCGCTAGCCGCTTCCTCTCTCCCTTATCGATCCCCACCTCGCTCCTTCCCCTTGCTCCTTCCCCGCCCCCTTGCCCCTTCCCCGCCCCCTTGCCCCTTCCCCGCCCCCTTGCCCCTTCCCCGCCCCCTTGCCCCTTCCCCGCCCCCTTGCCCCTTCCCCGCCCCCTTGCCCCTTCCCCGCCCCCTTGCCCCTTCCCCGCCCCCTTGCCCCTTCCCCGCCCCCTTGCTCCTTCCCCGCCCCCTTGCTCCTTCCCCGCCCCCTTGCTCCTTCCCCGCCCCCTTGCTCCTTCCCCGCCCCCTTGCTCCTTCCCCGCCCCCTTGCTCCTTCCCCGCCCCCTTGCTCCTTCCCCGCCCCCTTGCTCCTTCCCCGCCCCCTTGCCCCTTCCCCGCCCCCTTGCCCCTTCCCCGCCCCCTTGCCCCTTCCCCGCCCCCTTGCTCCTTCCCCGCCCCCTTGCTCCTTCCCCGCCCCCTTGCTCCTTCCCCGCCCCCTTGCTCCTTCCCCGCCCCCTTGCTCCTTCCCCGCCCCCTTGCTCCTTCCCCGCCCCCTTGCCCCTTCCCCGCCCCCTTGCTCCTTCCCCGCCCCCTTGCCCCTTCCCCGCCCCCTTGCCCCTTCCCCGCCCCCTTGCCCCTTCCCCGCCCCCTTGCCCCTTCCCCGCCCCCTTGCCCCTTCCCCGCCCCCTTGCCCCTTCCCCGCCCCCTTGCCCCTTCCCCGCCCCCTTGCCCCTTCCCCGCCCCCTTGCCCCTTCCCCGCCCCCTTGCCCCTTCCCCGCCCCCTTGCCCCTTCCCCGCCCCCTTGCCCCTTCCCCGCCCCCTTGCCCCTTCCCCGCCCCCTTGCCCCTTCCCCGCCCCCTTGCCCCTTCCCCGCCCCCTTGCCCCTTCCCCGCCCCCTTGCCCCTTCCCCGCCCCCTTGCCCCTTCCCCGCCCCCTTGCCCCTTCCCCGCCCCCTTGCCCCTTCCCCGCCCCCTTGCTCCTTCCCCGCCCCCTTGCTCCTTCCCCGCCCCCTTGCTCCTTCCCCGCCCCCTTGCTCCTTCCCCGCCCCCTTGCTCCTTCCCCGCCCCCTTGCTCCTTCCCCGCCCCCTTGCTCCTTCCCCGCCCCCTTGCTCCTTCCCCGCCCCCTTGCTCCTTCCCCGCCCCCTTGCTCCTTCCCCGCCCCCTTGCTCCTTCCCCGCCCCCTTGCTCCTTCCCCGCCCCCTTGCTCCTTCCCCGCCCCCTTGCTCCTTCCCCGCCCCCTTGCTCCTTCCCCGCCCCCTTGCTCCTTCCCCGCCCCCTTGCTCCTTCCCCGCCCCCTTGCTCCTTCCCCGCCCCCTTGCTCCTTCCCCGTCCCCCTTGCTCCTTCCCCGCCCCCCTTGCTCCTTCCCCACCCCCCCTTGCTCCTTCCCCACCCCCCCTTGCTCCTTCCCCACCCCCCCTTGCTCCTTCCCCACCCCCCCTTGCTCCTTCCCCACCCCCCTTGCTCCTCCCCCTTGCTCCTCCCCCTTGCTCCTCCCCCCTTGCTCCTCCCCCCTTGCTCCTCCCCCCCTTGCTCCTCCCCCCTTGCTCCATCCCCCCTTGCTCCATCCCCCCTTGCTCCTCCCCCCCATGCTCCTCCCCCATGCTCCTCCCCCCTTGCTCCTCCCCCCTTGCTCCTCCCCCCCTTGCTCCTCCCCCTTGCTCCTTCCCCCCCCTTGCTCCTTCCCCCCCCCTTGCTCCTTCCCCCCCCCTTGCTCCTTCCCCCCCCCTTGCTCCTTCCCCCCCCCTTGCTCCTTCCCCCCCCATGCTCCTTCCCCCCCCATGCTCCTTCCCCCCCATGCTCCTTCCCCCCTCTTGCTCCTTCCCCCCCCCTTGCTCCTTCCCCCCCCTTGCTCCTTCCCCCCCCTTGCTCCTTCCCTGCCCCTTGCTCCTTCCCTGCCCCTTGCTCCTCCCCCCTTGCTCCTCCCCCCTTGCTCCTCCCCCCCTTGCTCCTCCCCCCCTTGCTCCTCCCCCCCTTGCTCCTCCCCCCCCCTTGCTCCTCCCCCCCCTTGCTCCTCCCCCCCCTTGCTCCTTCCCCCCCCCTTGCTCCTTCCCCCCCCCCTTGCTCCTTCCCCCCCCTTGCTCCTTCCCCCCCCCTTGCTCCTTCCCCCCCCCCTTGCTCCTTCCCCCCCCCCTTGCTCCTTCCCCCCTCCCCTTGCTCCTTCCCCCCCCCCCTCCTCCACATTTGGCCGTTGCTCCTTTCCTCAGTCCCCTTTCTCATCTTCTATTTGTCACCCCTTCCCGCAGTGGCACTGCCCTACTCATCTGCCCCATACCCTCGCTCTGTTCTTTCCTTCTTCTGTTCCGGTCTTTTTTTCTCTGCAACATCTTATGCTGGGCGGAAAAAAGAATGGGAGATGTGAACAATCAGAGGCAAGCCTCTAACACAAGTACGTTAAACAGTTGGCTTCCAGGTTAATGCTTTTGTAGACAGCCAAAATAAACAACACGAGTCAGCTTTTTAACAATTTAGGTTTGTGTCTTTGTACAAACATTTAAAATGTAATCTTTAACCTTGTTTTCCAATATTTCTAAGTGATTTTCATTGCAAATAATGATTATTATAATTTTCTGCCCTAAATTTGCTTTCCGCACACGATTGCTTTTTATTGTCACTTTTTCAGACCATATACACCTATGAATGGAACTCTGTCAAACGTATGGTTTGACAGGTACAAAATTTCCAATAACTGCCCGGAACATCTTGAATCGCTGGATTCAATGTGCCATATACTGGGGAATTTGGTGGATGAAGAGGTCAAAGCTGGAGTTGCAAAGGACAGATTAATCTTAGGTAAAATATGTTATCAGTTTTCCTAACATTTTAAGCAAAACATAAAGTAATCTGAGAATCTACCTTTTCTTTTCCATTCCTGTTTCCTGTCTGCTATCCTTCCATCAAGCATGTTTATCCTGGCACAAGCACTGGATTGTATCACAGATTCACTGAATAAAAATAAAGATGCACGTGGTTGATCATATCCTTTTGCACTTATAATTTTGGTCATATCATTTAGTTTGTGAAGTCAATCATTTTTTAACTCCTGGGCAAAAGAGGATTGTTTTACTTAGAAAGTATGTGTACCTGTCTAATCAGTTTCCTTCCAACATGATTTCTTTACTTGATACAGGAGAAACCTGATACCATTATTTCAACTCTGGCCGAAGAAAATGCACATTTGCAGTGGATTATTAAATCTGGTACTGCTGCAACTTCAATCATTTAACTACGCAAAAAGAATCTGATGGTTTTTAGTGATAAATTAAACCAAAGGCAATATACTTTTGATTTTGTATTCTGGTTTGCTTTTGGAAAGACCAAAAAAAAACCCAGCAATATTTCCGGCTAAAATTTATTTTGGCAATTGTGTATTCTTGCTTGCTATTCATGCTGACAAACATATCTGATATCAACTGATATATTTGCAGTTCATATGCGCTGAAAAGTTACAACTGTCATTTGAAATGAAAGTATTAGTAAATTGACCCAATTGAAACAAGAATAAAGAGGTAGATATCTCCCCATCCTGCAGTTGTTGGAGATGGAAGCATTTGCCTGCAGCAAGAATATCTGTTTTATGAGAGAGTCTGAATTTTTAGCAGTATTATTGACATCAGAGTTAAAAATACAGCCTCAAGTTACCCAATTTATAATTGTCTGGGACTAGAAACACAAATCAAACTCTCAGTGTAGCATTCTTTGTTCCCTTTTAGCACAGTACTAAACATTGAGTAAGTGCAAATTCAAAATGGCCAGCTTTAGTGAGGTCCGAGACAAATTAGTTCTCCGCTGTACATTTTTGCTGCAATTAACACTGCAATATTTAAAAACACATTTGGAAAAACTTAAGCTTCATAGCACAGTCATTGAAAAGAATAAATTACCAGCTGTGAAGGAAGTGAAAATGTCCTAAAAAAAAGTCCCAGTGTTTATGTTTTGTCTGATTCAGACATTATAAAAGATGCAAAATAGGGAAGATTAAATGTTCACTGAAATTTCAAACTAGGTGACGTACTATGTATTAGAGTCCAACATCCTTAATAACCATTTATTTGTACGGTTCACATTTATTATGATGTTTGTTTGTATATGACTTCAATTTTCTCTGTCATTCTTTTTGTAAGTCTCTCTTTCCTGTCTCCCACCTCTTGTATGTCACAGAATTCTTCTGTGTTTCTGTCATGTATGTTAATTTATTAATATAATCTCTATCTCTTTCCTTTTTGGAAGTGGAGTGTGAATGCAGAATGATCATCAACTTACTGTGGGTTGGAAGTTAGTTGGATTGGCTAGGAAGCTGCTGCCACATGCAATGGTGAGGAGGCAAGGGAACAAAGGTCAGACAGGGAGGGGGGGAAGAATTCTCAACTGATAGGTGCATAATTAAGGTACTAGTCAATTTTTTTAAGTTTTAGTAAGTTAAATTAAAATCAAAGTTCCACTTGTGGCACTGCGTATTTGTTTTTCTATGTTTCATTATTGCTGCTGATGGCTCATTGAAAAATGGAACTCGCATCAAAAGTTTGACATCACTGATTAATATAATTAAGTCCAGAAATATTTTTTCTGTTTACAAATTAACTTGATAGATGGCAGTTGAAAGTACGTTAGCAATCAGTGATGATTTTATGCATATATATGGAGTACCAGGAAATAACAGTTAGTGTCATTTAATAACAAACTCAAAATATTTATGAAATCATAAAACATTCACTTAAGATTAGCAGCAAGATGTCTTCCAAAACTACTTCCTATCATTGTCATTGGTTTCCCCTCATTATTGAAGAGGGCCATTTCTTGCATTTTAAGAGGTGTGTATTCTCACATGTGGAGTCCGACTGCAGACCTGCATGATTTTCACAATGTGGGCAAGAATGTAGTGCCTTATTTTTGTCTGGTACTCCTTGATCTTTCTAGCTTGCCTTTTAGCATATCTGTATTCTTTGCTGTTCAAAAAAAAGCAACACCACTACATGAGATCACTCCCCAGATAGTCATTTCTTATGCATTTCTTTCCCTGTCTTTGATGGACATACTGCATTTCCTGTGGCTTGTCTTCAAGGAGTCCTTGAATCTTAATCTCGGTCTACTTTACATGCGATGCCCAAGTTTAAGTTATAAATAGATGACCACTTTAGGATTTTATCGTCACTCATATGTGCTACATGTCCACTCCAACTGAGCTGAGCTTTGCTAATGACTACTTAAAAGCAGAAATGTCTGGATTTGGAAGTACCTCAGCGTTGAATACTTTGTCCTTCCATTTAATGCCGATGATGTTCTAATGCACTTCATATGGAATCTGACAAACTGCTTAACGTGTCTGGAATTGGTAGTCCATGTTTCACAGGCACATGGTGTTGTGTTTTTGGTCCTGGTCTCTCTCAGAATCAATCAGTGCACAAGTAGACACAGGAGGTGATCAACATTGCAGTTGTCGTTTATTGCTGTCACAGTCAAACTAATAAGAAAACGTGGATCCTGTGATCCCACAATGCACTGGTTTGCACAGTACAGCAAGCCAGACAAAACATATAACATATAGAAGGGTGGATATTACCGCAGCTTTCAGGGATGAGAAATTTCCATCATTTGGCAGAACTCTGACTTTTGGATAATGGAATTCTGCCCTTTTATTTTTTCCTGACCTCTACCAGCTCCTCCTCCAGTGCAGATAAAGCCAGGAGGAGAGAATGTCAGAAAGTCTGAAATAATCTGCCAATAATGAGGCTGGGAGTAGAGCCAGGTAAACCATCACTCCTCCTATATTCCCAACCGTAACCGCAACTGGGATTGGACGTGAGCCGAACGAAAAGCGGCAAAGCAAGAAGAAAAGGGCACACGTCCTCTTTCTGTCCGACCCCAAAACCTAATCCACCAATGGGTGGTTGGAGGGAGAAGCAGCAGAGCCTGAGTTACCAGGGAATTCAGAGGGGCGGGGAGGGCGGCTGCAGCAGATCCTGAGTTTCCGCAGAGTTAGGCGGGTCCAGAGGATGGAGGGAGAAGGGAGTAGCAGAGCCAAAGTCTCCGCAGGGCTCAGCAGCCTGGTGGTGGAAAGGGAAGAGGAAGGAGCGATGGAGCCCAAACCATTGAAGAATTGGGAGGCCTGGAGAAATGGGGAGGAGGGAGAGAGCAACAGAGCCCAAACCTGAGAGAGAAATATCTTTTTCCCTCAAAACCATGGGAACAGTGGCTGAAGAGAATATAAATGAAGGTGTATCAAAACTGGAAATTTCCAAGGTTAGTGATGTAGATTCTGCAATGTGGTTAATTAACTT
This sequence comes from Mustelus asterias, assembly GCF_964213995.1. Classification (NCBI taxonomy): domain Eukaryota; kingdom Metazoa; phylum Chordata; class Chondrichthyes; order Carcharhiniformes; family Triakidae; genus Mustelus; species Mustelus asterias. Next base: position 35,736,314 of record NC_135815.1, on the reverse strand, counting down.
TACAAGTCAAAAGAGAGTGTGATGTTTAAACTTATCAACTACAAGGGAAGTGTTAAAATTGATCATTTGTGATTTCCAACGGAATAAAAGAAAATTAATTCTTCGCTGCACTGTAATTAGCTTTACATTGCATGATGATGCCATACTTGTCCATTGCAAAAAAGGAAAAAACTCCAGACGTAAAAGTCATTCTTAAACAATGCAAAATAAACATATTGAGAATCAAACGTGCAGTTATTGTGACAAGTGTCATTGATTAAACAAACTACTTTTAGAAAATGGACTCACAACAACCTTGTTTAGATTAATTAATGTTCTAAAATTAATTTGACAACTCTCCTTAAATTGACAGCTTTCCTCTGTTGTTAATTCAGACTGATATGATTTTGTTTATAATAGGAGTTTTTCATTGAAGCAAGTCCGCACAAATTCTTGCAATACAGCTTAAAACTGACATATTAAGGGACATGCTTTGACACAGTACAATAGCTATCCAGGACAGACTGCCAAAGCCTGAGTCTTGATTGATTATAGTGAATCGGCACCAGTTTTCAGTCAAGCCTAGCCATAAATGACCTTTGGGTCCTGAGGGTGGTTCAGTGATGCTGTAAGGCTGTTGCAAAGGCCAGGCCACCAAGTGAGTGAATGAATAGGGAGGGTGAGGGGGTTATTGGGAAGAGGCGACTGCTGAATTTCTTACTCTTTAACACGGGATGTGTGTATCGCTAGCTAGGCCAGCATTTGTTGCCCAATTCTAATTGCCTTTGGAAGGTGGTGGTGGACCACCTTCTTGAACTGCTGGAGTCCATGTGGTGTAGGTGTACCCACAATGCTGTTAGGAAGAGAATTCCAGGATTATGACTTGGGGGAGGTGGGCTGGGAAGAGAGGCATGTGGTGGTGGGGAGAGGGACTTCATCAAATCACAAGGGAATGTAGAGAGCTTAACTGAAATTTACATGAATATATGGAGTACATAAACAACATAGATTTTCATATTTATGTTGTGCATTATATGTTGATCTGTAAATGCAAACTTTAATAATTATATATTGCTTGGTTTAACCTGTACATTTGATTTGATTCATTATTGGTACACAGTGAAAAATACTGTTTCTTGCGCGCTATACAGAGAAAGCATACCATTCATAGAGTAGATGGGGAGAAGGAAAGCAGAGGGTGCAGAATGTAGTGGTACCGTCATAGCTATAAATATTCCACAAGCTCATGTCCTGTTCGTATGGATTTCATCTACATACAATCGAATGCTGAAATGATAGGGTCACTTGGTGATTTGACACAAACTTTACTGTTATAGAAAGTAAACAAAGGGAAACTTAGTGTTTCTACTTGAAGTCCAACAATTCCACCTATTTGAAGTGGCACAGAAGCATTTACATTCACTTTAGATCATTAAAAATTGCTCTAATTACAGGATTCCTTGTCACAAAAAAATTGAGACCTTTTTGTCTTCAGCCATTTTCATTGCAGCAGCTTTGTATACAGCATTTATCAACGTGATACCTTGGTTCCTTTGCAGCTTCTTGTGTAAACGGGGCAAATTCTGAGCTTGCTCTGGGAATTCTATTAGCCACCTTGCTTTCAGTGCAGACATTTCTGGAGATTGTACTTCCAGGAAAGGTAACGTTATCTACTGCCTTCAGGATTATGTTATTGATAGTTGCACAAAGTGGGGTATAGTCAGAGTTTGGTGGCAGTAATGGAGTATCTCGGTTTTCATTAGGTGATGGTTAGTCCAAAGTCATCAGCCACTTTTTAAAAAACAGTCCATGATCCATTGAAGGCCACACACATTGTATGACAGGAGGGCACAATCATTGGCAAACTATCTTCACTGATACTTTATTTGAAGATTTCAGTCATTCAAGGTTAAAGAGATAGTCATCTATTCTAAATTATATGTATGTTCCATCAACATTTCCATCAAGTGCCCCAGAAAATATGGCCGCAAAGGTCAGGATTTTCATTCCCGAGGTGATTTTATAGAGAGGGAAAATACTCTGACTCGCCAAATCCACCTTGGAAGAAACTGTGCCAAACAGCTGGATTTTCGCACAGGGCTGGCAGGGGCAGGATGGAGGATCCACCAACCCTGGAAGCAATAGAGTTTGCGGAGGCAGGCACTGTATGGGTAAGATGTCTTGGATGTGGTATAAAAGCATAGCCTGTAAAGAATTCCTTCTCAAAGGCTGGAAGTGCGTGGAATTGCTGCTAGTTCTGGAAAGAGAGGGTGCAAATATGCAATGGTGCCATCTCCATTTTGCAGCTTCCTTGGCACGACGCACACTCGTCTCATTAACTGGCATATTTTCCTTCTTCCCACCTGGATGTCCAAGTCAGAAGATATAAACCTTTTTTCAAGGCCATAGTCCCCACCTTGCAACTCCCTTGGGTGTCAGCCATGCACCTGTGTTTGGAATGGTTGAACTTCTGTGGCACTTTTTGAAACTTCTGCACTCCCCAAAAGGGTGCCTAATCTCTGCAAAGACTTTCTGCTACCTTTACAACTTTTGCACCAAGTCTTATGTTACAGAGTTAAGTTCTGAAAATGTAAATAATAATAATCCCTTCTGCTTGCAGTCAGCTGCACTTATAAATGTGTGGCCTCTTCTATGAAACATGCATGTGCATAATTTGTCCTGCCCACCCCCACCCCCTCGGATTGTGCAGGGTCTCGGGGAGGGGCCTCCAGATTTGGGGCCCAGGTGCCATTTCATGCAAACGGCTCATTGAAAATCAGACCAAAGATATACTGAAGAGCATAGGGCCCATGACATAACAGTGCTTCACATCTCTTGTTACATCAAACGAATCATTGTATTCACCATAGTGTTATGGCATGGTAGATGGTAACAACAGTCAGTGACTGGCCATCGTTCCACAATGAAATTGCTGTATCAGGTATACAGCTGAAGTTTGACGTCCAAGTTTGGTGAAGAATTTCCACAAGGTGTTTCTGTACTGTGCCAAAAACCTTTATCAAGTCAACAAAAGCAGAGTCCCATACATAGTTCCTGGCATTTCTCTTATATTTACCAATGATGAAGATCATGTTGCAAGTGCCTCTTTTCTGAACCTACTTTGACTTTCTGTAAGTTCACATTCTACCACATGGTTTACCAGTTTGTTGAGTGGAACCTTTGCTCGAACCTTAACAGCAATCCCAAGCAGCGCGACTCCTCTATGGCTGTTGCGCACAGATTGATGTCCTTTTCCTTTGCACATGTGAACAATCAGCATCTTTGAACTCCCAGGTAATGATTTGTTGATCCCACATCCTGTGGTACCATTGTGTGAGTTTAATGGCTAGCTTGGGGTCCCCAGATGTGTAAATTTCTTCTAGAATAATGTCTGACCCTGAACCTTTCCTTAAGTGTAGGAATCTCTGTCAACCTCCACAACAGAAGGTTTGCTATGCAGGTTTTCACACTTGGGTCAGTTTGCAAACCTGTCTATAGCTGCTGCAATTATGAATGGGTGGTTAAGCTTTATGTAATACAAAAGTAAATATTGCACATGTTGGGCATCTGAAATAAAAACCAAGTGCTAGAAATATTCAGGCATTGAGGCATTAACGGAGAAACAAAGTTAACACTTCTGATCTATGACCTTTCATTAGAACTTCATACTATTTCGTTTTATAAATTATATTCAGAATTATATTAAGTAATTCTGTATTAATGGATTTAAATATATCTGAGAATTGACTTGTTTGAATCCATAAGTTGTAAATAAAGTGTAAATATGTGCAGGGACATCAAACTACTGAAGGACCAGATCAAATTATCAGGATCATTTAGTGGAGATATGATAACTATAAGTTACCTGCCTATTTGAAGTTTATTGTACATGAATAGTATAGAAAGAAACATAAATATCATGGGAAGTAGCTAAGAAATTACTCCTATATTTTCAACAATGTATAACTATTTGCTGCATATTTCAACTAATAGGTGGTTTGGTCTTTGATGGAATAAAATGTTTTAGCCTCAAAAAGAGAATTTGCCTTCATAAGAAAGGAGTATAGCTGCTATGTGACAGTGCTGTACAATTAATTTTCAAATAACAATTAATGAAGTACATTTGATTGAATTAATGATAATTATAAATACTGTAGCACAACAAGATATCTGTATCCTTTGTGTTTTATGTTTCAATGCCACAATAGTGGCATTCTGCAAGTGGATGTTCTATATGTAACTCCTAATATAACATCAAAATTCTATTTCAATAACTCTCTAAATGTGTGTTAGTACTCACAATACCCCAAGTTATACAAAGGGAAGTCTGGAATAGAAAAAAAACTTATTTTCCCATCCTTCTAACCATAAAACTGATAATGAGTCAGTCAGACCATCAAGCCTTTGTAATATTTTGGATTATGTAAGTCGAGTAGAGTACATTCCCCTTTAAAAGCCTATGCATTTTGAAATAACATTATGCATGTAACTGATTGAAGACAGTAATGGACTCTCACAAGGAAACAAAACAGGGTTTGGAGTTATGTGGAGAAGCTTTATTGAATCTGATAAAATCTACTTAGTGTCACCATTAAGGAAATGCCTTTCCTAGTTACTAACGGATATTCAATATCACTAGACTAGCTCACTTGATGCTGAAAGGGTTTTTGTGTTGCTTCATGTTTGAAGAAACTGATGACAAACTAAGAAATTTGAGATTTAAACAATTAAAATTGTACTAGCTATGGAGTAAATTAAAATTAATGTGTTAAAATTGGACTGTACTGAAACATTATCCAGGTTCTCAGATAAGGATAGTTTGTCATCAAACATATTGGCTGAAATCAGCAAGGGTATTACAGTTACAGTTACTCACTGGAAGGCATGATTGTACTGACAGACAAATTGCAGGATTTTTCCATAGAAAAGTAAATCAGAGACCAAACCTTTTTGTATATTGTCATTTCAAAGGGAAAATCAATTGTTCAACCACATAAAATGTGTAATTACATAGCTATTCAAATCTCATGGTGCTTATATACATAAAAGACGCCATGATGACTAACTGCAGGCAGCCTTGCCAGTGTGTGACTAAATAGGTGCAGTAATTTACCTTATAATGAGTTAGTTAAAAGACTGTTACTGGAATTGTATTGCTGTGCGTGGGAACTTTACTTTGATCTCTTTATTGCTTTTAAAAACTAATGCAATTAATAAACAAAGCTCATTGTGTTTTGACATGTTTCTGTGATGTGCTTATGCTGTTGGAAGTTACTGTTTGTAGAGAATTATAACAAGAATTCTTTTGGAACTGCAACATTTCAAAAGGACCAACATTTTTTCTTGTGGAAGAAATACCACCAGAAAGAAAATGTCACTTGAACTATACTGCTAACTCATTATGACATCTACTTAAGAATGTGAACAAAAGTTATAACTAAAATCCTTGATTTTTTTTTGGAGTTCCCCTTGTGGGAGAGTCCAGAACCAGATGGCATAATCTCAGAGTAAGGGGTCCCCCATTTAAGACAGAGATGAGGAAATATTGCTTCTCTCTGAGGATAATGAATCTTTACCACGGGGGGCTGTAGAGGCTGGGCCATTGAGTATGTTCAAAGCTGAGATAGACAGATTTTGAATCAGTAAGGGAATCGAAGGATATGGGTTTAAGGTGGGAAAGTGGACTTGAGGTTTATCACATCAGATTAGTCATGATCTCATTGAATGGTGGAGAGACTTGATGGGCCAAATGGCCGCCTTCTGCTTCTACATCTTATGGTCTTATAGTTGTGACACTTGATAAATTAAAACTGTTGAGGCATACTGTAATGTCTCCAGTCCATTGAAATTCATGGGTAATGCTGTGATGGTAACTCATTCTATTCTTACTTTAATGGTAGTGCTGTTACATGAAATGAAAAAATAAAATTAGAATACCTATGGTCCTTTAGAGCAATTAGGAGATGACGGACCCATGGCCTCCTATGAGAAAGTCATTTGGATGTTGTGTCTTTGCACATAGTAAAATGTTTGTAAATGGCAATATTTACTCCTACTGGCACTTTATATAACAGAAAGAAACAGAAGGCTTTTTAATAAACCAAACAAATCAAATTTCTTTGCTTTGTCCCTACTAATAGCTTTACCTCTCATCTAACTCTCCCATTCCTCTGAATTTAACTTCGCTCTATCTTCCACTCTTGTTTCTCCAGGCCCTGAGACAGCTTATTCCTTGTCAGATTCATTTATCCTGTGGTATCTGCTTCATCTGAAGACTACATTTGTTCTTAACAGTCCCCATTTATGGCAGTGATTGATCAAACAGCTCCCTGTAAATTTCAAAAATTGATTTTAGCTGAGAGAAAAAGAGACATCCATACACATACGAAGTACATCTTCCCTCATTCTAATTTGAGTTTTCATTTGTTTGGGAAAAAATGTTCAATTGTAAATCTCTCAGAGGAAGAAAGAGGAATGGTTTCTTTCTATGCTATAAATGTCTTGTTATTTTATACCCTTTCCATCATATTGAAACCCTTGCAAAATTAGGGGTGATTGAGCAAATTAATAACATCGGTTGAGTTTTACATCTTTCATTTGGTACCCAAAGCTTTTATTTATGAAATCCAAGACCAATTTTTTTCTTTAACCTTATCAATATAGCTTATCTCTCAAAGAGACTTCTAGATTTCTTTGCTATTTCCTTTTCTTACACTTATAAAGTGTAGAAAAATCATAGAATCCCTGCAGTGCAGAAGGAGGCCATTCAGCCCATCGAGTCTTCACTAACCGTAATACCACCCCGGCATATTCCCGCAACCCCACATATTTACCCTGCTAATCCCCAGACACTAGGTCAATTTAGCATGGCCAATCAACCTAACCCGCACATCTTTGGACTGTGGGAGGAAACCAGAACACCCGGAGGAAACCCACGCAGACACGAGGTAAATGTGCAAACGGTGGCACAGTGGTTAGCACTGCTGCCTCACAGCACCAGGGAGCCGGGTTCAATTCTGGCCTCGGGTCACTGTTTAATTCAAGGAATACTTTGTACCTGTCTTCATAAAGGACGCAGATGATGTGAAGGTTAGACTAGGACAGCAGGGTAAGTTATGGATAGAATGGTAATAGAGCAACTTAGCATTACTCTAAGTTGCCAAGCCAATGATATGTATCCTAGATTGCTCTAAGAGGCAACGGTCGAAATAGCAGAGATACTGGTTTCAATCTTGCAATCCTTTTTTAGCCAGAGAATTAGAAGACTGCTAGTGTTATACCGCAACTCGGGAAAAAGGAGTCAACTGATCATTGGTAGTAGGGAAGTTATTAGAAACCATTATTAGTGACAAAATAAATTTTCATTTGAAAGGCAGCGCGTCATCAAGAAGAGTCAGCATGAAATTGTTAAAGGAAAATTGTGTCTAACTATCTTGACTGAATTTTTTGATGAGGTAACGGAAAAGGTTGATCAAAGTAGTGTGTGGACTTTTGGAAGGCATTCAATAAAGTGTCGCACAGGAGACTTATTAAGAAGATGGCAGGCCGGGAAGTAAGTGGCAGCATGGATATGGAATTAGTTTAGTGACAGGAAGCAGAGGATGGTGGGTGGATGGACATTTTTCAAACCGGGTGGTTCCCAAGGGTCTATTGCTCTTCAATTTTTATAAACCATCTGGAGTAGAGTGTAAGGAAAAGTATTATAAAATTTGCAATGAATATGAAACTTGACAACGTAGCAGATAGTGATGAAGATGTTTGTAGTCTTCCAGGTGGCCTAAGCAAGATTGTGAAATTGACGGAAGCATGTCAGATAGTGTTCAATGCGGAGAAGTGTGATGATGCCGTTTGGGAGGACTAATATGGAGAAAACAGGTGTAATAATGGCAGCACGAGTTTGAAAGGCTAGATAAGCAAAGAGATCTTGAGATCCAGATACATGAAAGATCTTGAGATCCAGATCCAGAGGAAGTTATGGAGGCATTGGTGGTGATCTTTCAGGAATCACTGGAGGCAGGGAGGCAAATGAAGTAGCGAATGTAACACTGCTGTTTAAGAAGGGAGGGAGGCAGCATACAGGAAATTATGGCCGGTTAGCCTGACTTCGGTCATTGGCAAGATTTTAGAGCCCATTATTAAAGATGAGATCGCAGAGTACTTAGAAGTGCATGATAAAGTAGGACTGAATCAGCGTGGCGTTGTCAAGGGGAGGTCATGTCTGACAAATCTGTTAGAGTTCTTTGAGGAGGTAACAAGGAAGTTAGGTAAAGGAGAGCCAGTGGACCTGATTTATTTAGATTTCCAGAAGGCCTTTGACAAGGTGCCACATAGGAGACTGTTAAATAAGTTAAGTGCCCATGGTGTTAAGGGCAAGCTCCTGGCACGGATAGAGGATTGGTTGATTGGTAAAAGGCAGAGACTGGGGATAAAGGGGTCTTTCTCAGGATGGCAGCCGGTGACTAGTGGTGCGCCTCAGGGGTCAGAGCTGGGACCACAACTTTTCACAACATACCTTAACAATTTGGAGGAAGAAACTGAAGGCACTGTTGCTAAATTTGCAGATGATACAAAGATATGTAGAGGGACAGGTAGTATTGAGGAAGCAGGGGGGGCTGCAGAAGAACTTGGACAAGTTAGGAGAGTGGGCAAAGAAGTGGCAGATGGAAAACAATGTGGAAAAGTGTGAGGTTATGCACTTTGGAAGGAGGAATGGAGGCATGGACTGTTTTCTAAATGGGAAAATGCTTAGGAAATCAAAAACACAAAGGGACTTGGGAGTCATTGCTCAAGATTCTCTTAAGGTTACCTTGCAGGTTCAATCGGCAGTTAGGAAGGCAAATGCAATGTTAGCATTCATGTCAAGAGGGCTAGAATACAAGAGCAGGGATGTACTTCTTGAGGCTCTATAAGGCTCTGGCCAGACCCCATTTGGAGAATTGTGAGCAGTTTTGGGCCTCATATCTAAGGAAGGATGTGCTGGCCTTGGAAAGGGTCCAGAGGAGGTTCACAAGAATGATCCCTGGAATGAAGAGCTTGTTGTATGAGGAACGGTTGAGGACTCTGGGTCTGAACTCGTTGGTGTTTAGAAGGATGAGGGGGGATCTTATTGAAACTTACAGGATACTGTGAGGCCTGGATAGAGTGGACGTGGAGAGGATGTTTCCATTAGTAGGAAAAACTAGAACCAGAGGGCACAACCTCGGGCTGAAAGGACGATCCTTTAAAACAGAGATGAGGAGGAATTTCTTCAGCCAGAGTGCTGAATCTGTGGAACTCTTTGCCACAGAAGGCTGTGGAGGCCAGGTCATTATGTGTCTTTAAGACAGAGATAGATAGGTTCGTGATTAATAAGGGGGTCAGGGATTATGGGGAAAAAGCAGGAGAATGGGGATGAGAAAAAAATCAGCCATGATTGAATGGCGGAGCAGACTCGATGGGCCGAATGGCCTAATTCTGTTCCTATGTCTATGATCCTGAAAGGTGGCAGTGTATGTTGAGGTAGTAGTTCAAAAAACATAGTGGGTTACTTGGGTTTAGAAATAGTTCTAAAACATTGGTTAGGCTTCAGTGGATTTATAGTGGGTAATTCTAGATATCACACTCGACGAAGATGTAAAGCCTTAAAGGTTAAAGAGGAATTTACCAAGTCATTACCTGGGACAAGAGACTTCAATAAGAGAAGAGATTTGAAAAGTTAGAAATGTTCTCCTTGCAACAGATGTTGAAGAGGTGAAGAAGTTTCAAGATGTTGAGAGGTTTCATAAACTAAAACTGCTCCCTTTGGTGACTGGGCCAATAACCAAAGGCTATGGATGTAAAATAATTGGCAAAAGATTGAGAGGAGAGATTAAGAGAATTGTTTTCACTCAGTGTTGTCAGGATCTGGAATCTACATGAAAAGGGGGTGGAAGCTGATTCCATAAAGGACAGTATGTGAGAATGAGAAATTTACAGGGTTACAAATAAAAAGTGGAGATGTGTGACTAAGACTGCACTTTCAAAGAGGCAGCTGAGGCATAATATGCAAACGGCCGCCTTCTGTGCTCTACGTTTCTATGAACTATTAAAAAAGTTGGCATATAGGTGAACTTTTTGAATTAATAATTTGTAGCAGTTTGAAAAAATAATGGGAGGTGTGTCTCAAACTGGAATTAAGAGATTAAAATTATTTAACTGGTTGATTAAGAAATAGATTGGTTTGCCACCCATTTTCTGTTGCCCAGTTTCTTCAGTATTGTAAAACTGAAACGAAGTTGACCATTACAATGATTAAAATAATTAAATTGCCCATGCCATTAATGAGCCAAACTCCAATTTTTGAAATTGAAGTCTGTTTGACTTCACATCAGTCTACAGAATTATATTAAGTTTGATTGTATTCTACAAAACTATTTATTTAGATCTTTATTTGGCTTTGCAGGGGGATTTTCAATGGGAGGAACTATGGCTATGCACTTAGCCTATAGATTTCATCCACAAGTAGCAGGAGTGTTTGCTCTATCCAGTTTCTTGAATAAGGATTCTGTTGTCTACCAGGTAAGCAGAAGGATATCTTGACAAAGTGCAAAAAGGACTTGAAACGTTAACTCTGCTTACAGATGCTGCCAGACCTACTGAATTTTTTCAACATCCTCTGTTCTTTCAGATTCCAGCGTCTACAGTATTTTGTTTATTTTGATGTTAAAGCAGAAGAATGGAACTTGTGTATTTATGCACCTTTCATAATCTCAGGGCGGCACGGTAGCACAGTGGTTAGCACTGCTGCTTCACAGCTCCAGGGACCTGGGTTCGATTCCCGGCTTGGGTCACTGTCTGTGTGGAGTTTGCACATTCTCCTCGTGTCTGCGTGGGTTTCCTCCGGGTGCTCCGGTTTCCTCCCACAGTCTAAAGATGTGCGGGTTAGGTTGATTGGTCATGCTAAAATTACCCCTTAGTGTCCTGAGATGCGTAGGTTAGAGGGATTAGCGGGTAAATTTGTAGGGATAAGGGGGTAGGGCCTGGGTGGGATTGTGGTCGGTGCAGACCCGATGGGCCAGATGGCCTCTTTCTGCACTGCAAGGTTTCTATGATTCTATGATGTCCCAGTAACGTTATAACCAATGAATGCCTTAATGGTAACTATTCTCTTATAGTCAAATGTGGTAGTGAATTTGCACGAAGGTCGTATGAACAATACAATGATAGCCCTGGTTGAGGAAACAATGTTGACTAAACAGGTGGAGAATCCTGCTGTTTGGAAAACGGGATTCTTTTTGCCCAGTTTAACAGGCAGGTGGAGGCATGGTTTAATGTTGCATTTGAAAGACAGCCACTCTGACAATGCAGCAATTCCTTAATAGTGTACTGAAGTGTCTTGAAGTGGGACTTAAAACTCACTTAAAATTCACCTGAGAAAGTTACCAAATAAGATAAACTAATGCTGTATGGTAAGATGTACTCTATTTTATGTAGATAGTATCTACCATAATTTTGATTGAAACTGGAGGGCTACTTAGCAAAATTCTTAGATTGGGGCTTGGGTTGAAATATATACTAATGATGCATCAACACATTCATCGGAAATCTTGCTAAATTCTAAGACTTTTATCAATACATTTAATACCATTGCTAAAATAGTGAACAGAAGAATTTCATATGAACATGGTGTCACTATAACATCATATGCCATCGTTTCTGACCAATTATGTATTATAATTGGAATTTACTTTAAGTTTTTTGAATATTCTTTATTTTAAGTAGTTCTATTCTTTTACAATTGCAATAATGCACTCATTTTCTTTATTTGTCTCATTTAATATATTAAGAAGCTCAAAATGGATGAATCTGCATTCATTTATTTACAGTGCTTGTTTGCTTGGGGCCACAAACCCAGCACCATTTAAAGCCAAGTGATTCGGTTAACCCTAAATATTCGGGTGCATGAATAGGTTGGTGAATTTGACCTTAACATAGTCAGGGAAAGATAGAAAGGTAGATGTGTAGGCAAATCTCTGAGAGTTGTAAGAATAATAGGACGATAAGAGTAGGGGATTTCAACTTCCCCAACATTAATTGGGATAGTTAAATTGTGAGAGGTTTAGAGGGGGTGGAATTCTTAAAACGCATCCAGGAAAGCTTTTTATGCCAATGCATAGAAAGTCGTACAAGAGAGGGGACGGTACTGGACCTAGTTTTAGGGAATGAAGCCGAGCAAGTGGCAGAAGTTTCAGTGGGAGAGCATTTCGGTGACAGTGACCATAACTCAATAGGATTTAAGGTAGTTATGGAAAGACACAAAGATGGACTGGAAATAAAAGTTCTGAATTGGAGGACAGCCAATTTTAATAGGATAAGACAGGATCTGGCCAAAGTTAACTGAGAGTAGCTACTTGTAGGAAAATCTACATCAGAACAGTGGGATTCATTCAAAAAGAAAATAGAGTACAAGGCCAACATCTTCCCATGAAAAGTGGGAGCGACACGTCCAGAGAACCCTGGATGTCAAGGGATATCAGAGTTGGATAAGGGAAAAGGGAGGCTTATGGCAGATACCGAGAGTTCAAAACAGCGGAAGCCTTGAAGTAGTATAGAAAGTGCAGGGGGGTTACTTAAAATAGAAATTAGGAGAGTGAAGAGAGGACATAAAAAAACACTGGCAGGTAAAATAAAGGAAAATCCAAAGGTGTCTTTTCAGTATACTTAGAGCGGGAGGATGACCAGGGAAAGAGTAGGGCCCATTAGGGACCAACTTGGCAATTTCTGTGTGGAGCTGGAAGACATAGGTTTTAATGAGTACTTTGCATCTGTGTTCATTATGGAGAAGGAAGGATGATATAGACATAAAAATCAAGGAAGGGCATTGTGATTTACTTGAACAACTTAACATTGAGAGGAGATATTAACAGTTTTAACGGGTCTAAAAGTGGATAAATCCCCAGGCCCAGATGAGATGTATCCCAGGCTGCTGTGGGAGGCAAGTAAGGAGATTGCAGTGGCTCTGACAATTTTCAAATCTTTGCTGACCACAGGAGAAGTCACAGAGGACTGGAAAACAGCTAATTGTGGTACAATTATTCAAGAAGGGAAGTAGGGAAAAACCAGGAAATTACAAGCCATCACAGTCTAACATTCAGAGGTAGGGGAAACTATTGAAAAAAATTCTGAGGGACAGAATTAATCTGCACTTGGGGAGGCAAGGATTAATCAAGGATAGCATGGTTTTGTAGCAGGGAGATCATGGGCCTGATTTTACCATCAGGTTGTGCCTGTTTTCGGGCGCGAAAACTTGGTAAAGTCGGATGTGAGCAAGTAGCACAATCCTCGACCGCCTCTGCAGCTGTTTCCCTTTACCTATGGCTGAAAATGGCGGCAATCAGGACACGTCCAAAATAGATGCGACAGCAATTTAAATGCATTTAAATTGAATTAATGGGCTGGATGCCCAACTTTACCAGCACTTGCCCCTTTACCACCGCGTTCGCCCATCTAGATTCGGCGCGAAACAGACATGGTCCGCAAAGGTCCAATTCGGGCGCTCCAGCTTCTGAGGAGGTAAGTTCAGAGCTTCCAGTGGCTCTCTGACTCAGATCGGTGGGGGAGGGGGGAGGCGGGTCGGTGGGTCAGATCCCTCTCTGGTAGGTGGGGGGGGAGGCGAGCCAGATCGCTCTCTGGTGGTGGGGGGAGGTGGGTCAGATCGTTCTCTGGTGTGGAGGGGGGAGGGAGGCAGGTCAGATCACGCTCTGGTGGGGGGGGGTCTGCTGTCACTCTGTGCGATCGGTGGGGGGCAGGTCTGGGTAGCAAGGGAGTGAGGGGATAGAGGGGTCAGTTATGTAGTGGGGGTGGGGACATGTCTGTGGGGGCCAGGGGGGAGGTATTATCGTGCCCGGGAGTGATGTGGCAGGGGAGAGTTTTTCTATTTTTACTGCACATGCACAATTGAAGGCTCCGATCGGAGCTGCAGTGTTTCGGGCGCGATAAGCCCCACTCACAGGCTTCTGCAGTGCGATTCGGAATCACTGATTTTTTTTCAGGCAGAGTGCGTATGGATGCGCACTATGTGTAGATGAGGGTAATGTAGATGATGTCTACGTGGACTTCAGTAAAGCTTCTGACAAGGTCCCACATGGGAGGCTAATGAAAAAGATAAGAGCCCATGGGATCCAGGGCAATTTGGCAAACTGGATCCAAAAATTTGCTTTGTGGTAGGTGGCAGAGGGTGATGGTTGATTTGTTTTTGTGACTGGAAGCCTGTGTCCAGTGGTGTTCCACAGGGATTGATGCTGAGTCCTTTGTGATTTGTAGTGTACATTAACAATCTGGATGTGAATCTAGAAGGTATGATAAGTAAGTTCGCAGATGATTCAAAAAATGGTGTTATGGTAAATTGTGAGGAGCAAAGTCTTAGATTACAGGACAATATAGATGGGCAGAACAGTGGCAATGGAATTTAACCCTGAAAAGTGTGAGGTAATGCATTTTGGAAGGACTAACAAGACAAGGGAATATACAATAAATGGTTGGCCTCTAGGAAGTACAGGGGATTTTGGTGTGCATGTCCATAGAGCTCTGAAGACAACAGAACAGGTAAATAAGGTGGTTAAGAAGGCATATGGGATACTTGCCTTTATTAACCGAGACACTGAATTTAAGAGCAGAGAGGTTATGATGGAGCTGTATAAAACAGGCCACAGCTGGAGTGCTGTGTGCAGCTCTGGTTGCCGCACTATAGGAAAGAAATGATTGCACTAGAGAAGCTGCAGAGGAGAGTCACCAGGATGTTACCTGGGCTGGAGTATTACAGCTATCATAAGAGACTGGATAGGCTGGGGTCGTTTTCCTTGGAGCAGAGAAAGCTGAGGGAGTACCTGATTGAGGTGTATAAAATTATGAGGAGCATAGATATAGGTGGCACAGTGGTTCGCACTGCTGCCTCACAGCACCAGGGACCCAGGTTTAATTCCAGCCTCCGGTGGAGTTTGCACGTTCCCCTTGTGTCTGTGTGGAATTCCTCCAAGTGCTCCACTTTCCTCCCACAGTCCAAAAATGTGTGGGTTAGGTTAAATGGCCATGCTAAATTGCCTCTTAGTGTCAGGAGGACTGGCAGGGGAAATCTATGGAGTTATGGGTATAGGGCCTGTGTGAGATTCTTGTCAGTGCAGGCTGCTTCTGCACTGTAGGGATTCTATGATAAATTAGGGTAATAGGAAGGAACGTTTCCCCTTAACAAAGGGGTCAATACCAGGGGCATAGATTTAAGTTAAGGGGCAGGAGTTTTATAGGAGATGTGAGGAAAAATCTTTTCACCCAGAGGGTGGTGGGAATCTGGAACTCAGTGCTTGAAAGGATAGGAAAGGTAGGAACTCTCACAAGAAGTATTTAGATGAGCACTTGAAATGCCATAGGATGCAATGTTACGGGCCAAGTGCTGGAAAATGGGATTAGAATTGACAGGTGCTTGATGGCCGGTGCAGACACGATGGGCTGAAGGGCTTTTTTCCGTGTTGTATGACTCTCTTGCTTCAACCTTTAATCATTGACCACCTTCCTAGTAGCATTTCAGCAACATGTTTAGAGATGATTATTTCTGACCAAATGTTTTCACGTGTTTGTGAACATCTAGGTGCCTATATCACAAAGTAGTAGTTTGAAAAAATATTCTAGTGCTTCATAAGATATTGTGCTTACATTTTTTGCTGAATTTGTTCAGTATGTGATAGAATAGAAATTAATTGCTAATGTCATATTTGTAACGTTTGTCTAAAATATGCTTTTGTCTCCAGGCTGTCCAGAGCACTAAAACCTCAATGCCTGAATTGTTTCAGTGTCATGGAAAGAATGACCCACTGGTTTTGCCTGAGTGGGGTAAAGAGAGCTGTTTGCAGTTACAGTCACTGGGAGTGAAAACCACTTTTAATACTTTTCCTAATCTGTATCATGAACTTTGCAGATCAGAGTTGGAACAGCTGAAGTCATGGATTTTACATAAACTACCTAATGGTGAACAGTAATGCTATTCACTCTGAATCAAATAGTGTTTTATGTATATATAATGTACCTTGTAATCCATTTATTAGCTAATATTGTCAAGAATGGAAATATATCATGGATGAATCTACTAATAGCTTTACATCAAGTAAGCAAAAAATGTTTTAAAATCACACTGGTAGAGTATAGTGTTATGTATATTACTTTTCCTATAATGCACTATTGATTTATACTGTTGTACGAATGTATTTCGTTGCATTAAATAGTTTACCTTGATCAGTGTGCTCTTAAAATCACTTGCAGATTGATGCATGCCAAACTGGTTGCACATTCCAGACAATATTGCAATTCGCAAACTTTGTAATATTGTCAATCTATTGTTAACCTCAACAATGTTAACTCCAGATTACTCAATTATCATCAACTTAAAGTAACATTTGTTGCAAAAATAGGGCAGAATGTGGAATCTCTCCTTTCGAAGATAACTAAGTTTCTTGTGGCCTCTCATTGCAATTCATCAAACTCCATAACTGACTATTCTTCCCACCTCCCTGGTTCAGTATGTAAAAGCTAGAACTAATCTAACTTTGATCCTGTAGAACTGTCCATATTTGAATGTGCCCAGTCCAGCATCCATTATATTTTGAAGATAGTAGATTGACCATCATGTTCTTGTTCACAGAACATTGAAAAAGCCCATCTCAACCGATCCTTATAGTCTGATAGATCTTTACACTGGACCTTTAGAATCAGAATGCTTTTGCATTGAAAAATAATCTGTCTTATCATTATCCAAATATGTTATATTGAAGAATATAACATATTCATATTATTCTGGCATAGACCTGTTGGACCAAATAACATAGTTGTGCTGTAACTTCAATGTCATTTATGGGAAGTGTAAATTTTGTTTTTGGAATAATACTGCTGAACTTAATGCAAATCCTCTGTCTTACTAAAACATTTAGGTGACTCAGTGATCTTTCATTGATGCCTACAATTCTTTAAGTCCAAGTAGCGCCTCCAATACTTAATTGGTCACCTCGGCTCAAGACCCAGCCTGAATTTTCAGTGTCCATGTAGCCTGATATGTTGAAACATTGTCTCGTGAGTGAATCTCATCAGGTAATTCCAATTTTTTAAGGTTGTGGCAGTCCCAATCCTCCCATTCTGATGAAATTACTCACAGCAAGGCAGGAACATTCTGTACAGATCATCTGAGTATATATTGCAGTAAAATGGCAGCTAATTGAAACTTAAACTTGCTCAATCCAGAAGAGGTTAACAGAACACTATTGCTGGCAATTCCACATTGCAACAAAGACCAGTAAAAACTAAACAATTCTAGGTATCATGCCATTATGAGTGCTTGGCTGAGTTTCATAAGCTACAGTGATTTCAAGTTCTGAGTTCATGGTTTGACAGTTAGAGTTTATTAAAGGATTTGATAGGAGCTGTTTATGTTTATAACAGAGCAACCATTTGGGGAGATTTAAAAGCTTTTGAATGGGTTCCATGAGTGGGAACTTTGTTCACTATTAAGTGTGAAGGAATGAGAGCTGTATTAGATTGTTAGGAGTTTTGTTTTCCATCTCCACATGGTTTTTAAGGTCTGCTCATGGTGGATACTGGGTGAGTTGGCCTGGAGGATATGAAGACCCAAGGGGTGTCCATGTGAGGGCTAGAGGGCTCAACAACTTTGAAAACAACTTGGAAGAAGTTCCAGAGAACGAAAGTAGGCCTTCTAACCAGTCAGCCTCCGTACTCATCTGTCCCCATAGTTCCTTATGATCCGTTTCACTGTTTGGCAGGTCTGGCTCTATCTGACACTCACTCAACCCCGGTCCCAGAAGCAAAAATTGTGAATTTGGGAGTACTTTGGACTAAGGTGGGTCGTGGGAGTCAGTCAGATTTCCAACTTGAGCTACCTGTTTGGGTAGCCAATATCCAGACACTGTTCAAGCAGGTATTTAACATCCTTTGGCCCAATGTGAAGGGAAGAAAAATCACTGGTATGCTTACCAACATTAAAGAACAAAAAAAATTACAGCACAGAAACAGGCCCTTCGGCCCTCTAAGCCTGCACCGACCATGCTGTCTGACTAAACTAAAAACCACTACCCTTCCAGGGACCATGTCTCTCCATTCCCATCCTATTCATGTATTTGTCAAGACGCCCCTTAAAAGTCACTATTGTATCTGCTTCCACTACCTCCCCTGACAGCAAGTTCTAGGCACCCACCACCCTCCGTGTTTAATAAAAACTCGTACATCTCCTTTAAACCTTGCCCCTCGCATCTTAAACCTATGCCCCCTAGTAATTGACTCTTCCACCCTGGGAAAAAGCTTCTGACTAGCCACTCTGACCATGCCCCTCATAATCTTGTAAACTTCTATCAAGTAGCCCCTCAACCTCCATCGTTCCAGTGAGAACAAACCTCTCCTCGTAGCTAATGCCCTCCATACCAAACAACACCCTGGTAAATCTTTTCTGTACCTTCCCCAAAGCCTCCACATCCTTCTCGTAGTGTGGCAACCAGAATTGAACAGTATATTCCAAGTGCGGCCTAACTAAGTTTCTATAAAGCTACAATATGACTTGCCAATTTTTAAACTCAATGCCCCGGCCAATGAAGGCAAGCATGCCATATGCCTTCTTGACTACCTTCTCCACCTGCGTTGTCACTTTCAGTGACCTGTGTATACACATTCCTCTGCTATCAATACTCCTAAGGGTTCTGCCATTTACTGGATATTTCCTAACTGTATTAGACCTTCCAAAATGCATTACCTCACAATAGTGGTTAGCACTGCTGCCTCACAGTGCCAGGGACACGGGTTCGATTCCCAGCTTGGGTCACTGTATGTGGGTTTTGCATGTTCTCCCCAAGTCTGCTGGGTTTCTTTCAAGTACTCTGGTTTCCTCCCACACTCGAAAGATGCGCAGGTTAGGTGGATTGGTCATGCTAAATTGCCCCTTCGTGTCAGGTGGACCAGCTAGGGTAAATGTATGGGGTAACGGGGATAGGGCCTGGGTGGGTTTGTGGTCGGTGCAGACTCGATGGGCCAAATGGTCTCCTTCTGCACTGTAGGATTCTATGATCTATGATCTAAGTAACTGTTAAACTAATGAAGATATTTAAGTATCCATATACTTTTCAGATCAAGTGATATATTGTTCAATATCCCAGCAAATCTGCATAAACTCTCAATTAACCATACAGGTCAGCCATCATTTGACTGGCTTGAGAATTGAACAACCACCAAAGCTCTTCAAGAAGTCAGGTTGAAATAAAAAGGAGTAAGTCAGAGGCAGAAGTGTACTTATGCATGGAGACCTGGAATTTCCTGTGTATTCACAGCCAGATATACATTAATCTGGGTGCAATCAATCATATTGAAAACGTTGCAGAATAGTGTGCATATCTATAATATATCCAAATCTTCTTGCTGTTTTACAATCTTCTATTGATGTCACTGTCCAAACACATCTCCACCCAAAATAATAGCCCCCCCACTCTCAATTTACAAAGCTTTATATTTGTGTGTCCTGCAGTTCCATTTGCTTCGACTAAATTATGACCAGATTTTCAGGCACAGCTAGATTCAGTCATTTTTTGTGTGTTTTATTGACCTTTTTTAAGCATTTGAAAGAAAATTATCCTCAGACACCTGCATTCTATTTGCAGTTCTTTGACCCCAAATGGAGATACTTCAACATGTTATATTGTACCTGATGTACATGAATAGTGGTTAAGTAAGTTAAAACTTTACTTTTCTTGCTTAACAGAAGGAACTTGTGGTGAATTCAGCATGTTCCTTGGGCCCATTTGTTCACTCATTTTACATTAAGGTATATTCTAATGAGACTCGAGGGAAATTTGATAACATAAGATCATCCTTATTGGCTTATTTTCGGGTATAACATCCCAATAGTGCCCATGGAGGAAATTCCAGGCCATTGCTCCATAGTCTAGCGACCAGGTACAGGTCTGGACTGTCTGAATTGTTTCTCCTGTCTCATTTTAAAGTATTAGCTGCAGAACAGAATCGCATCTATATAAATATCCTGAATGCTAATATTAGGCAAATATATCACTAGCCCATCCATCAGTCTATCAAAATAGAATTGGCTTACTAGGACTTGATTGACTACCAAACTGAAGTCCTACAGAACAGATCAGCAGTGCCACTGAAATTGTGTAATTATCGAAAGCGAGAATTTGCCATTAGATGAAGCATTTTTAATGTGTGTTCAAGAACTGTACCATGTGGCTTTTTGATCCAATTTTGTATTTGTTTAAGCCTGGATTTAAATCTATTCTGAGCGTTTTGTTTTAATAGTACTTTTCATTATGGCATTGTGATCTCTTAAAATTTACTATGACTTTTACACTTTATAGTTCAAACAACAGTTGCTAAAAGTGAACATTTTAAAATAGTTTTCCCTCGTAGTTTTGTCAAGGAGCCAGAACAGTAGTGCCAATAATGATTTCAGTGTTTGAAACACATTACACAGCTTCTATGTCATGCTATTTCAACATTTTGATATTTGCTTTTGGGACTGGGTCAAATTGGGTTGCTGATGGTGAGGATTTTTTATGACACCCGATTTTTTTTTCATCTTTACCTAAAAATGCCCAATGTAAATTGATCATTGTATTCACTGTATATCATCGGAGCAACAGCTTATTGCCCCCTGTTGACTTACTAAAGATCAGGTTTGTCTTGAAATGAGTGTAAAATTAAATAATTGCTCAAACTTCTTCAGGAAGAAAGAAGATTGTTTTAAAATTTGATCTGCCTTTGAAACATTTTTATATGATCGAGCTAATGCTTCATATTAAAATGCTTTGGTAGCTATACATTTTCCTCTACCAGGAGTTTTCATTATATATAAGTTTTTGTACCCACTATTTCACTGTTCTAGCTCCTTGACAAAACTGAGGGAAAACTATTTTAAAATGTACCCACTATTTCATGTTGTATTCTTGTGTGCTGCACATGGCGATCAATTGTGTCATCAAATCTGGGCAGCAACTGTTTTTCCAGCGTTCTCTTTGAAGAATGCATTGGTTTTTATAAGGTCTTTAGCTCACCAGTGAGTCCATTAGTTTTGCACTTTAAATATCAAATGTTCCTGATTTTAACAATTCCAGACACCTCCAGATGAGTGGAATTATTGTTACATAAATTAGATACAGGTGGGACAGAAAGAAGAGATATGTTAAATGATGCCTTCAAATTAGTATCTTGGGGGAAGTGAAGTACAGCAATGACAAGAGCTCAGACAGGTATTATCTTAATTTCATGTTACATTTTTCAGCTTCCACCTAATGTTTCACCCTTGGGGGCTTTTAGATAGAGAGACTTTCTGGTGCCATGCTGAATGGTAGATTTCATATTGAGATATGATTTTAATCCCCTTCCCAAAATTACCAAAAGAGACATATTTTAGGGAATATAAAATCTAATTAAAAGGTGTTTTATATAACTTGAATATGAAGCATATGTTTTATTCCTTGAAACAAATGGAAATACTTTTTGCATGTGACACCAAACAAAAATATTATTAATAATATGGGAAGTTATGGATGGGGTTCTCCCAAAAAAATTCTTAAAGTGTCGAATTTGTGTAAAAACTGGAATAAATCACGCTGGTTTTTCCAGTGGGATTTTCAAATTGCATCTCCCACACTCTGTGCACTAGCGTGATTCATTCTAGAAACCAGTGGGCCTATTCCCACAGGAGAGGCCAGCAACACAGCGCTGAGTGGACCATTGCACGTGTGTCGATCTGTCAGCGCCATGATCGGCGCACGTGCAGTGGCCCCTGTCTGCCGGTCTTCCTGAACAGGTCCTGAACCTCCCCACCCCTCCCAGTCCACTTTGATTTCCACCACCCACCCCCAAGCAGGCTGCCCCCACCCCGATGGCCAGCCCCAATCGCTGGCCTCCCTCCCTCTCCCACTGATCCCAATTGCAGAGCGACAGCGGGAGCCCCCACCCATCGCCCCTCCCCCCACTGCCGCCAATCAGGCCCCACCCCCTTGGCACTGGCCCAGTGGACAGTGCCAAGATGCCCCCACGCATTGGCACTTTGACCCTTGGGCAGTGCCAGGAGCCCCAGACTGGCACTGCCAAGGTGGCAATGCCCAGGGGGCACCCCGGCGCCTGACCCTCTGGGGGGCCAAAAGTGGGGAGCTGTTGTAAACCCCGCTGGAGCGAACGACTCCTGGTTTGGGGGGGGGAGGCTAGCGGGTCCAGAGATTTCCGCTCTGGGCCTGATAATCCGATAATAGGACTTAAATTATATTAAAATTACCTGCTGCACATATTAGCGGCGTGGAGCTGACGGCGCTGGAAATCTGGCGCTGGGAGACATGCAGAGGCCCGGTCACCCAGAGCGAATCTTGCAAATCAGCCGCTGCTAGGGCCTCCCGGCCGGCTGCACTAAACAAGCAGCGCAGTGGGATGGGAGAATCGCCCCCTATGTATTAGTGTTCATATAAAGATTCAGTGTTTTAGAAAATCCAGTGAAATAATTCAGTCTTCGTAACTTATAATTTTCAGAATTATTAAGAAAAGTAACAGGCTTCTTTTTCGCTGAAACATTCTGATCTAAATAGCAGATTAATTGATGGTATTTCTTTCTGCAATAAATGTGTATTTTCACATACACATCAAGGTTAAGCTGCACCAAAATCAGGGACATTCAGGATATTCATTAAGAATGCAGTTAGCCTTAGGGTTTCCTTTACTAAGCAGTGTACAGGTTTATTCATATGATTACATTAGCTCTTTCATCGGTCAATAGATTTATTATTTATTCACAAGGTTTCCTTTCTGTCATAAGTCATAATTGCCCCCATCTTGCAGCCAACGATGAAGTGACAATTGTCACCTTTGACTTTGAAGAAAACTGCCCACAACGATCCAGGAATCTCTGACGTGAGTTTCTCCTTTCCCAGCATTACGTTCATTCTTGTGCCAGCCAAGGGTCAAGCAGGGCAAGTAACTACTCACATTTCAGAATTCTCACAGAAAGCAAACCAGGAATTAAAAATTACTGTTCGCTTTCTAATCGTTTTACAGACAGTAAAGATTTGGACAAACACATGGGATTAAGGTAGAAGCTGAAATATCATAAATTTCAAAGTATGTATTATTATTTGAAAAGTATATGCATTTGAATTCCACACACCCCATCAGCAGGTCTTTAGGTGGGGGAGGGGGCATGAAATTGAAGATTTGCTGCCCTCCCTGACCTTGCCTGAGCAGCCCACTGCTGCCCCAACTGGAGGCCCTTAAGTGGCCAAATATTGGGGCCTCAATAAATACCACCCAGCCTCAATTTTCAGGCTGGTGGGAGGATTTACCTGGTGTGGGGGAAGCCTGATAATGAGCAGGTTTAGATCACGGGGGAGTGGGGGTGGTGCCTCCATCAGATGCCCCCTTCTATCTTCAGGTGCCTCACCCTCCCCCCCCCCCCGCCCCCCATCCCCACTTAAGGAGTGGTGGCCACTGGGCCTCACTTCTATCCACACCACCCCGACCAAAATCCAAATACCCAATTTGCAACCCAACATTTACGCTGCTCTCCTCATCCTGGGACCTTCAAAACCTACCTTGCCAACTGGTCCCAACACTCGGGTTCTGGCATGTTGAAATATTTCCTCTTCTGTCCACTGCAGGGACGAGAGAGCTGCCGGCTAGTCAGGTTGGCCAGGAGCCCTGTACGGCAGGACGTATTTCCAATATGGGGCAGAAGTCTCACCTGCAGCTAATTAATGCTCATTCGAGTGTGAAATGACTGCGGGGCAGTCAGAGTCGGTGGAAATGTGTTCCCCGCCCATTCCATGGAATCAATTATCATTATGGAGAAATTTCACAATATAAAATTATTTTCTCATATTCAGAAAGGTTGTTCACAACAATAATGTATTATGACATTAAAAACACAGTTACACGTCATGCAACAAAGTGGAATTTTTCAAGAAGTTTTACAGTGGACATAATAGTGTAATGGTCACATCAATTTGAGTGATTTTTAAAGGTTTCCACTGAAATTTTGCACAGGAGAAATGGGGAATCACTGAGAGTAACTTCCGAATTTCTGTGTTTAATTGTGCAAGCGTGGATGCCAGAAGTTTCCGTCAGCTTCAAGTTGGAATGACATTTAAAAAACAGATAAATTGGTCATTATCACAGCCAAAGAATCTATGCTGTGATTCAATTTAAGTTCTTGTGAATCTTTTCTCTGGCATTGATCCTCTCCCCTTATAAACCTCAATCTCTCTCCCTCCTTCAAACACACCTTCAAACACACTTCTTTAAGATTCTCATATGTGTTCTTGTTTCCCAGTTCCTTAGCCACCTCTCTGGAAACTCCTGTTTGCATCCCTGCTATCTATTTCTACCTTTATCAAAGCACAGAAATAGCCCCACCCAATGTCATGAATGGTATCTTCTGTTGCTGATTGTGATAATGGATATTAATCCCTCCCGCCTCTTACTGCAGCAAGCAATATACTTGACCATGTTTTCCTCCAACACCTCCCCTCCATCACCCAGCTCCATAAGCTCCATTTCTTTTCCTTTTGTTGACGAGCTGTGGTAACACTCACGGGACCATTAGATGTACCATTCCTAGTTACCCTGAGAGGATGTGGGAGGGTTTATCCTTAAACTGTTGCAGTCTTTGTGTTGATGGTGCACCCACAGAGAATTCTAGGATTTTTGACTTGATAACAATGAAATAAAAAGTACTTACATAAAGGAAAAGAAAGGCTGCATCCATATTTTGCCATTCACATCCTCAGTCTGTCCCAAGGCATTTCACAGCTAATGAATGACTTGGTCTAGTTGCTGTAACCAATATTATAAGGCAACCAATTTTCAGAGAGTAAGGTTCCAGAAAAAGCATTGCTTTAAATGACCAGGAAGTTTCTTTTAATGGTGTATGCCCACACCAGTACTTTTGTAAACTCTAAGTTGGGTCTCTGCCCCATTTCAGTCCTTAAAGCCCAATGAGTTTGTATTCACTGGGTGCTATCAACAGGAAAATAACCTCACTAATCAATTGCTGACTGTTCCTACTGACTTTCTTCACATTTTGTGTATTCACAAAATCTGTCTTACCATCTGGATCTCAACAGACTTTCAAAGGAATTGTAGAGCCTGCGAATGCCCATGTCTACGAGGCAAAAATTAACAAATTCCTGAATTTACATACTTCCTAAAATAGCAAAACATCTTCTGTTGATATAGTGATTTCATAAGAGAAAAATGTCTCAAAAATGAAATCAACTATAAAAGGATTTTCTTCATTGAGCTACATAAATTAAATTTAAACTTACGTAGTGCCTTTAATGTAATGAAGCGTCCAAGGTGGTTCATAGGAGTATTACCAAGCGAAGAATGACACCAATCCACATAAGGAGATATTAGGTCAGATGACCAAAATTGCTTAAAGAAGTACCTTAAAGGAAGAAAGTAAGATGGAGATATGTAAGGAGGGAATTCCAGAGCTTGGGATGTAGGTAACTGAAGAACTGACCACCAATGGTGGAGTGGCCATATTGGGAATGCACAACAGACCAGAATTAGAAGAACACATGCGTCACAGTGGGTTGTGGGGTATGGAAGAGATTACAGACATAGAGAATGACAAGACCATGAAGAAAACAAGGATGAGAATTTTAAAATCAAAGCATTGCTTGACCAGGAGCCAATGTAACAAGGAGACATTATGACAGATGACCAAAAAGCTTTGTCAAAGAGGTATGGTTTAAGGGGCAACTTAAAGAGAAAGAGCATGTTAGAGGTGCAGAGAGAATGAGGGAGGGAATTCCAAAGCTTACGGTCAAGGTAGCTGGAAGCATAACCACCAATAGCAGAGAGATTAAAATCAGCGATGCATAAGAGGCCAGAATTGGAGAAGAACAGCCACCTAGAAGGCTTGTAGAGCTGGAAGAGGTTTCAGATCTGGAAGGGCGGTAGACTATGGCGGGATTTGAAACAACAATGAGAATTTTGAAATGGAGGCATTATCAGACTAAGAGTCAATGTCAGTCAGCAATTATAGGGGTGAGGAAGTTAAGATTCAGGGAGCACAGTTTTTAACGGGACAAATTTATGTTAGGGAAGCCAGCTGCACATTGGAATAGTCAGGTCTAAAGGTCACAAAGATTGGATAAGAGCTCAGCCGCAGATGAGCTGAGGCACGGTCAAAGTTGGACGATTGCAGTCCAAAGTCACAGAGGTGGAAGTTGGCAATCTTGGAGATAGAACAGATTTGTGTTCAGAAAGCTCACCCTGGGTTCAAGCACAACACTCAGGTTCTAAACAGCTGGCTGAGCAATAGACAGTTGTCAGGGTGGAAACCATGGCCAGGGAATGGAGTTTGTGACAGGGACGAAAGTTAATGGATTTATTGGCTTTCCCCCCAGTATTTAGCTGGTGGAAACTATTTAGTTGAAACTACAGGGAACTTGAAATTAATATATTATGTTGCAATGATTATTTGAAGCCAAAAACTAATTAGTATCATTAGTGGTACAGAAAAACATACAGATATCATAAAATATTTTAGTTGTACTCAATTTCTTAACTTTCTGCATTTTAATTTTTAGAATAGCATTTATTTTCAATTTCATGGGAAAAATTAGTACGATTTATTTTAAAGTCCAGCCTGCAATCTAGGTAAATTTACGCACATTGAAATTATAAATAAATCTAAGTTTTATTTTTTTTTAATGTGTTAAAAATAGGTAACACTAAAATGTTTTATGATACTGCATGGTTTTCTGCACCGCTAATGAGTTTTTAATTAGTTTTTACTGGCTTCAAATAATGATTGCAATGCAATATATTACTTTAATCTCCACAGCCAAATTGGGGCGATGCTGAAACCAAATTCTGAGCATTGAAATGTCCTATCTCAGTGCTGCAGCCTCAGAAGCAATATGGAGCTCGTAATTATGATCATAAAGCCTGCCACATATATTAGTGTTCTTTAAAATCCATTTTGGAGTTTAAGTGCATTCCAGATTCAAAAGGGAATGTATTTCATAAGAAACATACTTCCAAGATTGCTGGAAAATTATATCTTCAGTGTCTAGTCTGTGAGCGATTAGGCAACGTTCACACAGATGTATAAATCTTCAAATGCACAAAAAACAAATAATGGAAAAGTTGTTTTGATTTTTCCCATTCCTATGCAATTTTAACAGCTATAATAATCATGATAGTAATTTAGCTTTCTATGTGTTGCATAAATATACTCTTCTGTTTAAATACAACTTCTTTTCTGATTATTCTTTCTTGTGTGATATTGTACAAATATACATGACAATTATATCTGTAATCCAGTACAGGTATTTTCATTATTAACGTTTTATAACAACATCCCTCAGAGCCAATGTTGCAGATAAAGTTTGCATAATTACTTGACAGATAATTGCAGCATTTATATATTTTAAAATCAAAATAGTCTGCTACCGTGCCTGTTAAATTAACCACAGAAACTAGATTTCAGACTCAGACATAAAAACAAGAATATGTCACCAAAATTACACTGCATTCGGGCATTTCTTTTACAACACATCAATGTGTATTTAACACTTTGGTTTCATCAATTACTGCTAACAACTACTAACTGATCAAAATGTTCCATAATCCTTACTTCTTTTGTTACCAGACCACTAAATTACTGTACATGTCACAAAGCTAAACATGATACAGTAGCATAAGCCTTAAATTGCATGCATCCGTTTGAAAATATATTAACTTGATCCACTATTATGTGGTTAAACAGCCTCTGCGTACATTCTTGTGTGACATGGAAAAAAGTTTGTAAGGCATTGCTTCAGGAAATTACAGAACATTCATCTCACATCTGCTAAATTATTCTTCACTGTTTTAGGTTTGAGAACCTGTATGTACCTCATTATTCTGTGTTAAATGAGAACTGGAAAGGAAATAACTCTTTTGTAAACTTCTCTTTTATACAAATGTACAAATCAGAATGCAGTCGAGTGCCAGGTGGCTCCAAATAACTAGACACAACATGAAATCATTCATTGTCTTTGGTCTTTTAAAAGTCCATGATTCATTGACTTTGGGGAATAGGTTTCAGCAAAATGGTTAAATAATCCAGATCGGTCCATGGTGCAAATGTATATGCCCTTACTCTTCATTCACATCCTGGTTAATAATATTGTTATGAAGATGTGTATACAGAATGTTAACTTATCATGTCATCGGCTGTTATGTAGAACTGTTTGAAAAGATTACCTTTGCTAAGCACAGGGCACTGGCCTACAGCAGTTACTAGGTTACATTTGTGAAGGACACAAGCCATTCCATACAGACACAGGCTGGGATTGTCCAGCACCCCCTCAGCGGGGCCACATCAGTGCGACCAGAAGATCCCACCGGTATGAAGGGCTGTAAAATTCCGGCCATAACATCTACAGAGCTCTTCGAGACAGTGGCTAAGAAAGGTGCAGATCTACTGCTGCCTCACAGCGTCACAGACCTGGGTTCGATTCCCGGCTTGGGTCACTGTCCCCGTGTCTGCGTGGGTTTCTGCCAGGTGCTCCGGTTTCCTCCCACAGTCCAAAAGACATGCTAGTTAGGTGCATTGGCCATGCTAAATTCACTCTCGGTGTCCCCGAACAGGCACATGAGTGTGGCGACGAGGAGTTTGTCACAGGAACTTCATTGCAGTGTTAACGTAAGCTTACTTGTGACACTAATAAATAAGCTTGAACTTTAAAATAATGTGCCCCAGCTCTTGGATGTGAAATGTACTGGATTAGAACTAACACAGTAAGAAGTTTAACAACACCAGGTTAAAGTCCAACAGGTTTATTTGGTAGCAAAAGCCACACAAGCTTTCGGAGCTCCAAGTCCCTTCTTCAGGTGAGTGGGAATTCTGTTCACAAACAGGGCATATAAAGACACAGACTCAATTTACATGAATAATGGTTGGAATGCGAATACTTACAGCTAATCAAGTCTTTAAGATACAAACAACGTGAGTGGAGAGAGCATCAAGACAGGCTAAAAAGATGTGTATTGTCTCCAGACAAGACAGCCAGTGAAACTCTGCAGGTCCAGGCAAGCTGTGGGGGTTACAAATAGTGTGACATGAACCCAATATCCCAGTTGAGGCCGTCCTTGTGTGTGTGGAACTTGGCTATCAGTTTCTGCTCAGCGACTCTGCGCCGTCGTGTGTCATGAAGGCTGCCTTGGAGTACGCTTACCCGAATATCAGATGCCCGTGACCGCTGAAGTGCTCCCCACAGGAAGAGAACAGTCTTGCCTGGTGATTGTCGAGCGGTGTTCATTCATCCGTTGTCGCAGCGTCTGCATAGTTTCCGCAATGTACCATGCCTCGGGACATCCTTTCCCGCATCCACATCATGAATACCATCGACACCGCATAAATTGAGTCTGTGTCTTTATATGCCCTGTTTGTGAACAGAATTCCCACTCACCTGAAGAAGGGGCTTGGAGCTCCGAAAGCTTGTGTGGCTTTTGCTACCAAATAAACCCGTTGGACTTTAACCTGGTGTTGTTAAACTTCTTACTGTGTTTACCCCAGTCCAACGCCGGCATCTCCACATTAGAACTAACAGACAGAGATATTGACATAGAGACAGAAAGAGCAAACAACCTCACCCATTCCCCCCACCCCTCCTCCCTTTCTGAAACCTCTCTCATCAAATGTGAGTTGTTTGTGGTTTGAAAATCCATCAAAGGATCTAATTGCTGCAAACTGTGAGCCCTTAGAAAATTCCAAATCCATACCACTGCCTCCAAGAAAAAAAGGGAATTCACCGGTCATGACTGCAAAGTGACTGTTCCAAAGAGAAACCCCAGTACCAGCAGCTGCTGTGGAAAGCAACCTTTCACCTATAAGCAAGCATCTGGACAACGGTGAATAATTTATTTGACTTTACTTTTTACTTGGCCAGGTTTCAAGGTCTGATACTCTGTAAACATGTATGTGCGTTTGTATCTGTGAGAATGTGCACGCGTGTGTGTTTTTTCATTAGTGGGATGTTGGAAATATTCAAACATTTAATAATTTTGGTATCTTTGAGTAAGGCTTGTTCACTTAAGGAAGCTGGCTGGTTTATTTCTTGCACCGAGATATATGCAGTTAAGAATATATATTGAATTCACAATATTACCTTCCTTTTGAATTATAGCCAATTCAGGTGTGGGACAATGAGAGGAGTTAGTTCATCTTTGTAGGGTCTGTTCATGGGGGAGTCCAGAACCAGGGGTCACAGTCTGAGGATTCAGGGTAGACCATTTAGGATGGAGGTGAGGAGACATTTCTTCACCCAAAGGGTGGTGAGCCTGTGGAATTCATTACCACAGGAAGAAGTTGATGCCAAAACATTGAATGCATTCAAGAAGCGGCTGGATATAGCACTTGGGGCAAATGAGATCAAAGGTTTTGGGGAAACAGCAGGATTAGACGATTGAATTGGATGATCAGCCATGATCTTAATGAGTGGTGGAACAGGCTTGAAGGGCCAAATGGCCTCCTCCTGCTTCTATCTTCTATGTTTCTATGTTTCATCTGTTAAAATAGACAGAGGCAACACTGGTCTGAAGTTGAACCACTTTTATGAGCATCATTTAAAATTAACACATCAGAAAGTGAGTAAGGATTACTTGAGAGGGAGAGAGGGAAAGAGAGAGATCAGCAAAAGTTGGCCCCAATGCAGACTTGATCCAAACCTTGGACAGAACAGAACTCAACTGAACAGATAACTGTTACTACAATATATGAATTCTTATCTGTGTTATTGAAAAAGCTGGGCACACATATGCCGGAATTCACAGAACAAAATTCTCCGTTGGCCTCAGGCGGGATTTTACGAGCCTCGCCTGAGAGAGGTCGTAAAATCTCAGCCATTGTCTCCAATTTACATAAACAATTGGCAGCTGTGTGGCCGTGAAAAACATTGTTTAGCATCATTTCTGCTAGCGTTGTATTTTGAAAAAATGCAGTCAATTTCTAAGCTCATCGCAGAATTCCCAGCTGAGTTTAAAATGTGGTCAAATTAGCTTTAGCATAGTTAGTTATACAGGCAGAAATAGAACATAGAACATAGAACAGTACAGCACAGAACAGGCCCTTCGGCCCACGGTGTTGTGCCGAGCTTTATCTGAAACCAAGATCAAGCTATCCCACTCCCTATCATCCTGGTGTGCTCCATGTGCCTATCCAATAACCGCTTAAATGTTCCTAAAGTGTCTGACTCTACTATCACTGCAGGCAGTCCATTCCACACCCCAACCACTCTCTGCATAAAGAACCTACTTCTGATATCCTTCCTATATCTCCCACCATGAACCCTATAGTTATGCCCGCTTGTAATAGCTCCATCCACCCAAGGAAAAGTCTTTGAACGTTCACTCTATCTATCCCCTTCATCATTTTATAAACCTCTATTAAGTCTCCCCTCAGCCTCCTCCGCTCCAGAGAGAACAGCCCTAGCTCCCTCAACCTTTCCTCATAAGACCTACCCTCCAAACCAGGCAGCATCCTGGTAAATCTCCTCTGCACTCTTTCCAGCGCTTCCACATCCTTCTTATAGTGAGGTGACCAGAACTGCACACAATATTCCAAATGTGGTCTCACCAAGGTCCTGTACAGTTGCAGCATAACCCCACGGCTCTTAAACTCCAACCCCCTCTTAATAAAAGCTAACACACTATAGGCCTTCTTCACAGCTTTATCCACTTGAGTGGCAACCTTTAGAGATCTGTGGATATGGACCCCAAGATCTCTCTGTTCCTCCACAGTCTTCAGAACCCTACCTTTGACCCTGTAATCCACATTTAAATTAGTCCTACCAAAATGAATCACCTCACATTTATCAGGGTTAAACTCCATTTGCCATTTTTCAGCCCAGCTTTGCATCCTATCTATGTCTCTTTGCAGCCTACTTCAGCCCTCCA
This sequence comes from Mustelus asterias, assembly GCF_964213995.1. Lineage (NCBI taxonomy): Eukaryota > Metazoa > Chordata > Chondrichthyes > Carcharhiniformes > Triakidae > Mustelus > Mustelus asterias. Next base: position 35,704,382 of record NC_135815.1, on the reverse strand, counting down.
CCTCATCCACTACTCCACCAATCTTGGTGTCATCAGCAAATTTACTGATCCACCCTTCAGCCCCCTCCTCTAAGTCATTAATAAAAATCACAAAGAGCAGAGGACCAAGCACTGATCCCTGTGGCACTCTGCTAGCAACCTGCCTCCAGTCTGAAAATTTTCCATCCACCACCACCCTCTGTCTTCGATCAGATAGCCAGTTACCTATCCAATCGGCCAACTTTCCCTCTATCCCACACCTCCTTACTTTCATCATAAGCCGACCATGGGGGACCTTATCAAACGCCTTACTAAAATCCATGTATATGACATCAACTGCCCTACCTTCATCAACACACTTAGTTACCTCCTCAAAAAATTCAATCAAATTTGTGAGGCACGACTTGCCCTTCATGTATCCGTGCTGACTATCCCAGATTAATCCGCATCTTTCTAAATGGTCGTAAATCCCATCCCTCAGGACCTTTTCCATCAAGTTACCAACCACCGAAGTAAGACTAACCGGTCTATAATTACCAGGGTCATTTCTATTTCCTTTCTTAAACAGAGGAACAACATTCGCCACTCTCCAGTCCTCTGGCACCATCCCCGTGGACAGTGAGGACCCAAAGAACAAAGCCAAAGGCTCTGCAATCTCACCCCTTGCCTCCCAAAGAATCCTAGGATATATTTCATCAGGCCCAGGGGACTTATCGACCTTCAGTTTATTCAAAACTGCCAGTACATCCTCCCTCCGAACATCTATTTCCTCCAGCCTATTAGCCTGTAACACCTTCTCTTCCTCAAAAACATGGCCCCTCTCCTTGGTGAACACTGAAGAAAAGTATTCATTCATCACCTCGCCTATCTCTACTGACTCCATACACAAGTTCCCACGACTGTCCTTGACCGGCCCTAACCTCACCCTGGTCATTCTTTTATTCCTCACATAAGAGTAAAAAGCCTTGGGGTCTTCCTTGATCTGACCCGCCAAGGACTTCTCATGTCCCCTCCTAGCTCTCCTAAGCCCCTTTTTCAGCTCATTCCTTGCTAACTTGTAACCCTCAATCGAGCCATCTGAACCTTATTTCCTCATCCATACATAAGCTTCCCTCTTCCTTTTCACAAGACATTCCACCTCTTTCGTGAACCATGGTTCCCTCACTCGGCCATTTCCTCCCTGTCTGACAGGGACATACCTATCAAGGACACCCAGTATTTGTTCCTTGAAAAAGTTCCACTTTTCACTAGTGCCTTTCCCTGACAGTTTCTGTTCCCATCTTATGCCCCCTAATTCTTGCCTAATCGCATCATAATTACCTCTCCCCCAATTGTAAACCTTGCCCTGTCGTACGGCCCTATCCCTCTCCATCTCCATTGCAATAACAAAAGACACCAAATTGTGGTCACTATCTCCAAAGTGCTCTCCCACAACCAAATCTAACACTTGGCCTGGTTCATTTCCCAGTACCAAATCCAATGTGGCCTCACCTCTTGTCGGCCTATCCACATATTGTGTCAGGAAACCCTCCTGCACACACTGCACAAAAACTGCCCCATCCGAACTATTTGACCTACAAAGGTTCCAATTAATATTTGGAAAGTTTATGTCCCCCATGACAACTACCCTGTGACCCCCACACATATCCATAATCTGCTTAGCAATTTCTTCCTCCACATCTCTATTACTATTTGGGGGCCTATAGTAAACTCCTAACAACGTGACCGCTCCTTTCCTATTTCTAACTTCAGCCCATATTACCTCAGTGTGCAGATCCCCCTCGAAGTGCCTTTCCGCAGCCGTTAAACTATCCTTGATTAACAATGCTACTCCTCCACCTCTTTTACCAACTTCCCTACACTTACTGAAACATCTATACCCTGGAACGTCCAACAACCATTCCTGTCCTTGTTCTACCCACGTCTCTGTAATGGCCACAACATCGTAGTCCCAAATACCAATCCACGCCCCAAGTTCATCTACCTTGTTCCGGATGCTCCTTGCATTGAAGTAGATACGCTTCAACCCACCTTCCTGTCTACCGGTACCCACCCTTGACCTTGATACCTTCCCCAATACCTCACCACCCTCAACACTGACTTCTGGACTACAACTCCTTTTCCCACCCCCCTGACAAATTAGTTTAAACCCCCCTGAAGACCCGTGTCAAATTTCCCTCCCAGGATATTGGTGCCCCTCTGGTTCAGGTGCACCCCGTCCTGTTTGTACAGGTCCCACCTTCCCCAGAATGTGTTCCAATTATCCACGTATCTGAAACCCTCCCTCCTACACCATCCCTGCAACCACATGTTTAACTGCACTCTCTCCCTGTTCCTCAACTCGCTATCACATGACACCGGTAACGTACCAGAGATGACCACATGTTTTGTCTTGGCTCTCAGCTTCCAGCCCAGCTCCCGAAATTCCTGTTTTAAATCCCCGTCCCTTCTCTTACCTATGTCATTGGTACCAATGTGTACCACGACTTGTGACTGTTTCCCCTCCCCCTTAAGAATCCGGAAGACACGGTCCGAGACGTCACAGACCCTGGCATCCGGTAGGCAACATACCATCCTCGAGTCTCTTTTGCTGCCACAGAACCTCCTATCTATCCCTCTAACTAACGAGTCCCCAATAACTATTGCCCTCCCGCTCTCCCCCTTACCCTCCCGAGCCACAGAGACGGACACAGTGCTGGAGATCCTCTCACTGCGGCTCACCACTGGTATGTCGTCCCCCTCAACCGTATCCAAAGCGGAATACTTGTTGCTAAGGGGAACGACCATAGGGGATCCCTGCACTGACTGCTTCCTCCCAGCCCCTCTCACCGTCACCCATCTATTTTCATTCCTCGGAGTAACTGTATCCCTAAAGCTTCTGTCTATGGCCACCTCTGCGTCCCTAATGATCCTAAGTTCATCCAACTCCAGCTCCAGTTCCCTAACACGGTTTTGGAGGAGCTGCAGATGGGTGCACTTCCCACAGGTGTAATCAGCAGGGACACTGACGGAGTCCCTCACCTCAAACATAGTGCAAGAGGAACATAGCACTGCCTGCACACCCATCCCCTCTAGATACCTTGCCAGTACCAGGTAGAAACAGCAAAAATGAATTAAACTCACCCCTGCTCGCCCTGTCCCCCGAAGCCCTGTGAGCCAAAGCCCTTATAGCTCACACTCTGCTTCCCACACACTCCGCTGCTCGCTCCCGACGCTGCCCGCTGTATACTGCAGCCTACCTTTTATACTTCACGCGCTTAAAAAACCCTTCCCAGACTCCTTAGCAGCCCACTTCCAGTTTTCACTTTAAACTTAAGAAAAATACTACTACAAAAGTAAAGGCCAAAAAAACCCCACACTAACTGACTAAATAAATAAATAATTCAATCAATCTCTCACCAGCACTCCTGCCTCAAATCACTCCCTCTCTGCTTGCTCCAGTGGAACAATGAGGGTGATCCTCCCAGGTAACTGACTTTTAAAGTTTAAAAAAAAACCCTTCCCAGATTCCTTAGCAGCCCACTTCTGGTTTTCACTTTAAACTTAAGAAAAATACTACTACAAAAGTAAAGGCCAAAAAAAACCACACTAACTGACTAAATAAATAAATGTAGTCTTTTAACTGGAACAAACCATACAAAGGATCCCACAACCTCCTTACTTGGCTGTATCAATATTCAATTCAGATGAATAAAGAATACGCTAACCAAATGTGTGATTTATCAAAAATATGTAGATAACACTCCTTAATCAGGAATTCCCCCACGATAGAATGCCTTGAAGAGTTACAGGACTCTTGGAAACATCGCATTGTGAAAAGGTTGCATCAAAGCTGGAGAAATTGGGATTGTTTTCCTTAGAGCAGAGAAGGTTAAGGGGATACTTAATAGAGGTTTTCGAAATAGAATCTTTCCAGAGAAACTGGGCTCGGTACGGCATCATGAATCCAAAACTGAGACCTGTTCCAGGCTCCCAGCCTGCATGATATGTTGCAGAAACACTGCAGAGCAGGCTTCCCTCTCTATTAAGCATAGTGGACCAGCTACAGAGGCTAGCGGGCTAATGGGAGGTCCTCCAGCACTGACACATCAGGAGCCCCAGCGACTGAGATGGGAGCTGCTGATTTGTGATGGAGGGAGGCCTTCAACATGGAGGCAACTTCAGAAGAAAAAGTCAGCGTATTATTCATATTTAGAAATGCCACAGCTGCCTGGGTGTGATCATGGAGGGACAACCACTCTACAAGGTGACCATTGGCTGCAGTTAGGTCCAGATGGGCATAACTGTTGTGGGTTGGGAGAGCCCCTTTGTGTGATGAAGAGCAGCATCTCCCTTGTCCGACGTGAGCCTACCATGGTTGCCTGGCCGCAGTACAGACCAGTGTCTCTTGCCCACATTGCTGACCAGAAATGCCAGTCAGTGTGGAAACAAATTAACCTTAATTTCCTTTAAGTTACTATCCGCCCCTTGTGAGTGGGTAGTTCCCATCCCATCCTGACCTCTCCTAACCTCTCCAGAAATGGCTCAGGGTCAGGCTCGTAGCACCAATCTGGCTAAACAACTGGCAGCATGAAATTGTGGGCTTGCTTGTCTCTAATCATAGAATCCCTACAGTACAGAAGGAGGCCATTCGGCCCATCGAACCTGCATCGACAACAATCCCACCCAGGCCCTATCCCCATAACCCCATGTATTTACCCTACTAATCCCCCTGACAACCCCCTAATACCAAAGATGTGCAGGTTAGGTTGATTGGCCATTCTAAAATTGCCCCTTAGTGTCCTGAGATGCGTAGGTTAGAGGGATTAGCGGGTAAATGTGTAGGGATATGGGAGTAGGGGCTGGGTGGGATTGTGGCCGGTGCAGACTCGATGGGCCGAATGGCCTGTTTCTGCACTGTAGGGTTTCTATGATTTCTATGATTTCTAATACTAAGGAGCAATCATTAGCATGGCCAACCAACTGACTGTGGGAGGAAACCAGAACGCCAGGAGGAAACCCACGCAGACACGGGGAGAATCTGCAAACTCCATACAGACAGTGACCCAAGCCGAGAATTGAACCCAGGCCCCTGGCGCTGTGAGGCAGCAGTGCTAACCACTGTGCCACTGTGCTGCCCCAAACCCCAACCCCGGCTCACCTTTTCCACTGACAAAGGTCAGCAACCAGAGGTGTTTTGAACATAATTGGAAGAAAGGCAGGAGCAAATGAGGAGAATTTACTTTCCTCATTATGTTGTTGGGCACAGCTTGAGAAGGTGGTGGAAGATTCAATAGCAACTTCTTGAAGGAAAGTAGACAACAAATTGTAGAACAACCCATAACAGGTTTCAAATATCCTCTTCTTCCTGTATCCTGAGCTGCATCAAATCACTTTATTTTTGTACTTTCTGACTTACGTTGGTTCCAGAATCCACTGGTGCCCCCAATTTGCCCTTTTTCTTCTCCATAGCCTCAAGTCTTCCTATCTTTGTCACCTCCACTAATCCTCAGAGCAAACTGTGTTCTTTCAACCCTCGTGTCTTATGCATCCCCATACCATTAGATCCACCTGACTTCAGCTGTCCAGGCACTCAACTCTGGAACTGCCCACCCAAACCTCTCTGCCCTTCCATCTCTCCCTTCTACTTTGACCGTCCCTTAAATTCTGCCTCTTTGACCAAGTTTCGCTATACCAAAGAACAAAGAAAATTACAGCACAGGAACAGGCCCTTCGGCCCTCCAAGCCTGCACGGACCATGCTGCCCGACTGAACTAAAACCCCCTACCCTTCCGGGGATCATATCCCTCTATTCCCATCCTATTTATGTATTTGTCAAGACGCCCCTTAAAAGTCACTACCATATCTGCTTCCACTATCTCCCCCGGCAACAACTTCCTTTCCTAATTATGTTTTTAAACTACTCACCACCTCAGCTCACAATTTTATATTTGCAATTGTGGTGCCTGCCACAGCAAAGAGTTATGTGAAGTAGTATTTTGTGTGATTGAGTTAATTTTTAATCCAATTCTTAAGTATATATTTTGTAGCAAGGCAATTGGTTACATGAATGGTATTTTATCATATGATGATTTCCACATATTGCTGATGGAATTTAATGCTTCCCCGACCCCCTGACTGGAAACAGGGAGGCAGGGAGTGTCATAATACAGCAAATAGGATGCAGGGTGTTGAGGCTATTGCCTTCACAATTTGCCCCAATTGAGTCCGGGTGGGGAGATTCAACAACGGCCTTCCCACAGAGAGGCCATCTGAGATACTGAAGAGTTTATTTTATTTAGTTTATGTATTTATTATTGTCACAAGTAGGCTTATATTAACACTGTCATGAAGTTACTGTGAAAATCCCCTGGTTGCCACACTCTGGCCTCTGTTCGGGTATGCTGAGGGAGAATTTAACATGGCCAATGAGCCTAACCAGCACGTCTTTTGGACTGTGGGAGGAAACTGGAGCACCTTGAGGAAAGCCTTGAAGAGCTACAAGTGCCTTAGCCCACTGCCGCTGGTTGAAACTGTGGTGAGAGGAGTCATACCGTGTGAGCAAGCTACGGGCATTCCGCGGACTGGTGAGGAGAATCCTTCCTGTTCGGGTCCCTTATGGCCAACCAAGGTGGGAGAGAGGGTGGGGAACCCCAGCAGCAGCAAGGGCTGACCCCCCCCCCCATGCCCTTTCCACCAACCCCACCAACCTCCCCACCCCTCCCTCACTCGGGCCTGCCTGATTGGCCACAGCGAGCTTGCTCCACTCACCTGTCTTTTGAGGTTCCAGCAGTGATCATTCTTTTAAGCTTCCTGCAAGTACTGACAAATCCAACAGGTTTATTTGGTAGCAAATGCCATTAGCTTTCGGAGCGCTGCTCCTTCGTCAGATGGAGTGAATATCTGCAGATATCCATTCCATCTGCCGAAGGAGCAGTGCTCCGAAAGCTAATGGCATTTGCTACCAAATAAACCTGTTGGACTTTAACCTGGTGTTGTTAAAACTCTTACTGTGTTTACCCCAGTCCAACGCTGGCATCTCCACATCAGTACAGACAAGAGCCAGTCGCTCCCACCTGCCACTGAAGAGCTGCCAGCTTCTGACTGGCGTTCATGCTTTCAGAGGCGGGATATCCACTGTGCGGGATCCAAGAACCCTGGACTGCAGCCAGCAGATACTGCGACTGATACATAATTCCCATCCGGATTCCTGGAATTGTGATTGTCACTTGTGGACTGGCCCACTGCCACAACAATTCCATCCCATGTGTGGAGATACTGCTGAAGGACTTGGCTAGCAACTTTTCCATGGCACTGTTCCCTTTAATAATCTTTTCAAAGGGCACTGCAAAACAAGCTGAGACCTTATTCAAAGCCCACCATCCCAAAATGGTTTTCTAGCATACCATGAGCTATTGCATAATGTAGTTCTTTTTTTTGTGCTAATAGAGGACCAGTATAAAACACTACCGTACAACCTTGTTGTCGATAATAACATTTTGTGCAAAGAGGCAATTGGAATGAGAACTCCCAATATTATTTTCATTATTGATTAATATTTCCGCTATCTAGATATTTTTTGAATTTTTATGCTCCGTGCCATTACAAGAGTTCCAGATGTATTTTAACAGTGCTGCTATTGTCTAAGGTTTTTTACTGCTGTAGCTACTGCTTGCAGGGAATGTCTGTGGTGCACCACAGTGCATTTTTACTTGAGGATACTTCAAAACACGCCAGACAGCCTCTGAAAATAATTGGCTTCTGAGCTCAGTAACCATTTTCGCCAGCACTTATGTGTAAAACTAACCACTTGAAAATAAAAAGACCTGAAATCTTATATATAAAAAAAAATTCTTCAAGCAACAACCAATTGCATTGGTTCCAGAATGAAGAGGACTGTTAAGTACTGCACATAGGGAGGTTCTTTAGCAGGTTTAAGTGTAAAGGATATGTTTCACTAACAGCACTCCTTTTTCAAAGGAAAATTCATGAAATGTTTCATGGCGCTGCGTTGGTACAGCAAAAATGGGTTGGAAAACATTTCAACTGATTCATTTAAGGACAGAATGATAACATTTTCACGGTAATGTAATTGTACTATTTTGGTTGTAAATTTTGCCTGACAAGTATTTTCAGAACAAGTTGGTTTTTGTGCTGGAGGACAACCACATTTTTGACAAAATCCAGTGGCTTCCTGAGCCTTGACTTTTAAGATCTTTTCCTGCACCCTTCAGTCGTTCCATTACCACAATCATAGAATCCCTACAGTGCAGAAAGAGGCCATTCAGCCCATCGAGCCTGCACCAATAACAGTCTCACCCAGGCTCCACCCAGTGTATTTATCCCACTCATCTTCCTGACACTAGGGGGCAATTTAGCATGGTCAATCAACCCTAACCCGCACATCTTTGGACTGTAGGAGGAAACTGGAGCACCCGGAGGAAACCCATGCAGACATGGGGAGAATGTGCAAACTCCACACAGACAGACACCTGAAGCCGCAATTGATCCCGGGTCCCTGGTGCTGTGAAGCAGCAGTGCTAACCACTGTGCTACCGTGCCGCCCATGCTGTTGATTTCCTTCAACCACACGTGTCCATCCTTCACTCCTCTGAGAGTCAGCCACCTCTTCAGCCTCTATGACCGCACTCACCTGAAATCCCCCCACTGGTGTCTTCATTTCATCTCCCTCCCTGCTTTCAAAAGCAGTCCAGAGAATTTTCCCTTTGATTCTGCTTTTGCCCCACCCTTCAAATCTTTTCACCCTGATCATTTTCCCTCACTCCTTTCTATGCAAATGTGCATGCTTTGTCTATATCCCTGTAAAATAGTCTGAAACATCTCACTGTGGTTGAGCACAATATAAATTATTTCAGTTCAGGAACCTAGGTGGAAAACCAAAGCCCATAGGATAAGGTCCTGACAAAGAGGAGATTAAAGTAGGAAACCATCCCAAGATGCTTCACAGAAACGCAAACAAAATTGATACTTAAGCCAAGAAAAAGGAAATATTAGGTTAAGCGATGAAAAGCTTGATGAAGGAGCTAGGTTTTAAGGTGAAACTTAAGAGGGGAGAGAAAGGTGGAGAAACAGTGTTGTTAAATGGTGAATATATGAAGGTTGAATGGAGCTTCCCATATAAAAGCTTTGTATATATTGTCTTTCTCCTCCTTGGGGTACCAATCCCAAAAGGGATGTTGTCGACCATGGACTTCCACTGGATTGGTCCATGATTATACTTGGCAAAGTATTGTAGTTTGCCATTGCCTTCTGCAGTTTAGTTTACCAGGAAATTCTCTCACTATTAATGCCTGCCATTAGATATTTTGGAAAGATTTACAGGCTGATAACCAACTTGTTTAGTTATGTTATGAGTGCACCTTCCTTAGTCATCAAGCTATTGAGTGGGACCTGAACTCAGAGCTTCTGGCCCAGAGGTAGAGACCCTACCCACTGTTCCCCAAGACCTTCATCCTATATTGACAATGTTCCTGAAACATATTCAAAAATGCCTTTCAAAAATGTGTTGTTAAGCAGTCGGGATCGTTAAGCAAATCGTTAAGCAAATGGGAGAAAACTAAGCAAGTGGGTGGGTGGGATTCTCCGGCACACATGCCCCAAGACTGGCAATTCCCACCCGAGCTCAACGAACCTTGGAACGGTCTGCCGAATTTTCTGTGGAGACGGGAGAATTTCGCCCAATATTTTTTTTTTAAAGCTTCCATTGAGCAATGATCAAATGATTCAGATTTTTAAAAATAGTTTTAGCTGCCTTTTCTTTCTTCATGAGTTAAAAATAAAACCAGAAATAACCATAAAATTGCACAATTTTGAAAATGATTGATAATTTTAACCAATAAAATAGGCTCAATAATCTTTAAAATTCCCCTGCTGCGTGTTCCATTCAGCTAATAATCTCTGCGCATTGGGAATCCCTGCTCATTAATAGACTTTTCCCTGCCTCCACTCCATTTGTCGACACCTTGGGGGAAATGCAATGCAATGTATCCCCCCTCCTCCTCCCCGGCAAACATAAAAATAATGAACGTGCTAATGATCCAACTTTGGTGGATCATCTCTCTTGACTTAAGCTGATCAAATTTGTTGCATTGTGGCTTTTGAAACCTCTTTCCAGTGCTGATTTGTGGCAACTCTCACTCTATTGTATTCAATGTATTCAAGAGGTGGCTGGATATAGCACTTGGGGCGAATGGGATCAAAGGCTATGGGGAAAAAACAGGATTAGACTATAGAGTTGGATGATCAGCCATGATCGTAATGAATGGCGCAGCAGGCTCAAAGGGCTGAATGGCCTCTTCCTGTTCCTATCTTTTATCTTCTATATTGCAAAAATAGGGCTTGTTTTTAGCCACTTCTACTTAATGCCTGACCGTTCACAGTCCAGAAGAGTGTAAGGACCTAAAGCCTTGTAATGAGTGTTGTTATTTCTCAATTACAGAGACAAGCTCCTGAATCACTTTTTATTTACAATGTATGGCTACCTCAATTCGCATCTCAAGTACTTACTTTCTCAGATGCCTTTTCTGAGCTGCAGTAACGAACTCTGCCTGCAAAGTCATTCTTCTTTTGATCCTCTCTATAGAAAATGGCCAACATAAGCCTGAGAAAAGGGACACAATGGGCAGGCTTTATCCCATCCTGCCCTGGGAATTGTAGTGGGCAGGTCAGACCATGTCAAGGTCAGTTGACCCTGTGCAGGAATTTCTGGCCTTGGGGTGAGTGCGGCTGGAAAATCCCACCCAGTGATTGGAGTTTTCTGGCTGTTCACGCCCCGCCATCCCTGCCAGTGAGGACAGAGAATTTGACACTCAGCCATTCACTGCAGTGGGACCTGAGAATCCCTCTGGCATGAACAGCAGGAAAATTCCGGCCAGTATTGTTGTGAATATCTAGTTCATATGTTTTAGAACGTAACTTCTAATTTTAGGAATATAACTTGTAGATTGGAAGTTGAAGTTTTAAACATAAGATAAATGGAACATTCTGATTGAGAAACAGGTAATTACCCTAAAGTAAATGCAATTCAAATAAGCTGGGAATTTCTCACACTTTAAGGCTTGGGGCCATGTTGGCCTAAGAGGTTAACAGTTAGAAAGGTAAGACCATAAAATGGCAGGTGGGCTGACTTAGCTAAAGAACTGGAGACGTGAGCCTGGATTTTTGCAATGGCAGAAGAGACCAAAAATCGGAATCCCCGACTATACTTGAAGGGCGGGAACAGGGGGCAAGTCATCTTTCACACATATACATTGAGGCAGCTGGCCATTTAAATCAGTAGCTGTCTCCATTCATGTCTAATTTTGGTGACTCAGGTGTGTGAAACATAAAACGGCAGGTTAAACTCAATAGGAGCAGGTCTGAATTCTGACGGGTCCTTTAGAGATGTTTACCCCTCTGCATATGGACCGGAGGCACCTTTGGGGAGATCAGGTGCCCTTTGGGGAGGTCAGTTGCCCTTTGGGGAGGCCAGATGCCCTTTGGGGCCCAGGTCAGGTGCCTATTGGAATTGTTAATGATAGGCATGAATGTGTTTAAAAAGCACAGAAACTCATTAACTGTCAAGCTCATTAGAACTGTCAAAATTGTCATAATGAACTGTCAAAGACAACTTTCAATCTGTCAAGGCATTTTAAACTCCTGCCCTTTAAATCTTTGATAAAATGTCTGAAGTGTTAAAAAAATCATTACTTGCTGTTTCATTCTGTCTGCACAGAGTGCGGAGATTCAAGTGAGAAGCTGAAATGTCAGAACAGCCGGGATTTAGAACAGTTCCCCCGCCAGTTCAGCACTTTTGGGAGAATGTCTTATGAAGAAAGTGAGAATGTCTTATGAGGAAAGGTTGGACATGCTAGGCTTTAATCCAGTGGAATTTAGAAGAGTAAGAGGTGACTTGATTGAACCCTTTAAGATCCTGAGAGATCTTGACAGGGTAGATGTGGAGAGGATGTTTCCTCTTCTGCTAGAATCTAGAACTAGGGATCACTGTTTAAAAATAAGGGGTTGTCCATTTAAGACAGAGGTGAGAAGACATTCTTTCTCTCAGAGGGTAGTGAGTCTTTGGAACTCTCTTCCTGAAAAGGGGCAGAGTTTTCCTGTCCTGCCTGCCACAGGAATCGTAGCGGCCGGGACACACACCTTGCAAACATCCGTTTACCTCGGGCAGGATTTTCTGACCTTGGGGAAAGCGCGGCCGGGAAATCCCACCCAAGGTGTTGGAACCAGAGTCTTTCAAGGCAAAGGTAGATGGATTCTTGATAAACAAGGGGGTGAAAGGTTATCATGGGTAGGCGAGAGATTACAGTCAGATCAGCCATGATTATTGAGTGGCAAAGCAGACTCGAAGGGCTAGGTGGCCCACCCCTGCTCATAACTTGTATGTTCTTTTGTTTCCATTCTCACAGTAGGGTGTCTGCTAGTTCACAGTTTGAGTGACAGCTTCAAGTGGTGAGAGACTCTTTGAAGTGTGATTATGAATTCCAATGCTTGGAGTATGTAATTGAATGAAATGTTTGTGTGCGTTACTTCGTCATGGAGAGGAGTGTAGATTAGGGAAAGTCTTTGTTTTTGAGTTTATCTCTGAATTCAGTTGGGGCATGTAACCAGTGGACAACTCTGGTCAAGAGAAGCAGCTAAGGGAGTGTATCAATTTTGCTTCTTTTGTAGCTTGGGGCTCATTGGAAGTCAAGAGATAAAGTCAGACCTACACCTGAAGTAAAGTAAATGCTAGATTCACGGCACAGCCAATGACACAGCCTGCAATTGAATTTGACATTCAGTGTAAGACAAAGTTGGGAAGGGGAAAAACAACTGGATGATTTGTTTAGCAGGAATGCAAAGGAAGGAAATCTACAGTAATTCTCAATAAAAGGCAGTTAACCTTGTTGCAGTTCAGGAAGTAATCCGGTTGGAAATCCAATTGCACAATGTTCAGCACCATTCGTGAAGCAATCCATGTTCAAATGCAACAAGATCTGGACATTATCCAGGCTTGGGCTGACAAGTGGCAAGTGACATTCGTGTCACATAAGTGCCAGGCAATGACAATCACCAATAATGACACTCTAATCACCACCCCTTGACATCCAATGGTGTTACCATCACTGAATTCCCCCATTGACAACATCCTTGGGGTTACCATTGACTAGAAACTCAACTGGACTTGCCACATAAACACAGTGGCTACAAGAGCAGGTCAGAGGCTAGGAATACTATGGAGAGTAACTCACCTCTTGACTTACCAAAGCTTATCCACCATCTACAAGGGCACAAGGCAGGAATGTGATGGAATACTCCCCACTTGCCTGAATGGGTGCAACTCTAACAACACTCAGTTACAACTATGGCGTCTATCCAACAATGTGGAAAATTGCCCCGGTATGTTCTGTACACAAAAGGCAGCACAAATCCAACCCGGCCAATTACTGCCCAATCAGTCTGCTCTCAGTCATCAGTAAAGTGATGGAAGAGGACATCAACAGTGCTATCAAGCAGCCGTTGCTCAGCAATAACCTGCTCAGTGACGCCCAGTTTGGGTTTTGCCAGGGTCACTCAGCTCCTGACCTCATTACAGCCTTGGTTCAAATATGGACAAAAGAGCTGAATTCCAGAGATGAGGTGAGAGTGACATCAAAGCCGCATTCAATCGAGTGTGGCATCGAGGAGCCCTTGTGAAACTGGAATCAATGGGTATCAGGGGGCAAACTCTTTGCTGGTTGGAATCATACCTGGTACATAGGAAGATGGTTGTGGTTGTGGAGGGTCAGTCATCTCAGCTCCATGACACCTCTGCAGAAGTCCCTCAGGGTAGTGTCCTAGGCCCAACAATCTTTAGCTGCTTCATCAATGGCCTTCCCTCCATCATAAGATCAGAAGTGGGGATGTTTGCTGATGATTGCACAGTGTTCAGCATCATTCGTGACTCCTCAGATACTGAAGCAGTCCATGTTCAAATGCAACAAGATCTGGACAACATCCAAGCTTGGGTTGACAAGTGGCAAATAACATTCGTGTCACACAAATGCCAGACACTCTAACCACCGCCCCTTAACATTCAATGGTGTAACTATCACTGAATCCCCCATTGTCAACATCCTTGGGGTTACCATTGACCAGAAACTCAACTGGACTCACCACATAAAGAACAAAGAACAAAGAAAATTACAGCATAGGAACAGGCCCTTCGGCCCTCCAAGCCTGCACCGACCATGCTGCCCAACTTAACTAAAACCCCCTATCCTTCCGGGGACCATACCCCTCTATTCCCATCCTATTCATGTATTTGTCAAAATGCCCCTTAAAAGTCACTACCGTATCTGCTTCCACTACCTCCCCTGGCAATGAGTTCCAGGCACTCACTAATCTCTGTGTAAAAATCTGCCTCGTACATCTCCTTTAAACCTAGCCCCTCGCGCCTTAAACCTGTGCCCCCTAGTAATTGACTCTTCCACCCTGGGAAAAAGCTTCTGACTATCCAAAACACAATGGGCGTCGCTGGCTGGCCAGCATTTATTGTCCATCCCTAGTTGCCCTTGAGAAGGTGATAGTGAGCCATCTTACTGAATCGCTGCAGTCCATGTGCTGTGGGTTGACCCACAATGCCACTGGGGAGGGAATTCCAGGATTTTGACCCAGCGACTGCGAAGGAACAGTGCTATATTTCCAAGTCAGGATGGTGAGTGGCTTGGAGGGGAACTTGCGGTTGGTGGTGTTCCCATTTATCTGCTGCCCTTGTCCTTCTAGATGGAAGTGTTTGTGGGTTTGGAAGGTGCTGTCTAAGGATCTTTGATGAATTGCTGCAGTGCACCAGGTAGATAATACACACTGCTGCTACTGAGTGTCGATGGTGGAGAGAGTGAATGTTTGTAGATGTGGTGCCAATCAAGCGGGCATTTAGAACATAAGTCTTTATAAGCTGTAATGTTCAGGTGATAGAGCTTACTTTGTTTAATTCTTTTATATAAAAAATAAAAGTTGTTCCTGTTAAAAATGCAAAGAGTTCAGTCGTTCTGTTGGTTAATTGCTGGGTCATCAGATTTCTTCTTTAAATGTTAACAGTTCCTAACTAATAAGATAAGGTATGTTGTATTAATAATATAAAATTGCAAGCAAACTAATTGCCTCTTTTTATTATATGGCATCCAATTTTTTAAACTTAAATTTTTATAGTTGGAAAACGCATTAAAAACTAATTGGAACATAGGAAATAGGATCGGGGTAAGCTAGTCGGCCCTTCAAACCTGCTCTAACATTCAGTAAGATCATTCCACCTTATCCTCACTTTCTTCAGTTCTCTTAGTATTTATTTGTGTCTGTCCTTAATATACTCAATGCCTGAGCATCCACAGCTCACTGGAGTAAAGAATCCCAAATGTTCACAACTCTTCAAAAGGAGAAATTAATTTTGGCCAATCCCTTGTTCTGATCTGCTCCATTCATTCATCAGTGTTCATTGTTCCATTAGCTCTCTGGTGGCCTTTATGCACTAATAGATTAAATTGTCATTTGCTTAATGTTATTTGAGTTTATTATTTAACTGGTAGTCATTTTTCCATTTTCTATTGGCGTGCCCAGTGGTCCTTGAATTTATTAAATTAATGGTTCCTGCTGCTCCACCAGTTTATTGATTTGTTGTCGTTCCCTCTGGCGCCTGCTACCCTAATAATTTATTGATCTACCTGTTATGCCACTTCTGGATTTGTTGACATGGTAGTTATTAGATTATTTTTTCTTTTATGCGATGTGAGTGTCACTGGCAAGGCCCTCATTTGTTTCCCAAGCAATTTCCTAATTGCTCGAGGAGGTTGTGGTACAGAGGTTGGAATTTTCCGACCTCGCCCCTAAGAACCAAGAACAAAGCAAATTACAGCACAGCAACAGGCACTTCGGCCCTCCAAGCCCGCACCGACCATGCTGCCCCACTGAACTAGAACATCCTACCCTTCCAGGAATCATATCCCTCTATTCCCATCCTATTCACGTATTTGTCCAGACGGCCCTTAAAACTCACTATCGTATCTGCTTCCACTACCTCCCCCGGCAGTGAGTTCCAGGCACCCACCACCCTCGTGTAAAAAATTTGCCTCATACATCGCCCTTAAACCTTGCCCCTCGCACCTTAAACCTATGCCCCTTAGTAATTGACTCTTCCACCCTGGGAAAAAGCTTCTGACTATTCACTTTGTCCATGCTCCTCATAATCTTGTAGACTTCTATCAGGTCACCCCTCAACCTCTGTTGTTCTAGTGAAAACAAACCAAGTTTCTCCAACCTCTCCTCATAGCTAATGCCCTCCATACCAGGCAACATACTGGTAAATCTTTTCTGTACCCTCTCCAAAGCCTCCACATTTTTCTGATAATGTGACGACCAGAATTGAATATTATATTCCAAGTGTGGCCTAACTAAGGTTGTATAAAGTTGCAACATGACTTGCCAATTTTTAAACTCAATGCCCCGGCCGATGAAGGCAAGCATGCCGTATGCCCTCTTGACTACCTTCTCCACCGGCATTGCCACTTTCAGTAACCTGTGTACCTGTACACCCAGATCCATTTGCCTATCAACACTCTTAAGGATTCTGCCATTTACTGTATATTTCCTATCTGTATTAGACCTTCCAAAATGCATTACCTCACATTTGTCCAGATTAAACTCCATCTGCCATCTTTCCGCCCAAGCCTCCAACCGATCTATATCGTGCTGTATCCTCTGATGGTCCTCATCGCTACTGCAAATCCACCAACCTTTGTGTCATCCGCAAACTTACTAATCAAACCAGTTCCATTTTCCTCCAAATCATTTATATATTACAAACAGCAAATGTCCCAGCACTGATTCCTGAGGAACGCCACTTGTCACAGCCCTCCATTCAGAAACGCACCCTTCCACTGCTACCCTCTGTCTTCTATGATCGAGCCAGTTCTGTATCCACCTTGCCAGCTCACCTCTGATCCATGTGACTTCACCTTCTGCATCAGAAAAGCAAGGTTTTGATTTTCCCTATTTTCAGCCTCATCTGCCAAGCTGCAAGACTGATCGAGTGGCACTTACCCATCACGAGGACATTGCAAACGGCTTCATCGCCAGTGAAGTTCTTTTGAAGTGGGGTCATAGAATAGAATCCCTACAGTGCGGAAGGAGACCATTCAGCCCATCGAGTCTGCACTGACCACAATCCCATCCAGGCCCTATTCCCATAACCCCACTTACTTACCTTGTTAATCCCCTGACACTGAGGTCAATTTATCATGGCCAATCAACCCAACCCTCACATCTTTGAACTGTGGGAGGAAACCGGACCACCGGAGGAAATCCACGCAGACACGGGGAGAACGTGCAATCTCCACACAGACAGTGACCCGAGGCCAGAATTGAACCCAGGTCCCTGACGTTGTGAGGCAGCAGTGCTAACCACTGTGCTACAATGCCGTCACTAAAACAAGTCATTCCTAGCTGGAATTCCCCAGTCCCGCTGCAGCGAATGGAGCTTTGGCTGAGTGCCAAGTTCTCCATTCTCTCTGGCAGTGGTGATGGGGCATATAACATCAGACAATTCTAGCCACTGTCTTTTTGAACCGCTGCTGCCTATCTAGTGCAGGTAAACCCACAGTGCTGGTGGGAAGGGAGTTCTAGGCTTTTGCCACAACACAGTAAGAGTTTTAACAACACCAGGTTAAAGTCCAACAGGTTTATTTGGTAGCAAATGCCATTAGCTTTCGGAGTGCTGCTCCTTCATCAGATGGAGTGGAAATCTGCTCTCAAACAGGGCACACAGAGACACAAAATCAAGTTACAGAATACTGATTAGAATGCAAATCTTTACAGCTGACCAGGTCTTAAAGATACAGACAATGTGAGTGGAGGGAGCATTAGGCACAGGTTCAAGAAATGTGTATTGTCTCCAGACAGGACAGCCAGTGAGATTCTGCAAGTCCAGGAGGCAAGCTGTGGGGGTTACCGATAGTGTGACATGAACCCAAGATCCCGGGTTAGGCCGTCCTCATGTGTGCGGAACTTGGCTATCAGTTTCTGCTCATTGACTCTGCGCTGTCGTGTGTCATGAAGGCCGCCTTGGAGAACACTTACCCGAAGATCAGAGGCTGAATGCCCGTGACTGCTGAAGTGCTCCCCCACAGGAAGAGAACAGTCTTGCCTGGTGATTGTTGAGCGGTGTTCATTCATCCGTTGTCGTAGTGTCTGCATGGTTTCCCCAATGTACCATGCCTCGGGACATCCTTTCCTGCAGCGTATCAGGTAGACAACATTGGCCGAGTTGTAAGAGTAGGTACCGTGTACCTGGTAGATGGTGTTCTCACGTGAGATGATGGCATCCGTGTCGATGATCCGGCACGTCTTGCAGAGGTTGCTGTGGCAGGGTTGTGTGGGGTCGTGGTCACTGTTCTCCTGAAGGCTGGGTAGTTTGCTGCGGACAATGGTCTGTTTGAGGTTGTGCGGTTGTTTGAAGGCAAGAAGTGGGGGTGTGGGGATAGCCTTGGCGAGATGTTCGGCTTCATCAATGACATATTGAAGGCCACGGAGGAGATGCCGTAGCTTCTCCGCTCCGGGGAAGTACTGGACGACGAAGGGTACTCTGTCCACCGTGTCCCGTGTTTGTCTTCTGAGGAGGTCGGTGCGGTTTTTCGCTGTGGCACGTCGGAACTGTCGATGGATGAGTTGAGCGCCATATCCTGTTCTTATGAGGGCATCTTTCAGCGTCTGGAGGTGTCTGTTGCGATCCTCCTCATCCAAGTAGATCCTGTGTATATGGAGGGCTTGTCCATAGGGGATGGCTTCTTTAACGTGTTTAGGGTGGAAGCTGGAGAAGTGGAGCATCGTGAGGTTATCCGTGGGCTTGCGGTACAGTGAGGTGCTGAGATGACTGTCCTTAATGGAGATGTGTGTGTCCAAGAATGCAACCGATTCCGGAGAATAGTCCATGGTGAGTCTGATGGTGGGATGGAACTTATTGATGTCATCATAGAGTTGTTTCAGTGATTGCTCACCATGACTCCAAAGGAAGAAAATGTCATTGATGTATCTAGTGTATAGCATCAGTTGAAGGTCCTGTGCGGTGAAGAAGTCTTGTTCGAACCTATGCATGAAGATGTTGGCATATTGAGGTGCGAATTTGGTCCCCATGGCTGTTCTGTGTGTCTGGATGAAGAACTGGTTGTTGAAGGTGAAGACATTGTGATCCAGGATGAAGCGGATGAATTGTAAAATTGCATCTGGAAACTGGCAGTTGTCGGCATTGAGTACTGAGGCCGTTGCAGCAATGCCATCATCGTGGGGGATGCTGGTGTAGAGTGCCGAGACATCCATTGTGACGAGGAGTGCTCCTGGTTCAACTGCTCCATGTGTGTTGAGTTTCTGTAAGAAGTCCATAGTGTCGCGACAAAAGCTGGGGGTTCTTTGTACAATCGGTTTCAGGATGCCCTCGACATAGCCGGAGAGGTCCTCGCACAGGGTCCCATTGCCCGATACGATGGGACGGCCAGGTGTGTTTGCCTTGTGTATCTTTGGGAGGCAGTAGAGATCTCCAACGCGGGGAGTACGTGAGATCAGAGCACAGAGGGTGCTCTGAAGGTCTGGATCAAAGGTCTTGATCAGAGTGTTGAGTTGACGGGTGTGTCCTTTGGTCGGATCTGTGGGTAACTGTCTGTAGTGTTCCTCATTGTTCAGTTGTTGGTACACTTCTTTGCAGTTATCTGTTCTGTTCAGTATGACGATGGCCCCTCCTTTGTCTGCTGGTTTGATGACAATGTTGCAGTTGGTCTGTTGCCACAACGACATTGGAAGAACAGTAATATATTTTCAAGTCACAATGGTGAATAACATGGAGGGGAACTTGTCGGAGGTTTGCCAAATTGCTGCTAGTGGTGCATCTTGTACATGGTACTCACTGTTCCCACGATGCACCAGCGGTTGAGGGACTAAATGCTTGAGGTGGGAGTTGGGGTGCCGATCAAGCGGGCTGCTTTGTCCTGGATGGTGTTGAACATCTTATGGAGCCGCACTCATACAGGCAAGTGGAAAAATTTCCTCACATTCCTGACTTGTATCTTGTAGCTGGTGGACAAGCTGACGGGAGTCAGGAAGTAATTTATTCACCGTAGAGTTCCCACTTTGCCCATATCAAGCCCAGTGAAGGCATGTCCTATTCGTTACTTTAAACATGGACTGCATTCAGTATATAATTTTCTGGAACTGTATCACTTTTAACAATGGACACTACCCAGGCTAAAAAGATGGCTTCCAAGGGTCAGGTAATTTTTGAAATTTCTACATAGACAAAAGGATTATTTCATGTTTTTTTTATTCATTTGTAGGATGTGAGCGTCGCTGCTGGCCAGCATTTATTGCCCATCCCTAGTTACTCTTGTTCAGAAGACAGTTGAGAGTCAACCACATTACTGTGGCTCTGGAGCCACATATAGACCAGACCAGGTAAAGATGGCAGATTTTCTTCCCTAAAGGACATTAGTGAAAACCAGATGGGTTTTTCCAACAGTTGACAATGGTTTTGTGGTCATTAGTAGGTTCTTAATTTCAGATATTTTTTATTGAATTCAAATTCCACCACCTGCTGTGATGGGATTCAAACCCGGGTCCCCAGAACTTTAGCTGAGTTTCTGGATTAATAGTCTAGCAGTAGTGTGGTGAACCATAGATGGTTACCACTATGGGTACTGAACCATAGATGGTTAGCACTATGGGTACTTGTACATATGTTACTGTTGTCACTGTTGGGGTTAGGGTTGGGGTGTTCTACCTGTTGGTATTGTTCTGTGGTACACTCCGGTTGGCTCCGCCTACCTGTAGGAGTATAAAGGTCACTGCACTGCAGGGTGACCCTTTAGTCTGGGATTGTATTGTTATATAGTATGCTCCATTCTTGTTACTAATAAAAGCCTTTATTTCCCGGGTACGATCCAGCCTCCCGAGTGATTTAATTGCGCATCAATTTTATTAGTAACAATTTTGGTAAAAAAAAACCATGGAGCAAATGTTAAAACCCGATCGGCTTACCTTAGATCCGCGTGCAGCTGGAGCGTCGAACACTTTCGACCATTGGTTGAATTGTTTTCAAGATTATATCGATGCCTCAACAGCCATTCAAAACGACGCTGATAGACTGCGAGTCCTCCACGCAAGGGTAAGCGACACTGTATATTCATTAATCCGCGATGCCCAAGACTACAAAGGGGCCATCGAACTACTTAAGAAACTGTACAACAAACCGCCAAACGAGATCCATGCTCGACACTTTCTAGCCACTCGACGGCGGCAGCCCGGCGAAACGACGGGACAATACCTGCGCGAACTTCAGCAGCTAGCCAGAGCCTGCAATTGCAAGCCAGTGTCGGCGACCCAGTATACTAACAATTTGATCCGAGATGCGTTCGTGGCGGGAATCGGCTCATCCTATATTCGCCTGCGGCTGCTAGAGCAAGGTAACTTAGACCGAGCTAAGACGGTGGAATTGGCTGACGCGATGGAAACGGCCTCCAGAAGTCTAGAAACTTACCCCACCGACCACGTGGGAACATCATGGCAAGTACAGCCACCGACTCAACTCTACCCAGCGGCTCCGAGAAACTGCGCGATCGTGCTTTCAACTTCGGACCTGACGACGGCGGCAGCTCCAGGAGGCCCGCGGTGCTATTTCTGTGGATTGGCGAAACACCCTCGGCAGCGATGTCCGGCCAGAACGGTATTTTGCTCCGCGTGTGGGAAGAAAGGGCACTATGTCAAAGTGTGCAGAGCTAAACCACCCTTGAAGCATAGCAGTGCGGCGTGTGATTCTCCAGAACCTGCCTCCTTGTCTCCGGCTTCATCGCGGTCTTCCACCATGTGCGATTCACGAGCGCCGCCATTCCTGATGACGACGACGCAAGACACGTGCGACCTGCGGGTGCCGCCACTTTCAGCACCACCGACCACGTGCGATCCATGGGCGTAGCCATTTTGGTCGGCACCGACCGCGGACGACCAGCAGGGGTCATCATCATCAACCATCTCAGCTGCCTGCAGTTGCACTCAAGACTCAACGGTGGCGTCAATCATCCTGGACCAGGCCAAGCTTCACAGACTTGACAAGTCCATGATGGGCATAGAGGTAAATGGACGCCTAATACATTGTCTGTTTGACAGCGGGAGCACGGAGAGTTTCATTCATCCTGACACCGTGAAATGGTGCGGTCTCCGAGTACAGACTGTCAGACAGACAATTTCTATGGCGTCGAGGTCCCGATCTGTTACCGTTCTTGGGAGCTGCGTGGTAAACCTAACGGTGCGGGGCACAGTTTATGAGAACTTCAGGCTCCTCGTGTTACCGCACCTTTGTGCTCCGATACTCCTGGGACTAGACTTTATGGTCCACCTGAGGAGTGTGACCCTGCAGTACGATGGGCCACTCCCTCCACTTTCAGTGGGAGAACAGCAGCCTCCAAATTGCCCAGCGCGCTCCACGTGCAGTCTCTCGACACTCAGAATCACCCCGCCATGTTTATTCGAGAATCTCGTGCCAGGCTGCAATCCCATCACAACTAAGAGCAGGCGTTACAGCGCTGAGGATCGGATCTTTATTCGATCTGAGGTTCAGCGGCTCCTCAGGGAAGGGATCATTCAACCTAGCTCTAGCCCATGGAGAGCACAAGTCGTGGTGGTTAAAACTGGAGACAAACCCCGGATGGTCATAGACTATAGTCAGACCATTAATAGGTACACGCAGCTGGACGCGTACCCTCTCCCGCGCATATCTGACATGGTCAATCAGATTGCGCAGTACCGGGTGTTCTCCACCATCGACTTGAAGTCAGCTTACCACCAGCTCCCCATTTGCCCAGAGGACCGAAAATATACGGCCTTTGAGGCGGATGGTCGTCTCTACCATTTCTTAAGGGTTCCCTTTGGCGTCACGAATGGGGTCTCGGTCTTCCAGCGTGCAATGGACCGAATGGTGGACCAAAACGGGCTACGGGCTACCTTCCCGTACCTGGACAACGTCACTATCTGCGGCCATGACCAGCAGGACCACGATGCCAACCTCCTAAAGTTTTTACGCACTGCGTCTCGCCTGAATCTGACCTATAACAGGGAGAAGTGTGTATTTAGCAAGCGCCGCCTAGCAATTCTCGGATACGTGGTGGAAAACGGGGTCATTGGCCCTGATCCAGACCGTATGCGTCCCCTCCTTGAACTTCCCCTACCCACTAGCATCAAAGCACTGAGAAGATGCTTAGGCTTCTTTTCGTATTACGCACAGTGGGTTCCCAATTACGCGGACAAAGCCCGTCCGCTCATAAAGTCTACCTCTTTTCCCCTGGCAGCAGAGGCTCGTTTAGCCTTTGAAGGGATAAAAGCTGACATCGTGAAATCCACGATGCACGCTGTCGATGAGTCCATCCCCTTTCAGGTGGAGAGCGATGCATCTGATTTCCCCCTGGCCGCCACACTTAACCAGGCGGGCAGGCCCGTCGCCTTTTTCTCTCGCACCCTCCAAGGCCCTGAAATTCGGCACTCCGCGGTGGAAAAAGAGGCTCAGGCCATTGTGGAGGCCGTCCGGCATTGCCGCCATTACTTGGCTGGAAAACTATTCACCCTGCTCACGGACCAGCGGCCCGTGGTGTTCATGTTCAACAACACAACTAAGTTCAAAAATGATAAAATCTTGAGGTGGAGAATCGAATTCTCCACCTACAATTATGATATCATGTACCGTCCAGGGAAGCTCAATGAGCCCCCAGACGCTCTGTCGCGTGGAACATGTGCCAGTGTGCAGGAGGATCGGTTACAGGCCCTCCACAATGATCTCTGCCATCCGGGGATCACTCGGCTCTTCCATATCGTAAAGGCCCAGAATCTACCCTACTCGGTAGAGGATGTCAGGTCAATAACCCGAAGCTGCCAGGTATGTGCTGAATGCAAGCCGCACTTCTACCGACCTGACAGGGCACACCTCATTAAGGCCACTCGCCCTTTTGAAAGACTGAGTGTGGATTTCAAGGGCCCCCTTCCTTCGACAGATCGGAATGTGTACTTCCTCAACGTGATTGACGAGTACTCCCGATTCCCTTTTGCCATTCCCTGTTCAGACATGACCGCTGCCACGGTTATCAAAGCATTGCGGGATCTTTTCACCCTGTTTGGTTACCCCAGCTATGTCCACAGTGATAGGGGCTCGTCGTTTATGAGTGACGACTTGAGGCAATACCTGCTCTCAAAAGGGATTGCCTCAAGTAGAACTACGAGTTACAACCCCAGGGGTAATGGGCAGGTTGAAAGAGAAAATGCTACAGTCTGGAAGGCTGTCTTACTGGCATTGAGGTCTAAGGGTCTTCCAGTCTCCCGTTGGCAAGAGGTACTTTCTGATGCACTCCATTCAATCCGGTCCCTCCTGTGTACGGCAACCAACGCTACCCCACATGAGCGGATGTTTACCTTCCCTAGGAAGTCTTCCTCTGGGACCTCACTGCCGTCTTGGTTGATGTACTCAGGACTGGTCCTCCTGCGGCGGCATGTTAGGACCCGCAAGTCCGACCCTTTGGTTGAACAGGTCCATCTCCTCCACGCCAACCCTCAATATGCCTATGTGGCATATCCTGATGGGCAAGAGGACACGGTCTCTATTCGAGATCTGGCGCCTGCAGGGGACTTGGAAACCCCTGTCGCTCCCGCATCCCTGATTAGGGACCCCTTGACCCTTATCTCCCCTCCTGACACGGCGCGGGCAGTATCGGGACCACCACTTAATCCTCTTACTCCCGTGTACAGCTTGCCTGAGTCCAGGAGATTGTCGCCACCTCGGGGCGTTCCTGAGTCCAGGAGATTGTCGCCACCTCGTGGTCCACCCGTCCGTGAGGAACTGGAGGAGTCACTGGACACCGCCTTGGAGAGAGGGTCATCACGGTCACCAGAACCGGCGCTACCGCCAGTGTTGAGGAGGTCGCAGAGAAGGTGCGGCCCTCCGATACGACTGAACTTGTGAATATATGGACAGTTCGTACTGTTCTTTGCCCCACTGGCCTTTGTTTTAAAGGAGGGGTGAATGTGGTGAACCATAGATGGTTACCACTATGGGTACTGAACCATAGATGATTAGCACTATGGGTACTTGTACATATGTTACTGTTGTCACTGTTGGGGTTAGGGTTGGGGTGTTCTACCTGCTGGTATTGTTCTGTGGTACACTCCGGTTGGCTCCGCCTACCTGTAGGAGTATAAAGGTCACTGCACTGCCGGGTGACCCTTTAGTCTGGGATTGTATTGTTATATAGTATGCTCCATTCTTGTTACTAATAAAAGCCTTTATTTCCCGGGTACGATCCAGCCTCCCGAGTGATTTAATCGCGCATCAAGTAGAACCACGAGGCCATCACCTCCCCCTAAATGTCTGAAAATCCCTCTGAAATGTTCTCAAATGCAAATGGATTTCTCAGGTCCAAAGTGACTATCCTTAGCAGCTCAATGGAAGAGATCTAACAAACAATGACAGTCAGATGTGTGGGAGCCATGAGGGTGGAATATCAAATAAGGTCCTCCAGTGAGCTAATGGTAGCTGGAATGTTGATGGATTATCATTCATTCCTCCACTGTGCATCAATCACCCTGGCTCCTACCCATTATGTGGACAATGGAAAGAACTGAAACTTACCATCATGTGACCAAAATCAGTTGCAGATAACAGATCTATTATCCCAAGAACCAAAGAGAACTTGGGCAGTCTGCAAAGAATGTACTCTGCAGAACACCAGCTGCAGAGCAAGGCAGCAATACCTATATCGTTTTAAACTGGGAAACTGCTACAATTTAAAAGCCTCTCAGCCTGATTCCTATTCCAAGTCCACAAAGGAACTTGACTTCCTGGGAAGAAAAGCTACAAGTGACTCACCTTGTGACTTGCTGAAGTTCCACCTCTTTGAGGGAATCCTGCGATAATCCTGATATGTGACTCCAGCGACTGAACTTGCTTAAACTACCCTTTCGGAATGAAAATGTAAAGTTCAAAAGGCTTGCAATGATTCTTCTTCTTATGTCTATTCTTTAGTTTACAACTTGTAAATGTGTACTGCATCTTCAACTGTGTCTTTCATGAGTGTGTTTGAATGAGTGATGTAACATTCAGCCTTTTGGGGTGAGTATGTGAATAAATAATGTTCTTTATTTAAACCCACAAAAACTGGCTGCTGATTGTTTACAAATTGACAATGTACTCAGGGGTTGAGAAACATATGAACCTTCCTTTCCAAAAATGCATTGATTACAGACAGTAAGAGAAAGGGCATCAAGATTTCAGTTCCTTCCAGATCCTGCATGTAACACCTGCTTTTGTATATGGCTGGTTCAGTTAAGTTTCCAGACAATGGTGACCCCCCAGGATATTGACGGTGGAGGTTTCACTGATGATATTGCTTTTGAACATCATGGGGAGCTGGTTAGATTTTCTCCAGTTGAAGGTGGTCATTGCATGGCACTTGTGGGGCATGAATGTTAATTACCGCTGATCAGCCACAAGCCTGAATGTTGTCCAAGTCTTACTGCATGAGACACGGATTGCTTCATTATCTGAGAAATAGGCAATAGTCCTCAAATAGTTCAATACTACCACTGGCAATAGTACCAAAGAACTGTGCTCCAGAACTAGCCATGTTCCCAGTCAAGCTGGTTCAAAGCAACTACAAAACTGGCATCTCCCGACAATGTGGAAAATTGCCCAGTTATGTCCTATCCACAAAGAGCAGGACAAATCCAATCTGGCCAATTACTGCCCCACCAGCTTCCTCTCAATCATTAGCAAAATGATTGAAGGTGTCATTGACAGTGTCATCATGTGGCACTCACTGATGCTCAGTTTGGGTTCCTCTAGGGACACTCAGCTTGACCTCATTACAGCCTTAGTCCAAACACGGACAAAAGAGCTGAACTCATGAGTGACTGCCCTTAACACCAAGGCAATGTTTCACTGAGTATAGCATCAATGGGAATCAGGACAAAGTCTCCACTAGCATACAGGAAGATGGTTGTGGTTGTTGGGAAAGGGCAGCACAATGGTTAGCATTGCTGCCTCACAGCATCAGGGACCCGGGTTCAATTCTGGACTCGGGTCACTGTCTGTGTGGAGTTTGCATGTTCTCCCCATGTCTGCGCGGGTTTCCTCCGATTGTTCCGGTTTCCTCCCACAGTCAAAAGATGTGCTGGTTCGATTGATTGGCCATGTTAAATTGACTCTAGTGTCAGGGAGATTATCAGAGTAGATATGTGGGGTTATGGGAATAGGGCCTGGGTGGGATTGGGGTCGGTGCAGACTCGATGGGCCAAATGGCCTCCTTCTGCACTGTAGGGATTCTATGATTCTAAGAAACAAGCATCTCAGTTTCAGGATATTGCTGCAAGTATTCCTCAGGATAGTGTCCTGGGCCCAACAATTTTCATAAATGACCTTCGCTCCATCATACGATCAGAAGTGGGGATGTTTGTTGCTGATTTCTCCTGCTTTATATATGATGTGGAGATGCTGATGTTGGACTGGGGTAAACACAGTAAGAAGTCTCACAGCACCAGGTTAAAGTCCAACAGGTTTATTTGGTAGCAAAAGCCACTAGCTTTTGGAGCTCTGCGTGACAGGACATACCTGGTCAATTATAGACAGTATAGACAGGACATACCTGGTCAATTATAGACAGTATAGACAGGACATACCTGGTCAATTATAGACAGTATAGACAGGACATACCTGGTCAATTATAGACAGTATAGACAGGACATACCTGGTCAGTTTTCCACATTGTTGGGTAGATGTCAGTGTTATCTGGAACATGTTTACCGGGAACTTCGCCATTTCTGGAATACAAATCTTCAGTGTCACTGCCGGGATATTGTCGGGGCCCATAACCTTTGCTGTATCCAATGCCATCAGCCATTTTTTATATCACGTGTAGCAAATTGATTGGCTGAAGGCAGGCATCTGTGATCATGGGGACTTCAGCTGGAGATGAATCATCCACTCAGCATTTCTGCCTGAAGGTAGTTGCAAATGCTTCAGCCGTGGTGTGCTGGGTTTCTTTTTCATTGAGGATGGAGATGTTTGTGCAATTCACCACTACCGTTCGCAACTGGCTGTGGCAGAGCTTTGTTTTGACCGGTTGGTTGTGGGAGTACTTTGTTCTTTATATCGCATGCTGCTTCTGCTGTTTAACATGCCTGGAGGCCTGTATTGTAGCTTGATCTGGTTGACATCCCATTTTTAGGCATTGCTTGCAGCTGCTACAGGCACGCTCTCCTCCATATTCATTGAAGCAGGGTTGATTCCCATGTTTGATGGTAATGGTAGAGTGGGGGATGTGGCGGGCTGTAAGATTATAGATTGCGGTTGAGTACAATTCTGCTACTGCTGATAGCCCACAGTGCCTTATTAAATTGCTAATGTCTATTTAGTTTGGCTCCAATGTTCTTCAGTAACCTTTTGTTGGCTAGGAATGGTCATACAAATGATTAGTAATTGCTGAATTAACTCTTGCTATATAGAGGCTCTCCATTTCCTCAATGTATTGATCTATTGCTGCACCCACAGGAGATGAATTTGGTGATTTGTTGCCACTGTTTCTCTATCAATTCATTGATGTATGCTGCTGTATTAATTTATGAGTTTGTTGCTGCATCCACAGGCATATGAATTTACCTGCTGTCCTCACAGGTAGAATGTAATGGGACAGAGTACCCTGTTGCCTTCCTGGCGTGAAAGCCATTGGAACCTGTGAGACTGAACAGCTGCTAGCCCGCCTTAAAGGGACAGGAGTCCCAAAGTCAGATCGTTCATTACTAGATGGGCACAGAATCAAGTCGGGGTTCCTGGAAACAGCCGAGGAAGGGGTTTTCCTTGGGTGCGATCTTACCTGCTGTTCATGCCACGCTCCCGCTGCAGCGAGGTTGGAGAATTTGGCGGCCAGCCAATTCTCTGTTCACTGCGGCGGGATGGGAAAATCCCACCGGCATGAACGGTGGTAAGATTCTAGCCCTTGTCTTTCTAGCCCGCTGTCAGGGCCCCTGTCACCCTGAAACATTTCAGCCTTATGAATTTATTGATCTGTCAATGGCTAGTGTTCAATAATTTTCTTATCATCGCCCCCGTTTAATTGTTCTGCGATACTTATTGCAGGTGTTAGTTAAGTTGTTTGTGTTTTTAGGCTGAAAGATGCATTATACAGTGCCTTTTGTGACCTAAAGAAGGCAAAGTGCATGATATTAACTGGGCGCTGTCCTGGTGGTGGGAGCAGCACTTCCTTCGTTAAAGTAGAAAGGGGATCTTTTACATCTAACTCAGAGGGCCTTGGTTTAACATGTCATTGAGAGACAGATCCTTGAAGTGCCATCCTAGAATTTGACTTGAACCTACTCTCTCAGGGGGCACGAATGCCATCAACTGAGACATCGCTGAAAAGGATTGTGTCAAGAAAAGCGTAACACATTTTCTTTTATCTAACTTCACCAGTTTATTGAGTTATCTTTTTAAGAAGCATTCCATATCACAACATGGTTCTCTGTTTAAGAAAATTGATATTCAACTCTATTTCGATCTTGACTTTTCATATGCAAGTAGGACCGCACGGTGGCACAGTGGTTAGAGCACTGCTGCCTCACAGCTCTAGGGAACCTGGGTTCAATCCCTGGCTAGGGTCATTGTCTGTGTGGAATTTGCACCATTCTCCCCGTGTCTGCATAGGTTTCCTCCGCGTGCTCCAGTTTCCTCCCACAGTCCAAAGATCTGCGGGTTAGGTGCATTGGCCGTGCTAAATTGCCCCTTAGTGTCCCGGGATGCGTAGGTTAGAAGGATTAGTGAGGTTGGTAAGTGGGATTACGGGCCTGAGTGGGATTGTTATCAGTGCAGACTCGATGGGCCGAATGGCCTCTTCCTGCACTGTAGGGTTTCTATGATTCAATTTTGCCACAAGGGATCAACCGATGTATTCTTTGTGACTGTCTATCACGTTCCAGATATGGCATTTCAGCCATCAAGCTATAAAATATGAAAAGTATAATTCAAAAAAGAGAATAGCAGTTATTCCTGACCTCGAGCTGGACATTTGCAAACATAAACCATCAACCTCCCTCTCCCGACAATGGTTAAACTCTGATAGATCCTGAGATCCATTTAGCTCACAGACTCACAGAGTAAGCAATGATCTTAAAGGGACACACTAGATAGCAGATAAATGGCACATCTTTGCTGCAGATGCCAGGCAACCTGGAAGGAAGCAAAACCACCGAGATTCAAATACTTATGAAGAAATAAGGATGAATTTGATATCTGATAACTTAATAGAATCATAGAATCCTACAGTGCAGAAGGAGGCCATTCGGCCCATCAAGTTCTCACTGATTACAGTCCCACCCGACCCTATTCCCCCATAACCCCATGCATTTACCC
Organism: Mustelus asterias; assembly: GCF_964213995.1. Taxonomy (NCBI): domain Eukaryota; kingdom Metazoa; phylum Chordata; class Chondrichthyes; order Carcharhiniformes; family Triakidae; genus Mustelus; species Mustelus asterias. Next base: position 35,673,979 of record NC_135815.1, on the reverse strand, counting down.
TAGCTAGTCCCTCTGACACTAAGGGGCAATTTATCATGGCCAATCCTGCCTAACCCGCACATCTTTGGACTGTGGGAGGAAACCGGAGCACCCGGAGGAAACCCATGCAGACACGGGGAGAACGTGCAAACTCCGCACAGACAGTGACCCAACCGGGAATTCAACCCGGGTCCCTGGCGCTGTGAGGCAGCAGTGCTAACCACTGTGCCACCATGCCGCCCTTTACTGTAACTTATTTACAAACTGGTGGGCAAGAGTCACTGTGTGTAAGTGTTGTCTTCACATCTATGCCAGACATCATCCCAGGGAGTTTCTGTAGCTTTTGTAATTTCAATGTTTGGTGAAGAGGATTTCATTGAATCCTTACAGTGCAGAAGGAGGCCATTCGGACCATCGAGTCTGCACCAACCACAATCCCACCCAGGCCCTATCCGACAACCCCACATATTTACCTGGGCCACTAAGGGGCAATTTAGCATGGCCAATCAACCTAACCCACACATCTTTGGACTGTGGGAGGAAACCAATGCAGACACGGGGAGAATGTGCAAACTCCACACAGACAGTGACCCAGGTCCTTGGCACTGTGAGGCAGCAGTGCTAACCACTGTGCCACCGTGCCGCCCATCCGTGGATTCAGCTCCCTCAGACAGTGGGGAACAGCATCTTCTCATAAGACCATAAGACATAGGAGCAGAATTAGGCCACTCGGCCCATCTAGTCTGCTTCACCATTCAATCATGGCTGATATTTTTCTCATCCCCATTCTCCTGCCTTTTCCCCATAACCCCCGATCCCCTTATTAATCAAGAACCTATCTATCACTGCCTTAAAGACACTCAATGACCTGGCCTCCACAGCCTTCTGCAGCAAAGAATTCCACAGATTCATCACTCTCTGGCTGAAGACATTCCTCCTCATCTCTGTTTTAAAGGATAGACACGAAATTGGCTGGACTTGCAGATAGTGAGGAACATTGTCAGAGGCTACAGAAGGATATAGATAGGCTGGAAATTTGGGCAAAGAAATGGCAGATGGAGTTCAATCCTGATAAATGCGAAGTGATGCATTTTGGTAGAACTAACGTACGGGGGAGCTATACAATAAATGGCAGAACCATAAAGGGTATAGATACGCAGAGGGACCTGGGTGTGCAAGTCCACAGATCCTTGAGGGTGACGTCACGGGTGGAGAAGGTAGTGAATAAGGCATATGGCATGCTTGCCTTTATAGGACGGGGCATAGAGTATAAAAGTTGGGGTCTGATGTTGCGGTTGTATAGAACGTTGGTTCGGCCGCATTTGGAATACTGCGCCCAGTTCTGGTCGCCACACTTCCGGAAGGACGTGGAGGCTTTAGAGAGAGTGCAGAGGAGGTTTACCAGGATGTTGCCTGGTATGGAAGGGCTTAGTTATGAGGAGAGATTGGGTAAACTGGGGTGGTTCTCACTGGAAAGACGGAGAATGAGGGGTGACCTAATAGAGGTGTATAAAATTATGAAAGGCATAGATAGGGTGAACGCTGGGAAGCTTTTTCCCAGATCGGTGGTGACGTTCACGAGGGGTCATAGGTTCAAACTGAAGGGGGGGAGGTTTAACACGGATATCAGAAGGACTTATTTTACGCAGAGGGTGGTGGGGGCCTGGAATGTGCTGCCCGGCAAGTTGGTGGAGGCGGACACACTGGGAACGTTTAAGACTTATCTAGATAGCCGTATGAATGGAGTGGGAATGGAGGGATACAAAAGAATGGTCTAGTTTGGACCAGGGAGCGGCATGGGCTTGGAGGGCCGAAGGGCCTGTTCCTGTGCTGTATTGTTCTTTGTTCTTTGTTCTTCAGCCTGAGGTTGTGCCATCTGGTTCTAGTTTTTCCTATTAGTGGAAACACCCTCTGCATGTCCACTCTATCCAGGCCTCACAGTATCCTGTAAGTTTCAATAAGATCCCCCTCATCCTTCTAAACTCCGAAACCATTCCTCATATGACAAGCTCTTCATTCCAGGGATCATTCTTGTGAACCTCCTCTGGACCCTCCCCAAGGCCAGTACATCTTTCCTTAGATACGGGGCCCAAAACTGCTCACAATACTCCAAATGGGGTCTGAAAACCTCAGAAGTACATCCCTGCTCTTGTATTCTCATACTCTCGACATGAACGCTAACATTGCATTTATCTTCCTAACTGCCGACTGAACCTGCATGTTAACCTTAAGAGAATCTTGAACAAGAATTCCCAAGTCCCTTTGTGTTTCTGGTTTCCTAAGCATTTCCCCATTTAGAAAATAGTCTATGTCTCCATTCCTCCTTCCAAAGTGCATAACCTCACACTTTTCCACATTGTATTCCATCTGCCAATTCTTTGCCCACTCTCCTAACCTGTCCAAGTTCTTCTGCAGCCGCCCTGCTTCCTCAATACTACCTGTCCCTCGGCATATCTTTGTATCATCTGCAAACTTAGCAACTATGCCTTCAGTTCCTTCTTCCAAGTCATTAATGTATATTGTGAAAGCATTTTCCAATCATTAGTATGAAGAGTGCAAACAAAAGTATTCAACAGAAGTAGACACAAAAAGGTTGTTACTGTAAATCAGCGTTATTAAGTTTTTAAAAAACTGGTCATAGGAGGATGCCCCTTTATCTGCCACATGTATATAACCCTGACAGCCTCTGCGGTTTTCAGTACAATTCTATTCTCTGCAGATCTCCCTCAGCATTGGTGTACATGATGCATCAACTAACAGACTCAGAGTGCTGGCAATGCCTTGCCTATGGGCCATTTGCCAACATGATGTAATGCACTGCACAAAACGATCAATAAGAGGTGTGCGTAAGTGTTTGACTGAGATTCTCCACACGGCTAGCTTCTGAGTTCAATTCCACCACAGCACTATTAATAAATGGAGGGCAAAGGACGAAAGCAAAAAGCTGTAGGACCAGTAATTCCTTGAAAATGACACAAAAGATACCAAAATCAACAATGACCTGCTGCTGCAATTAGATTTTTTTAAATTGTGGAATGAATAACTTCTCTTTGAAACGTTGGATTTTACAGTTTTCAACTGTTTCTCTCATTAGCACCTTAAATAGGCTTGCAATTAAAATTAAAGCAAGCAGTTTGCAGCTTTCTGCCAAGTATGAGGCTCTTGACGAGCCAGTACAGTAACCAATTGTTTTTTTGCAGTTGGACCGTACCCTTTTCAGAGAATTAAATCCAATGAAACAACTTGCATGGCGCCTTGAGTATGACGTCCCAGGTTTCTTTACAAGGAAATAATAAGAAGAGCAGATGCTGGACATGGCTTCAGAGATTCCACATGTTCCCGTGACGCAAGTCGTGATGATTTGATATCATTTGGGCAGAAGCGGTCGTGACGTCGAGAGATGTGTTCGAGAGATAAAGCCAGGCATCAGAGCTGGCGAACGGAGCTCTGACAAAGGGTCATCCAGACTTGAAACGTTGGCTCTATTCGCTCTCCACAGATGCTGTCAGACCTGCTGAGATTTTCCGGCATTTTCTGTTTTTTGTATCAGAGCTCTCGGAGCAGCTTGGAAACTGCCCAAATATTTTCCACTGTTGACATGAGTGAGATGGGGAGATGATTCCCCTTCTACCTCCTGTCCTTCAGAAAGTGGCTGAGCTGTATGGATGTAATGGAATTTCAATGGAAATGGATTCACTCGGTTTCTACCCAAGGTTCATTTGGAATCTCAAGCCTAGTGACTGAAAGTGACAATACCTCTGGCCATCTAGCCTATCATTACCCCACAAGCATCATCTGATTCTCTCGACCCCTTCAACATGAAGGGCGCGATCCTATCGGCCGTTTACGCCACGCTCCCACTGCAGCAACATTGGTGAATTTGGCGCCCAACCAAATCTCCATTCACTGCAGCGGGATTGGGAACTTCCAGCCAGTGTGAACGGCCATAACATTCCGACCAATGTCAATCTTTATTATTAAATGCAACGTTATCTGAATAAAATTGTTTCTCCAGATGTGTGTTCAAAATCAGTTCTTAATTAAACTAGGGATTGTAGGCTGATTGAAGTCCTAACATTTCCACAGGCCTACAACATAGTTCCCTTCCATGAGTTGTTTGATGCAGCCCTTTGCTGATTCCTGCTTTCGGCTTAATGGTATTAAGAGACTGAATTCCATTTGAATCGACATAATTCAATGCAACATACGAAAAGTATTCATCACAAAGGAATTCTCAGATGACTGATTAAAATACCCCGTCTATTTTGTTTTGACTACAGTCTGCTGTTAATTCAAATTATCTGATGAGTTAAAATGGTTTAGAAATACATTCCTACTTCACTGTGTTACTTATAATACTTAATTTGAATCCTTAGGCTACTCCAATTAATTTGATTTTATTGGAAAAACACCACTTAGCAAGAGTAGATTGTTATCATGTTTTTTTTTCATAAAGTGAGGGATTTAAAAGGTTTGGATTAAATGAGAGGTTGTGTGAATTTTGTGTTTCTCTCCCTGGCAGAGTTGCTTTTCTGCTTTCTTCAGTGTGAAATGAAGAATTATCAATGTGGAATGCGATATGGGAAGTATCATCCTCAGCTGAAGAAGTAATGTACAGGCAGTAAGTGCTTTGTTAAGCAGGTTAGGTCAATACCATTACATTTTTTCACACATAACTGGAAGCCATCAAAGAAAACTTTTTTTTATAAAAAAAAGTGCAGCCATTATTTATTTTGGACCGACTCCCTTTTCAGCTTTTGATGGTGACCTAGGCATTAGCTCACAATTGGAAGCTGAACTGTTTTCTGTTTCCACTCTTAAAAGTATTACCTTCCTTGTAAAAACTCCAGCGCAGAATGGATGGCAATGCACCAGATAAATGACTCAAAATATATTGTTAATACTCTATGTATGTGTCTGTGTGTGTGTGTATGTGTATATCTCTGCATCTGAGTGTCTGTGCTGACGCTGACGAGGGAGTTTGTCAACAAAAGTTTCAAATAACGTGAACAATGCTTAATGTGTTTAAATTAGGTCATATCCTTTGTTTCTGTATTATACTGATTTTGGTTCTGCAAAGTGATAATCTCTTGAAATGCAGTCCTAAGGTGGAAGGAATTTCACTCTGGAAGAGCAATATAAATTAGTTTTGACTGCCAGTTTCCAGTGATCATTAGTTTCCAGAAAGAATTCCTACAAATGCTTAAGGCCTGACCTCTTGGCGTAAAATTCAACGTCCCGTTCTCCTCCCACCACACTCTTCCCCACCCCCAAAGCCCCCGCCCCCAACAAAACCTCTCTCCCCATGAGTGAATGCTCAAGATTTTCAGATCTCACCATTAATTCTTTAACTTTACACCATTCAACTGAATTGTTGGGATCACAATATAAAGCAACATGAGGTCATTTCATCAACCTTACTGCTCAATTTTTTTGCTAAATTTCTAACTAAATCTGGCAAACATTCATCAAATAATACATGCTCTTGGGTCACTATTAGATTAAATACCATTAATTTTTTGATCACTATTATGTTTATTCCTATTATTTAATGATGAAGCATATTGTGACACGGACTGATAATTCCTTCCAATTTATTGCACACATGCTTTTTAATCTTTGTTTATAGCGGGTACTTTTTGCGGACAAATCAGGAAAAGACGTATTTAACTCCAAGTACATTATGTACGGTGGTACAGTGGTTAGCACTGCTGCCTCACAGCGCCAGGGACCTGGGTTCGATTCTGGGCTTGGGTCACTGAGTGCGCAGGATCTGCACGTTCTCCCCACGTCTGCCTGGGTTTCCTCTGGGTGCCCTGGTTTCCTCCCACAGTCTGAAAGACGTGCTGGTTAGGTGCATTCACCATGCTGAATTCTCCCTCAGTGTACCCAAACAGGCACCAGAGTGTGGCGACTAGGGGATTTTCACAGTAGCTTCATTGTAGTGTTAATGTAAGCCTACTTGTGACACTAATAAATAAACTAAAAACTATTTGTAATCTTAAATTTAATGACATTAAGCTTTCTTTTCTTGTCCGTTTATTTTCTTTAACAATCCACATTATTCAGTGTGAAAGTTAACCTTTTTAAAATCAGACTATCTTCTCCCCTGCTTGGTTCTGGTGATTTGATTTTACAAGTTACAGCAGTTTTCTTCCTTGATATTAATGATGTGAAATGGATTCTGATTCTGTGATGTTTTTCCAGTGTGTTCCAGTTTTATGATGAGGACTGACCAAATTGGGTGAAGGGAAACTAACATGAAGTCACTTTATTCTTTATTTATGCAGCAATGGAAAGTTGCTTTTTATGATTTTAGGCGTCTCCTACTGGAAATAATATTGTAAAGCACACAAAACCACTGTCAAAAACAAGTAAGCAGATCTGGAATAAATAGACTTACCACAATTCATTGACCTCTTTTCCAATTTTCGCACAATTTTACTGTTCTCTTTTTGAAATACTTGTTCCTCTTTAAAAAAGCTGTAAACATCAGATCTCTATTAAGTTGCTCTTTTTACCATTTGCCATATTAGTCACTTTTATCAGTTGCAGCAATCCATAAGTCACTCTTTTATAATTGGGTGGCACAGTGGCACAGTGGTTAGCACTGCTGCCTCACAGCGCCAGAGACCCGGGTTCGATTCCGGCCTTGGTCACTGTCTGTGTGGAGTTTCCCTGGGTCCCTGGTGCTGGTTTCCCCATGTCTGCGTGGGTTTCCTCTGGGTGCTCCAGTTTCCTCCCACAGTCCAAAGATGGGCAGATTAGGTTGATTGGCCATGCTAAATTGACCCTATTCTCAGGGGAATAGCAGGGTAAATATGTGGGGTCACGGGGATAGGGTCTGGGTGGGATTGTGGTCGGTACAGACTTGATGGGCCGAATGGCCTCCTTCTGCACTATAGGGATTCTATGATTCTAAAACATCCATTAGATGTTAGTATTCGCTGATCATTAATAGTATTAGCTGATCATACCAAATTTCTTTGCACTGCCTCACAGAACTTATTCAGCCTGGTTGAGTCTTTTTTTTAATCCCTTATCTTCATTCATTTCAAGTTCATTTTCCTATACAGCAGGACTCTGACCTCTTAACTGACTTGCCAAGCTCACAACATCCAGGGAACCCAAAGGAAGCCCAGAGGTTGCTTTGCTGCAGAGGTCCACCCAAGCACCAGCAAAGACAACATGACCTGCCAGTCATGGAAGGGTCCACAGACAATGAAGTCACCTCCAGCTTGGACATCCTCAAATAACGATGAATTTGCCACCACCTCTGTAATGATGCCCGGCCTAAAAAAGCACAACCTCCCACTTTGTTACTGTTGAAGCTGGGAGGAGTGAACAGTTGATGAAAAAGATGACACATTGCAGCATTTTGTCAATGTATGTATGTGTGTGTATAAGTACAGTTTTGGAAAACAAAGTGCAATTTAAGGATTCCTAAATCACAAAAAGCAAGGAACCATATGTTCTTTTGGATTTAATGGAATTCAAATTAGTGAACTGTCTCAGTGACTAAATATGTCCTCCAGTGTTGTTTGAGCCATGTGATTTATTAAAAACTTAGACATCCATAATTAATCTTGCCCTAGCTGACATTACCTACCATGAGCTCACCTGAGGCTGATGATAGCACCCTTACTTGAGCGATCGGGTGCCTTCAGTTTATCCTAGTTCCTCTGTCCTAGAGATGGGACAAATCAGCCAGGGTTCCCATTCGGACCATTTGGGCCTTTTTCCAGTGACTCCTGCTGGAAACCTTGGCTATGATGTTCAATTGCCAATGTGAGCTGAAACAAGAGCAAGCTCGCTTTGAAAATAGCTCCCCTGGATGGCAGGTCAGTGACCTGATGCCTCTGGACTGCGTTCAAATTTTCAAAAGGAGGAGAGGAAGTAAGGAGCCTGCCCACCTCAAATTAATAGCCTGTTTCTGTAGAAGGGTCAAAAGGACTCGGAACATGAGCTGCATTTCTCTCTTCACAGATGCTGCCAGACCTGCTGAGTTTATCCAGCATTTTCTGTTTTTATTTCAAGCTCATTGAGGAGTTTGTTAATGAGCCAGGGAGGGCATGAAATTCCATTTGTCATTTGTTGGACCTGAATAGTCTGATACACATTAGCGTACAGCTGTCAGCTTCAACAGGGGAGAAGTTGAAGATTTTTTTATGCTGAAAAGTTTTGGGTTCTGGGCGATCTTGGGCAGGATTTTCCATGTTTGTTTCGCGGAGGGAGAGGTGAAGGCAGACCACCATTGGTTGGCGGTGGGATCTTCTGGTCCCGGCATTGTCAACAGAGTTTTCCATTGAATGTACCCCTCGCCACCGGGAAACCCGCTGTCGATGGAACCGGAAGATCCCATCAGCATGAATGGCCGGAAAATTCCGGCCTTGTGTCAGATCGACGCATAATCCTTTCTGTTTGGCTTTTTGGTTACTTTTGTGCCTGTTTAGGGTGCTGGCGTTCTAAGGTGCTGCCATCTTTCTTCTGCATAGCTTCTATCTATCTGCCTTTGCCATCTCTAGGTAATGCTCGATGCCACTAATTTGATGCCGAATTTGTCTACTGCCCAATTAGGGCATTTACATTTTAAGATAGTGTCATGTGGACTGAGTGATACAGTGTGGATTCAGGACCTGGAAATGATACCCCAATTGAAACATGTCCATGTGTATGGATGTTAAGGGAGGACTAATTGTAGACTTGCTTGTGATTGTTGAATAATCTCCCAATACTGCTTCACTCGGTCATGACAAGTGGGTCACTTGGATGCCTGTTTATATCCCAGTAACCATCAGCATGCTCAGGAGAGGATGGGAGAGAACTTACCCACAAAGAATATATATATATTTTGTGTGATGCAGCTGAACAAGATTATATAACATGAATTGTGCTGTATAAACAATATTAAAACTATTTGTGAAATTATCAATTTCCCCGAGCCTTAATTGGCCTTTAAAACAAGAAGAGTTTTTGAGCACACCATCACCCCCAGAAGGAAAGTTAGTGCCGTTCCGATCAATGCTCACAATGTCACCCTACAGCAATAATGTGCTGCCATTGGCATGAACAAAGTGAGAGTGGGACTTCCGCCCCCCAGTCAGAAGAAGTCTCACCCTAGCGAGCTGTCGACTGATTTGATTGTCTGGTAGCTCTAACTGGCATCTCTAACGGCATCTCCTCCGGAGCCTTCAACATGTCATTGATGAAGACGAACATCTCGCCAAGGCCATCCCCACACCCCCACTTCTTGCCTTCAAACAACCGCACAACCTCAAACAGACCATTGTCCGCAGCAAACTACCCAGCCTTCAGGAGAACAGTGACCAAGACACCACACAACCCTGCCACAGCAACCTCTGCAAGACGTGCCGGATCATCGACACAGATGCCATCATCTCACGTGAGAACACCATCCACCAGGTACACGGTACATACTCTTGCAACTCGGCCAACGTTGTCTACCTGATACGCTGCAAGAAAGGATGTCCCGAGGCATGGTACATTGGGGAAACTATGCAGACGCTGCGACAACGGATGAATGAACACCGCTCGACAATCACCAGGCAAGACTGTTCTCTTCCTGTTGGGGAGCACTTCAGCGGTCACGGGCATTCGGCCTCTGATATTCGGGTAAGCGTTCTCCAAGGCGGCCTTCGCGACACACGACAGCGCAGAGTCGCGGAGCAGAAACTGATAGCCAGGTTCCGCACACACAAGGACGGCCTCAACCGGGATATTGGGTTTATGTCACACTATTTCACATAAATATTTCTGCTTTTTTCCTCCTGAGTCTTTATCATGCGATCCTAGAATCAGAATTTATGTCACACTATTTGTAACTCCCACAGTTGCGTGGACCTGCAGAGTTTCACTGGCTGTCTTGTCTGGAGACAATACACATCTTTTTAGCCTGTCTTGATGCTCTCCCCACTCCCATTGTTTTGTTTCTTAAAGACTGGATTAGTTGTAAGTATTCGCATTCCAACCATTATTCATGTAAATTGAGTCTGTGTCTTATAAGTTCTGTTTGTGAACAGAATTCCCACTCACCTGAAGAAGGGGCTCAGAGCCTCGAAAGCTTGTGTGGCTTTTGCTACCAAATAAACCTGTTGGACTTTAACCTGGTGTTGTTAAACTTCTTACTGTGTTTACCCCAGTCCAACGCCGGCATCTCCACATCAGCTCTAACTGGGCCAGCGGCACCAGGACCCGGGCATTCTAGGGCTGCAGGTAGATCCCAGGGTGAGGTGGGCATAGATCTGGAATGGGGTAAATGGGAGAGTGGATGGTTTGTGATAGGGAGCCCAGAGAGGTGGGGGTGAGGAAAATGGGTGGGGTGACATATTGGAGTGTTGCCCTCAAAGCACACAGGACACACTGCAAAGCACGTACCTTGGATTTCCAGAAGGCATTTGATAAGGTGCCACAACAAAGGTTATTACAGAAAATAAAGGGGGTGATCTTGAACCCACTCCCACCGTCCTCGGGAATGCTAGTGGTGAGATCACGATTTCAGATCTTCTCCGCCCCTTGTTGGCAATATCATCAGGTTCAGGCCCATAACGGCCTGATATTGACCCCCCACTCCAGTATTTCCAAACCATGCCAAAATTATGCCACATCGGCACGGTTTACAACAGGTTTACCCAGACATGAACATGCCGAACATCATCACTTTCTATGAGTGTTCAAGTACTGGTGATCCAGATTGTGGCGGTGAAAATGGGTCTGTCCATATGCTAATGCCTGATTAAGTGGTGATAATTGTATGAGTGTGACCTAGTGCAATGTGTGATGCCTCTGGAGCCTGGATGCTGCTGCTTATTCTCTGAGAAAACATAACTTCACAGGTTTAGTATTGTCCACCCTATAGCAGATAACATTCTTCGCAAAGCCGGCCAACTTGCGACCATGGACTCGATAAATAGTTCCATAAGAATGCAGTATCATCTTTAAACAAAAGATTGCTGATTCACATTTGGAGCATTGGATGCATCGAGACATATAGCAGGAATACTGGATAAAGGAGTGTGGCAGAATAAAGAAGGCACGGAAGCAGAAGAAGACCAATTCAACTCACAAAGAAGGCCAGGGAAAGGTTTCACATTTAAGAATGTTGTATATATTCACATAAGCAGTTGTAAAACTTATCAAAGCAACAATAAAAAAGGCCACAAAATCTATAGAGCAAAAGAAAAGTCTGACATTTTAGGTAAAACTAAAAGGGATTGCTTGTATATGAAGAATGCAAGGAGAACGATGCTGTTGTACATACACTTTGGGCCATATTCCTTGTTACCTGGTGGAAGTGGCCAGAATCCACCATGACCATAAGGTCACTGTTTGTCAAGCTAATAAATTCTGTGTGGAAGTATTGTTCTGCAGTTTTGGTGCAAACACAATAAGGATTTTAGTACAGGTGCCCAGAATGCAATATAGTGCCGCCTTGCTGTTTGTCATTTTCATAAATGACCTGGATGAGGAAGTGGAGGGATGGGTTGGTAAGTTTGCTGACGACACCAAGGTAGGTGGTGTTGTGGATAGTTTGGAGGGATGTCAGAAGTTGCAGCGAGACATAGATAGAATGCAAGACTGGGCGGAGAAGTGGCAGATGGACTTCAACCCGGATAAGTGTGTGGTGATCCATTTTGGCAGATCCAATGGGATGAAGCAGCAGTATAATATGAAGGGTACCATTCTTAGCAGTGTAGAGGATCAGAAGGACCTTGGGGTCCGGGTCCATAGGACTCTTAAATCGGCCTCGCAAGTGGAGGATGCGGTCAAGAAGGCGTACGGCGTACTGGCCTTCATTAATCGAGGGATTGAGTTTAGGAGTCGGGAGATAATGCTGCAGCTTTATAGGACCCTGGTTAGACCCCACTTGGAGTACTGCGCGCAGTTCTGGTCACCTCATTACAGGAAAGATGTTGAAGCCATTGAAAGGGTGCAGAGGAGATTTACAAGGATGTTGCCTGGATTGGGGGGCATGCCTTATGAGGATAGGTTGAGGGAGCTTGGTCTCTTCTCCCTGGAGAGACGAAGGATGAGAGGTGACCTGATAGAGGTTTACAAGATGTTGAGAGGTCTGGATAGGGTAGACTCCCAGAGGCTATTTCCAAGGGCTGAAATGGTTGCTACGAGAGGACACAGGTTTAAGGTGCTGGGGGGTAGGTACAGAGGAGATGTCAGGGGTAAGTTTTTCACTCAGAGGGTGGTGGGTGAGTGGAATCGGCTGACGTCGGTGGTGGTGGAGGCAAACTCGTTGGGGTCTTTTAAGAGACTTCTGGATGAGTACATGGGATTTAATGGGATTGAGGGCTATAGATAGGCCTAGAGGTGGGGATGTGATCGGCGCAACTTGTGGGCCGAAGGGCCTGTTTGTGCTGTGGCTTTCTATGTTCTATGTTCTATTAGTTGACATCAACCTGAAAGCAATGCAAAGAGTTGAGTTGGGCTGTCAGCAAAGGTGAGTGGATTTTTAAAAAAATCCCCCACAAATACACAAAACCTGTGGGGAAAAACAGCACAGGCTCGCTTTGACTGAGTCTGGGGCTGCATTAGGGACTGGGAGCCATAATGGGAGAAACAATATTTTTACATCTAGCATAAGGTTCAAACCCAGAACATTAGGATAAACGTATCCTTTCTGTGCCAGTGATAAGGAATCTAAGGGCAAATTAATCTGGGCATTCTCAATCCAGTCCTTACTGAACGTTAGGTCGCAGCCAATAATTGCTGGTAATTCCTATAGAATCGGCAAATGTCACTCAGAAAGGGGCCAAGGGTGGCTGGTCTGGGAAATAGAAACATCACATTCCAGCCAGTCAGGGGTGCTATTTGAAGTTGGGGTTAAATCGCAGCATATTGTTGGCCCGGAATAGAGGGAGCTTTACTCTACAGCAAGCCTGCAATATATCTAGCTCCTGGAATGCTTGATGCTGACACTGCCTGCCAAAACTGTAAAAATGCTATTTTCCGCAACAGTGACATTCCTTACCTTGATAAACAGCAAAATTCACTATTTTCCCCTGACAAAAAAAAGGTCCAAAGCAAAATCTTAGAACAAAAACCATGTCTGCAAAATGTGGCAAGGGGCTGTTAGTATGGAGCTGTTCTGTTGATTAGAGATCACATCGAGATATTCTCATGTAAAGATGATGCATTTTCCATCAGCTTCCAACAAAACACACTCTTCAAATTAGAGCTAGGCTGTTTGTGGGTGATATCAGGAAGCACCTCTTCGCACAGAGAGTAGAGGAAGTTTTAAGTTTATTTATTAGTGTCACAAGTAGGCTTACATTAACACTGCAATGAAATTAGTGTGAACATCCCCTGGTCGCCGCGCTCCAGCACCTGAGGGAGAGTTTATGGCCAATGCACCAGTCTTTCAGACTGTGGGAGGAAACCGGAGCACCCGGAGGAAACCCACGCAGACACGGGGAGAACATGCAGACTCCACACACACAGTGACCCAAGCCGGGAATCGAAACCGGGGCACTGGCGCTGTGAGGCAGCATTGTTAACCACTGTGCCACCATAGCGCCCAGTCTTAAACTCTCTTTGTAAAAAGCTGCTGGGATTGGGTCAATTCAAAATTATGATCTGAAACAGATAAGATTTTGTTAGGCAAAACTATTAGGACGTTACAGAAATACAGCTGGTCATCATAAAACATAGCAACCGAGCTACCAAGTAGCAAGTCTTTCTGGAGCAAAATAAAGCTTATGCAAATATGGTCAATATGTCAAAGTAATAAGCTGCAGTATTTTCAGGGCATCAGTTTTCCCTTCCTGTTCTATTCCTTCATGTTTGAAAGTTTTCCATCTACTTTGGGCCAACATTTCATTCTCACCTTCAACTAAATTTCCGTTAACATGATTGGAGAGTAGTTCAATAAAAACTGTTGATGCAAAAAGCAGTCGGGGCTGTTAAGAGACATAAAACTGGTTTAGTGGTCTATGTTGAGGCCTGCTTGCCATAATCATAATTGGCAGTGCTGTAAGTGCAGTTGTCGCAAGTTTACAGTCTTAGTTTGGTTGGGAGCCTTTTTGAAAGTTCACCAAAATTACTTGATATTTATTCCGACCCATTTCATGGTGGGTGATTTGTAATCCTCTCACATTTGCGAAAACTGATCTAATTTTTCATCTTAAACCCATTAGACCCAGGCAACAAAATAATGTCTGAGATTTTTATGAAGCTTTTTAGCAATCAGGCAACTTAAGCAGCTGACAATTCATCAAAGAATAGAATCATAGAATCCCTACTGTGCAGAAGGAGGCCATTTGGTCCATCGAGACTGCACCGACAGCAATCCCACCCAGGCCCTATACCCGTAACCCCACATATTTACTTAGCCTCCGACAATTTAGCATGGCCAATCAACCTAAACTGCACATCATTTTCATGTTGCTTGTGGCCAAGGAAAGGACTTGTCCATACTGCCAGTGCTGTATGTTTTAAAACAGTTTGCCCTCTGTCTCAAGATATCCACATTTATACTGCAGAATGTTCATACTTTGAAAACCTTTATAACCCACATGCTGACATTCTGCATTAACCATTAGACTGCATTAGACTCCAGGAAGATTATGGCCGGATTTCTCCGATATCGCACGCCTCATCACAGCTGCCAGCGAGAATGGAGAATTTGGCGCTCAGCCAAATCGCCACTCAGAACAGTGGGACTGGAGAATCCCAGTCACGGGCAAGGTTGGTGAATTCCAGCCTATGTCACAAGTCTGAACAAACATTGCGCAGAAAAGCATCTAGTGCCGTCATGTCCCTGGAATCATGTTCCAAAACATTTCTGCGCAAACTTCAGTCTGCTTATTTTTGTGAGTTTTTACACACTTTAGAAGGATGGATTTTAGTGCCAGAAAATAAAACATTTTCTTATTTGAGAAACTTTGCATCAGGAGCAGGTATTTTCAGATCAGGTAGAAAACATGGCTGCACGGTGGCACAGTGGTTAGCTCTGCTGCCTCACAGCACCAGGGTCCCAGGTTCAAATCTGGCCTGTGTGGAGTTTGCACATTCTCCTGTCTGCGTGGGTTTCCTCCGGGTGCTCTGGTTTCCTCCCATAGTCCAAACATGTGCAGGTTAGGTTGATTGGCCATGACAAATTGACCCTAGTGTCAGGGGGATTAACAGGGTAGAAGTGTGGCTTAACAGGAATAGGGCCTGGATGGGACTGTTGTCAGTACAGACTTGATGGGCCGAATGTCCTCCTTCTGCACTGTAGGGATTGTATTGTATTGTATGGTTCGATGCAGGGAAAAGTCTTTGTTCATCAAACTGTTTCAGCTCAGAAATGTATCCCTACCGTAACATTAACATTTTACCAATCACAGTGTGGACTATCTGCTGCCCTCTTTAAGTGAGATTCAAAATTTAGTACAAGCCTTCTGCTCCCTCTAATTTAATAAATTGTTATTTCCATGCTAATAGGCCACTTATGATC
Organism: Mustelus asterias; assembly: GCF_964213995.1. Classification (NCBI taxonomy): domain Eukaryota; kingdom Metazoa; phylum Chordata; class Chondrichthyes; order Carcharhiniformes; family Triakidae; genus Mustelus; species Mustelus asterias. The sequence continues at coordinate 35,658,534 of NC_135815.1, read as the reverse complement.
TTGTTGCTTGTGGGTGACTGAATCAGTCCTTTCAAAGGTTTTTAGTTATAGCCAACAATCCTTCACTATATGTCCTCTGTATATCACAAAATAAAGCATTAAAACTTTGGTAACGTTGAAATCCAGCCCCTACCTGCATACAAGATGATCAGAGGATTAGATAGGGTGGATAGTGAGAGCCTTTTTCCTTGGATGGTGATGGCTAGCATGAGGGGACATAGCTTTAAATTGAGGGGTGAGAGATATAGGACAGATGTTAGAGGTAGGTTCTTTACTCAGAGAGTAGTAAGGGTATGGAATGCCCTGCCTGCAGCAGTAGTGGACTCGTCAACATTAAGAGCATTCAAATGGTTATTGGATAAACATATGGATGATATTGGAATAGTGTAGATTAGAGGGGCTTTAAATTGGTTCCACTGGTCGGTGCAACATCGAGGGCCGAAGGGCCTGTACTGCGCTGTAATGTTCTATGTTCTATGTTCTACCTGCATAATATCTTCATAACTCCTTAACTTGGAAGATCTGTTACAAAAATTATGGCTTTTTGACTTAAATTCATCTTAGTGAGGACAGGAATGTCCAGTTAATTGATAATGTTCTTGTTCGAATCTAAAAAGCACCAAAGCTTAGGCTGACGAGAAGCAGGTAACATTCACACGACATAAATTCCAGTTAATCAACACCTTAAACCAAATGAAGCCCAGTCATCTCCCTCCAACCTGCAATAGCATCATCACCATCACTGAACTTCCTATCATTAATTTCTTGGGTAGTCACCATTGACCAGAAGCTTAACTGAATCAGCTGTGAACATTGTGGTAGCAAGTGGAAGCAGAATCTGATTCTTCCTGCCCCAGAAAACATCTTTATTCAAGGCTCAAGTAATGAGTGTTACAGAATATTCACCATTCAGCTGGATGTCTACAGCCACAATAATACTCAAGAAGCTCGACACTTTCCAAGTTAGATTAATTCACTCAATCAGCTCCCATGCCACTGGGTTCACTATCCACTCCTGCCAACACCACAACATTGTGGCTACAGTATGAATAAACTGCAGAATGAACTCCAGCTGCTCACTAAGCCTTCCTCAACAGCATCTCCTCCTGAAACTTCAATCACTGACAAGAATAAGAGCAGCAATGCGAAAAAAAATGTACTTTCCAAGTTATTCTCCTAGTCCCAAGCCATTCTAATTTGAATATATAAAATTGTTCCTTTATTGTTGCTCGGTCAATAGACAGGAATTAATGACCTAACATCACTTTGGGAGCATCAGCACGGTGGCAGAGTGGTTAGCACTGCTGCCTCACAGCGCCAGCGACCCAGGTTCAATTCCAGCCTCGGGTCGCTGTCTGTGTGGAATCTGCACATTCTCCTAGCACCTGTGTGGGCTTCCTTTGGGGGCTCCGGTTTCCTCCCACACTCCAAAAGTGTGCAGGTTAGGTTAATTGGCTATACTAAATTGTCCCTTAGTGTCAGGGCGATTAGCAGAGTAAATATATGGGGATGGGGCATGGGTGGGATTGTTGTCGGTACAGATTCGATGGACCGAATGGCCTCTTTCTCCACTGTAGTGATTCTATGATTCAAACTATCACATTCACAGGCTAACTCAGGATTGGTAGTAGATGTGGCTATAGTAGGATTCCTCACATCTCATGAACAAATTTTTTAAAACTCAGTAACCAGGATATGAATCAGTTGTAGATTAGTTGTAGGGAGGGAGGACCCTTGTACTTTGGCCTTCACTACCATTTTTGTGGCTCTCCATCATTGCAAAAATTCAGGCCAAAGATTCTGCAAACAGATATGGTTGTTATATAAGTGGGCAAGAATTTGCAGATGGAGTACGATGTGGGAAAGTGTGAGGTTATCCACTTTGGTAGAAAGAATAGAAAGGGGAAATATTATTAAAATGGGGATAGACTACAGAATGCTGTGTTACAGAGATATTTGGGCGTCATTGTACATGAAACACAAAAGATTATCATGTAGATACTGCAAGTAAACAGGGAGGCAAATGGTATTTTGGTCTTTACTGCAAGAGGAATGGTGTATAATAGTAGGGGAGATTTGCTAACACTATACGAGGTGATGGTGAGATCATGCTGAGAGCACTGTGCAGTTGTGGTCTCCTTAGACAATAAAAGACAAACTTGCATTGGAGGCAGTTCAGAAAAGGTTCACAACTTTGATTCCTGGAATAAAGCGGTTGACTTACAAGGGAAGGTTGTGCAGATTGAGCCTTTATTCATTAGAGTTCGGAAGAATGGGAAGTGATATGATTGAAATTTATAAGTTTCGGAGGGAGCTCGACAGGATAGATGCTGAGAGGATTGTTTCCCCTTGTGGGGGAGTCTGGAACTAGGGGGAGAATTTCAGAATAAAGGATCGCCCATTTATGATGGAGATCAGGAGAAATTTCTTCTCTCAACAGGTTATTAGTCTTTGGAAGTCGCTTCCACAGAGAGCAGTGGGGGCTGTATCATTAAATATATTCAAGGCTGAATTAGACAGATTTTTGATCGACAAGGGAGTCAAGGGCATTGGGGGCAAACAGGAAAGTGAAGTTAAGGCCACAATCAAATCCGCCATGATCTAATCGAATGGTGGAGCAGGTTTCGGAGGCCAAATGGTTATTGCATCCGCTACATTCTTATGTTAAATCTGCATTAGATTTCACTTTGTTCTTTGAAAGCAGTGGAATATCACATCACATTTAATTTATAATTTTAAACTAGGAAGTGAATTTACAAAATAAACAATGATTAAGTGGATAATCTTGCCTTGATGTAATTTTGTTACATATTTACAGTATAATAATCGGAATTTTACCGCTCCGCCTGCAACAGAAATGGGAGCAGGCGAGGGGAGGACCATGGAAAGGTCCATTGACCTCGGGCGGGATTTCACAGTTTCGGGATGAGCGTGGCCATAAAATTTCTCCGGATGTCTTTAACTCCTCCAGTGGGCAAAATAACGCCGGATTGCTAATATAAGAACGAAAGTAATCCTTTCTAAATGAGTCTTAAATAAATATAATTGATTCTCATCTTTCAGGACGATCAACCTGTATCTTTGGAGATTTTTAAACAACGTCTATCTTTCTCTGCGGCTTTCAAAACCGTTCCTCTGACGGACTGTCCAATTGCTCAGTGAGAATCATTCATTTTATAGTTCAGGTGCATATTATCAGGGTTCCATGGCTTCTGAATAACTAGCCATCGGCCATGAAAAGAAATGAACTGAGCCAACCACAAAGACCTGTGTATATTTTGAAGTTGTACACCAGGCCAGTTTATCCAACAGAACTTGCTGACTTGCCGCAGGCTACATTGACAGAAGTTTTTGATTATAGTGAGTCTTTCACTTCCTCGATTAAAGAATGGTGAGAAATGATTGTTAAATAAACATACAAATGGGAAAAAAACATTTCCCAATATTGTGTAAGTGTCTGTGAGACAATACAGTGAATGCAACTCACATTGACTCGTTTACCTAAAAAGTATTTGCCAGCATTCAGCAGTTGAGGAAGTAAATCCGATACAATTGCACACTCTGCTTCTTGTCTTATTATCTTAGCCATGACATCATATGAATGCTAAAGTACACACGCATTCACCGTGTAGAATGAGTATTGGAATTACACTGTCCGTTGCTTGTTTTTTACTTGCTAATCAGAAATGCAATTAGCCACATCTGGATTGTGTCTATCATTGGATGACGCAGTGTTAGGCTCCCCTCAAACCGGTTCGCATGACTACAGCACTGAAGTTGCACTGTTGTACCATATATCTACAAGGGTACTAGAAGACAAGGGCCTCCTAGCTGTGGGTCTCCTGCAGCAGGGCCTGCGAGCCATTGAAACACCCCTTCATATTATTGAGACCAGAAGAACCCTCCGGCACCAAGGGTCGGAAAATTCCAGACCAGGTCTTCTAAATCACCTAGCAACTCTTATGTTCCTAGCTAAAACAACAAACTTTATAGCATTGAATTCAGATAGCTTTGCTTTCAGAATTTCACAGTTGTTAGCACTGCTGCCTCACAGCACCAGGGACCCGGGTTTGATTCCCGGCTTCGGTCACTGTCTGTGTGGAGTTTGATTTGATTTGATTTATTATTGTCACGTGTATTAACATACAGTGTAAAGTATTGTTTCTCGCGCGCTATATCGACAAAGCATACCGTTAATAGAGAAGGAAAGAAGAGAGTGCAGAATGTTGTGTTACAGTCATAGCTAGGGTATAGAGAAAGATCAACTTAATGCAAGGTAGGTCCATTCAAAGTCTGATGGCAGCAGGGAAGAAGCTGTTCTTGAGTTGGTTGGTTCGTGTCCTCAGACTTTTGTATCTTTTTACCAACTGAAGAAGGTGGAAGAGAGTATGTCCGGGGTGCGTGGGGCCCTTGATTATGTTGGCTGCTTTTCCAAGGCAGCAGGAAGTGTAGACAGAGTCAATGGGTGGGAGGCTGGTTTGCGTGATGGACTGAGCTTCAGTCACAACCTTTTGTAGTTTCTTGCTGTCTTGGGCAGAGCAGAAGCCATACCAAGCTGTGATACAACCAGAAAGAATGCTTTCTGTGGTGCATCTGTTGGTGAGAGTCATAGTTGACATGCCAAATTTCCTTCGTCTTCTGAGAAAGTAAATGCATTGGTGGGCTTTCTTAACTATAGTGTTGGCATGGGGGGACCAGGACAGATTGGTCATCTAAAAACTTGAAGCTCTTGACCATTTCTCCCTGTGTCTACATGGGTTTCCTCCGAGTGCTCTGGTTTCCTCCCACAGTCTGACAGACATGCTGGTTAGCTGTATTGGCCATGCTAAATTCTCCCTCAGTGTACCCAAACAGGCACCAGAGTGTGGCGACCAGGGGATTTTCACAGTAACTTCATTAAAGTGTTAATGCAAGCCTACTTGTGACACTAATAAATAAACTTAAAACTCAGCTGATAGTGAAAGGATCATCCCAATCCCACACTATAACTTTTGCAGAAAACCAGTGTAAAATCCAAAGAAAGGGTGGAATTTAATGGTCAGGGGTGGGGGTCTCATCCATCAGCTGGAAAACTGGTGACCAATGAGTCGCACGTCAATGGTAGGGAAAACTATTGGAGAAAACTCTGAAGGAGAGAATCTACCGCCACTTGGAGAGGTAAGGTCTGATCAGGGATAGTCAGAGGGAGGTATGCCTAATGAATTTGATTGCATGTTTTGAGGAGGTGAGCTGGTGTGTAGAAGAGGGTAATGCAGTTGATGTACTTTATATAGATTTCAGCAAAGTCTTTGACAAGGTCCCACATGGGAGACTTATAAAGAAGGCAAATGCACATGGGATCCAGGGTAATTTGATAAGGTGAATTCACAATTGGCTCAGTTGTAGGAGACAGAGGATGATGACAGAAGGCTGCTTCAGTGACTGGAAGCCAGTGTCCTATGGCATACCACAGGGATCTGTCTTGGGCCCCCTATTAATCATCATTTATATAAACAACATAGATGACTATGTTGAGGGGTAGGATTAGTAAGTTTGCGGATGATACGAAGATTGGCTGGGTGGTTAGCAGTGAGGCGGAATGTTTTGGGCTACAAGAAGATATAGACAGAATGGTCAAATGGGCAGGTATGTGGCAGATGGAATTTAATCCTGAAAAATGTGAGGTGATACATTTCAGAAGGAATAATTTGACAAGGAAGTATTCAAGAATGGCATGACATGATGAAGTTCTGAGGAACAAATGAACCTTGGCATGTTTGTCCACAGATCTCTGAAGGCAGAAGACAAAAGAGCATGTTAGTGAGGTGGTGAAAAAGGCATATGGGACACTTGCCTTTATCAATCAAGGGATGGATTACAAAAGCAGGGAAGTCATGTTGCCATTGTGTAGAACTTTAGTGAGGCAGTACTGTGCGCAGTTCTGGTCGCCACATTATAGGAAGTCTGTGAGTACACTGGGGGGTATGCAGAGGAGATTCACCAAGATGTTGCCTGGGATGGAACATTTAAGTTATGAAGAGAGTTGGATAGGCTTGAGTTGTTTTTATTGGAGCAGAGAAGACTGAGGGGGCAACCTGATAGAGGCTTACAAGATTATTAGGGGCATGGACAGAATGGATAGGGAGCAGCTGTTCCCCTTAGTTGAAGAGTCAGTCCCAGTCCGTCACGCAAACCAGCCTCCCATCCATTGATTCTGTCTACACTTCCCGCATGTGTCAGAAAAGCAGCAAGCATAATCAAGGACTCCACGCACCCTGAACATACTGTCTTCCACCTTCTTCCGACAGGAAAAAGATATAAAAGTCTGAGGACACGTACCAACCAACTCAAGAACAGCTTCTTCCCTGCTGCCATCAGACTTTTGAATGGACCTATCTCATAGTAAGTTGATCTTTCTCTACACCCTAGCTATGACTGTAACACTACATTACGCACTCTCTCCTTTCCTTCCCAATGTACGGTATGCTTTGTCTGTATAGCGTGCAAGAAACAATAATTTTCACTGTATTCTAATACTTGTGACAATCATAAATCAAATCAAATCAAATCAAGGGGACACAAGGTGAGAGGCAGAAGGTTTAGGGGGGATGTGAGGAAAAAGCTTTTTAGTCGGAGGGTGGTGATGGTCTGGGTAGGCTATAGAGGTGGGTTGCCTCACATCCTTTAAAAAATATTTGGATGGAGTACTTGGCATGTCATAACATTCAAAGCTATGGGCCAAGTGCTGCTAAATGGGATTAGGTAGGTAGGTCAGGTGTCTCCCATGTGCAGACTCGATAGACCGAAGGGCCTCTTCTGCACTGTGCGATTCCGTGAATTAGAGGGAGATGGGCAGATGGTGGGATCTCCATGCTATACTTTCCCACCCAATCGCACAGCTCCCTGTTTATAAGCCAACCTTTGTGTGGTAGGGAAAGGGGCAGGGGGCATTAAATGGTGTAATCAGTTACTTATGCTGTTGCCCCATGTTTTCTGCTGATTTTTCCACAAACTTACAGCGGGAGACTGGGTGAAGGAACATAGAAGTTTTGCTTCAATATGGTGACAAACTTTACCACAAACCCCCACTCAGATTTCCAGACCCAACCCCGGTTGGCCCTTTGAGGCTTTTTTGCTGCAAGATTTATTTACACAATATTGGGATGCCATTTTACTTTGCAATTTCAGGGGAATAAAACATTTAAGTTGCAGATAAGGTAGATTGTCTTTTTTTCTGACAGTTAACAGCTTATAATTTGGGAAAGCAGTATAAACCAGTCTGTGCTGAAATATGAAATAAAATGCTGAAGGAGAAAATACGTGGATAGGAACCTTCTGGAGAACATCTGAAACATTTTACCTTTTTTTACTGACGCGATTGGGTATTTCCAACAACTTGGGGCAGCACGGTGGCACAGTGGTGAACACTGCTGCCTCGCACTGCCAGGGACCCGGGTTCAATTCCGGCATTGGGTGACTGTCTGTGTGGAGTTTGCATGTTCTCCACGTGTCTGCACAGGTTTCCTCTGGATGGTCCGCTTTCCTCCCACATGCCAAAGATGTGCAGGTTAGGTTGATTGGCCATGCTCAATTGCCCCTTGGTGTCAGGGAGATTAGCAGGGTTAATATGTGGGGTTACGCAGATAGAGCGTGTGTGGGATTGTTGTCGGTGCAGGTTTGATGGGCCGAATTGCCTCTTTCTGCACTGTAGGCATTCTACGATTCTAATTTCTCTATTTATTTCACTTTTCCTATTTCTGTAGTTTTACTAGTCACCTGCCTTTACTGTTTCTATTACATGCAATCAGAAAAGCTAGAAATAATTAAATGGGAAATTTGGAAATTAAAAATAAATCGAAAGGGGATTGACCTGCACTTTTTAATTTTTTCGAAGAAACTGTGTTGGAATTTTATTCTTTTTTTGTCTCCCGATTCACAGCCACAGTGTTAACTTTGCTAGTTGTGTTTATGTTATCTCAAACTGGATGAGAAACATGCTGAAATAATGCACAAAGGCTAATGGAATTAAGCAAACAAAGGATTTTAAAGAAGGAACATCTGAAAATTGCTGCCTAAGCAGTGAAGCTTGCCAGCACCATTTATCCAGCCTTCTGCCTCTGCACTTTATGTAAATCATTATCAGCTGATTATAACATCATAGCATTTGGCTTTAATTACTGCGCTCTTTAACCAAATGTTTGCCTGTTTGTGATATTTGTCGGCTAACCACAGAACCTTGTGCTACACGAAGTGGGACAACTTACTGGACAAAACTCTCAAAACCTGCCTGCCAAACTTGCAAAATGCCCACAGTCGTAATTTCATCAAAGCCGAAGAAAGGGACTGCCAGTAGACTTAATGCCATGGAAAAAAAGGCAGAGCCCATATCAAATACAAACCTTGGAATTCATCCAATTTCCCAGACCCTGCCTACTCAAATTTTCAGCAAAAAAAAACATTTTTTTTATGGCACACCCAGAGTCATGCAATACTCAGTTGTTTTGACCAACATTTTGGACTGTGGATTTGGGTCAATTTGGGAGCAAATTCCTGTACTGGGAGGTGACTAGAGTTGTTTTCTTACTAAGCTGAAATGCAAAAAAGTTAAGGATTCCCAGCAGCTTAAAGTGACCTGTAGGAATAGGGTTGATATGGTACAGAATAATAATCAGAAGCGTAGCATGTATGTCTTTTAACATACATGCTACACATGGACAAATACTAAAATGTTGACTTTTGACCTGCAAACGCCTCCTCTCTTTCCAGTTCGTTGAAAGGAAAAGGAAAAGCTACAGACATTTATCTTTGCCTGATTAAAAAAGATTTGAGCGACTCCCCAGCAAAAGTTGTGTGACTATGTGTTGGAGCAGCAGCATACAGTCTTAACCATCACCCCATGAAGGGTGAGACACATGGCTTCCACCCTCTACTCAGTTCCCAGTCTTAACCTCGTCACTCTAAGAAGTGCTGAGCTAAGGCCATGCACTTCAGAATGTTTATACCTGGAACTGTGCGTGGGATTTTGCGGCCTCACTCGGGCAAGACCGGAAATTCCCGCCAGCGGTCAACGGAGATTTCCGTTGTCAGACCCTCGCCTGCGCCGATTCTGGACGGGCGAGGTGGTAGAGTTCCGGCCTCTTTCTTTTATAACCTGGTCCTGGAAGATGAGAAAAACAAGCATTTCTTTCTGATTTACCTTCCAGTAGACCTTACAATCGACACATGCTTGACCGTGCATTGAATGTGAAATTTCCCTGCCTCCCAAAATCAACCATCGGAATTATGGGAAAGGAGAACAACATCACAATTTTGTTTTTTTAGTATAGTTTCACACACACCTTTTTCCCTTTGGAGAATAGTGGTGAGACCAAGGAAGGATTCCCAGCCTGTTGAACCACATCATGTCCACCCCTTCTGTGACCATCAAGTCCAGATATGGGGCTTGAACCTAGAGCTTCTGGCCCAGAGGTAAGGATGCTACTACTGCACTATAGGACTTCAAGCTTCCCTTGTTCAAGTACTAAGCAGCTATGCATCTTACATACATAAGGCCACAGAAATATTTGTGATGGAATCCATGGTTTTGAAGCCTGGTTGAAACAAATGAAGTAGAGTAAAAAAAAAGTTTATTTATTAATCATAAGTAGGCTCACATTCACACTGCGATGAAATCCCCTAATCGCCACACTCTGGCACCTGTTCGGGTATACTGAGGGAGAATTTTAGCATGGCCAATGCACTGAACCAGCACGTCTTTCGGCCTGTGGAAGGAAACCAGGACACCCGGAGGAAACCCACGCAGACACGGGGAGAACGTGCAACTCCACACACACAGTGACCCAAGCCGGGAATTAAACCCGGGTCCCTGGCGCTGTGAGGCTAACCACTTTGCACCCATAAAGACACAGAGCTATCAGAGCTCAGATGATGATCCCAGTGGTGCAGTACAGGCAGGCTGAAGAAGATGGAATCTAGCTTCAGAAGCTGAGATTAAGCAAAGATCCAGGTCTAAATTTTCCAAAAGTTCAAAAGATCCACAGACTTTGGGTGGGAGTTTCCAGTTGCACAGCAGGCAGGACTGGATAATCCAGATGCTGTTGCAACTGTTTCTGTCAGTTGAAGATAACATTGGTGGATTTACACCATCCAGACTAACATAAGCAGAGTGAGGAGGGTTTGTAGATATGCGCTATTCTTGGTGAAGACCATGCACATGGAACCCAGGTTGGTTGTGCACTGTTATGTCTGGGGATTAGGTAACATCCTAGAAGAAGAGAGGAAGACAAGGATTTGAAGGACTTTGTGACTGAAATCCTCTCACCTGATGAAGGAGCAGTGCTTCGAAAGCTCGTGATTCCAAATAAACCTGTTGGACTTTAACCTGGTGTTGTGAGACTTCTGACTGAAATTGATGATATTTCTGCCGAACAGACTTTTTAACCAATTCATAAGATCTGCCTAAGTTGTATCTACCATTAAATATGTAAGTTATAGTTTAGAATTAACCTCAATTTGACTGTCTTAACTTTTAATTGATGATAGGTTTGCTTATAGCTGGTTGTCATGATGTGGAGATGCCGGCGTTGGACTGGGATGAACACAGTAAGAAGTTTAACAACACCAGGTTAAAGTCCAACAGGTTTATTTGGTTTTTGCTACCAAATAAACCTGTTGGACTTTAACCTGGTGTTGTTAAACTTCTTATAGCTGGTTACCCAGGATAGCATTTAGTGTTTACTTTGCTTGATTCTTGAATGGTGAAAGTTATTTTGTTTTTGGAAGCTTGTAACTTCATTCTTTCAGTAAATAAGTAGGATTTCAGATTTGTTCTTTGAAAAATAAAATGCTACTGATCTCGACCGAGATCATAACAAAATCTTCGTGGATTTTGAACGCACAGTTGGAAATGGGTGCTGGGAGTTCCCAAAATTGAGGTTCACAGGAGTTCACCGTGAATTTTACTGTACTTATTGGAAAGCAGAAGGGCTTTGTCAATGTTTGAAGCTTTTCTATAGAAGAAAGATTTACCCCTAGGCGATTTGCAACAATTAGCAAAAGTTATTAGTAGCATTAGCAGAAAAGCTGAAGATTGAGTTAAAAGCGTGGCCCAAAAAAGAAGTAATTGATGCAATAGCATAGCATTTGAGATAAGGAGAAAAGCCTAATCCAGATACAGCACAGCTAAGGTTGCAGATGAAGCAGCCTGAAATGGTGTATTTACACCACACGGACTGCGGTGATTCAAGAAGGCAGCCCACCAACACCTTTTCAGGGGCAATTAGGGGCGCACAATAAATGATGCTTATCCAGTGACTCCCACATCCCGTAAAATATTTGTTTTTAATAGCAAATTGTCACAAAGTACAAGGAGGCCATTCAGCCTATCATGTCTGCACTGGTTCTCCAAATGAGCTATTCATTTCGTGAATTCTCTTTTGAATGAACGTACCTCCACCACACTCTCAGACAGTGCATTCCAGACCTTAATCACTCACTGCGGAAAAAAAGATTTTTCTCATATTGCTTTTGCTTCTTTTGTCAATGACTTTAATTCTGTGGCCTATCATTCTCCATCCTTTCACAAGAGGAAACAACTCCTCCCTATCTGCTGTGCCAGACACCTGATTATTTTGAATACTTCTATCAAATCTCCTCTCGGCCTTTCTTTCTCTCAATGAAGCAACTTGAAACAGTAAAAAGAAAAGATAAATGATGAAGCTCAAACAAGAAAGAGGAGAAAAGGTCAGTGTGTATAGATAGAACAGAGCAATCCTCTTTAGCAATGCGTTACATTGAAGTGGGAAATGCTACACACGTCAAACAGTGAAACGTTAAAAATTGAGCCTTACCGGCTCAATCCTAGAAAATCGGCTCAAGTCAGAAAGGATATTAAATTTATGCTGGACAATTATATCATTGAATCCAGTCAAAGTTGTTGGCATGCTTCATTTGTATTAATACTGCTGCCTCACAACGCCAGGGACCCGAATTCGACTCCAGCCTCGGGTCGCTGTCTGTGTGGAGTTTGCACATTCTCCCCGTCTCTGCGTGGGTTTCTTCTGGGTGCTCCGGTTTCCTCCCGCAGTCCAAAGATGTGCAGGTTAGATGGGTTGGCCATGCTAAATTGTCTCTTAGTGTCAAGGGGACTAGCAGGGCAAATACATGAGGTTATGGGGATAGGGTCTGGGTGGAATGGTTGTTGGTGCAGGCTCAATGGGCCAAATGGCCTCTTTCTGCACTGATTCTATGATTCTATGATTCTGAGACTGCAGGGGTACAATCGACTGCACCCATGCGGCTATATATACTCCATGGCAGCAAGACTTAATGCTTATAAACTGCAATGGCTACTTTCCATCAATGTACAATTGGTGTGTCACTATTGCAAATACATCCTGCATGTGAGTACATGGTAGCCTGCGAGTTTCCATGGCTCCTACATCCCGTCACTCCTAGGTGCCTGGGAATTTTGGGGTGCCAGAACGTCTGCAGGGATGGTTGCTGGAGGATAAGGGCTACCCACTTAAACACTGGCTGCTGACTTCAGTGTGCTGCCCTCAAACAAATGCCAAGGGGAGACACGATGCTGTTCACAGCTCTACACACACCCTTATAGAGAACACCATAGGACTTCTGAAGGTGCACTTCAGATGCCTGGAGCACTCAGGTGGCTCTCTGCAATAAACAGTGGAGAGGGCTTGCTGCATGATCGCAGTTTGTTGTGTCCTTCACAATCTGGCTATGCAAAGAGGTGAGCTCTTGCCAGAGTGCGAACTGCAGCAAGATGAGAGTTCATCAGACAATGAGGATGCAGGGGACCAAGACGCCCCTGGGCTGCTGGGGGACAGTACGAGCACAGTGACGGCATTCAAAAAGCGATACTTTAATAGCTGGCAGGTTCCAAGAAAGTGAAGTTCTGAGAGGTGACCTGGGCACATCTCCCCTAGCAATCAAAGCCGTTTCCTGACATCTCAGGGGAGAACCAAACAATCACTGAGAGAACAAACTCTGTGTTCACATTGCACCTTCTGATCTTGCGACTCTTTAGGATTTAATCTTAACTTCAATCAGCGGTGATGTGCTAATGCGCTCACTTCTGTGAACTTTAATTCCACTGAGGAATAACAATGATGTGAGACAAGGTTTGACACTTTCAACACCGTCTAATGATGCAAACACTGCCACAAATGAGATGCAGACCAGCCTAAGGTTATCATCCTAAAGTACATGGCTAGCTTCTGGCATTAACAGTGAAAAGACCCAGATGTGGCTGGAGTATGGGTTGAATTGACATTTAAATATGGAGCCAGCACCTTCAAACCCACGAGCTAACAATGGGCAGACGAATCAGCTCCCAACTCACCAGGTGATTCGGAGAGATACTCGCTTGAGCATAATTAATTTGGCTCCAAGCACGGAATCGTTCACACTTTTCTGACCAGCGAGAATGGTGCCGCCGGAACCACACATCGCCACACTTGGACCAAAAAATGGAGAATTCTGCCCAATATCATACTGGGAGTAATTTACAACAAAGAAGGCTTTAATGAACTAAGCATTTAATTGCTATTCACTCAAATTTTGAATATATGCCATACTTAAACAGTCAGAAAACATTCTGTCCTCCAATAAAAATAATTCAATGAATCTTTTTTACTGTAAATTGCTCATCAGATGGCACAGATTATGGCTATGAACTGGATTTGATGGGAGCGAGTACAGACCAATGTTAAAAACTTGGCACAGGAGAACTCTGTACAAAATAAAATTATTGAGGAAGAGGAAGCCAAGGAAGGGTTTGATATTGTGGCCCTTAAATTTCCGACTCCCAGTAATTGGTAGGTGCCTTAATGTGATTTTTAATTAATCTGGAACGTTCTGAGTCAGCAGGATCATTTCCAGTGGCATTATCTGAGGTTTTTGTAACATTTCCACATGGACGAGTGATTGAAAAGCCTGCTTCCTGGCTCGGAAGAATATAAATATGGAATATAAACAAGTTCACTTTATAGCTTTACAGCAAACCAATACCGACACATTTTATTCAATGTAGTCAATAGTCCTGTGCTTCTCTTGGTACTATTTAAGGGGTTTAAAGAGGGAAAATAACTGGAAAAACTAAGCAGTACAAAACATTTTATTCCATCAGTATAGGAGTTAGAATTTGATTGAAGAAGGTAAAACAACAGCTCTAGGCAGTGTGGACCAATTATTTGAGCATATTCAATTTGTGGTACTTTCTGGTTTCAGAATGTTAGCCTTGAAGGAATTCGGCGTAATTAGATTTGGTTTTCTTGTGGTGTTTGCTTATTGCTTCATGGAAGCTATCCTATCTGTTTTAGTAAAAAGATCAGTCTTTTGATTACTTTGTATTAACGCATTAAGATATTTGAGGATTGATAGATAGCATAACATATCATTAATGAAGTGTTCTCCTTAAATGTGCTATGCCTTTGATGTATGATATTCTTAGCTATAAATGTTTGCACTATTTTTCTCAGCTTTCTGTGAAACATCCATCAAAATCCAGCAGGTGAACAAGAGAACCCCCTAAACTCATTTGATTTTAACTTTGTAGCTTATCGTTTTCCCATTATAGATTCTTGCTGTTTCTGAAATTAATCCAATATTCTGGCCTAACCACCTACCATCTTCTAAGGCAATACATTCCAGCGGTGCCCCCACAACCCACCAACCCCTTTGTCAAGAAAGGCATCCTGAAGTCGGACCTAAGTTTTCCTTTCACAACCCTGAACCCATTCGATTTGTCCTGCTACACTGCCGCATCTGAATCTATTGCCCAAGTTTCATTTTTGTATCCCATTAGGCATCCTACCCACATCACGAGAATGAGGGATTAGCCTATCAAAAAGCTCTTCATATCTCATCCTTGTAATGTCCGCTTTCTGAGATAGACTGCAGAACTCTACACTACAGATGGATCTGGGTGACCTGGTGTATAAATCACAAAACCTTTGTATGCAAATACAGCAAGAGATTAAGAAGGTAAATGGAATGTTGGCATATATTACAAGAGGAATCAAGTATATAAGAGTTGCTACAGCTATACAAAGGGCTAGTGAGACCACATCTGGAATACAGTGCACACTTTTGGTCTCCTTACTTGTATAGCTGAATTAGAAACAGTTCAGAGATGATTTACTTGACTGATTCCTGGAATGAAGGGGTGAGCTTATAAGGAAAGGTTGAGCAGTTTGGGGATATCCTTTTGGGGTTTAGAAAAATGAGAGATGATCTTACTGAAATATATAAAATCCTGAGAAAAGTTAACAGGGTGAAAGCTGAGGGGATGTTTTGCCTTGTGAGGGAGTCTAGAACCAGGGGATAACATTTAAAAATTAAGGGGTCTCCCCATTTGAGACTGAGATGAGGAGGAATTTCTTCTCACAGAGGGTTGTTAATTTTTGAATTATCTTCCATAGCGAGAAATAGAGCTGGGCCATTGAACTTAGTAGATGTGGTTAGATAGATTTTTGGTCAACAGAGCGTCAAGGGTTACGGGGGGTGGTAAGGGGGTGGCTGGCAGGGGCGGGGGGGGGAGAACAGACAGGAAAGTGGAGTGGAGGCCACAATCAAATCAGATCTTATCGAATGGCAGAGCAAGCATGAGGGGCTGAATAGTCTATTCCTGCTCTTAATTCTTGTGTTTAGCTGGTTGCTGTCCTCTGCACCCCCTCTACAGTTGGTATGTCACAGTGACCAGAGCTATACACAGCATTGTAAATCAGAGCACCGTACAGTTTCAGCATGACGTCTGGGCGTTTGAAGACATCTCAGAAATAGATTTGGCAACTAGGTGCACCATAAATTTTTAAGATGTCTTCAGTTTGCAGAGGTGGCTATTTAACTCATTATCAATATTAAAATCGTGTAAGTTGTTGCAATAAATTACATTGAAAGCACATAAAATATTCAGTTATTTAAAAGAATTATCTAAATTAGAATGTCATTGAAATATGAACAAGTAATAGAATTTGATCCCGTAAGATATAAAATGTCTTGCAGAGCCAGCCTTGTGTAGGTCATTAAGACTTACATCTGCTTCTGGGCTCCAAGCAGGTGCTTGCATATCTGGTAATCAGAACTACAAAAAAGATTAGAGGGTGCTTTTGTGTTACAAGAAATAGCCATAGAGTTGAAATTTTATTCTTTCCAGCAATAGTTTCCCAGGCTCTCAATTCTTTATCCTGCAGAGTTTTGACAGTTCATCAGACTGGCTTTATGAGTTTGACATCAAAACCCGAATGATCCCTGAAAAAGATATACATTATGAAGTTCTATGGTTTCATGAGACATTATGTAGCCTGCTTACATTTTATAAGCCTCATAAAATGAACCATAGGACAAACTGCCATACAGAATCGTGAAACTGTTATCATTATTTAAATGTGGGGTTAAATTCTCAATCCAGACATTGAGATATCGGATTCTAGTCTGTTTGACCCATGGTGTATGTATTCCTGATGCAGCATCTCTTTTATACATATGTAAAAATGATGAATGAGTGAAGACTCCATTGGAAAAGGGGCATCTCCTGTAAGTTTTCTTAGTTAAAACCTCAGAGGTGAATTGAGTCACAAAATTATTACAGTGCAAAAGGAGGCCATTCGGCCCATTGTGTCTTCACTGGCTCTCCGAATGAGCAATTCACTTAATGCCATTCTCCTCATAACCTTGCACATTCTTTTTTTTTTCACACAACAGTCTAGTTCCCTTATGAGTGCTTTGATTGAATCTGCCTCCACCACACTCTTAGGCAGTGCATTCTAGGCCTTAAGCAATCTTTGCATGAAAAAGTTTTTCTCATATCACTTTTACTTCTTTTGTCAACAACTTTAAATTTATGTCCTCTCGTTCTCAATCCTATCACGGATGGGGACAGTTTCTGCCCGATCTAATCTGTCCAAATGATTTTGAATACCTTTATCAAATCTCCTCTCAGCCTTCTTTTCTCCAAGGAAAACAGTGCCATCTTCTCTAATTTTAAGTTTAAGTTTATTTATTACTGTCATAAGTAGGCTTACATTAACACTGCAATGAAGTTACTGTGAAAATCCCCTAGTCGCCACACTCTAGCGCCTGTTTGGGTAGATTGAGGGAGAATTTAGCATGGCTAATGCACCAAACCTGTCTTTATAATTAAAGTTTCTCATTGCTGAAATCATTCTTGTGAATCTTTTCTCCACCCTATCTGATGCCTTCACATCCTTCCTTAAGTGCAGTGTCCAGAATTGAATGCAATACTCCAGCTTGAGGCTGATCTAGTGTCTTTTACAAACTTGACATAACCTCCTTGCTTTTAAACTTTATGCCCCTATTCATAAAGCCTCGGATACTGCATGTTTTATTAACTACACTCTCAATCTGTCCTGCCATTTTCAATGACTTAGACACATATATACCCAGATCCCTCTGCTTCTGCACCCCTTTAGAATTGTACCCTTTCTTTTATATAGTCTCTCCACATTCTTCCTACCAAATTAATTCCTTCATGTTTCTCTGCATTGAAATTCATCTGCCACTTTTCCACTCATTCCACCAACTTGTCTATGTCTTTTTGAAGTTATACACATTCCTCCTCGCAACTCAAAATGCTACAAGCTTTGTATTATCCACAAGTGTTGAAATTGTGCCCTGTAGCCAAGGTCTAGGTCACTAATTTATATATCAGAAAGAGCAAAGTCCCAACAATGAACCCTGGGGAACTCCACCAAAAACCTTCATCCAGCCTGCAAAACATCCCCTAACCACTACTCCCTGCTTCCTGCCTCTCAGCCAATTCCATACACATGTTTCTGATGTTCCTTTTATTGCATGAGCTATAACTTTGCTCAGAAGTCTGTTGTGTAGATTTGTTTCAAACGTAATTTGGAAGTTTGGAACCCTCTGGTTCCTTTCAAAAAGCTCTAGCAAGCGAGTAAAACACGATTTTTCCCTTGAGGGGTCCTTGCTGGATTTCCTTAATTAACCCACATTTGTCCATGTGACTATTAACTTTGTCCTGAATTATTATTTCTGGAAGTGTTCTCACCACCAAACCTAAACTGGCTGGCCTATTGTTGATGGACAAATGTCATTTATGCCAATGTGGACCCCGACTGCTGACAGTTCACTCTCCCCCCTCAAGGTGCTCTGTAATCGTTCAGTGACATCCTTGATCCTAGTTCAGGAAGGCAACACATGATCCTGGATTCACATCTGTGGTCACAGAAATGCCTACCTATTCCCCTGACTATTGAATTACCTATCAGTACAGCCTTGCAGTCTTCCTTGTACCTCACTGTACAGCTAAGTCATCCATGATACCATGGATTTGGTTTTGGCAGCACTCGCCTGACAAATGACTCATTTATCAGTACTCAGAACTAAATATTGGTTGGAGAGTGGGATGAACTCAGAGGACCCCTGAACTATCTGCCCATTAATTTTTAATTATCTGATGGTCAGCTTTTCTCCTTCTCCCTACATTCCCATAAACCATGGGATGACCACATCTTTAAACAGACTATCCACAATGCTCAAAAACCTCACAAATGCTTCGCAGTGACATCCACTGCAGCTTCTGTTCCAAAACACAGAGCGCAAGCTGCTGCAACTGACAACACTTGCTCCACAGAGGACATGGAAAGCACAGTTGAGTTCTCACATAGCACAGAACATGCACTCTGATGATTGGAGCAGCCCTGACATACTTCTATTTATTAATTAATATCCTTTTTTACTACTAATAAACCTTACTGTTCATAGTAAACCATACATACAAATACAAATAAACCTTACTGACAATGGATATTAGTAATTTGGTTGTACAAAATGTAAGTGTTGATGAAAATAGAGACATGCAGTTGAAGTTTTTCATCTTTCTCTCAACAAAACCTACATGCAAGAATACCAATAGTAAAGGGCCAACAATTTATACTGCATGAGAACTCTTCTCATGCAGTATAAATAGTTTCCTTTACTATGTTGGCATTGTTGGCTGGGCCAACATTTATTGCCCATCCTTAATTGCCCTTGAACTGATTGACTTGCTGAGCCATTTAAGAGTCAACCACATAGATGTGGATTTGGACTCACATGTAGGCCAGACCAGGTAAGGATGGCAGATTTCCTTCCCTAAAGGACATGAGTGAACCAGATGGGGTTTTACAATGGTTTCTTGGTCGTCATTTAGACTTTTAATTCCAGTTGTTATTGGATTCAATTTCACCACCTGCCATGGCAGAATTGAAACCAGGGTGCCCAGAGCCTTAACCCTGGTCTTTGGATTACTAGCCCAGTGCCAACACCATCATGCCACTGCCTCCCCCTGATAACTCTTCAAAGTAACAAATTGTTACCTTTTGTTTCAGAATAAAGTCAATAAAACCTCTACTCATGTCAGTTATATTTCCTTACACATGATAAGAGTTAGGAGCATAACAAATTAATCTATCTGAATGAAAAAAATTGAGGAAAGCAGAATCCAAATTAAGAGTAAATCATTATATCTTGAGTACTAGATGCACTTGCATAATTTTTCACATCTTACATGCTCATATAATTAATGCACAATTTATGTAGATAAAAACACAGGAGAGAATCTATCGGCCAAAGTGTAAAACTGTAAATGAACCAGAGGAACAGCGAAAATTAAATGGTTAGAGACTTGGGCAGAGAGATAGCAGATGGAGCTTAATCCAGACAAATGTGAGGTAATACATTTTAGAAGGTCTAACACAGATGGGAAATATATAGTAAATGGCAGAACCCTTAAAGGTATTGATAGGCAAGAGGATCTGGGTGTACAGGTGCACAGGTCACTGAAAGTGGCAACGCAGGTGGAGAAGGTAGTTAAGAATGCATATGGCATGCTTGCCTTCATCGGTCGGGGCATTGAGTTTAAAAATTGGTAAGTCATGTTGCAGCTTTATAGAACCTTAGCTAGGCCGCACTTGGAATATAGTGTTCAATTCTGGTCGCCACACTACCAGAAGGATGTGGAGGCTTTGGAGAGGGTACAGAAAAGATTTACCAGTATGTTGCCTGGTATGGAGGGCATTAATTATGAAGAGAGGTTGGAGAAACTTGGTTTGTTCTCACTGGAATGGCAGAGATTGAGTGGCGACCTGATAGAAGCCTACAAGATTATGAGGGGCATGGACAGAGTGGATAGTCAGAAGCTTTTTTCACAGGGTGGAAGAGTCAATTACCAGGGGGCATAGGTTTAAGGTGAGAGGGACAAGGTTTAAAGGAGATGTATGAGGCAAGTTTTTTTACACAGAGCATGGTGGGTGCCTGGAACTGGCTGCCGGGGGAGGTAGTGGAGGCAGATATGATAGTGACTTTTAAGGGGCGTCTGGACAAATACATGAATAGGATGGGAATAGAGGGATATGGTCCCTGGAAGGGTAGGAAGTTTTAGTTCAGACGGGCAGCATGGTCGGTGCAGGTTTGGAGGGTCGGAGGGCCTGTTCCTGTGCTGTAATTTTCTTTGTTCTTTGTTTGTATGCATAAGTATTTAAAAATGGTTAGACAAATTGATTCGCTCATGAAATAAGTATCTGAGATCCTTGATTTTAGAAATGGCCATTTTCCAGTCCCAACTGCAGGAACAGTTCCATCAGCAGCTACTGTACAGAACTGCAGTGATTTAAAAAAAAAAAATTGCATCTTCAAATAGCATGTAAAAGACACTTTAAGGCAGAATTATTGGACACAAAACAATCAAATACAACCTAATAACCAAATGTTTGGCCTTGGACCTGAAATCTTGTTCCTCTCTCCACAGATACTGCCCAACCTGCTGAATATTTCCAGCATTTTCTATTCTTACTTAGATTTCAAATATCGACAGTATTTTGCTTTTGTAACCAAAGGGAACATTTTGCATCCAAAAAACATACAAATTGAGGTCTAATCTCATCCTCTGGTATCTTTTGATCGACCGTTATTTGTTTATTTCTGTTAAAAATAGTACATTCTCATGATTTGCTTTTTCAAATTCATGCACAGATTCTATGTTGTGGGGGAAAAAAGGCACTTACCATGACTGAAGCAAGGAAATATCTTCTCCTGGTTACTTTGGTTTATGTTTATGTCACACAGTACAAACAGCTTTCTGCAAGGCACTCAAATAAGTGACAACTAATTCTTTATTTATAGTTTCAGTCCAATACAATTTATTCATTTCAGTAAAAGCACACAATTACAAGCATAAATAATGACCATTATCATAAAAATAAAAGGAAAAACAGATTTTGTATGTTGTGACACACATGTCCACAATGTCAACCATTGTAGTTTATCTGCAGATTACATAGCAGAGGACATTGGTTCGCCATTACACTGTCCCAAGAGGGAAAACACATTATAAAATGCTGCAAAAGATACTCCATATTTCTTCTTCTTCATTTGTTTCCAGCTCCTAAAAACAAGGGAAACTTCATTCAGTCTCTTCGTAACTTCCATCCAAACCTTTAACTTGGAAATGAAAGGACTGCAGTTTAAGCTTGAAAGGTGTTCAGCCCCTTTATCTGAATTCTCTGCAGCAGGAACCCCAGAATAAAAGGGCAAAGTTCCCCATATTCCTGGTTACTTTGGTTTATGTTTATGTCACACAGTACAAACAGCTTTCTGCAAGGCACTCAAATAAGTGACAAATAATTCTTTATTTATGGTTTTGGTCCAATACAATTTATTCATTTCAGTAAAAGCACACAATTACAAGCATAATTAATGAACATTATCATAAAAATAAAAGGAAAAACAGATTTTGTATGTTGTGACACACGTCCACAATGTCGACTATTGTGTTGCAAGTAGATTTTTTTCTTATTTGTTCTTGAGGTGTGGGCAACATTGGAAAGGCTGCATATATAGCACTCAGAAGATGGTAGTGGGCCTGTTCCTTGAACTATTATAGCCCTCATAGAACCGTACAGTTCAGAACGAGGCCATTCGGCGCATTGTGTCTGCCCCACACTCTGACAGAGCATCTTATCCAGGCCCACCTCTCTGTCCTACCGCAGTAACATCCACAGAGTTATCCAGCTAATCCCCTAACCTACACATCTTTGGACACTAAGGGGCAACTTAACATGGCCAATGCACCTACCTGTACATCTTTGGACTGTGGGAGGAAGTCGGAGTGCCCAGAGGAAACCCACGCAGACACGGGGAGAAAATGCAAACTCCGCACAGTCACCCCAAGGCTGGAATTGAACCCGGGTCCCTGGTGCTGTGAGCCAGCACTGCTAAGCACTGTGTCACCATTGCGCCATTGTGCTACATGTTGATACTACTCCCAAATAGTGTTATGTAGGGATCCAAGATATTGTCCTTGGATAAAAAATTAGTTTTATTGCTGAAACTCACTCAGACAAAGATCCAGAAATTGTTAACATAAGATTTAAAATGTACAAATATGTCTAATGACCCACTAATGCAAAAATAATGTGCACACACCTCCCATGCAAGAAAAAAAAAACTCAGCAGAGTATCAGATTGCTGAAAAAAGAGACGTTGAGGCTCTGGTCTTGCACTCAGGTCGCTTCACAAGAATACCAGAATAAGAGGAAAATAGCAATTTATACTGTATGGGAAATATATGCTGCTTGCTTGGCATATGGACTCTGATTAATAGAGGCATTGCCATGGAGAGTGCACCAGCTGATGGTGACTGATAGATAACTGCCAAGCATTGTTTGAAATTTAAACTAGGCAGCTTGACCCTAATTGGTCCAGGCATTAACCTGGGGGATGAATCAGTGCTGAAGCATAAATATCTCTGGCTTCCTTAAATGGCACAGTAAGAAGTCTCACAACACCAGGTTAAAGTCCAACAGGTTTATTTGGTAGCAAATACCATAAGCTTTCGGAGCACAGCTCCTTCGTCAGATGGAGTGGTTATCTGTTCTCAAACAGTGCAAACAGACACAGAAATCAAATTACAGAATACTGATTAGAATGCAAACCTCTACAGCCAGCCAGGTCTTAAATGTACAGACAATGTGGGTGGAGGGAGCATTCAATACAGGTTAAAGAGATGTGTATTGTCTCCAGACAGAACAGCTAGTGAAATTCTGCAAGCCCAGGAGGCAAGCTGTGGGGGTTACTGATAATGTGACATAAATCCAACATCCCGGTTTAGGCCGTCCTCATGTGTGCGGAACTTGGCTATCAGTTCCTTAAATGGAACATTGGTGAATAGGCTAGCAATGTCAAAAGAGTGCATGGTCACAGCATTGCTAGTGATATGCAAATCCTGTATTCGCTTGACAAATATGAAGGAATCTTTCACCATGTATGTGGAAAACTTGCTCATAACTAATTGTAACAGTTCACCCAACCATTTGGCCAAGAACTGGTTATAGATAAGATAGGACATAATGGCTCATCACTTTTGTGTCCCTTGAGCAACCCATACAAATGCAGACGCAGCAAGACATGAGGGTGAGTCCTGTTAATAAAATCACGTGGCAGCTCATCACTCTTTTACATGTCCAGCAAGCATTTTTTATAATTTACTCTTGAGTAAAGCTGTCCAGTCATATTGAGCAGCAGGTCCAGTGGATGTAAATTTGGACTAGTCACTTTTAAAAAGTACGTAGTCTGCCACAGATTACCCTGAAAGGACAAGGTATTTCAAAGACTTGAACACCAAGTGATGCTAGCTGCTTCATGCTGCTACTATGCAGTAGCAACATGAGTGGTATTCACCACTCACAGGATGCTGCCATCAAACCAAAAAGCTGTTCTGCCTATCACACAAATGAGTAATGTGGTATATGAATTTCAGTGCCAGTGTGATGCCAGGTATGTAGGCGGTATGTGCCAAAGACTGGCCGTTCATATCAAACAGCATGTCCCAGCCGCCATTTGCAATGGGCAAGGTACAGACTGGATCCAACCGCGCATGCAAAACTCAAAACACAGTGTCCAACATTAGATGTGATTCTGTGACTGGGCAACATTTGCTAAATCATCCTCATCCAAAATTATGTTGACATCCAATTTAAGATTGTCATTCAGGCTCGCAGTGTGACACATTTACGTGTCCTGGAAGCTACATATATTAATACACAGGGCCCTGTTCCCCACAGGCAGAAATAACATATACACACATTGCACCTGTTTCTGCTAAACTACCTAAGTGATAGCCATTTGCGGATCCATTCGCCAGGGCAATGCCTGGACCAATCAGGGTCAAGAGGCCTAGTTTAAATTTCAAACATTGCTTGGCAGTTACCTGTCAGTCACCATCAACTGGTGCATTCTCCATGGAAATTCCTCTACCATTCAGAATCCACTTGCCAAACCAATCAGCATTCTCTTCTCACATAGTATAAATTGTTTTCCTCTTATACTGGTATTCTTGCAAAATGCCCTGATGACTGCAAGATGAGAAGCTTTGACATGCCTCTTTTTTCAGCAATATTCAGGTTCTGTACAACCAAATGACTAAGAGTATCAGATCTTAAAACTTGGCCAAATAAAAAATTAGAAGAATATTCGGAGATTGTCCAGATGCTTGTTTACAGCTAAGGGTCACTTTCCACTGTAGCTGCTGGTACTTAGGTTTCTCACTGGAACAGTTGTGCCTCATTAATTGTCTTTTTTCTTGGAGACAGTGGTGTTGACTTAGAATCCTCCTTCAAGAACTTTTGGTTTGCAGAAATGATGTCTTCTGGTGGGCTTTCAAGTCACAAACAGGTCAACTTTGATGAGGGATATTTCAGAGAACGAAACAGAGCTAAGACTTTTGCCCCTTCTATCCTTGTGGCAGTCTGTCCCTGGCCGTTAGTTCAAATCCAGGATCTTTTACACCCAAGAGTTGGATCACTGGTTTCAATCTGGGTTTATATCAGCCACTTTGTGTGATTCTCTGGCTTCCCTTCAGCCATTGGCTGGCAGTGGGAACCTCTTGTCCCGTCACTATTAATGTGAGTTCCCAATGAAGCTACCCCACGCCACCAGGAAACCCACGGCAGGCGGTATGCAGCCGGCAGGGCCAGAGAACCCCGCCAGTGTGAATGGTGGGAAAATTCAGGCCACTGTCTCTGAGAGTTCTTTTGTTTCTATGAAGCAGTTTGTGAACTTTATAAACATGAGCTGGTGTGGGCCAGAATCTTTTGTTTAGCAAAAGCATTTGTTAAAGTTCTCCCTAAATACAGATATATTTTATATTAATATATATATGTATCTATGCTGATGACATTATAAATGGATATTCTATATTGCACATCTTTTTAACTGTTTATATATCTGGTGCAACAGCTGTGGCCTAAGCAGCAGCCATCAACAGAAAATTGGGCTTTTTGTACTTTTAAAATTTGTCCCTATGGAGCTGGGAGGAGAGAAAAAGATTCCCTCACCATTGCCTTTCATTCCAGAAGGAAAACATTGAGCTTTTAACCTAACTACATTGCCCAATAATCTGAGAATAGGAACCACCCTGTGGCTCTTCTTTGAACCCTTTCCACTGTTGCGATTTTCTGGCCAACAATGGTTTTCTTTGAAATGTTATAATATACAACCCATCAAACAATGTTGCCTAATCAAAGCACTTGTTTTACATTGCCAGACGTCAATGTATTACTTTGGACTAATTACACAGGCCCAGCAGAGGGATTGTGTTGCATTTTGCAAACAGCTTGCAATCAACTGACCTTGCTTGAGTTGTGAGGTCAGTTTGTTTAAATACACTGAATGTATTCCCCACACCCATTGGCCCAGGTACACAGAATGTAAGAGAATTTCTGGTGAGTTCTGTCGCTCTTAAAAGGCTATTTCATGCATTCAAAGGGGGGATGCCTCGGGCACCTGGGCAAGTCAAAATTTGATGATGCTCTCTTTGGGATACTGCTTTTGTAGTTTCTATTCAGAGGAACATAGGAATTAGGAGCAGAAGTAGGCAAATTCAACCCTTCGAGCCTGTTCCGCCATTCAATCAGATCATGGCCGATTTCTCCTTGGTCTCTAATCCACCTCCCCTCATGTTCCCCATCTCCCTTTGTCCCTTTTTTATTAGAAAGGTTTAAGGGGAGAGATACAGAAGTGTCCAGAGGAGCAATCTTTTCACACAGAGGATTCAGACTCCACCGTGCCATGGGGCAGCGAGTTCCACAAGTTCACCACCCTCTGCAAGAAGTTGTTCCTCCTCATCTCAGTTTAAAATCTACCACCTCTCAACTGTGACCTCTTGTTCGAGATTGCTGCATAAGAGGAAACATTTGGTCTACATTTACCTTATCAATCCCTTTTAAAATTTTATATGCCTCAATCAGATCCCCTCTCATCCATATAAGCCCAAACTGTTTAATCTCTCCTCATATGTCAACACTTTCATCTCCGGAATCAATCAATCATGACCCATAGCAACATGTCAATCAGATCCAGTCTCTAATATATGTCAAGAAAGTTCTAGAAATAATGCAGTTTCTCATAAATCATAAGAGCAAAGGAAATAAGTTTGCAGATGACACCAATATTGGTGGCATAGTGGACAGTGAAGAAGGTTATCTAGGATTGCAACAGGATCTTGATCATTTGGGCCAGTGGGCTGACAAATGGCAGATGGAGTTTAATTTAGATAAATGCAAGGTGATGCATTTTGGTAGATTGAACCAGGGCAGGACTTACTCAGTTAATGGTAGGACATTGGGGAGAGTTACAGAACAAAGAGATCTAGGGGTACAGGTTCATAGCTCCTTGAAAGTGGAAGCACAGGTGGACAGAGTGGTGAAGAAGGCATTCGGCATGCTTGGTTTCATTGGTCAGAACATTGAATACAGGAGTTGGGACATCTTGTTGAAGTTGTACAAGACATTGGTAAGGCCACACTTGGAATACTGTGTATAGTTCTGGTCACCCTATTATAGAAGGGATATTATTAAACTAGAAAGAGTGCAGAAAAGATTTTCTAGGATGCTACTGGGACTTGTTGGTTAGCGTTATAAGGAGAGGCTGGATAGACTGGGAGTTTTTTCTCTGGAGCATAGGAGGCTTAGAGGTGATCTTATAGAGGTCTATAAAATAATGAGGAGCATAGATCAGCAAGACAGTCAATATTTTTTCCCAAAGGTAGGGGAGTCCAAAACTAGAGGGCATAGGTTTAAGGTGAGAGGAGAGAGATACAAAAGTGTCCAGAGGAGAAATTTTTTCACACAGAGGGTAGTGAGTGTCTGGAACAAGCTGCCAGAGGTAGTAGTAGAGGTGGGTACAATTTTATCTTTTAAAAAGCTTTTCGACAGTTACAAGGGTAAGGTGGGTATAGAGGGATATGGGCCAAATGCGGGCAAATGGGACTAGCTTAGTGGTTAAAAAAGGGGTGGCATGGACAAGTTGGGCCAAAGGGCCTGCTTCCATGCTGTAAACCTCTATAACTCTATGGGGGCGATTTTACCATTTTGATTCTAGGTGCTGAATCTGGACGCAATTCAGATCCGACTTGGAAACCTGTTCTCAGGCGCCCCCATACGCACTTAGCCTGAAAAAAAATCGTGATCTGAAGCGTGCTGTGGGCGGGGCTTATCACGCCCGAAACGCTGCTGCTCCGATCAGAGCTTTGAACTATGCATGCGCAATGAAAAAAAATTTGAAAAGTACTTCCCTGTCACATTGCGCCCAGGCTGCAAAAAGTGGATAAAGCGGCCTGGGAGCAATGGCCCCCACAGACATTGCCCCACTTCCACAACATAACTGTCCCCCTTATCTATCCACCCCCCTACCCAGACAGATTGCCCGCAGAGTGGCAGCAGATGCCCCCTGCCCCTGCCCCCCCACCCACCCAACCAGAGATCCAACTAGCCCGCCTCCCTCCTCCTCCTTCCCCCCCCACCAAAGATTGATCTGACCTCCCTCTTCCCCCCCCCCCCCCACCAGAGAATGATCAGGTCTCCCTCCTCCCCTTCCCCACCAGAGAGCGATCTGGCCCTCCTCCTCCACCCCTCTTCCCCCCCCCCCCCCCCAAACCAGAGAACAATCTGACCCTCCCTCCTCCCCCCCCAACCAGAGAACGATCTGGCCCTCCCTCCCCCCGCCCACCAGAGAATGATCGGGCCTCCCTCCTACCCCCTCACCAGAGATACATCTGACGCGCCTCCTCCTCCCACCCCCCATCAGAGAATGATCTGGCCTGCCTCCCTCCCCTTCTCCCAACACCGATCTGAGTTAGAGAACCACCGGAAGCTCTGAACTTACCTTTTCGGAAACTGGAGGGCCCGAAACAGACCTTTGCCGAGCATGTCTGTTTCACATCGAACCTGGAGGGGCAACGCGATGGTAACGGGTGAAATGCCGGTAAGATTGGGCGTCCAGCTCATTAAGTCAATTTAAATGCATGCAAATGCATTTAAAATGATGTTGCGCCCATTTTGGGCGCGGTTCCAATTGCGGTTGTTTTCGGGCCTTGGTAAAGTGGGAAGCTGCGCGGATGCGGGCGCGGATCACGCTATTCGCCTCACACCCAACTTTACCAAGTTTTTGCGCCTGAAAACGGGCACAACGCAATGGTAAAATTGGGTCCTATGACTCTAAAAGATGTTGAAGACGGCAAAGGTTACCAGAGTTCCTATGCAGCATGTGCTCACACTTCAGACTATGGCCTCCTTCTGCACTGTACGGATTCTATGATTTAGTTAACACAAGACTTAAATATCTATTTATTGCAGCTTTAATAATGCATCATGTAAAGCTCTCAAGCAGCCTAATAGCATTTTGTTCTGTACGTGTTCATGTCCATATTGCTGCATTCAGATTTTGTTCCTGGCACACAATTAGCATTGTACTATTGCCACATGAACCTTTCCAGATGGATTCAGCCAACACACTGTAAACACATACTGCATGTTCTTGGACACTCAACATGCATGCTGAACATTCAGATCGTGTTGTCTCTCATCTTCTCAATCTTAATAAAAACATGTTTAAACTCTTTTACAGGAGTTTTGTTCCCACAAGTGCGGTCAAATCAGAGCCTCAAATAGGCCGATATTTGACATTAAAAGTAACAGTGAGACTAGCAGCTGTGCTACGTGAGTACCTCACCAACAGATTAACCATTGAAATTCAAGAGTATGGAGTCGTTGAGTTACCCTCCAAACGGGCCAAGAAAAGTCAGGGGAGCAGTATTCCAGTGTAAGAGCATTTTTTAATGATGTGACAAGTCTTATTACTAAACAATCTCACTGGTACAATTT
The DNA here is from genome assembly GCF_964213995.1 of Mustelus asterias. NCBI lineage: Eukaryota > Metazoa > Chordata > Chondrichthyes > Carcharhiniformes > Triakidae > Mustelus > Mustelus asterias. The sequence continues at coordinate 35,629,354 of NC_135815.1, read as the reverse complement.
TGCAAATGTGGAGTCTGATGCTTTCAGAATGTAATTTTTGTTTGAGATTTTAAAAAGTTAAAAATTAAAGTTTTTTTTTTACTTATTTGTCCCATTTCTCTTTCTCTCTTAATCCCATCCTTTTCTCTCACTTTATTCCATTCTCTCTGCATGGTTTTACGATGAATTAAATATTCTAATTAACACGTCCTGGTTTAGGCAGCTGCTTCTGCTGGTTAAAAAGCCATGCTGTTATTTGTCACACTTACACATGTCACAGATTCTCTCTGGAGGGTACCTGTGCTGGCTTAGTCTCCTGATGTTAGTAAGTTGCTGATCAAAAGTCAGTGTGAAGATGTAAGTGTAGTAATTGGTGAGCACCATTCCTTCACTGCTGACTGTATGAGCAAGAATGAATTGAATTGAATTACTATTGTCACGTGTATTGACATACAGTGAAAAGTATTGTTTCATGCCAGCTGTTACAGACAAAACATACCGTTCACAGAGTACACAAAGGAGAAGGAAAGGATAAGGTGCAGGATTTGGTGTTGCAGTTACGGACAGGGTGAAGAAAAAGATCAGCTTAATATATGATTGGACCATTCAAAAGTCTGATGGCAGCAGGGAAGAAACTGTTCTTGAGTCGGTTGGAACGTGTTTTCAGACTTCTGTATCTTTTTCCCAATGGAAGAAGGTGGAACAGAGTATGTCTCGGATGCGTGGGGTCTTTGATTATGCTGGCTGCTTTTCCAAGGCAGCGGGAAGTGTAGACAGAGTCAATGGATGGGAGGTTGGTTTGCATGATGGACTGGGCTACACAACCCTTGGAGGCTGGTTTGCGTGATGGACTGGGCTACACAACTCTTGGAGGCTGATTTGTGTGATGGACTGGGCTACACAACCTTTTGTAGTTTCTTGCAGTCTTGGTCAGAGCAGGAGTCATACCAAGCTGTTATGCAACCGGAAAGGATGCTTTCTATGAAGGGTGAGGGCTAGAGGGCTGTTCTATACTTTATTGAATATTTTTTGACTTTGACATAGTTTCAGTACATCCAGGTAGCCCAGTTCCCCTCTGCATCCGGCAACCTCCGAATTCTTTCCAAAGTCATCTGCCACATTTCCCATTTTCACCTGCGTCCCGGACCGGAAATCTGACCTTCCGGGGCATTTTCTCCTGAGTTACTTTTGTGGGGCCAGGAATTGTCTTGACTCTGCATTCCCAACCTGGCAGTGACAATTCAGGCCTAAGTTTTCACGCTTTCAACGAGCGAACTAACAAACTTAATATACAACTCTCCTACAATGCCAATAGAGATGCAACTGGCCCTGTTATTGTGGTTCCTTTAATGAGGCAGAAGGGGTAAATACCAGCCTGCCATTTCCTCTGACAATGTTTGCTTGCTGCCCTGCAAAATCTGTTCCGATGGTTCGCCACCGAACCTCCATTGAAACCACAATGCTGCTTTCTACATGAGAATCAAACCCCAATATCTTCTCGCCCACTTTAACCAGTGATAGAAGGAAATCATTGTCACATTGAGTATTCAGGGTTAATTGGCTGAGAAGACGGAGCCTCAGCTGCCAGGGGAACGGATCAGAAAATTGCAGCCATGATTTCCATCTGTTCATTTTAAAGTAAGGTCAGAATAGCAGAGGGCCTGCACATTCAGATTCTCAATACGTGCTGCTGGCATCCAAATTTCTGCCCCAAGCTCAGAAGAAAATTATTTTAAATAATCCTTTAATGCATAACTAACGAGGAGTCATTAAATTAAGTTTTGTTTGAATATTCCACAGCTGTATGTGGAAATGCTGATCATGTGCTACAATCCAAAGATGGGAATGTTCAGGTCAAATCCCTCCTTTCAAAAGCACAAACGCACAGATTAATTCATCATTCATCTCATTGTTCTTTGTCAGACCTGGCCATGTTCGTCTACTTTACAACATGGAATTGCAAAGTGAAGGCTTTTTGTACATATATATAAAAAGCAAGAGGGTAACCAGGGAGAGGGTTGGCCCACTCAAGGACAGAGGAGCGGCACGGTAGCACAGTGACCCGGGTTCGATTCCCGGCTTGGGTCATTGTCTGTGTGGAGTTTGCACATTCTCCTCGTGTCTGCGTGGGTTTCCTCCGGGTGCTCCGGTTTCCTCCCACAGTCCAAAGATGTGCAGGTTAGGTTGATTGGCCATGCTAAAACTGCCCCTTAGTGTCCTGAGATGTGTAGGTTAGAGGGATTAGTGGGTAAATATGTAGGGATATGGGGGTAGGGCCTGGGTGGGATTGTGGTCGGTGCAGACTCGATGGGCCAAATGGCCTCTTTCTGCACTGTAGGGTTTCTATGTTTCTATGAGGAGGGAATCTATGCGTGGAGCCAGAGGAAATGGGCAAGTTTTAAATGAGTACTTTGCGTCAATATTCACCAAAGCGAAGGACTTGGTGGATGATGAATCTGGGAAAGGGTGTGTAGGTAGTTTGAGTCATGTTGAGATCAAAAAGGAGGTGGTTTTGGGGTTCTTGAGAAACATTAAGGTAGACAAGTCCCAGGGCCTGATGGGATATGCCGCAGAATACTGAGAGAGGCAAGGGAGGAAATTGCTGCGGCCTTGAGAGAAATCTTTGTATCCTCACTGGCTACAGGGGAGGTCATGATGTGGAGATGCCAGTGTTGGACTGGGGTAAGCACAGTAAGAAGTCTCACAACACCAGGTTAAAGTCCAACAGGTTTATTTGGTAGCACAAGCCACTAGCTTTCGGAGCACTGCTCCAAAAGCTTGTGGCTTGTGCTACCAAATAAATCTGTTGGACTTTAACCTGGTGTTGTGAGACTTCTTACAGGGGGGGTCCAGAGGATTGGAGAATAGCCAATGATGTTGCTTTGTTTAAGAAGGGTAGCAAGAATAATCCAGTTAATTACAGGCCGGTGGGCCTGATGTCAGTGGTAGGGAAATTGTTGGAGAGGATTCTTCGAGGCATGATTTACTCTGACTTGGAAATAAGTGGACATATTAATGAGAGACAACATGGTTTTGTGAAGGGGAGGTCGTGTCTCACCAACTTGATCGAGTTTTTTGAGGAAGTGACGAAGATGATTGATGAGGGTAGGGCAGTGGATGTTGTCTACATGGACTTCAATAAGGCCTTTGACAAGGTCCCTCATGGCAAATTGGTGCAGAAGGTGAAGTCACAAGGGATCAGAGGTGAGCTGGCAAGTTGGATACAGAACTGGCTCAGTCATAGAAGACAGAGGGTAGCAGTGGAAGTGTGCATTTCTGAATGGAGGGCTCTAACAAGTGGTGTTCCTCAGGGCTCAGTGCTGGGACCTTTGCTATTTGTAATATATATAAATGATTTGGAAGAAAATGTAACTGGTTTGATTAGTAAGTTTGCGGATGACACAAAGGTTGGTGGATTTGCAGTTAGCGATGAGGACCATCAGAGGATACAGCAGGATATAGATCGGTTGGAGACTTGGGTGGAGAGATGGCAGATGGAGTTTAATCTGAACAAATGTGAGGTAATGCATTTTGGAAGGTCTAATACAAATAGGAAATATACAGTAAATGGCAGAACCCTTAAGAGTATTGATAGGCAAACGGATCTGGGTGTACAGGTACACAGGTTACTGAAAGTGGCAATGCAGGTGGAGAAAGTAATCAAGAAGGCATACGGCATGCTTGCCTTCATCGGCTGGGGCATTGAGTTTAAAAATTGGCAAGTCACGTTGCAGCTTTATAGAACCTTAGTTAGGCCACACTTGGAATATAGTGTTCAATTTTGGTCGCCACACTACCAGAAAGATGTGGAGGCTTTGGAGAGGGTATAGAAAAGATTAACCAAGATGTTGCCTGGTATGGAGGGCATTAGCTATGAGGAGAGGTTGGAGAAACTTTGTTTGTTCTCACTGGAACAATGGAGGTTGAGTGGCGACCTGATAGAAGTCTACAAGATTATGAGGGGCATGGACAAAGTGGATAGTCAGAAGCTTTTTCCCAGGGTGGAAGAGTCAATTACTAGGAAGCATAGGTTTAAGATGCGAGGGGCAAGGTTTAAAGGAGATGTACGAGGCAAGTCTTTTACACAGAAGGTGGTGGGTGCCTGCAACTCGCTGCTGGGGAAGGTAGTGGAAGCAGATACGATAGTGAGTTTTAAGGGGCGTCTGGACATGAATAGGATGGGAATAGAGGAATATGGTTCTCGGAAGGGTCGGGGGTTTTAGTTCAGTTGGGCAGCATGGTCAATGCAGGCTTGGAGGGCCGAAGGGCCTGTTCCTGTGCTGTAATTTTCTTTGTTCTTTTTTGTTCTTTGAATTATTTACGTGAGGAGCAGAGAGACTGATTTGGTGTTGGGTACATACCAACAACTTCTTTCTTTTTTCCGTAAAATGATATTTGTAAAATGATATATGGAGATGCTGGCATTGGACAGGGCTGGGCACAGTAAGAAGTCTCGCAACACCCGGTTAAAGTCCAACAAGTTTGTTTGGAATCACCAGCTTTCCGAAACCGGCGATTCCATTGCTCCTTCGTAAAGCTCGTGATTCAAAATTAACATGTTGGACTTTAACCCGGTGTTGTGGGATATGGGTACGATGGGTATAGAGGGATATGGGCCAAATGCGGGCAATTGGGATTAGCTTAGGGGTTTTAAAAAAAAAGGGCGGCATGGACACGTTGGGCCGAAGGGCCCGTTTCCATGCTGTAAACCTCTATGACTCTATGACTTCTTACTGTGATATTTGTAACAACAGACAATTCTTCAGATATTTTACACAAAAATTGCGAATTAGTTCAGTGGAAGTCACTCACTAGCCATCCAAAATAATAAAGGGGATGTAATTGCAATTTTATTCACATTTCCAATGTATACTTAGGGCACTGGTTGTGCTGAAGGAAAAACAATAATGCAAAATCAATGTTGTAATGATTTGTTATTTTGATCCTTGCTGATTTTGTAAGCGAGGGGCAAACAAAGATCTGCCAAAAACCCTTGTTAGAAAAGTTAAGACTGTCGGAAAACTATCATGTTCTGATAGTAATAAGAGCAAGTCGGCCACCCTGAAGTACAAAGCTTTGTTTAAACATTTTACAGAAATGTAAACAGTAGCGCTGTTTAACTGAAACGCAAATATGTCACAGAAACATTACCAAATGACTCTTCAATACTTCTCTGCCAACAGAAAAGTTTATACCAACGAAGAAAAATGATGATTGTCTGCTCAACTAAGTGGCAATACCAAGAATCTCAGTGCATCCCAGAAATACACCATTTAAAATGTATTAATATCCAAGTTCATTTGCACAGAAGACAGTTCTCATAAAACACAGTGCATCATAAATTAAAACTGAATGCATTTTCTGTCACTGGAATCTTATAAACACTGTGGCCAAACAGTCAATCTGAATGAGCCTGCTGCATTTAGAACGGAACGGAGATTTCTACAAAGTAGACATATCTCTCAGACACACCCAGCTTCTTAAGTAGTAAACTCCACAGCTACCACAGTGATTTGCACTGTGGTCATTCCTTTAAACCAAAAGTTATTAAGAGCAGTAATATCTAATTGTAGATCCGTGGGGCTCATATTGTTTCTTCGATATTCCTCAATGTTTCTTATCTTATGCGGGCGGCACGGTGACACAGTGGTTAGCACTGCTACCTCACAGCGCCAGGGGCCTGGATTCAATTCCGGCCTCAGGTCACTGTCTATGTGGAGTTTGCACATTCTCCCCGTGTCTGCGTGGGTTTCCTCCCACTGTCCAATGATGTGCGGGTAGGTTGATAGGCCATGTTCGATTGATTCTGGTGTCAGGGGCATTGGCAGCATAAATGTGTGGGGTTACAGGATTAGGGCCTGGGTGGGATTGTGGTTGGTGCAAACTCGATGGGCCAAATGCCCTCCTTCTGCACTGTAGGGATTCTATGATTCTATGCCAAATGTATCTGATAATTGTATATAGTCTATTGATTTGTTCGAATAGTTCAGAGTCACTGTTGACTATTGCACTGGTGTAAGTAGAGAAACATGGAGTAGAAAATCTGAAACTCTACCCAGTTTAGCGCCCGGCAACCATTCTCTGCCACGTACATCAAATTGTGTAAAAGGTTCCAGCTTCATCAAAGGTTAATGCTCTGCTGCATTGCTCTTTTAAACTAAAGACTATTGTCTTCATGTCCCTAGACTTGTAAGTGAAGAGGGAATGCAAATGATTATTTGGCCAATATACCTTCTTTATTATCTGCCACCAACAACTCTTTCATCATAACAGCATTTGTCTACAGGATAAATTCAGCAGGTCTGGCAGCATCTGTGGAGAGAGAAACAGAGTTAACGTTTCAAGTCCATAAGACCCTTCTACAGAACTGAAGAGCGATAGAACAACTCTTTGAGTACATTTTTACTCTGTGTATTACCCGCTTCCTTACTAGCTACAAGCACATCTCCACTGTTCCTGAACACAAAAAATAGCAACGAGATCCTCAACATCTGCAGAGCGGCTGTCTTCCAAAGGACGAAGAGCTCCATTTGTAGAACCTAGGTGGTGTTATAGAATCATAGAGTCCTACAGTGCAGAAGGAGGCTATTCGGCCCATTGAGTCTACACCGACCACACTCCCACCCAGGCCCAATCCCCATAAACCCATGCTTTTACGGCATGGTGGCACAGTGGTTAATACTGCTGCCTCACAGCGCCAGGGTCCCAGGTTCGATTCCTGGCTTGGGTGACTGCTGTGCGGAGTTTGCACGTTCTCCCAGTGTCTGCGTGTGTTTCCTCTGGGTGCTCCAGTTTCCCCCCTGAGGTCTGAAAGACGTGCTGGTTAGGTGCATTGACCCGAACAGGAGTGTGGCAACTAGGAAAATTTCACAGTAACTTCATTGCAGTGTTACTTGTGACTACTAAATAAATAAACTTTTTGAAATACTTTTACCCTAGCTAGTTCCCCTGTCACTAATTTACCATGGCCAATCCACCTAACACGCATATGTTTGGACTGCAGGAGGAAACCAAAGCACCCGGAGGAAACCCACGCAGACACGGGGAGAATGTGTTACAAGCTCCTTATACCAATGTAATAACATTTATGAATGGCAAGTGCTTCCATTCCATTTATTTATATGACTAGGAATTACCGGCATTGGACTGGGGTGGGCACTTTAAGTAGTCTCACAACACCAGGTTAAAGTCCAACAGGTTTATTTGGTAGCGCAAGCTTTCGAAGCACTGCTCCTTCATCAGGTGAGTCTTGATGAAGAAGCAGCCCTCTGAAAGCTTGTGCTACCAAATAAACCTGTTGGACTTTAACCTGGTGTTGTGAGACTGATTTACTTGTATGTTATCAGTGCCACCAGAGCTTACATCTCAGAGAGGCTGTGTTGTACGCTTCAAGGTTATGTAATCAGAAGGGAGGGTAGCCATGCAGGTGTCCCAAGAGCAGGATTAATAAAACTAGGAAGCGGATGGTGACAATGAGGCCAAAGCAGAGGAACTGCCAGCTCCATAGCAAAGGTACAGGTGACCACTTTTACTGGAGAATTAAAATCCTCTCCCCACTACAAGAATGATCGTATTCTGATCACCATGAACTGTTGCATTAAATCCAAATAAAGGCCAAATCCTATATGATAGCATGATCCACTGCGACACTAACTGTGGCCCAGTCTTGGTTTCCACTTTGTAGGCTCACTGTTAATTCCACACCAACTCCATTCACATCAGATCTGAGGCCCAGTCAGGGACACACCGTTTGAGCAAAGAGTTGACTGCCCTGAGTCCTGTCCCTATCATTCACTTACAAATCTTAGAACATAGAACATAGAACATTACAGCGCAGAACAGGCCCTTCGGCCCACAATGTTGCACCGACCAGTTAAAAAAAAACTGTGACCCTCCAACCTAAACCAATTTCTTTTCGTCCATGAACCTATCTACGGATCTCTTAAACGCCCCCAAACTAGGCGCATTTACTACTGATGCTGGCAGGGCATTCCAATCCCTCACCACCCTCTGGGTAAAGAACCTACCCCTGACATCGGTTCTATAACTACCCCCCCTCAATTTAAAGCCATGCCCCCTCGTGCTGGATTTCTCCATCAGAGGAAAAAGGCTATCACTATCCACCCTATCTAAACCTCTAATCATCTTATATGTTTCAATAAGATCCCCTCTTAGCCGCCGCCTTTCCAGCGAAAACAATCCCAAATCCCTCAGCCTCTCCTCATAGGATCTCCCCTCCATACCAGGCAACATCCTGGTAAACCTCCTCTGCACCCTCTCCAAAGCCTCCACATCCTTCCTGTAATGTGGGGACCAGAACTGCACACAGTACTCCAAGTGCGGCCGCACCAGAGTTGTGTACAGTTGCAACATAACGCTACGACTCCTAAATTCAATCCCCCTACCAATAAACGCCAAGACACCATATGCCTTCTTAACAACCTTATCTACTTGATTCCCAACTTTCAGGGATCTATGCACACATACACCTAGATCCCTCTGCTCCTCCACACTATTCAAAGTCCTCCCGTTAGCCCTATACTCAACACATCTGTTATTCCTACCAAAGTGAATTACCTCACACTTCTCCGCATTAAACTCCATCCGCCACCTCTCGGCCCAACTTTGCAACCTGTCTAAGTCTTCCTGCAAACTACGACACCCTTCCTCACTGTCTACCACACCACCGACTTTGGTGTCATCAGCAAATTTGCTAATCCACCCAACTATACCCTCATCCAGATCATTAATAAATATTACAAATCTTGATGCCTGAATTTCTACCCCGACACTCCTGTACATTGTTTCCCATTCTGCAGCAAGCAACTTCCCTCATTAGAGGCATTTCTAAAGCATGGTTATAGTGAATATGACCCCAGAAATTACCACAGGACACCACACACCAGGCTGGATTTTATGTGCCCCACTGGGTGTGGATTCGGAGGAGGGTTGGAGGGGATGGAGGGGGAAGCATGTAAACTACGAGGAGTGGGAAGCCTACCACCTTCTCACCCACTACCGAGCTGTCCCCCATAATACCGGGGTTGGGGGAGTGCAAATATCAACAATCTGCCGGTCATATGTAAGTAAACAATGGAGATGAATTGAGTTTGTTTACAAGCCAGTTGATACCAATACGTGGTCTGCACCATTACACTGTTCTTGTGGGCAAACAGCTCAGAGTGGACAGCCCATTCCTTCAAAAACAGCTTATAAAAGACAGGGCAGTGGGGGGAGAGGGCATCCTCTTTGTGTGGGTGCTCTTTGCACATCAGGGGCAACCCCCTGATAGTAGATAGTAGATCCTGGATAGTATATCTAAGGAAGAAGCATATAGATTGGCCAAGAAAAATAATAGGTCTGAGGATTGGGAGCAGTTTAGAATTCAGCGAAGGACTAAGGAATTGATTAAGAAGGGGAAAATACAGTACGAGAGTAAGCTTGCAGGGAACATAAAGACTGACACTAAGAGTTTCTATAGATAGGTGAAGAGAAAGAGGTTGGTGAAGACAAATGTAGGTCCCCGACAGACAGAAACTGGGGAATGTATAATAGGGGACAAAGAAATGGCCAAGCAACTGAATACATACTTTGGTTCTGTCTTCACAAAAGAGGACACAAATCAGATGCCAGAAATGTTAGAGAATGCAAGAGTTAGTGAGAGGGAAGAACTGAGCGAGATCAATATTAGTAGAGTAATGGTACTGGGAAAATTGATGGGATTGAAGGCAGATAAATCCCCAGGGCCTGATAATCCACATCCCAGAGTACTTAAGGAAGTGACTCTAGAAATAGTGGATCCATTGGTGGTCATCTTCCAGGATTCCAGAGACTCTGGAACAGTCCCTGCAGATTGGAGAGTAGCGAATATCACTCCAATATTCAAAAAGGGAGGTAGAGAGAAAACAGGGAATTATAGACCAGTGGCCTTAACATCAGTAGTGGGGAAAATTCTCGGAGCATTTAGAAAGCAATGGCAGGATCAAACAGAGTCAGCATGGATTTATAAAGGGAAAGCATGCTTGACAAATCTGTTGGAATTCATTGAAGATGTAACTAGTAGAGTTGACAAGGGGGAACAAGTCGATGTGGTGTATTTGGACTTTCAGAAAGCTTTTGACAAAGCCCCGCGCAAGAGATTATCGTGCAAGATTAAAGCGCATGGGATTGGGGGAAGTGTATTGAGATGGATAGAAAACTGGTTGGCAGAGGGGAAACAAAGAGTAGGAATTAATGAGTGCTTTTCAAATTGGCAGGCAGTAACTAGTGGGGTGCCACAGTGCTGGGACCCCAGCTATTCACAATATATATTAATGATTTGGATGAGGGAACAAAATGTAACATATCCAAGTTTGCAGATGATACCAAGTTGGGTGGGAGAGTGAACTGTGATGAGGATGCAGAGATCCTTCAGAATGATCTGGACAGTTGGGTGAATGGGCTAATCAATGGCAGATGCAGTATAATTTGGATAAGTGTGAGATTATTCACTTTGGAAGCAAAAACAAGAAGGCAGATTACTACCTGAATGGCTGTAAATTGGGAGAGGGGAGTGTGCAACGGGAGCTGGGTATCCTGGTGCACCAGTCACTGAAGGTAAGCATGCAGGTGGTAAAGAAGACAAATGGCATGTTGACCTTCATTACGAGAGGTTTCGAGTACAGGAGCAGGGATGTGTTGTTGCAATTATACAGGACCTTGGTGAAGCCACACCTAGAGTATTGTGTGCAGTTTTGGTCTCCTTTTCTGGGGAAGGATGTTCTTGCTCTCGAGAGAGTGCAGCGAAGGTTTGCCAGGCAGATTCCGGGGATGGCAGGACTGATGTATGAGGAGAGATTGACTAGGTTAGGATTGTTTTCGCTGGAGTTCAGACGAATGAGGGGGAATCTCATAGAGACTTATAAAATTCTAACAGGACTAGACAGGGTAGATGCAGGGAGGATATTGTCAATGGTGGGGGAGACCAGAACCAGGGGTCACAGTCTGAGGATTCAGGGTGGGCCATTTAGGATGGAGGTGAGGAGACATTTCCTCACCCAAAGAGTGGTGAGCCTGTGGAATTCATTACCACAGGAAATAGTTGATGCCAAAACATTGAATGTATTCAAGAGGCAGCTGGATATAGCACTTGGGGGCAAATGGGATCAAAGGTTATGGGGAGAAAGCAGGATTAGGCTATTGAGATGGATGATCAGCCATGATCGTAAAGATACAAATGTCTGAAGTCACGTACCAACCGCCTCAAGAATAGCTTCTTCCCTGCTGCCATCAGACATTTGAATGGACCTACCTCATATTAAGTTGACCTTTCTCTGCACCCTAGCTATGGTTGTATCACTAAATTCTGCACCTTCTCTCCTTCCTCCCCCCCCCCCCCATATACACTGTGTACAGTATGCTTTGCACAGCGCGGAAGAAACAAAACTTTTCACTGTATACCAATACACGTGACAATAATAAATCAAATCAAATCAAATCAAATCATCCTCCTTCAGCACTGTCATAACATTTAGGGTGGCACGATGGCCACATTGGTTAGCTCTGCTGCCTCACAGTGCAAAGGACCCCAGTTCGATTCCCAGCTTGGGTCACTGTCTGTATGGAGTCTGCACGTTCTCCCTGTGTCTGTGTGTGTTTCCTCCAGGTGCTCCGGTTTTCTCCCACAGTCCAAAGATATGCAGGTTAGGTTGATTGGCCATGCTAAATTGACCCTAGTGTCAGAAGGATTAGCAGGATAAATATGTGGGGTTACGGGAATAGGGCCCGGGTGGGATTGTTGTCAGTGCAGACGCGATGGGCCAAATGGCCTCCTTCTGCCCCGCAGGGATTCTATGATTTACTCCTACTGTTCAAATAGGAAGTTAATTGCTTATAATGACTTACTTTCCTTAACGCTCCCTTTCCTGATATTGTCATTTGTGGCTTAAAGCTCTTTCATAGGGAAACAAACTATCTACTGATCCAAGTATATAACTAGTTAAGTATAAACCAAAGAACCAGATAATTAATATTATTTTCTCTGCCTTTTTATAACATATTTAGAAGTTGTTTCAAAACTGCAGCTATTCAAGAGAAAGTCTTTGGAACTGAGTTGTACATCATGACCTGACAGATGCACTCATGATTTCAAAGGTTCTAGTTGTACGGGAATAAGAAAAAAAAGGCAAACGCAGTGATTTCTCGAGGGATTCTATATCAACATCAACCTCCTGCCTGTGGCAGGTTGCAATATCAGTTTTATTAATCACACAGACATTTATCACAGAGGAAATAGCGGAGGGATGTTTATGGAGCTCCTAATAGAATGGTGTTGTGCTTCAGATGTCAGTTATGCTCTTCAGTAGATGAGAAATTGCAGCTGGCTCTCTGTAAATTCACTGACTGAACCCTGCCCAAAAAAACCTGGGTTTATTTAGGAATTAGCCTGAGCCTCTGCTGGCTCAATCACTTCATGTGTGTAGCCTGGCAGTTTGTGACAAAAGGGTAAGTGTGAGTGCTGAGGGTGCTGGCCTAACAGGAGATGCCATCTTTCAAATGAGACGTTTAGCCAAGGCCTCATCTGCCCTCTCAGGTGGACATTAAAGATAGTATACCATTAGAAAAATCTACCTCTCCACTCACCTGATGAAGGAGCAGCGCTCCAAAAGCTCATGATTCTAAATAAACCTGTTGGACTTTAACCTGGTGTTGTGAGACTCCTTACTATTAGAAAAAAAGCAGGGGTCTCTCAATATTTATTCCTCAGATAAATTATCTGCTCCTGATCTCATCACTGCTTATGGGACCTGGCTGTGTGAAAATTGGCTATGTTGTTTCCTGCATTAACAACGCCTCCACTTCAGAGGTACTCAATTGGTTGTAAAATTATTTGAGACACCCTGAGGTCACGAAAGATGCTTTATAAATACAAGTTCTTTCTTCCTTGTTCTTCATGCCACTGATTCATGCAAAGGTGTGTTTATCAAATCAGCACCATATGGCGGCATGGTGACACAATGGTTCGCACTGCTGCCTCATAGCAGCAGGGTTGAATTCCAGCAGTGGGTGACCGAATGGAGTTTGCATGTTGTCCCCGTGTCTGCGTGGGTTTCCTCCGGGTGCTCCGGTTTCCTCCCACAGTCCAAAGATATGAGGGTTAAGCGGATTGGCCATGTTAAATTGCCCCTGACTGTCCAAAGACGTGTAGGTTAGATAGATTAGCCATGGTAAATGTGCACAGTAGATCGCATGGGGGTTTGGGCTTGGGTAAGATGCACTTTCGGAGAGTCAGTGCAGACTGGGTGGGCCCTCTTCAGCACTGTGGGGATTATATGATTAGTGAAACACTGAAAATGCCAAGTATCACTATCTTAACAACTTTTCCAATGGCATTAATTATATCAAATCTGCAATTTCACCGCTCAACCTTGTAAGCAAACGAATGTGAGCCTTTTCACCATCATCACAATTGTTTGGTAATCTTATATTAAAAAATAAACACAAAAATACTGCTTCAATATTTTACATAATAAAATCAGAAAATGCAGGAAGTACTCAGTAGGTTAGGCAGCATCTGCGGAGAGATACAGATGTTTCAAGTTGATGACCCTTCATCAATAGTTTACATGATGTACAGCACAACCAGCAAGAAAGAATTGCATTTGTATAGTTGCTTTCCTTATCCTCAGGATGTTCCAAAGTACTTTCCAACTAAAAACACACTCTTGAAGTGTAGTCAATCTTGTAATGTAGGAATGTAACACGTAGTAAGAAAGGAATTCAGTATTTATTCCGAAAAGAGCTATCAGTAATGAAGGAAAAATCTTCCGTAAAAGTTTCGAATGTTGAACAGAATAAAGAGTATAACCTTTATTAACAAGGCAGGAAATATGCCACAGATACCTGACAGCATCAGTCGAGAGTACTAAAAAGAGGTAGGTTGGAATTCTCCAACTGTTTATGCCCCCCTGTCACTGCACGTTGAAGACAAAGAATTTGGCGCCCAGCCAAATCTCCATTCACTGCGGCAGGACCAGAGAATCCCGCCAGCGTGAACAGCTGTAAAATTCCACCCGTAACATTTCAAATTTATATCCAAAGTGAGGAAAGAGAGCAAGTTAAAGTTAAATGTCCTTCTTCCTCTCTTTTACTTGCTCAAAATCTTTCCTCAGTTCTGATGAATAGTCTTGGCCAGGAACATAATTTTTGGTTGGATGATATACTGAAGGTGGGTTCCCTACACTCTGGCGTAAAGACCAATTGTGAGAACGCCTTTGCTTGACCAGTTTGTGCTGTTTATCTTTTGGAGAGCTGGCCCTATAATTAGTCAGAGGTGAGAATTCCATTCATCTTCAAAGGAAGTCATCCAATCAGAGGCCGACAGCTCCAGGCTACACCAGGGTCAGAGAGGGAGGCGCACAACCCCCAACCCCTCCCCTCCACTTTTCACTAACTAGCAGCCCACAGGTTTAACCTGCTGGGCTACACATTGGGCACAGGGTCTCTCTCACCACCTGTTAAATTCAAAGCTCCGGTGATATGAGACTCTTAATTGGGCATTAATTGCCCTCTTAAGGTCTTCAACTGAGACACAGGTGTATGGCCACGCAATGCCATCCCGCCACCTGTAAAATCATAGCAAGCAGGGGGTGGGCGGACATTATGTTGATGGTAAAGTAGCTTAATTTACAGATCCACCCACCTATTCTCCCTGCCCTGCCACAGGTGGCCAATAAAATTCAACCACAGAAACAGAAAATGCTGGAATATCTCAGCAGGTCTGACAGCATCTGTGGAGAGAGAATAGAGCCAATGTTTTGAGTCTGGATGTCCCTTTGTCAGTGTTGGGCTGAATTGAACTCTTCGTTTCATTCCACAGATACTGCCTGACCTGCTGTGTATTTCCTGTTTTAATTTCAGATTCCCAGCGACTGGGACACTTTGCCTTTGAATAAAATATATGTGATTTTTACCTGTTATATTATGCCTTTTCCATATACACTGTATATTAGTACTGATAGGGCATGAGTGCACTGTTCTATGTCATCATACTTTGGCTCCAGTGCCTGTAGCTTGTATAAACCATAAACATAAAGATCTTTCTTACCAACCAGGGTGGCCTGCATCTATTTGGATTCTTTCCAACTCTGGTACGTGTTTGAATTTCCGAGAATTGAAAAATAAACTGCACTGAAACTTCAGGTAACAACACTGCAGGTGATGTTACCAAGAATGGTGACTGTTTCTGTAGCTCTCAATCACTTCTGGAGCTGACTTTTTGCCACCTCTCATCACATTAGTTTCTACGCACTCAATATGAAGGAGGGATTCAGGATTATTCAGCATTCCACCAATTGATACAACATGATGTACAAGTGACTGTAAAAGCAAATCCACTCTTAGATGCAATGTTTAACTTCAATGCAGCGTAAGCTGAAATCTAGCCCTGACGTGAACAACCGTACTTCATCCATTTTGAAAATTCCAACCTGAAATCAACTTCAGCAGAAGTGCCTCCAATGAAATGAGCAGACAACATTTGCATTGATATCAAAATAGCAGAGAGGTCCGATTAATGAGAAAAATTATTCATGTTTTGTCCGGGCTAGAAATTAAAGCAACCCCCCAACCCACCGCACAAACCCGCCACTAACCCCTCATCCCCACCATTGCAACTGTTTGCTTACTTCAAATTTGGATGATGTAAAAAAACAGATTCTAATGTGGTTACATTCATATTGTTGCTAAAAATGTCTAAAATTCTAACATTACTGTTATTCATCTCACTAGAAGTAAATGCAAGTGAGAAAGATTAAGAAACATTCATATTTTGTTCAGTTAAGCATTGCCTGTGTTCTATAATATCACACTGCCACTTATTGGACAGTAAATGAAAGAAATTCCAGGATCTTAGCCTACAGCTCAGTACATAATAGAGTACAGACCAGCCTTCAGTAGCAGTGGACAAGAACTTAATCCATCAAAATCCATGAGCAATTCTACAGGAACCACTAGTATGAGTGTAAACACAACAGGCACTTACACAGTATCTGAACCATTTTGCAAATAAGAGCAATGTGAAGTCCCATTATGACAACTAAATTTAGAAATAAATATCTTGCAGCCGTATGGATTTATATTTTATACTGAATATGCTGAAAGAGCATTTGCCATTAATAAATCCCAATGAAGTAGATATATCATATAGATTGCCCAACTAAAGAGGAAGGTTGACCTCAGGCTTCTGTATTTATACAGGCCATTTGTCCTTTCGCAATGGGTTACTGCAGTCTCTACTTAAATCTCTAGCAGAGGATTACTTTTTTATTACAAGTAATTGGATCCTGACAATTCTCAGTCAGAAAACACGTAGCTTTGAAGCCAATTCTAAAAATCTGTCAGCCAACCAGGCTTCCTCATTCTAGATACGATGATTTTGTTGCTGTCATCTTGCTGAAATTATTTGGATGAAAGCCTCATGATTGCCTACACGGTGCATACCGTCAATTCAATTGTTATTCCTTCTAATTTGGCCTAAAAGCATCAAAGAAAGAAGGCAATAGATTCATCAAAACAACACTTCCTGTCAGGAAACAGTTGCTATAAATGTTATCTTAGCTGTGGTTCGGGGGATAGGACAAAGCACATAACAGCAGGCAGGAAAACAGAAAGTTTATCATCAGTATCAACCCTCTCAGGGTTCTGGATATTTGTGTATGCCGACAATAAAGAAAATGAAGTGATGCTGTATCAAAGTGCGGCAATGTTGCAATGAGTCAACTCCAACCAGCCACTGTTAAAGTCCAACAATAAACTGGTGCATTCAAAAAGAAAGGAAATGACTGATTAAAGAAGGCAAAAATAATCTATTCTTATTTTGTGCGACAATATCTTTCTCTTTTTTTAGATAAAATTAACTTTTTAAGAAGAAGAAGTTTTGAAATGATAATATTAAATATACTCAACAGATTTCATACTTTGAGGATCCAAAGTGCTACTTGACTGCATTGCAATTTTATTTGAATTTATTTATCAGTGTCACAAGTAGGCTTACATTAACACTGCAATGAAGTTACTGTGAAAATCCCCTAGTCGCCACACTCCGGCACTTGTTCGGGTACACTGAGGGAAAATTTAGCATGGCCAATGTACCTAACCAGCCCGCCTTTCAGAATGTGTCAGGAAACCGGAGCTTCCCGAGGAAACATATGCAGACACGAGCAGAATGTGCAGACTCCATACAGACAGTAACCCAAGATGGGAATCGAACCCGGGTCCCTGGCACTGCAAGGCAGCAGTGCTAACCACTGTGCCACCATGCTGCCCTTAAATATGCATGTAAAATTATGATAATGGCAATACCATTTGAATAACAAGGAGGTGGGCTATGTCCATTTCCACTGGAAAAGCAATGTCTAGAAGAAAAATTTATTGAGATTTTTAAAAGTATTGACAGGGAGAATAAAGATGGTTACGCTCTGATTGATGAGTCGGTTACAAGGGGTCATCAATTTAAAGTTGCCACTTGGAGAGTGATGAGGTAGGTTAGAAAAACTTTCTATAGGAAGCCATGGACTGCTTTGCTGTAGTGGGGAAACTGGATAAAACAGAGGAAGCTGAGGAGGAGATATTTTCTTTTATTCATTTCCCAGGATGTGGGTGTTGCTGACAAGCCCATCATTCATTGTCCAGCCTGATTGCTGGGCTACTACAGAGGGCAGTTCAGAATATTTCATGTTAGTGTGGGATTGAAATCAGATGTATACCTGATCAGGTAAGGACAGCAGATTTTTTTTCTCAAAAGGGCATTAGTTAACCATTTGTTTTTTGAATGACAGTTCAGTAGTATCATGGATATTTTGTCCTGTAGATTTGTAACCACTACACCACAGTACCCCACATTGTTAATAGGAGAGAAATGAAATTTGTTCTGGATTGCTCAAATTGAGTACACATGATGGGGTTTGAACCTTTATGGATCTGAGTCAAAGAAATGAAGACTTCTCCGCAATTACATACTGAGCACTTATCTGTGTTGCCATCTTTTTTCCTTTCTACAATGATCTTTCTAGGATATGGTACCTCACCCCAGTGGAAGTTCTACATGTTTAAAGTTTATTTATTATTGTCACAAGTAGGCTTACATTAACACTGCAATGAAGTTACTATGAAATTCCCCAGTTGCCACGCTCCGGCGCCTGATCGGATACACTGAGGGAGAATTTAGCATGGCCTATGCACCTGTGGTGGACCTCAGTTGTGCCTTTGTCCTATATGGACCACCGTTGTGTGTGTTTGTCATACCTGGACACATCCCCTTCCAGTTTGGTTCTTCCCCTCGGCACCTAGTATAAAGGTGGCTGTCTCCTCCCCCTTGTTCAGTCCAGGTCGGTTATTTGTTGGGATCTGCTCCTGATTCTGTTGTGAATAAAAGCCTACACTTGTATTGGCACACCGGTAGTCTTTCGCCTTCTTGATAGCGCATCAATTTTATTCACAACAGTTGACCAGCATGGAGCAGTTTCTAAAACCCGACAAGTTAGCATTTGACCCTCAAGCGGTTGGAGCCTCTGATAAATTCGATCATTGGTTGGACTGCTTCGAAGCATTCGTCAACACCGCTACGGCTATCGACACCGACGACGCTAAACTCCACGTGCTCCGCGCCCGGGTAAGCGAAGCTTTCTATGGAATCTTCCGGGACGCTGCTACATACGCGGACGCTATCGAACTCCTAAAAGGGCAGTTCTGAAAGAGCCCTAATGTGGTTTACGCCAAACATCTCCTAACTACCCGCAAGCAGCAGCCAGGAGAATCGTGCGCCCAATTTCTGCGCGCCCTGCGGCTCCTAGCTCGAGCTTGTGACTGTAAGGCTGTTACAGCAGCTCAGAACACGGAGGACCTGATCCGCGACGCCTACATTGCGGGCATTGAGTCTACATACATCCGGCAGCGCCTGCTGGAACAAGATGACCTAGATCTCTGAAGAACAGCCACGATGGCTGAAACGTTAGAAGCGGCCTCTCACAATCTCGGGTCTTATCCTGCATCCTGTTCTAATGACGGCTCCACCGCGACGGCTGTTCCGGCGGGGCCCAAATGTTACTTTTGCGGCCTACCCAAGCACCCTCGGCGTCGCTGCCTGGCGAAGGACGCAATTTGCTCCGGATGCGGTAAGCTAGGCCACTTCGCTAAAGTCTGCCGGGCAAAGCCGCTTCCGAAGCCTCGTGGCGCCACGTGTGTTCCGCGGGCGCAGCCATCTTTAAGGCAGGCAGCGGCTGTGCGTGAATTGCCATCTTTAATGCGGTCACCAGATTTTTCCACTTTGTCAAGTCCCGTAACCTGCCCTACTCCCTCGAGGAAGTTCGGACGATTACCAGGCAATGCAGGGTCTGCGCTGAGTGCAAACCGCAGTTCTACTGGCCAGGTAGGGCGCACCTTGTAAAGGCCACTCGCGCGTTTGAGCGCCTTAGCATTGATTTTAAAGGCCCCCTCCCCTCCTCTAACTGCAATGTTTATTTCCTGAATATCATTGATGAATACTCACGTTTCTCTTTTGCCTTCCCCTGCTCGGACATGACCACGGCTGCAGTGATTCGGACCCTGACCACGCTCTTCACCCTGTTCGGCTTCCCAGCCTATGTCCATAGCGATCATGGTTCCTCTTTCATGAGTGACGAGCTGAGGCAGTACCTACTCGCCAAAGGCGTTGCCTTCAGCCGCACCACTAGCTATAACCCCAGGGGAAATGGTCAAGTAGAGCGGGAGAACGCAACCGTCTGGAAGGCCGTTCTATTAGTGCTATGGTCTAGGGGCCTTCCAGTCAGCCATTGGCAAGACGTCCTTCTGGACGCATTACATTCCGTTAGGTCACTCTTGTGCACAGCAACCGATACGACCCCTCACGAGCGGATGTTTTTGTTTCCCAGGAAGTCCTCCTCGGGTACTTCGCTCCTGGATTGGCTGATGTCCCCAGGGCCCGTCCTGCTTCGGAAGCATGTCCGGACCCATAAGGCAGATCCCTTGGTCGAGGAGGTCCAATTGCTCCACGCTAATCCTCAATACGCTTACGTAGCGTACCCTGATGGGCGGGAGGACACAGTTTCTGTCCGTGGCTTGGCACCCGCGGGTGCCCCTGAGATCACCACGTCCTTCCGCCCCACGGTCCCTGGTGTTGTCCACTCGGAGATTGCTGCGCCTCTTCCTCCCTCAGTCCCTGTCTCCAATGTAGTGCGCCCAGAGCCTGTTGCGGCTCCCCACCCCCTAGCTCCGGTTCCCACTGTTCCCCATGTGCCACCAGGGCCACTGCTCACTCCTCTCGCCCCTGTGTTCAGCTCGCTTGAGTCGCCGGAGCCGTCGCCACGCAGTACCTGACGACTGGACGGGACGACGGATCGGTCCGCTTCACATCACCTGGCGCCTTCTCTCGACGCTCACTGTACGGAGTCTGGGCCGACATCACTCCCTGCTCGGACGACTCTGTGACCTGCACTACAACGATCGCGACGGCGGATCAAGCCACCGGTTCATCTGGACTTGTAATATTGTTCCCGCTTCACCCCCATGTTGTTTTTTTAAAGGAAGGGGTGAATGTGGTGAACCTCAGTTGTGCCTTTGTCCTATATGGACCACCGTTGTGTGTGTTTGTCATACCTGGACACATCCCCTTCCAGTTTGGTTCTTCCCCTCGGCACCTAGTATAAAGGTGGCTGTTTCCTCCCCCTTGTTCAGTCCAGGTCGGTTATTTGTTGGGATCTGCTCCTGATTCTGTTGTGAATAAAAGCCTACACTTGTATTGGCACACCGGTAGTCTTTCGCCTTATTGATAGCGCATCAGCACCTAACCAGCGCATCTTTGGACTGTAGGAGGAAACAGGAGCACCCAGAGGAAACCCATGCAGACATGGGGAGAATGTGCAAAATCCTCTCAGACAGTGACCCAAAGCCGGAATCAAACCCGGTCCCTGGCACTGTGTGGCAGCAGTGCTAACCACTGCACCACCATGCCACCCTATGTACGAACCTTAAGTCTGAAATTTAGGGGTGGAGTTTTCCTGTCCCGCCCACCAGGGGAATCGTAACGGGCGGGACACAGACCATGCAACGGTCCATTGACCTCGGATAGGATTTTCCAACCTTGGAACAAGCGTGGCCGCAAAATCCCACCTTAGGAGTCTAATCGACAACGAGTGGAAAACCAGGCAGGCATAATTATTTCTTCACCCAAGATGCATGCAAATACATCAACAAGCAGGAATGAATTAATGATAGTGAGGAGCAAGGAATCTAACCATTTTTCTCATTCCTTACCACAGGAGTGCTGAGGTTAACTGCAGCACCCATATCGTCATCTCAGCTCAGATCAGCTTAGTAAGTCCAGGATTCAAACCTGGGACATTAAAGCCTTCCTAACTATGAGGAGCCAAGAATTCTATTTTACCCAAAAGTTTAATATTTGTTTTTGCAAACTATTGCTTGGTTTGCCCTTTCTTCTCATTGGTTACAACTTGTTTTCTAACATCTCCTAAAGCAGCCCTTTCTGTGCGTGAGATTGCTTTGGTCCATGGTTTGGTTACACCCATATTTCCACAGTTCCAAGAGCAACAGCTAGCTTGTGGTAAATTTGGACTATCAGTCTAAAGAAGACAGGTACCATAGCACAGGGTGTGCTGACTGCATCAAAGTTTCTATAGGAAATTTAGGTACAAAGTGAAAATTCTCTGCAAATCAAAATTAAGAGGAATTCTCTCTGAGTCAGCCTTACCTCCTCTCATCAACTCTCATAGAATCCCTACAATGCAGAAGGAGGCCATTCGGCCCATTGAACCAACTCTTCAAAAGAGCATCTTACCTATCCCCGTAACCACACATTTACTCCACTAATCCCCCTAACATACATATCTTGGGACACTAAGCGGCAATTTAGCATGGCCAATCCACCTAACCATGAAAATCTTTGGACTGTGAGAGGGAACCAGAGAACCTGGTGGAAAACCACGCAGACACGGGAAGAACGTACAAACTCCACACAGTCACCCAAGGCTGGAATCAAACCCGGGTCCCTGGCACTGTGAGGTAGCAGTGCCCTCTAGTTTTAGACTCCCCTATCTTTGGGAGCAGGTGTTGACTATCTAAACGATCTATACCCCTCATTATTTTATAGGCCTCTATAAAAATGAGGTGGGCTCTTCTATTTGAAGAGATTAAACTATAACCAACAATGGCATTGGCTTTGTAACTTTAAGAATAACTATAACTAAAACTAAAACCAACAATGCCTGGGAGGTTATATAACAAGTTTGAACTCTGGGACTGCCCCTATCTTCTAACCAATAATCGCATTTGCATCACATCCTGTCTGGCGATGTAAGGTAATTTTTGATATGTCCCTCAAAGTTCTAACACAGCAGACACTACTACCGAAACTGTCATGAACTAATGCCTCTGTGATAAGTAGATTGGCAAGGGCAAGGTTGAGTTAGCTTTTCCCTGGTGTCCGTTCACTCAGCACCTGCTCAGACTGCTACATATGTTCTTGAAGATTCAGCCAGCACAGTCAGTAGTCGTGCTACTGAGCCACTCTTGGTGATGGACATTGAAGTTCCCCACCCAGAGTACATTCTGTGTCCCTGCACCCTCAGTGCTTTATCCAAGTGGTGTTCAGCATGGAGGATTATTGATTCATCAACTGAGGAAGGGCAGTGGTGGAATCCTGCAAGGCGTTTCCTTATAAACGTTTAACCTGATGCCATGGGACTGTATGGGGTCCATAGGGTTTTTCTTCAAAACTTCCAGGGCCACTTCTTCCTGACTGCCTACCACTGTGCCTCCACCTCTGGTAAGTAGGTGAGGCTGATGCAACACAACATAACAAGGATGGTGATGGAGGTATTTGGGACATTGGATGAATGGTATGATTACAGTGGATTTGGTGGGACCAACAGGGATTCACTCGAAGGTCGGAGAACCAACAGGAACCCCAATTAGTTCCGTGCTGAAGTCCCAATGGATTCAAGTACTCCTCAGGCACTTAAGTGTCCACTGTCAGGCCTCCCTTATGAGTAAGGTCCTCAGAGATGGAAGTCTGGCTTAATTTGGGGAGGTTCTCCCGCTGCTGAGAAACTACGCCTTTCCCACATTCCTCTGCTGCCGGGAGACTGACATGGGGCCTCTTCCATGATTAAGTGGGCCTGGTCACCATGTTGCCCAATGGAAGAGGCTGCATTAAATCCAGACAATTTTGTGAGTGTGATTATGTCAGGCTGTTGCTTGGACTAATCTGTGGGACATTTCTCCCAATTTTGGCACAAGTCCTCAGGCATTAGTGAGGAGGATGTTGCAGTGTTGACTGGAGCGAATGTGCCATTTGTCATGCTCAGTCCCTCAGTCACTGTTGGGTGTTCAAACCAGCATCATTTTGTTTTTTAATTTTTTACTCCATTCTTAAAGTTACAAAGCCAATAGTCGGAGCGGATCGGACCCAAATCCATTCCTTGCTTGCTCCAAAAACCAAATTTAAAAATCCAATTCATGGTCCCCACAAGAGAGACAAACAAGATCCAGGCCGTCAAGATAAGGCATTATTATCAGACTTTATTGTAGCAGTTTGATACAACTTGGTGGCTTGTTAAGCCATTTCAGAGATCAGTTGGTCTGGAGCCACGTATAGGTGAGTCTAGGCCAGGATGGAAGATTTATTTGTCTCAGGACATTAGCAAATGAATTGGGCTATTATGACAATCCAGTGGTTACACTGTAACCATTACTGATACTCGATTTTTATTCCAGATTTATTTAATTAACTGCATTTGAATTCCCCAGCTGCCACTGTGAGATGTCTCCAGATCATTGGTCCAAGTTTCTGGATTGCTAGTCCAGCAACATAACCACGGTACTTTCTGCTCCCACAAACCCTCAAGTGTAATCATCCAGTCTGCGATATTTGAATTCCAGAGAGAAAACCTTACACTGATTTCACTAACCTCAGGCCAGCCAAGGCGAGAACAAGCTCTCGGGCTGTGGATGAAAAGATCTGTATGTTTTATCCATTAAACTTAATTTATGGTGTGGGTTTCGTTGAATGTGAAGGTAACACGGTCATTGTGTGCTTTAATCAAAATAATCCTTGAAATTCAGCGTGGGTGTAGCACGGAGTAAACTTTTCCATATCTGACACTGAAATAAATGTGACCTGAACGACACTGGAAAATGCTAACCTTGAATGTGGTGAAAAATGATCACAGACCTTTTGGAGGCGTGGCCAATTGGTTCCCCCAGTTCTTGACATTATCATGATTGAATGGCTCACAAGACACTTGAGCATTTTTAAAACCACTTTTAAACACTATTCCATTAACTCAACTTTGACAGAAAGATTTTCTGGAACTATTGTGAATTCAAGAGTTTACAATAATTAATGGCACTGTCCCAAGTAAACTTTGACCTCTCACCTGGAAAGGTTAATTGCACAAAGGAAGGGGAGCTGCACAGGGTTACTCAGAGTCGATACACACCCAAATGGTGTCTGCTGACTGCCTGATTTTCAAGTGTGAATTTTCAGTTTTCTCACTGTTTACTTCTTGTACGTGAATAACTTTTCCTTCACAATGTTATTCACTTTTCAGGATATTTATTGAATATAAGAACTCACATTAAAACATTAGCATATTAATTAGCGTATTATTTGCTTCATGGCAAATTAAATATTTAATTGGGTTCACTGTTAAACTGTTAACTAAACTTCAACTGTTAACTAAAAGTTGACCAAAACATATTTACCATAAAAATCAACTATTTAGCTGCCGAGTACAACCCTGTGAATTCTCTGGGCAAGAGTATTCACTTCATAGAAATAAAGTTTTATCTTGATATAATAAAATAGTATAATGGAGAAAAAAAACAATAACTTGCAAATATATAGAATTGCATAGAATACACAACACTGGGTGGAATTCTCCCATCTGGGACTCCGTGGCAGGACAGGAATAGGGAATGTTTCCCACTGTGGATGCCGGTGGGGAACGAAACATAGGCGGGATTTTCCGGCCACGCTCGCCCCAAAACTGGAAAATCCCACCCGAACTCAATGGACCTTTGTATGGTCTGCCCCTTGCCCGCTACGATTCCCATGGCAGGCAGGAAGGGAAAATTCCGGTCCATATCTTCTGACCCTGACCTCATTAATTTTTAAGTATATTTAAGTTTATTTATTTATTAGTCACAGGTAGGCTTACATTAACAGTGCAATGACGTTACTGTGAAAATCCCCTAGTCGCCACACTCTGGTGCTTGTTTGGGTACACTGAGGGAGAATTTAGCACAGCCAATGCACCATTAATTATACACCCAGGGCTTTAGCGCCCTATTCTGTTGTGGGGTAGCAAAATGGCATGCAACCCACCATCATAGCTGGGTGACATATTAAAAGCTGCTTAGCATCACTCGCTGATGCACCATTGAAGAAAGAAGATGGATCTCCAGGAATACACTGAGGCTGGAAGATGGACTTCCTCGATGACACTGAATCTGGAAGATTCACCTGTGGATGCTCACCCCACCCACTGCTGTGGTGTTCCGGTGTGCAGGATTCCAAGTGGCCTCCATCGCAAACTCCAAGAAGCAGCCCCAGGCATTGTTCAGTTCTGCACGCCATGTCTTTGCAGACATGTTTTGGACCAGTGTGTTTTCTTGCTGCTGGTGGGAAGAATTGGGTGTGGGTGGAAGATTCCAGTCGCCCCTTCATTTGCACCCTATTAGCAGGATGCTAATCAGTTTCATAGATAGAAATCATAGAAACCCTACAGTGCGGAAGGAGGCCATTCGGCTTATCGAGTCTGCACCGACCACAATCCCACCCAGGCCCTACCCCCACATATTTACTTGCTAATCCCTCTAACCTACGCATCTCAGGACTCTAAGGGGCAATTTTTAACCTGGCCAATCAACCTAACCTGCACATCTTTGGACTGTGGGAGGAAACCGGAGCACCCGGAGGAAACCCACGCAGACACGAGGAGAATGTGCAAACTCCACACAGACAGTGACCCGAGCCGGAAATCGAACCCGGGACCCTGGAGCTGTGAAGCAGCAGTGCTAACCACTGTGCTACTGTGCTGCCGGCCTCCAATGGGTTTCCTGATCCACCATGGCAGGCACCAGTGAAATATCCCACAGGAAATGCATACGGGCTAAAGCTGACTTTTGGGCCACCTGCCAACTTTTCTTTCTATCCCTGCCCACCATTGAATCCATTGATGGGGGTTTGAGAGAATTCCACCCACAAAAATGGCAATTCTACCCAAGCAGTCTATGCTAGCATTTACGTTCCACTTAAGCCACATCATATCCTTCCTCGTCTAACTCTATCAGCAGAGCCTTCCCCCTTATATGCTGTATAAATGAGTTTCCACTTAAATATATCCAAACTATTTGCCTTCCCTGTGGTAACAAGTTCCACATTCCCATCACTCCCTGATCAACGAAGTTTCTCCGAATTCTCAAATTTGATTTCTCGGTGACCAGATTAGCTTGATGCTATTCGCTGTAAGTAGAAAGCCTTTCTCTGTGATTATCCAATCAGAACATTTCCTAATTCTAAACTCAATCCAGTAGGTCACCGCTGAGTTTTATCTTTTCAACAGAAAAGACGTCCAACCTTTCCCGATAAACCTTGCTGTTCTGGGGTCATCCTTATAAATACTTTGTTTAAATCCAATGGGCGCAATCTTACTGGCCTCCATGCACGCCCCCCCCCCCCACCCCCCCCCCCCCCCCACCTCCTCCCCCCCCCGCCCATCCCAACCCTACTCTGCAAGCAAGGATGGAGAATTTGGCATTCAACCAAACTCCGTTCACTACAGTGGGGTCAAAAAAAACCTCCAGCCAGAAGATTTCGCCCTATGGGGGTGATTTTACCACTTTTCCCCGCCCTTCGATGGGCGCCCACGAATGCGTTGGATATTTGGTGCCGGTAAGATCACAAGAGGCGTAAAATCAAGTGTGAACCTGATTTCTCGGCTCTCATGCGATCTTACCAGCTCACCCCGCCCGCCAATCGATGGGACTGTACTTGAGACTGTAGTGGGAGAGAAGATTCCATGATAAAGGAGCTTTTGATGGAACAATGCTTTTGGTCTTCCCAGTGTTCAGTTGTAGGAAACTGTCATCCAGGAATGGATGTCAGTCAACACTGGGGAACTCATGGACCCCTTTGTCACTAAGATTGAGATCATCCATTAGGCCGCCTCTGCTGCATGCATCATGCCCATTGTCACGTTTTCCCCAAAGTCCACCTCTGCCCTAGTTCTGGTATCTTGTATCTTTCCTCCAGTTTTTCTCATAACCCTCCTCATGCCTCCAGAGACCCACCCTCTTCTCTCCAGACCCATTTCCACTAAGATGCCGAGCAGCCGATTTCCCATTCCACCACCCCCCTCCACCCCCCACTCCCGATGCTTGCTGACGTCCCCTCAGGTCCTTTCTGCCCATCCACAGCTGTCATCACCCTCTTCCCTCAGCACATTTTTGTCCTTGCAAGCCATCATCCCATTTCCAAATACCCTTTCCCCTCGGAACATCTGGTCACCTCCCAAATCGGTGCCCAACTTCCCTGCAACTTCATGTTCACTCCCTCCAGATGAATGTGGTCAAAGGTTAATTGCATGTGCCTGAACTTCAGTATGTTTAATGGAAAGGCCAACATGTGTCGTGTCCAACATCTGGCGCTAGTTGGCATTGTCATGAACGTAATCAGTCTGAGATCTAAGTAACAACTTCCAGTGTTGACAAAATTAAATGGAGCCACCTCCCATCTAACGAAGCATTGCTGTGAACCTTCCTTAAAAAATAGGGACGGGAGATTTCTTTGCGGGAGACACTGCCAGAAGAGAATTGGATTCGCCTGCATGGGGTGGACTCTATTCACTTATGTTTTGGATTAAATTGATACCAACAAAATGATGCTTGTTGTCTCCAGTTGCCAGTAATGACGCAACGGTCATTTGTAGTTTGAAAATATTGGAACAGGGTTTTGTTAAACACTAATAACTGATCACAAACATGTGGATATTTAACTTTTTGTTGCATGCATGGAGCTCTGCACTCAAAATAGATGCATCTTATATGAAGATTTTCAAAATTAATAACAAAAATTGTGACACCGCAAAAAGCGATTGGCAGGATAACATTAATGTGATATTTAATTATATATAATTATAGTATAATATTAGTGATTTTACCAAAGTGATTGTTAGAGGTAGGGATTGTAAACCAAAGCATGATCATTTGAGTGAAAGATGAAACATATTATATGATGTACTGTCGTTTCGATTCACATGCAACATCTTATTTGCCCTTTCAAGGAAATAGAAGTTGAGGCGATGGCCTAGTGGTATTATCACTAGACTACTAATCCAGAAACTCAGCTAGTCTTCTGGGACCTGGGTTTGAATCCCGCCATAGCAGATGGTGGAGTTGAAATTGAATTCAATAAAAAATATCAGGAATTAAGAATTTACTGGCGACCACGAAACCATTGTTGATTGTCTCGGAAAAATCCATCTGGTTCACTAATGTCCTTTAGGAAAGGAAATCTGTCATCCTTACTTGGACTGGCCTACAGGTGACTCCAGAGCTACAGCAATGTGGTTGATTCTCAATTGCCCTCTGAAATGGCCTAACAAGCCATTCAGTTGTATCAGCGTTGCAAGAAAACAGCTCACCACCACCTTCCCAAGGGATGGGCAATGAATGCTGGCCAGCCAGCGATGCCCATGTCCCACGAATGAATAAAAAAAAAGAATGTATTTCCATAAGAAACAGCATTAAAAAGATATCCTTATCCAAACAGTTGGCTTAAGAAACCTACATATTACTGAGTATAGGTATCTTTAGATGTTCCCTCAAATGTCTGAGCAACTCTAAGGAATGATGTATGCTGGCACACACAAAGGGAATCCCCTCACTCAGTTAGTTAAGGTGGGCAGTAGTCTTCAAAACAAGTACTGCTTATGAGTTTAGGACAACTCTTGACTGTACAGGAATGTAACATCTCCATTACTTAGTCCAGCAGCAATTGTCTCCCTTCTCTGGTAAAGATCCATTTCCCTTTTGGTTCAGTGCATCCTACTAGATTGAAAGTCTCTTCTTCACCAATCCCTTAGGATCAAGGATGACTTGCTTCCCCTCTGTTTCAATGGGTTCTGAGATGGAGGTTGAAAGTGGAGAATTGCTGACGACAAGCTGACTCCCTGTGACATCCTTATTCAAATAAAATGGGGTTAAAATGAAAACTTTAAAGTGGTCAGTTTGGCAACAAATGAGAGTGGAAGAGCTCTCAGAAAGAATGAAAAGAGCTGCTATTATCTCGTTATTTTACAACATATATCAATCAAAATGGACTTCAAAGAGATATGATCGGCATACTCTACCTTTAAAGTGATTCTTTGAACATTAACCACTTTTACAATGTTGACATATACTGGCTCACGCAAAGCCTGGGAGATGTAAGCTGACACTTTATGGCAGTTAGGTCATAGTAATTGTTTTTGATGAATGGCTATTGCCAGCTCATGAGTCAACATCATAACTCTGTTATTAATGTTTGTGAAATAAATCTCAAATAAAGTTTCTTTTTTAAATTCAGGACAGACAAACTGCTAGCTCCTATTACTTAGTTCAGGACACCCATTGCAACATTTGAGGAAATTAAGAGAGATGATTAAACAATACTTCTCTTTATACTTTTCACCAGAAATCTTTTAGCCAATGAAAAGCAATAAGAATCAGCCAGTTTAACTTGAGCGGGGAAAAAAAAACAATTCAAAACATTCTGGGTGTTCCTGTTTCATAATTATCATTTACTTCAGGAGTGGTGAGGGATCTCGGAAGGAAAGTTTAATCCTGGATTATTGCTCTGTGATTAGTTTTTCCTTTCAATGTGTGGGTGGCACAATGTTAGCACCGCTGCCTCACAGTGCCGGGGATCCGGCTTCGATTCCGGCCTGGCGTCTATCTATGTGGAGTTTGGACATGTGTCTGCATGGGTTTTCGCTGAGTGCTCCAGTCTCCATCCGCAGTCCAAAGACATGCATGATAGGTGGATTGGCCATGCTAAATCGCCCCTTAGTTTATCTGCGTGAGTGTGGTTATGCTTAATATGCTGTACTGCCCCTCAAGCTGTAAGCTCGACTAGCGACCTGAGCCAGGAATAATTAGCTACAGAGGAATGTCATCGTCAAGGTGCAGAAAGGTTGAGATCAATGT
The DNA here is from genome assembly GCF_964213995.1 of Mustelus asterias. NCBI lineage: Eukaryota > Metazoa > Chordata > Chondrichthyes > Carcharhiniformes > Triakidae > Mustelus > Mustelus asterias. The sequence goes on along the minus strand of NC_135815.1, from coordinate 35,599,135 downwards.
GTGGAGTAGAAAGCATTCGCACCAGGTAGTTGGTTTTTCCGATTGTATGAGAAAAGTGATGGAATAAAACTGCTGAGATAATAACGTAATTGGCTGTCATCAGTTTTGTGGGCAAATACCACAGAACATTTGCTTTACTTCTGTAATTGGGTTTGGTCTTACCAAACACATCTGAACGTGAACACAATAGCAACTCCAGGAGGGTGCTTCCTGGGTATCACAGCTGCCCTGTTGTATTTAATGCCTCAAGGGCTGTAGTGAAATCCTTGCAACAACGTTTACAGAATATTTATTTAGTCAGTAAACCACATGTTAGTCAGTTTCTCTAACTGCAAGTAATAAAAATATTTAGCTGTGGAAATTTATAGAAAAGTTTCAGAACAACTTTAAAATCAGTAATAATCCACTCTCTCAGCAAACTAAGTCATACTTTGAAAAAAAACTGTAAAATCTGACCCTTGTGCAAGATCACGGACATATTTATTTGCACAACTGATTACATGTCAATGGGAATTGAGGGGAAAACTCGCTACTGGCTGGAGTCACCAGCACAAAGAAAAATGGCTATCGTTGTTGGAGGCCAAACATTTCAGCCTCTGGACATCGCTGCAGGTATTCCTCAGGATAGTGATCCAGGCCTAAACACCTTCATCTGCCTCATTGACTTTCCTTTCTTCATAAGGTCTGAAGTTTAGATGTTCACTGGTCATGTTCAATACCATCCATGTCTTCTCATGTATTGAAGCAGTCAGTATTTGTATGCAGATAAACCTGGATATCGTTCAACTTGGGCTAATAAATGGTAAGTGTCATATGTACCACACAAACTCCAGACAAAGGCAATCTCTAACAAAAGAGAATCTAACCATCTCCATTTGACATTCAATGACATTAGAATCGTTGAGTCTCCCACCTTCTACACCTTGGGGTTACCATTGACCAGAAACTTAACTGGACTGGCCATAAAAATAAGGTGGCTACAAGACTAGGTTAGATTCTGTGGTAAATAACTTACCTCCTGACTCTCCAAAGCCTGTCCATCATCTACAAGGCACAAGAGTTACTAATGGGTACGGACAGCTGTCAGGACTTGCCCCTTCAATCTTCAATTAATCATAACGCAATTTTTTTAATTGGCAAGGTATCAGTTCAGTGTCTGGACTTAACTGTACTTCCTGATTGCAAATAGTTCCGTCCAACAGGCTTTCTTCAGTTTAAACACAAAGGGATTAGTTTTATTGAGCTGAAAGAAACCCTAACCAAGTAAAGATATAACTATTTAAAAAGGTAAACACACATCCCAATCTTTGCAACACACACAGACGAGCATGCTAAATTATTGGGTATGGAGAAGAGGAGGTTAATTTTTGGCCAAATTAAACTTCAATCAATAAAGGTAAAAATGACAAGTTCACCATTTATGAGGCCTTCGCTGCTGTTTGTGGCTGAAGTAGTTCTTTAAACAATGGTCCTGTTTTTTACCCCTGGAAATACTACTTTGGGACTGTGAAATTTCCACCAGAACTTTGTCTGTTGACTCCAGTATAAGTAAGCATTGATATTAATATAGGTACAAGTATCTATCTCTGTGATATATTCCAACATGTAACAAAGATGGGGCTTCAAACTTGAGACAGCAAGAAGAGAGATTGAATTGCTGGTTCATTTGTAGACTTCTTCAGACTGCCAAAAGCAACCAGGGCACTGTAATAAAAGACAGTTAAAATGTTGTTCTGGTCACATGACCGCTCTCTCTCCACAGTGATTTGACATTCCACAAAGGGCAATTGATAGCTCATGTCTGGACAGACCTTGGCTACTGTGTTATGGCTGGGGGAATTTTAATGTCCCAACCATCACTTCGAAATAGAGCATTTTTTCCTGTGATGAGCAAGGAAGGACTTTCACCACCTTTTGTAACGGCAGACTTTCTGTAATGCAAATAGCGAGAACCAGTTACAAGCTTCAGTTCATCTTTGAATTAATTCTTGACATCAGCAGATGCGAAATACCATGGGTGATATGCTTTGATATGTTCAAATTGTAATCCAGATTGGAAATTTCCAGATTTGTCTGGCTTGTAATTATAGAAGTGTCAGGTGACCTGTGGCAGCCATCTTAAATCAGTGCCTTTGCTTTCTTTAAAACTCCTTTTAAAGAGGTTTAATATATATTAGACCAGCTGATAAAATTAAAGATTAATATTCCACATACTCATAACACAAGTCAGGAGTGTGATAGAAAATCCCTTATTTGCCCAGATGGATATTGTTCCAACAACATTTAAGAAGCTCAGCACCATCAAGGACAAAGCAGCCCACTTGACTGGCACCCTATTTATTACCTTAAATACTTAAATCCTCCACAATCAGCACATAGTGGTAGCAGTGTGTACCATGTACAAGAGGCAGTGCAGCACTCCTTCAGCAGGATTAATTCTATCCGCTGAGGTTATACAGACAGAGGGTATTGATTGGATGGTTACTTGAGTACCTATAAAGAGACACTTACTGACACAGGATGTGAGTTGAATTAGGAGGTATATAACCTGTAATGTTTGGGGTGGCACGGTGGCACAGTGGTTAGCACTGCTGCCTCACAGCGCCAGGGATCCGGGTTCAATTCTGGCCTTGGCTCACTGTCTGTGTGGAGTTTGTACGTTCTCCCCGTGTCTGCGTGAGTTTCCTCTGGGTGCTCCGGTTTCCTCCCACAGTCCAAAGATGTGCAGGTTAGGTTGATTGGCCATGATAAATTGACCCTAGTTTCAGGGGATTAATAGGGTAAATATGTGGGGTTACAGGAATAGGGCCTGGGTGGTCAGTGCAGACTTGATGCATCGAATAGCCTCCTTCTGCACTGTAGGGATTCAATGATTCACTCTGTGAAAAACATATATACCAAGTAAAGACTGGCTCTGGTTTCTTCCTTCACTGACTGGCTATCAGGAATATAATCAACTGGACTTTGGCTCTTCATAGGTCCTGACACCAACAGAACCATGGATGTTTGAGCACTAATTTTAAATCTTTAATTAAATATTGCAACTTTAACAGAATGCCTGATTGTAATATATACAAGTGTGCTCGCCATTGTTAACATGGTAAGTTACATGGGTAAGGTACAGCACAAGATTTTTATCAGCAGCAAGGTTTATGTACAACCTACAAACCATTAACATCAATCATTTTGTACACATCCCTGGAATATATTTGAATATTGACAATTACGTTGAGCATTGTCATTCAAGAGAAATTATATATCTTGGACATTATGTGAAACTTGCCTTTGATTCATTTATACCAAAGAAATTACATTTTTCATTGGGCATTGCCAAGATTTTTAATAAGGTCTTTCAAGGCAGCAAGCAACAGAAGTACAGCACTTGAACTGGAATACATTGGTTTATTTTTCAGCTGGAGTTGTCCTACAAAGTTCAAGCAGCAGAATTATTTACCTATGTATATTTTTCAGTCACGATAGCTAGTGGTGTAGGAGCTAAACTGGTAATGACTGAGAGGCAGAAAAGACTGGATCAGAGACATAAAGCTAGATCCATAACGCTGAACAATATGTTCAGATGTCCTTTCGAAAACGGCTTAAAATGATTTTGCCAAAATGGCTTATAGCTTTATTTATATTTAACGGAAGTGTGGATGATTTTCTGTCTCCTTCGAATATGGTTGCACTGAACTCCCGCTTTCCACATCTAATGGATGCTTTATGTCTATAGGGTCTTTGGATTACTAGTCCAGTGACAATACCACAATGCCACCCCCTCTCCATAAATTAAAGAATGAGTTCAGGAAGTGAACCATTTACAAGCCATCAATAGTGCTACACAAATAAGTGACACGGTGCAAAAAACAATGCACATTTATATATATGCAGCAGGGTGGGGAGGCAATGCTGTGCTTTATATGTGAGTGAGGAAAGCACTGAGCATAGTTAGAGCAGTTCATTGCAGGCATGTCCTAACAGGAGTTTCTATTAAACATCTTTATTTTAAGAACATGTTTTGAAAAGGAGCAAATTGCGTGACATTTGTATGTAATATTTACTCTAGTTTATTTGCAACAAATAGTACTTACTATTAAAATATATTGAGCAATTTCAAGCACATCTCACCACAGATTCAGAGTTGCCAACTTGCACATATCTTTCTTCCAGCCCCATCCCAAAACGTCAATGGATTTCCGGGTGGTCTCATTATGCACCATGCTCCCACAATTTTAGCGTTTGTGCTTAAAGCACTTAAAGGGTTGCAATGTATTTATTTTTGAACTAAAAACAAACAACATGGGAAACTAGTGAAATAAAAACAAATGCTCTGCTTCATGTTTCACTTCCGAACAAGATTTGTTTTTGTTGCCTGTAACCTAACTAAATTAAAATGGGAAATCTTATCATTCAGGAGAAAAATAAAGCAAGTGAAATAAAGGAGAGTGAGTAGGATTCCAGCTCATGCAGAGGGGGAAATAATTGGCAATCATTTGCAAAGCAGAATTTGAGCTTAATTGGAATTCTACTGGCACAGTGGTTAGCACTGTTGCCTCACAGCGCCAGGGACCCGGGTTTGATTCCCGGCTTGGGTCACTACCTGTGCAGAGTCTGCACCTTCTCCCCAAGATGGCATGGGTTTCCTCCGGGTGCTCCGGTTTCCTTCCACAGTCCGAAAGATGTGCAGGTTAGGTGCATTGGGCGTGCTAAATTCTCCCTCAGTGTACCCAAACAGTGTGGCAACTAGGGGATTTTCACAGTAACTTCATTGCAGTGTTAATGTAAGCCTACTTGTGACACTAATAAATAAACAAAAAAAAAACTAAACTATTGATGTTAACTTTGGTTAAAAAAAACAAAAGCCATATATCAACTTTCATATCAACAAAGTTATACAGTAACAAAATGAGATTGCCACAAACTATCCTAACCTCCTGGCAAAGGTAAAGAAACACTTACTGTCACAAATATTTCCATAAATATAAGTCAGCCATGATTCCAAATGCACTATTGGTTTCATCGCATTAAATTTACAACAGATGTTTCATCCATTTCCTCTTTTTATTAATGCTTTGTAAATTTGAGGAAAATACCGTTTGTTTCTCTTTCTTTACCTTGGTAATACATTTGGTGGAATTTTATGACCTCACTTGGGCGAGGTTCGCAAAATCCTGCCCGAGGCCAACGGAGAATTCGATTCTGCGAGCCTCGCCTGCCCTGATTCCGGGACGGGCGAGGTGGTCAAATTCTGGCCGCTGCGCCATGCAAATGTATAAAATCTTAAAATTGCAGAAACTTTTGCATATATTAGCATATACTCATTGGTATACTGAAGTGTTTTGCTTTCCTGCACTTGCCTCACAAGTTTAGTTGTAATTCCATTGCTGATCAGCATGTTGCACATACCTGCTGGCAATACTTTTATTTAAAGTTTGAATTCTATAACTCAAGAATCAGAAAACAACTGACTGAAAATAAATTAATTTTTCTTAAAAATAAAATCAGGTTTCGTAGAAAGTAACAAGAAACGAAGAGATTAAAATTGAAAGCTCTAGCGCAAAAATAAAAGGTAGAAACTTAATACTGGAAAAATTGGATCTGATGCCAATGTAGGGAAAAAATAATAACCTTATCTGGGTCGTTGAACTAATAATTCTGATTCTGATCATGCATTCTCTGTATAATCCTACATTAATTGAATTTTTAACACATACCTACCTTTCCCTACAGCTTATTACTTACAGCTTCTCCATTCATTGAAGCTCACCTTAAAACACCTATTACTCGTCCCACTCTCCTCACAAGCATTCCTTCACACCTCTGCCATCTCTTGCGCATCCACAAGACACCTCACTCGGCAATCTCACTAGCACTCTCCCTCGTTCCTTGAAAGCAAAGATGGCAATCAATAATAGACAAGTGGTGAGCTCAGGAGGAAGTAGAACATTGATTCAGGTCTGCTCCCCATTTAATGAGCAAGTCATGGTAAATTGCGGAGATCGGTCATATCAAAGGCATTGTATCATGAGGATACATCCTGCATGATTCCTGACCATCTGTCTCTCTGAAACTTCATCCTCAGACACTAAGCATAACAAAGTGCTTATCTGGAGTGAAGAGGTCTTCTTCATCAAGCCTGAAATGTAGGTTTCCAGAATTAGCCAAGCATATGATCAAGAACTATTGTTTTGCTTGTAACCTATAAAAGTGTGTTTTTCTTTTCAACCGTACTTCCCTTAAGCGTGCTGGTATGAGTGAATGCCATACTGTTAGATTTTGCAGTGAGCGCATGAATAAACAATCCTCTTTATTTAAACTCACAAAAATCTTCCTGCCGACTTATCAATTGTCGACATTCAGGGGTTCGGAAACACACACTCGGCTTTCCATGAAAAGCTGACTGATTACAGAGTGTCGGAAGGGTACAATGCTTACAATAGTTCCCTCTAGCATCCTCTTTGTAACAAAGAAGACTTAGCAAGGTAATGCAGTGCATTTTGTATATGATGCACATTGCTACCATAATGCGTTGATGGTGGTGGGAGTAATTGTTTAAGGTGGTGGTTGAGTGGTTAATCAAGAGAGCTGCTTTGTCCTGAATGATATTGAGGTTCTTGAGTGTTGTTGGAGCTGCATTCTTCCAGGCAAATGGAGAATATTCCATCACACTGCTGACTTGTGTGGAGTGATGGTGGACACGCTTTGCGGAGTCACAAGGTGCGTTGTTCACTGCAGAATTCCAAATTCTAGCCTGCTCTTGTAGACATTGCATTTATATGCTGGTCCAGTTAAGTTTCTGGTCAATAGTAACCCCAGAATGTTGAGGCGATTCAACAGTGGTTATGCAATTGAATGTCAAGAGGGAAAGCATGATGTGGAGATGCTGGCATTGGATTGGGGTGGGCACGGTAAGAAGTCTCACAACACTAGATTAAAGTCCAACAGGTTTATTTGGTAGCACGAGTTTTCTGAGCACTGCTCCTTCATCAGGTGAGTGGGAAAGGGTTCAATTTTTTCATAGGGGAAAGAGTTCGATTTTTTTCTTCTTGGAGATAGTAATTGTCTGACATTTTGGGGAACAAATATTACTTGCCACTTCTCAGCCCATCATGAATATTGTTTAGGTCTTGCTGCAAATGGACATGGACTGCTTCAGTATCTGAGGAGTCATGAAATGGCCTAAACACTTTGCAATCATCAGCAAACATCCCTACTTATGACCCTATGATGGAGGGAAGGTCATTGATGAAGCAGCTGAAGGTGGTTGGCCCCAGGACACTATTGTGATATTATGTGCATGCACCTTTAAGGGAACATATCTTAAGCTACTGTCAATCATAGAATCATATAGCGCAGAAGAGGCCCTTTGGCCCATCGAGTCTGCACCGACACATTAAAAACACCTTGAAAGGATGTGATGTATTATTCCCATGACTTTGTATGCAGTTTGCATGCAGCAGAGTAGAGATCAGATACTTAGCTTCCTTTGAACATTATCTGTATATAGTCTCAGCTTCAAATATAAAACCCATAGAAAAGAAGAATGTTCTGACACCATCCTGAGGAATTCCTGCAGGGATGCCCTGGAGCTGAGCTGATTGGCCTCCAACCACCATAACTACTGTTTTGTGTGTGAGGTATGAGTACCTGTGGAGAGTTTTCCCCTGATTCCCATTGACTTCAATTTTACCAGGGCTCCTTCATGCCGCACTCGGTCAAATGCTACCTTGATGTTAAGGGCAGTCATTCTTACCTCCACTCTTGAGTTCAGCTCTTTTTGCCAAGTTTCTAATAAAATTGCAATGAGGTCAAGTGGCACCGGCAGAATCCAAACTGAACTTCAGTGATGTTATGATCCAACAGGTGGTAAGTGCTATGCAAACAATATCCCAAACGGAAACGTGACAAGCTATCTCAACTATTTTCTATTTGTATTTTACCACGAGAAGATGCGTATACTGAAGTCGGGAGCCACAAATTCCAGTAACAATTTTAAATATTAATCTAAAACATTTATTAAGAGAAGAAAATGTAAACACACAAGACTATATTTACGTTGTTAAAGTTAGTCTTACAGAACATTCTTCGAAAAGATTCCTACTTGGCTAGGCTCACAAATAAACACCCCTTTGGGCAACAGTCCCCATTAATATTTAATCTATTAAAAAAATTACACAAATATTACCTCAAGGCACCCACTGTTGCTGTGGGGAAGAGATGTTTCAGGGCTTCTCTCACTCTCCTACCCTGCTGTGGAAACTTCAGAAAACTTTAAAACAAAATCCTGCTTTCTGAAAAAAAGAAGCAGGCAGACACTTTCTGAGTTGCTGGAGACTGCCTCACTTTGCTTCTTTTCACAGCTTTCTCCCTCTTTCATCTTTTCCCATTGTCCTTGTCCTTCTTCGACGTTTACCAGTCCCAGAATATAAAAATCCTTTATATTCTCCTTAAGGTGACCATTTTTAGGTAAAATTAAATGTAACAACCTGGCTCCAATAATATATGACCTTTTCCCAGCTGTGAACCCCTTTTTACTTCCATTTGAAATTTAACAACTGAACACTAATTTCTACCCAAGACTTATTCACCTGTAGAACGTCCAACTTGGCCTTGTACACTTCAAATATCTCCTTTTCACACCTAAACCCTTTGATATTCTAAATCTTGCAGCCCAACTGTCTCCAGTTTAGTTAAATAAGTCACACCCAAACAACACACACAAGCACGCACAGACACACATGCACACACATGCACACACATGCACACACATGCACACACACATGCATAAACACACACACATGCACACACACACGCACAGACACACACATTTGCGCACACACACACACACATGCACAGCCCCCACAAGCCTGATTCACAGAATAGCACAATAAAACCTCCACAATATTAACATAATAACATCTTCTTCACAAGTGAGCAGGGCATTGCTGTGTAAATGCCATTTCATAGATCTCTTGATGGCACCTTCTATCATTTTTCTAATGATTGAGAGTAGATTGATGGAATGGTAATTGGCCAGGTTAGAATTGTCCTGCTTTTTATTGATCAGACATATTTGCCTGGTAGATGCCAGTATTGTAGTTGTACTGGAGCAGCTTAGCTAGAGGCATGGCTATTTATAGAGCACAAGTCACCAGTATTTCTGCCAGGACATTTTCAGGACCCTTTTGCCTGTGTCCTGTGCCATCAAACATTTCCTTATTTCACGTGTAGCAAATCAAATTAACTGAAGACTATCATCTGTGATGCTCGGGACCGAGGGAGGAGGTTGAGATGAATCATGTACTTGGTATTTGTGGCTGAAGATTGTTACAAATGCTTCTGCCTTGTCCTTTGCAATAATGAACTAGGCTCCCACATCATTGAGGGTGGGAGAGTTTGTGGTGCCTCATCCCCCAGTTAGTTAAATTATCCATTATCATTCATGACTGGATGTGGCAAATATAACTCGTATTTTCTCTTGCCAGAATTATTAATACCTTTGAAATGTTAACTGCAAGTTACACACTATGTTGTATAGCACTCTGCTTTTACCCTGTGAAAGTTTGTGTTAGCTGTTTCCCAATTAGTTGACATAGCTTAAGGCTTCATCAATTTTCTCCATAAAAGTACAGGCCACAGCAATCATGTTAATTAGATCATGCATATGAATGTGCCCCCTTGAAAATTAAGTGAAATATATAAAAGTTATAACCCTTTCTACCAAACCTGTCCATAATTTGTTATAAATCATAATCTTTCAATCAAAGCAAAGTTGGCCAGAATATCTGAGTCACAAACAGGGCCTTGGGAAGTTTTGGCAACCACATTGGTGATTGGAGTCTTGGCTTCACAGACTGTCTGCATTGTCATGGAATAGAAATGCTTTTGATAGGTTTCAGGGTGGGCAGGTGATCAAAGAACCACTTGCATGCAATTGAACATCTAAAAATTTGTAACTTGAAAAGGTTTGCAATTGACTTCATGTTAGTGTTGTGGTTCATGGAAAATAAATGTAATCACCTGCAAGTAGCACTTACTTGTGTTTTGGATTAGGGCAATTATTGCTTTCTTTTATTGTATATGTCACCTATCAGGCATTGGAAAGTGTCTCAAGTATAAAGTCCCAGTACAATAATGGCCTTAACATGCAGAATTGCCAGACTTTGCTTTATGTGGATCCAGACCTGCTTGTTTGATTTGTGGTTCCGTATCATCTAGCTGCCTGACAAATCCAGAAAGGTTTTTTTGAGAAAGATTGCTCGTCATTCAACTATGGAAGAAGTTCAGTGTAATTTATGGTGGAACCATTCTTTTCAGTAGAATTTAACTCATAAGGGGATACGGTCTTAAGTGTTAAAACCAGACAAACCAGTTGGTGAATCAATGCTTCTCACATACTGCTACAAAAAGAGACAATGAAGGTCATTGATCCTTCCTCCTGGTTACCAAACTCATTCAGGTAGATTTTGACTTTCAGCGAGGGTTAGAGGGTGATACGGGTGAGCGATCTATTGCAAATCCTGTCTGATAACCCTTTCTATTCACTTCAAGATAACAGTTCATACAAAAAAGGGCTTTCATTGTAACAACCCCAGATATGACTTGATATTGGGTCGTAAGGATAAAGCTCTGATTGTAAGGGATGTGCAAGACCAGTGCCACTGAAACCAGCAAAAGTTGTAGAACACAACCAAATTTGTAACAATAGTGTATCTCCAGAAGATGCAATGTGTGGAAGAAACAAAACATTTACAATTCATTAGCATTCAAAGCTAACTTCACAGAAAGGGTTGTCAAGAAAGACCAAATCTTGAAAAAATGATTTTGTCCAGAAAGTTTTAGTTAGCAACACATCATGCATTTCATGTTGAGAATTGTATATAAATGTCCAATGCAGTTTGCAAATCTTGTTTGCAAAATGTGCTCCACAAAAATAAAATTGCACAGTCAAAGCACAGATGGAAGCCATTCAATCCATCAGGTCTGTGGCTGTATCAGTTCCACATCAGAGCTTCATATATATTTCACTTACCTGCTCTTTTCCTGTGCCCTTTAATATTTCTTTCTGCTTTAAGCATTATTTAAATGTCATGATTGCCTTGGCTTTGGTAACAACTTGTAATAATGAATTCCATATTCAGGTAATTGATTGGAAAATGTTTTTATAACCTTCAATTTATACGTTTCATGCTAACTTTAATTCTCTGCGTTACTGATTCAAGGAAAGTTGGGAATTATCTTTCAGGCCACATATCCCTAAAAACGGATGGGGATTACGATATGCGATTAGCCTACGCCTGTTGTTTTCGAAACACACAAGACTTCATGCTACCTGCTAATTGAAATGACTGTAGCGTGCAGTCGGTATTAAGCACATTGTTGGCTTGCTGCAGGGGTCACAAAACCATGAGCGGCGGGCACAAGTTCAAAGTAGCCTGCACCACTTAAAGTGCCAATGCATTTTGGCTGGGGAAAGTGATTGAAGTTACTCTAAAAATGATTTTGGCACAGGAATGACACAAGAATGGCACACCATGGCAGAAAGCAGTCTCCTAGATTTTCTCATGCTGCCCTGGAGATATTAATGCAGAAGGTGGAGAGTAGAGGAAATGTCGTTTTTCCATAGAATTGGCGTTGTGCCTACTGGCTCACAATTGGATGAGTCAACCACAGACAGCCCAGCCAGAAGGTGGCTGTATTGCTTCCCTTCTTATGTCCTCCCTCTCCTCCTCCTCTTCCTCCTCCCAACTATGCCCTCATGTCCTCCTGACGGTGAGGTTGTTCAACATGCAGCAATCTATCCTGAAGCTTGACATGCTTTCTGCTGAGTACTGCACGGCTCTTCCAGAGCAGTCCAAGCAGCAGAACAGCTGTTTAAGCATGCCAGTGGCTGCTCTATCACAGTTTCTATGCCAGCATAGCTGACATTATGTGAATGCTGCCCATATGTGCATGGATTGTGCACTAGTGCCATGAATTTTAGCTTCCAAAAATATTCCTGTCACTCAGTAACCAATATCTGGATTGTTGTGTTGACTCAAATGCAGAAGACACAGTGGACTGCAGCAGAATGAAGGCATTACGACAGTTGACAGGACATTGGGCTACAAGGTATGCCTGTATGGTCACAAACCAACTGGACAATGTGAGTATAGAATCCCTTTCGCTTGCCACACGTCTCACGGCACCTGCAGAGTGATGTGTGTACCATCATTTGTGCACTGCCCAATGAGGAAGTCTGCAATCTTCATAAAGCAAGAAGCTTTCTCTGCCTGCTTCTCTCTGGCAAGAGAAAATGAAACATGTTAGACTCTTTATTCCAAGAAAGCTTAAATGGCCTCTGTAATATGGGAGGTACATTGGGAGAAGGCTGTAAGTGGTGCTGCAGGGGAACCTAGTGCCCGGGTGTTGGAGAATAATCACCAAGGCCAACCAAGCCTCACAAGGATTGGTGGGGTTCAGCAACGCTTCACACCTCTCAGCCCAATGACAGATGCCTCTACAGCTTGGCTCCCCACAGAGAGAGAAATGATCCAACAAACACACACTCCTGAATAATCCAACGATATCCTATCCTCTGGATTCTTTTTGTACATATACATATAATTTTTGGAAAGAATTTGATTTATTCAATCAAGCTTAATCTGCCATTCAAATTCCCTCTTGGCTGATTAGCCCGTGCCTTACTACTAATGTTACACTAAAGTGGGACTAACTAGTCTACACCGATCTGGAGCCCTTTCTTTTTTTTGAAGAGGTGCATAGATTTCACAGTCTCAAAGTCCTTTCGTACCATTCTTCTTTACAAAGAATTTAGGAAAACTAAGATTCACAACATGAAGGTATGCACAGTCATGGGACAACGTTTTGCATCTCTACGCCTGATCATATGAAATAACACCCGTGATGGAACGGGTTAGCAAATTCTGCTACGTTGTACCAGACATCTTGTCCTTAGTTGCAGAACTTGTACATGCACAGAGAAAGCAGCTATTGCCTTTGGCTGACTCACACACGTGGAAGGAATTACATCAAGCTGACCCTTAGGACCAAGCTGATAGTTTATAAGGCTTATGTTTTCAGCACTTTGTTGTATGGTTGTATCGTGATGAGCATAGCGGCCTTCTAAGCAGTCGATCCCGGCCACGTCTACAAGATGGAAGATGGTGCTATGATGAGAGGCTGGGTAAATGGGGCTTATACTGTCTAGAGTTTCAAAGCATGAGAGGCGATCTTGTTGAAACCTACAAAAATTCTGAAAGGGCTTGAAGGAGTGGACGGTGAGCAATTGTCTCCATTGGTCAGGGAATCTAAAACACAGGAACACAGGCTGGAATTTTACCACTGGGGTGGGCGGGACTCACAGAACGGAATTCTCCGTTGGCCTAGGGCAGGATTTTTCGAGGCTCACCCAAGCGAGGTCGTAAAATATTGGCCACAGTCTCAGGATAAGGAGCCAATCATTTGGGACTGAGGTGAGGAGAAATTACTTCACTCAAAAGTTTGTGAATCTTTGGAAGTCTCTACCCCAGAGGGTTGTGGATGCTCCATCACTGAATACATTTAAGTCTGGGATTGACAGATATCCTGGGTGTCTCAGGGAATTACGAGATGTGGGCAGCGGGTGGGAAAATGAAGTTGAATGGTGGAGCAGACTCAATGGGCCATGTGGTCTACTCCTGCTCCTATTTCTCATTCAAGAATTGCAAAAGGGAGACAAATAACTCTTATGGAACAATTGTTGAAAATATTATGAAACCAGTTGCACTATTCATCATTAATTACCCTTACTTCACAATACTTGTCCTGCTAACACCACTTGATCCTTTTTATGTCAGCAATGTGATTCATTCAGTGTTACCTCCTGAAGGTCATGTGCGAGGAGAGGTGGTAAATCCAAGGGAAGCAATGAGGTAATAGAGCAGGATAGCAATTTGGGTAATGATGATCAGAGTGTGGTAGCAAGAGACAGAGGGTCCTACGTTACCATTTTAATTCTAAGTGCTGGGCGGACTTCAAACTGGGAGTGTTTCAGACCTGATTTTTAGACTCGTTCTCAGGCACCCCCATACGCACTCTTCCTGCAAAAATATCAGCGATTCCGAATCACGCTGCACAAGTCTGTGGGCGGGGCTTAACGCGCCCGAAATCCTGCAGCTCCAATCGGTGCCTCGAACTGCGCATGCGCAAAAAAAAAGACAGAATGCGACTTCCTGCCACATCGCTCCCGGGCCGGATAATGCCTCCCCCTGGCCCCCACAGACATTGGCTCACCCCCACAACATTACTGACCCCCTTATTCCCCCCACCTCCTCCGCCACTCAGACCGATTGTGCACTCCTCCCCCCTTCCCCCCAGCCGATCTCAGGCAGAGTGGCAGCGGACCCCCCTTCCCACGCACTGATCACAGGCAGAGTGGCAGCAGACCCACCCTTCCTCCCCCTTTCCCCCCTCCCCCACCCCCACTGGAGAAGCCGCTGAGCGGGCCACTGCGCATGTGCCGATCTGTCAGTGCTGAGATCAGCGCATGCACAGTGGCCCTGCATTGCCAGCCTCCTGATTGCTGGCCTTCTGACCCCCCCATCCCCCGATCACTGGCCTCCCAGATCTCCCTGGGCAAACCACGAAGGGGCTGGATAGGGTAGAGGTGGAGAGATTCTTTCCACTTAGGAAGGAAACTAGAACTAGAGGGCACAGCCTCAAAATAAGGGGGGGGGTCAGTTTAGGACAGAGTTGAGGAGGAACTTCTTCTCTCAGAGGGTGGTGAATCTCTGGAATTCTCTGCCCACTGAAGTGGTGGAGGCTACCTCGTTGAATATGTTTAAATCACGGATAGATGGATTCCTGATCGGTAAGGGAATTAGGGGTTATAGGGATCAGGCGGGTAAGTGGAACTGATCCACTTCAGATCAGCCATGATCTTATTGAATGGCGGGGGGCAGGCTCAAGGGACTAGATGGCCTACTCCTGCTCCTATTTCTTATGTTCTTATGTCCCCATTCCCTGGCCAGCTGCGATTTTCCTGACCCTCCACCAACCAATCTCTCAACCACACCCTGCCCCTGCAGCCCCGACCCCCGGACGCCCCGAACCCCCCCCACCCCCCCCCACCCCCCCCCCCCACCCCACCCCACCCCCCCCCCCCACCCCCCCACCCCCCCACCCCTCCCCCCCCACCCCCCTCCGCACCCGGATGGCCAGCCCTTATCACCGTCCTCCCCCTCCTTCTTCCTGTGATCCCGATGCAGAGTGGCAGCTGGTTCCCCCATCCTCACCGATTGCCCCCCCAATAGGTCCTGCCCCACCCCAATAGGCCCTGCCCCTTATGGCTGCCCATTATGGGCCTGGCCCCTTGGCACTGCCCGATGCCTGGTGGTGACTGTGAGAGAAAGCCCTGAAAACCAGATCCTTTATGCTTCAAAGCTGTGGAAGTTTTGAATTGGAGGCAGCCACCTAGTGTTAAGCCAGAATAGATTTACACTTTGTTTCGAAACCTCCTTTTTGGAATTCCACATCAGAGTGGGAGTGTTTGAGAAGTCGTGCAGTATACCTTATTAAAGTGACAACAGTTGTTTGATTTGGGACTTTTCTGATTGAAATCTATAAGGGGGTTATTGCCAAGAAGGTACTTTTGATCAAACAGGTTTTTTTGGGAGGTTGTTCTGTAAGACAGTTTTAACTGTGTAACTTTAATCTTGTGTGCTTAAGTTTTATTTTTAACCAATATTTTATTTTTGTGAATTCTAAAGGTGATACTGGAGTTCTAAGCTTTTGGGATCAGTACCTCTTCCTCCTCATTTTCACAATAAAAAAGGTTCATGATCAGTGAAGCAGACCTCACTGTGGGGTTAGGGTTATGGCTCACTTATTGCTAGCTTGCTCATTACCTGGAACACTGGCCCTAATGTAGGTGATAACTTTAACAAAGTCTGTAAGGTTAATCAGTGCATTCCACATTTATTGACCATGCAGACTAGTTCAGTCTACCAGAAACCAAGAACAAGGCCCTGAGAAACAATGGGCCAAAACTTGTGGAGGCAATGGGGGTCTTGGCCACCTCTTTTTGGGAAGGTCTGCCACATCATGTTCCACTTGGGCACTTCACGGGCCAGTGGTGGGCTTTCCCTAAGGATCAAGAACACTGGGGCAGATCTTCCACCCACCAAGAGGTGCCAGCAAATCAGAGACCAGCGGCTCTATTGAATGTGAGTGCCACTGGGAGGCGGTGGCCACTGCCAGTATGACCCCACGCAAGGGCAAGGATTATTACTAGATTCCAGTTCAGAGGTGAATGATGGTGGGGGGATTTTGAGGTAGGGGTGGTGGGGAATTGGTGGATGTACTGCACTTAGATTTCCAGATGGCATTTGATAAGGTGCCTGTTCAAAGGTTATTGGGGAAAATAAAAGCTCACATTGTAGGAGGTAACATATTGGCATGGATTGAACAGAAGAACATAAAAAGAACATAAGAACTAGGAGCAGACTAGTTCAGTCTACCAGAAACCAAGAACAAGTTGGCCCCTCGAGCCTGCTCCGCCATTCAATAAGATCATGGCTGATCTTTTTGTGGACTCAGCTCCACTTACCCGCCCGCTCACCATAACCCTTAATTCCTTTACTGGTCAAAAATGTATCTACCCTTCCCTTAAAAACATTCAATGAGGTAGCCTCAACTGCTTCACTGGGCAGGGAATTCCACAGATTCACAACCTTTTGTGTGAAGAAGTTCCTCCTCAACTCAGTCCTAAATCTGCTTCCTCTTATTTTGGGGCTATGACCCCTAGTTCTAGTTTCACCTGCCAGTGGAAACAACCTCCCTGCTTCTATCTTATCTATTCCCTTCATAATCTTATATGTTTCTATAAGATCCCCCTTATTCTTCTGAATTCCAATGAGTATAGCCCAGTCTACTCAGTCTCTCCTCATAAGCCAACCCTCTCATGAAGATGAGAAGAATAGGCCAGTTGATAGCTCGAGCCTGCTCTGCCATTCAAGTTATTTAGCTTTAAATCACTATCCATAGACCTACATGAAGAGTGACTGGCTAACAGGGAATAGAGAGTTGGCATAAATGGATTTTTTTGTGGTTGGCAGGCTGGAACGAGTGGTGTGCCACAGGGTAGTGCTGGGGCCTCAACCTTTTACAATTTATATAAATGATTTGGATGAAGGAACTGAAGGTATGGTTGCTAAATTTGCTGATGACACAAAAGATAGGTAGGAAAGTAAATTGTGAAGAGGACATAAGGAGGCTACAAAGGGGCATAGATAGGTTAAATGAGTAGACTAAGGTCTGGCAAATGGAATATAATGTGGGAAAATGTGAAATTCTCAATTTTGGCAGGAAAAATTAAAAAGAAGCTTATTATCTGACTGGTGACAAATTGTAGAGTTCTGAATTGCAGAGGGATCTGGGTGTCCAAGTGTATGAATCACAAAAGGCTAGTTTCAGCAGCAAGTAATTAGGAGATATAACAGAATGTTATCATTTGTTGTGAGGGGAATTGATTACAAAAGTAGGAAAGATATGCTTCAGTTGTACAGGTTATTGGTGAGACCACATCTGGAGTTTTGTGTACAGTATTGGTCACTTTATTTAAGGAAAAATATAAATATGTTTCCTCGACCAATACTAGGAATGGACGGGTTGTCTTATGAGGAAAGGTTGGCAAAGTTAAGCTTGTATCCACCAGAGTTTAGAAGGATAAGAGGTGACTTGATTGAAACTGCTAAGATCCTGAAGGTATTGACAGAATGGATGTGGAGTGGACGTTCCCTCTGTCATAGAATCTAGAACTGGGAGTTGCTATTTAAAAATAAGGGGTCACTCATTTAAGATGGAGATGAAGAGAAATTCTTTCTCTCAGAGGGTTGAGTCTTTGGAACACTCCCTCAAAAGGCAGTGGAAGCAGAATCTTTGAATATTTTTAAGGCCGAGTTAGATAGATTCTTGATCAACAAGGGGGGTGAAAGGTTATCAGGGGTTGACAGGAATGTGGGGTTGAAGTTACAATCATGATCCTACTGAATGGCAGAACTCGAGGGGCTGAGTGGCCTACTCCTGCTCCTAATTTACATGTTTGTATGTTCATGTATTCTGAATGACCCCATCTCCCAATGCCATGTCCCTCAAACAGGCATTGAGTGCCTTTGAAGGAGGGACACCCGTGGAAGTTCACAAAAAATCCTACATGGGGTTATTCTGAAGAAGATTTATGGTCAATTCAAGACATTACTTTGTTTCTCTCAACGGATACTGCCAGGTCTGCTGAGTATTTCCAGCACTTTCTGTTTATGTATCAGATTTCTAGCATCCGCAACATTTTGCTTTAATCAAAACAATTGACTCCATGCTTATCATTGGTTCAGTTTCTAACTTTTATCCAACAGAAATAGCATTGAGAGTTTGGACTGCGTGTACCAAATGCCAATAAATCAGTTTTAGAAGTACTAATAGTCCAAAAATTGGCCCATTCATTTAGCAGTTGCGGTCAAATGTGTTCACCCTTGTATGTCAAATGGTCAATTAAAAGAATTAATAAGAGGTAAGTAGTTTTTCCTGTTTATCGCTAGTGTGATTCACTATTCACAATTGAGGTTAATGGTTTAGAAAAATAAATTACATTGTTGATGTTCTGCCGTTACAGTGGGTGCAAGGAATGTGTGGTGAGGAGAGGGCTCCGCCACATTATTTGTTAGTTGTTACAGATTGTCTGGCAGTAACTCGAAGAATATCTGTATCGTGGGAGGAATTATGCTTCCAGGCTGTTTTGGTTTGCTTTTGGGGTGGAAGCCAGGTCCTGGTTGGAAGACTCTGGGCATGCCTGGGGCTATGGTGAAAATGCAGAAATATGGCAGGGGGAACAGGCTGTCCATGTTTGGTTTCCAGATTCCCTTCGTTAGCTGCCTTCAATGGAGCAATTGAAGGAGTTTGTTCAGCAGCCAGAAAACCAAGTTCTAGTTCAGTAACTGGGATGGTGCCCTGACTGCAATGCAAGTTGTGCTTAATGCGAGTAGTAAACTTCTTTGTGAACTATGACCTGAAGAGGAGACAGATTGGCAGTGCGCCTGTGTGGTGTGTGATGTGGGAAGTTTCCCAGATGACCAGGTGTGTGATGTGAAAGCCAGACCACAGGATCTGGAGGTGGGAGAGGCGCACGAAAAGTGAGTCCATGTGAACAGTTTTTGGTCCAGAGTTGAAGAGGCGGTAGCAGGTTAGTAACTCCGTGCAACTGAGGTGCTGTCATCCACGGAGCTGGGGCTCAGAGAAGTCCAGGAGCAGTTGATAACCTCATGCTGCTGAGGAGACTGTGGCTCAGGAAAAAAAAATTGGAGCAGTGGTTAAGTCGGGGAAGTTGAAGCGCAGTTGTCTGCTCTGTGAAAGGTGGTTAGCTTACCTGGGATCATACTGGCTGTTAGATACTAGGATTCAGCCTTTAGAATCCAGCAGAATGCAGTCTTGGGAGAAGAGATTAAGCAGCTGGGAGGTGAGCAGCCTTTGAGGCAGTCTAAATTGGGACATATCTGTTGAGGGACATCAGTGGCTGTATTTTCAAAAGAGAGCAGCTGAAATCTCTCATGAGGAAGATAGAATTTTCATTGAATCCCTACAGCGCAGAAGGAAGCCATTTGGCCCATCGAGCCTGCACCAACAACAATCCCATCCAGGCCCTATCCCCGTAACCCCACATATTCACCTTAGTAGTCCCCTGACAGTAAGGGGCAATTTAGCATGACCAATCAACCTAATCCACACGTCTTTGGACTGTGGGAGCAAACTGGAGGACCCGGAGGAAACCCACGCAGACACGGGGAGAACGTGCAAACTCCACACAGGCAGTGACCCAAGGCTGGAATTTTGAAAACTGCTTGTGACTCACAGTGACTACTAATATCTGGGTGGATTGCTGAGAAACTTTTGGAATTTGTCTTGACTGTATCTGCCATTTAAGTATTTGACTACACCTTACCTGTTAATTCATGCTTACTTCATGTTAATTCTGCATGTTAGAGTATAGGACAAGTATTTACTCTTTGCTTTGTTGACTCTTGTACAGTAACATTTCTTCTGTGTGTATAAATTCCTGAAATCTTGCGGCTTTATTCTTTAGGAAGAAGCTGGAATTTAAAGTTCCATCTACTTTACAACAAAGCTTACTGGTTCTGAATCGGATCATAACAATATTAATAAAATAAATGTGAGGAGTGTGTTGAAAACTGTAGTGAATTACAATTCATAACAAATTATATTTCTTAATTCACTGTGTTTATCTGGCATCTAGTATACCATGGTGCCTCGGCCTTTTTTCATATCACAGCAATCGCCAGTCTGCTGAAATAGATATTTTCTCAGTTACTATTCTCAATGACATAAGAAAAGGTAGATCAGCAAAGTACAGAATTTGTTTTTTTAATGAGATGACGCAGGAAGTTATACACATTGACATAGACCAAAGCAGCCAAATACCTCACATTAGTAAACCAGGTAATAATGATTGTCAGTGGGAGAACCTGAGGTGATTTCCAGTGGGAATATTTATGTAGGGCGGAATTTTCCCATCCCGCCCGCCGTGGGAATCGTGGTGGGCCAGATAGGAAATTTGACGGACCATGTAAATGTCCATTGACCTCGGGCAGGAATTTAGGGTCTTGGGGCGCACATGGCTAGAAAATCCTGCCCATAGAGTCAGCTTTTGTTCTAAGTTGTTCTCATTAAAAGAAATAGCCCCTAGCTACGAACTTAGGACTCTTTACAAGCCTTCGTAGAAAGCTATTAAATTGAATTTGCAGCCTACAGCACCCTGTGTGATGGTCGACACAGAAATATTTTTGTGCTGCATTAACATGCCACAAAAATAAAGCTAGTTGCACAATAATGCAAGGAGTTTACATTATTTCATCTGAACATTTATCTTCATTGAGAAACCAGGCAGAGCAACATTAGCAGCTTGGCACACATGGAGAGATGATAATATAATCCATCATTTAAGGTCATAGTCCAGAATAGAATATAATTCTTCAATGTGTACTTTGTATAGTTAAAATAGAGCTTCAAGACTTAAGTTTGCCAACAGACCACCATGAAGATGTTTATATCAGACACACAGGGTGGGAGAACCAGTACATATTGCGAGCTTACATCATGATAAACACAGTCTCAAGAGGGAATTTGTAGGTACCAGAGAATTAATCATCTAAGAAGTGCTGTGTGTGTCTGATGCTTTCTAAGCTCAACTTGAATCAGCGCTGCTGACATTAGACACATCTTACATTTCTCCATCACATTTTAGCCATTTTTTGAAGCACATGCCTTGTGTCGGAGAACATGCTTAAAATCAGCAAGCTGTGTGCGTCACATATGTTGCAGAGACAGTCTGTCCATACATTCCTCTTTGTCCATTATCCCATTGTTGTTGTCCTGGTGGTCTTACCAAGGCTCTGTACAATTGCAGCAAGACTTCTTTCCTCCTGCACTCAAATCCTCTTGCAATAAAAGCCAGCATAACATTCACCTTCCTAATTGCTTTTTGCACCTGCCTGTTAGCTATAATTGACTTGTGAACAAGGACACTCAGGGAGCTCTTATTGGAGTCATCAGTTGGTCAGAAAAGTGATAAATTGAATTTAATGACAAGAAATGTGAGGTAATGTATTTGGGAAGGACAAGCAAGGCAATGGAATACACAACAAATTCCGTCACGGCAGATGGTTGAATTTGAATTCAATAAAAAAAATCTGGAATTAAGAATCTACTGATGACCATGAAACCATTGGTGAGTGTCAGAAAAACCCATCTGGTTCACTGAGGACTTTAAGGAAGGATATCTGCCGTCCTTACCTGGTCTGGCCTAAGGTGACTTCCAAGCCACAGCAATGTGGTTGACTCTCAACTGCCCTCTGAAATGGCCTCTCAACCCACACAGTTCAAGGGCAACTAGGGATGGGCAATGAATGCTGGCCAGCCAGTTACGCCCATGTCCTACGAATGAATAAAAAAAGAATAAAAAACCAAGATTCTATGAATCAATAGTTAATGGTTCTGGTCACCACATTACAAGAATGATGTGATTGCAGTGTGGGTACTGAGATGATTTACAAGATGTCACCAGTATTGGAGAATTTAGCTATGATGAAAGATTGATTAGACTGATATTGTTTTGCTTGGAACACAGGAGGCTGAGGTATAAATTGAGGTGGATAAAATCATGAGAGGCTTAGGTGAATCTATATCCTCAGCAGAGAAGTCAATACCCAGGGGGCATGGGTTTAAGGTCATTAGTAGAAGCATTATAAGGAAGTGAATGAGAAATGTTTTCATCCAGATTGTGATGGGGATCTGGAAGTCGGTGTCAAAAAGGGTGAAACATAGAAATGTAGAAACTAGAAGCAGGGATAAGCCATTCGGCCCTATGAGCCTGCTCTGCCATTCATCATAATCATGGCTGGTCATCAAATTCAATCCTGATCCCCCTTTCTCCCCATATCCCTTGATCCCCTTTAGCCCCAAGTGCTATCTCTAATTGCTTCTTGAAATCACATAAGGGTGCTAGAGACTAACCCTTTTATCACATTTAAAAACTACTGGAATGTGAACTTGAACTGCCATAATCTTCAAGTACCAGATACTAGGAACTGGGAAGTGGGATTAAATAGTCCTTTTTTAGCAGGTGCAGACACAATGAGCCAGATTGTCTCCTTCTGTCCCTTTCACTTCTATGATTCTATGAAATGTTTGTCATTAGGAATTCTGTTGATTTTCTTGATGCTTACATTGAACTTTCCTCTCAACACTCTACCTGGGCAATGGCAATGGCTCTTTCCTGTTACCAGAAATTCCTACGTCCTTAGCAACATGCAAGTTATTTTCAAGACACACCAAAGGAAGTATTCAGCAACTTTAATTTCATTTATTCATCAATGCAACTGTTAGCAGAATTAAAAATTCAGTTTATAAATGTGCAAGACAACACAGATGTTCAGCAGTTACTGAAAATTTTATTTTGTGTAAGGCCTTGTATGAATAATTGCACTTGGCACATAGAACCATAGAATCCCTACAATGCAGGAAGAGGCCATTTGGCCAATGAATCTGCACCGACTCTCTGAAAGAATATTCCATCCAGGCTCTCCCCTCCACCCTATCCCCATAACCTGCACATTTACCATGGCTAATCCACCTCACCTGCACAGCTTTGGACACTAAGGGGCAATTTAGTATGGCCAATCCACCTAACCCACACATCTTTGGATTGTGGAAGGAAGCTGGAGCACCCAGAGGAAACCCACACAGACACGGGGGAATGTGCAAACTCCACAGACAGTCACCCAAGGCCGGAATATAACCCCGGTTCCTGGTGCTGTGAGGCAGCAGTGCTAGCCACTGTACCACCATGCCGCCAACACGTTGGGAAATTGGAGGCTGGTAAATTTCTGATCTATACTCACCAATTGCAAGGTCCCACTGCTGGCAAAGGGCTTGATTCAGATCTACTTTGAGGGTCAAGGGTATAGTGCAAAACAAGCACTTGTTCAACTATCTTCCAAACTTTCACCACCTTCTCCAGCAACATGGGATGTAAGTTAAAAGGACATTTGGTACAGACATTCCTGCAAAACAAACAACAAATGATCTTTACCAGTCGCTTCTATATTTTAAACCTAAGAAGCTGTGAGGTGGATTGTCCTAGTGGGTGGTCAGGCAGATATTCCCTTCGCAATTCTTGCATTCAGAGCAGAGGCCAGCTCTAAAAATCCAAAATAAAAACAGAAAATGCTGGATAGGCTCAGCAAGTCTGGCAGCACCTTTGGAGAGAAGCAGAGTTAACGACCGGAATTCTCCTATCCCGCCCGGCACGGGAACTGTAGCGGGTTGGACCATGCAAAGGTCCGTTGACCTCGGGCGGGATTCTCCGGCTTTGAGGTGAACATGGCCAGAGAATCCCGCCCAATGTTTCAAGTCCGTGTGACCCTTCGACAGAACTGTTTCCATTTCAGATTCCAAGCATCTGCAGCATTTTGCTTTTCTCTAAAAATCAGAATCCTGATGAGCCATGCTGCCTGCTTCTTATGCGCTCATCCACACCCATGGTACACTTGTCTCATGTTTGTTGCAATTTAAAACACTGAGTGCAAAAAAATCTGAACTAAATAAATCAGAGCGAAGGAAAAATCCCTCCATAATAAGTCAAAGGGTAGATTGGAAGCAATTACTTCACCATAGCATGAGTATTCAGACAAATATGTTCAAGAATAAATTAAGATGAACAAACCTGATTTCTTATATCCATTTCCAAATAAAGTATTTGTTCTGCCTAAATCCATCAAAATGACTGAGATAAAGCACTGCTTTAAGGGACTGCCCAGTGAAATGAATGACAAGCGATTGTGATAAATTCCAAGAAGTTTAAACCTCACATCATGATAAATAACATGTTGTTCATTGAATCTATCAGCATAGCAGGTAAAATGCACTACAAAATCTAATAGATCACTGGGATTTGAGTGCCACTGGCAAGGCCAACATTTATCACCCAGCCCTAATTGCCCTTGAGAAGGTGATGGAATGCTGCCTTTTTGAATCCCTGCAGTCCATCTTGTTATGTGGCCCTTAAAAGGAATGGGTCAGGTGTCGCAGGGTGTGGGGTGATGTGCCCAGGAACCGCCCTGAGAGGGCAGTTGTTGTTTGGAGTGAATAAGATTGCAATAAAAGATCTGGATTCCTTGCCGCCTGCCTGTAGAGTGAGTTTGTGAAGATATTCCTCGTTACTAAAGAATTTAACACACTTGGTGTGGGTGCAGTGCTGTTAGGGAGGGTGTCCCAGGTTTTGACCCAATGATGACAGGATGACCCCAGGGAAGAACTGGTGCAGTTAAAAATATCAAAGTAAACACAATCTTGACAACAGAACACCACTGATTGCCTTCTGCTTCCTCCCACTCGATGCTCCCTGTCTTCCTCATACACACATGCATACACACAGATACATGCACACACAGACACATACAGACACATGCACACACATGTACAGACACACGCACGCACACAGACAGATGAAGATACATGCACACACAGACATATGCACACACACGTACAGACACACATGCACAGACACACACACACAGACACACACAGACACACACAGGTACATGCACATGCGGACAAATGTGCAGACATACACGCACAGGCACACACAGACACACATATGCACAGACACACAGATACATGCACACACAGACACATGAAGATATCTATGCAGACATATACAGGCACGTGCACACACATGTACAGACACACACACGAACAGACACAGACACACACACTCACTCGAAGATCCGGGCGCCATGTTTAAAGGGTACACAGACCACCTCCCACTCTCCGCCTGCCCTTAATGTCCAGCCTTGGTGCAGCCTAAGCTACAGGCATCCAATATGAGTCAAGTTGTGAGTGGTCCCCAAGAAGGTGAAAGCAGCATCTACTCACCTCAGTCAAGCTCGCCAGATGCACGTCACTGATATTCAGTGGTGAAAGTGAACCTTCGAATCTTATAATGGCGAGGAAGTTAATTTGGAGGGTGGGCTTAATTCCAGCGAGGTGGTCTTTTAATGAGCATGGATGACATGCTGATCAAGCCAAAGGGCTTCCTGACATCGTTCATCGGGAAGCTCGACCTGCCTTTAAATTCTCGAGAATGTAATTCCTATCATTCCGGAAACTGTTTTCTTGGCTTCAAGCCAGATTGCGTTCCTTTGCCCATTAAGCTTCCCACAGCTGGCGGGACCGGAAGATTCCGTCCATCGACTGTGTTTTTCCCTCCACAGGTGTTTCCTGACCTGCTGGGTTTTCCAGCATTTTCTGTTTTTTATTCAGTTTTCCGGAGGCAGTCTCCAGACAATATTGCCTTTGAAACAGATTTCAGCCCCATCATCTTTAAACTGAACGGCACAGGGATCTTAGCAAATCCTCTGGCTCCAGATTCTAATCACTAGTTGGCTGGCACTTAAGCTCCTTAAAGCTGCGTCTGAGATTGCATCTGAAATACTACCCAACTGCTTTCCAAAGTTGCCGCTGATGCACTTTTTAACCTCATTCCACTGAATAATACCTTTCAAGATTTGCCCCTAAGGTACAAGGAGCAGGCACCATCTTATGATCTACGTGTAAAGACAATTCGAAATTTTTCTCACTGGTGTACATTTTCCTCATTACGGAAGTCGTTACGAGAAAGGTGAACTTTTTTTTTAAACCCTACAGTGCAGAAAGAGGCCATTGTGCCCATTGAGTCTGCACCGACCACAATCCCACCCAGGCCCTACCCCCATATCCTTACATATTTACCCGCAAAACCCTCTAAGCCTCTCAGGTGTCTCAGGACACTAAGGGGCAATTTTAGCAAGGCCAATCAACCTAACCCACACATCTTTGGACTGTGGGAGGAAACCAGAGCACCCGGAGGAAACCCACGCAGACACGAGGAGAATGTGCAAACTCCACACAGACAGTGACCCGAGCCGGGAATCGAACCCAGGTCCCTGGAGCTGTGAAGCAGCAGTGCTAACCACTGTGCTACCGTGCTGCCCACGGTTGTGTAAATCAGTGAGGAATCATAGGCTGAGAATTCCTATGCCCTGATGCCAGAAGTAGAGGTTTCCTGTCGTTGTACTTCCAGTGATATTATGGGAGTAAATGGGGAACAAATTCAAGGAAACTCCCAGCATGATATTGTTCCCAAATTCGATGTAAAATTCTTTTATTCTCGCCTATAGTTGATTTCCCCCTGCTTAGAATGAAAATGGCCAGAGCTGTGAGAACCATAAATCCTGTTAAGGATTTATTAACTGCTTGTTAGTATCTGGAATGTGCTTGTCAAAATGTTTTGTGCGGAAACAGTCGGGGTCCAGAAATTTGCACGGCCTTTCCAAATCAGTCCTGCCACATTCTCCAGCAGCAAATTGGCTGCAAAAACAAACCAGAACCAACACCACTGGACCCCAGCCGACACTGCCAGTATCTGTGGGACCTTAAAGGATGGAATCTGTGTGCTCAGTGTGTCGAAATTACGTGTCAAACATCTGTAGGAAATACAAGCACTGTAAATCACCTCCTGATTGAATAAATTGTTAATGGACAACTCAACAACATGTATACACAGGGAGCACCTGGTACAAAGAGTGCCCTTCACTGAATAATGTTATTTAATACAATCACTGATCCTGTTTTAGCTGTTTGCTCGCTCACTGTTCATTCAATCATTTTGGGCAAACCTTCAACTTTACTACAATCAAAAGACATACATCTAATCTCCCTCTGTGCCAAATGAAGATGAATTGTGCTCATAAAATCCATTGCTGCAAATCAAGTACTCAAAGCTCCTTCAAAAGCACCTTCCAAACCTGCGACCTCTATCACCTCAAAGGACAAGAGCAGCAAACACATGGGAACACCACCACTTGCAAGCTCCCCTCTAAACCACACACACCCTGGCTTCAAACTATGTCGACGCTCCTTCACTGTCACTGGGTCAAAATCCTGGAACGTCCTCCCTAACAGCATTGTGGGTGTACCTACACCACATGGACTCCAGTTGTTCAAGAGGCAGCTCACCAACACCTTCTCAAGGGCAATTAGGGATGGGCAATGAATGCTGGCCTTGCCAGTGAAACCTACATCTCATGAACAATTATATATAAATAAATAAACAACGTTCCAGTGTTGAGAATTTGATTCTGATAATAAATACATAAAGGTTATCATTTTCCCTTCACCTGAATAGTATAACCACTATTTTGAGTAGCAACATTGTTTCATAGGCCCAGCTAAAGATTTTGCAAATTGGCATTTGCCATGTATTCTTGCTGGCAGCTATTTGGTTGCAGTAGCAGTTGCCAACTATGATGTTATTGATGCCCAAATGAAGCTATCAGGTAGACAACTTCGGCAACAGATGGCAGTAGCTTTCAGGATAGAACTACCACATTTGTATTAACAACTCGCACTGGGAACAAGGACTTAGAACTAACTGACGATCAATGCCCTTTGAGTCTCAGGCTCCCAGATAGCCACAGCTGACTTGCCATTAGTGTGTAACCCTGAGTAGTACATTAACAGAAAAGCCCACAACACCATCTCAAAACCTGGTATAAGTCAGAAAACTCTGGAGATTCATTCATATTTATTTTGTATACTGAAACTGAGTAGACACAAAGAGGGCTGGGCCAGAACCAATGTGTTCCTCAAACTAACATTTGATGTGCTTGGGCAGTGTTTCTGGGTCACACATAAGGAGCTTCATCAGATCTCTAAAAGTTTTGAATATTGTTAAAGTGTGACACATTGCTATCAATGACAAACCTTCACCAGCCCAGAGATATGAGGAGAAAGCATGTATTATGTCTAAGGGGCTCTCCAATAAGTTTAAAGTTTATTTATTAGTGTCATAAGTAGGCTTACATTAACAATGCAATGAAGTTATTGTGAAAACCCCCTAGTTGCCACACTCCAGAGCCTGTTTGGGTACACTGAAGGAGAATTTAACATGGCCAATCCACCTAATCAGCACATCTTTCGGATTGTGGGAGGAAACCGGAGCACCCGGAGGAAACCCACGCAGATACAGGGAGAACGTGCAGACTCTGCACAGTGAGTGACCCAAACTGGGAATCGAACCTGGGTCCCTGGTGCTGTGAGGCCGCAGTGCTAACCACTGTGCCACACTCATTAATTTGCTCTGGCTCTTTTTGTCCCATGAAATGTGCGATTCCATCAATCACTGGGATAATTTCAGATTTTAAAAAAACAAATACATGCAGTAATCGGGTAGAAAGAATGTTATCTAGGGTTCTGATGCAATTCAAACGACACGCTCCTAATATATATCACATACTATCGGAGATTGTAATTTCCTGAACAGTATTCACTGCTTGGATATATTACACGTGTTTCTGGGAACATTTAATTAATAACAACGATAAGCATATTGTTTTACTAATCTGCTCAACTTGTAGAAGTGTGGCATCTGGTGGTTTAGCTTGCATTTGCAGTCTCTGATTCCCAGCTGAAATCATTTTCCTTTCCAAGAATGAATGTTGCTGCTCTGCCATTATTTTTATGCCATCGCAAAACAATTGCAGCTTTGGTGAAATGTAAAGTCAGCAATGAAACCTGGGAGCGAGATCGTCGAACCAACCTCCTCGCATATTATGGAGCAACAAGTGAAACAATTGATGAAACTTTGTATCAGGTGTCCAATAACTTAGTTCAGTGTCAGCTACTTTTAGCAAGCGTCCAAGTAATCCATTGGAATTACAGCAAAAACAGCTTTTTTTTTGTTCGTGGGATGTGAGCATCACTGGCAAGGCCAGAATTTGTTGCCCACCCTTAATGCCCTCAAGAGATGGTGCTGAGCTCCTGGGGGTCTTTCTTGAACCACTGCAGTCCATGTGATATACAGTGGCGTGAGGAAGGAAGTTTCAGGGCTTTCATTCAGCCCCAGTGAAGGAGCGGTATTATACTCCAAAGTCAAGTTGGTGTGCGGCCAAGAAGATTAGGATTTTATACTTGAAAGAATGAAATACTCAAATTATTCATGCGAACCTTTTGCGCAAAAATTATACTCCTTTGATGTTTTCCTTTAAAGATCAATCCTTTCTATAAAACTCTTGGACTTGCGGGTTAATTTTTGAAACAACCTTATTTGTGGAACAGATGCACATTCTCCCCGTATCTGTGTGGGTTTCCTCCGAGTGCTTCGGTTTCCTCCCACAGTCCGAAGATGTGTAGGCTAGGTGGATTGGTAAATGAGATTACAGGGGTGGGGGGGCTGGGCAAGATGCTCTTTGGGGTCAATAGTTTTTTGTTTAAAGTAGACAAAGATTGAGATTCAAGACACATAATCAGTGAATAAAGCCACAGGATTCCACAGATTTTGAACAAACAAAAATAAAGTTTGCGATACAACATCAGAAAGGTAGAACAATGCACTTTATATTCTAACATTCAGGGTAAGTATGAAATACATGTAAATTAACACGACAACTGTGGTCGAACACACCACATGACACAATAAATGGCATGTGTTACCAAGACAGTGACCATGGATTTCGGAGATCGGGGCAGGCCGGGAGGGGGTAGTTCGGAGCTGGCCTGAGAATGGTCGGGTGGCCATGGGGGGGCAGAGGGCCTGCAATGCGGGGTCGCGGGGCTGGCCAGTGATTGAGCTGGCCAGCAATCGGGAGGAGGGCAGCGCAGGGCTACTGCGCATGCACCAATCTCGGTGCTGACAGATTGGCGCATGCACAGTGGCTCACTCAGCGCTGTGCTGCTGGCCTTCCGGGTGGAAATAGGCCCCGTCCCCTGATTTTTAATGACATTTATGCCAGTGACCTCTGCAGTGCACAGAGTGTGGGAGATTCTTCTCTGAACTCCCACTGAAAAAACCTGTGTGAATTACTCCAGTTTTCATGCAAATTCAACACTTAGAATTTTTGGGGCAAACTTCCGGCCAA
This sequence comes from Mustelus asterias, assembly GCF_964213995.1. Lineage (NCBI taxonomy): Eukaryota > Metazoa > Chordata > Chondrichthyes > Carcharhiniformes > Triakidae > Mustelus > Mustelus asterias. The sequence continues at coordinate 35,568,635 of NC_135815.1, read as the reverse complement.
CATATGCAGCCCAATCTCAGCCTGTGCATGTACAAAAGCTCCAATGCCCATCAGGGGATGAGTTCCCAACCTCGGCTCTCAACATTAAGATAAGCTTGAATTTCATAACAACATTCATTCAGCAAAGTGCACTCTTTTTTATCTAGCTAAAAACTCTCTTAAAGAAACAGTCAGAGCTTTAAAGGAAGTATTTTTTTTCTTCAACAGATAACAAGCCTCAGTGGAAAAGTTAACAGATATCCTGTGTAAATGTTGTTGTAATCTGGAGATTAACTTGTGTGTAAATTCCTTTTATACATTCAAGGGCATGTTTTGTAAATTAAGCCTTAAATAAATTTGAAATTTGGGTTAGTGCAGAGAGATGAGAGATTGGGAGTTGAAGGTAAAATATTTCATATGCAGCACGTTCAAAAACCAGCATAAATGCAAAAACAGAAATGCAAGATAAATCAATGTAACAAATTTCAAATGTCATTGATGACAGTGCCAGAGATCCCCAGGGGACAAGAGTGTAAAAATGTTGTAAGGGTACTGATCAGTAGAATTGCTTTGGCATATGTACACCTTATGGCTATGTTATTAATCCTACAAATCAAGCATGAAATGCAAATGCATAACACTGTGGGATAATAAACCATGGAATTTGTTAAACCACTATAATTTAGAAGAACTATAATGATATAAATTTAGAAATTCAGTCGCATAATACGGGTGTCTAAAGTTACATACTGGCAGGCGCGCATGTGTGTGTGTGCATGTGCGATTGTGTGTGCATGCGTTTGTGTGTGCATGTGTGTGCATGTGTGTGTGCGTGGGTGTTTGTGTGTGTGTGTGCATGTGCACATGTCTGAGTGTGTATGTGTGCATGTGTGTGTGCATTTGTGCGTGGGCGTTTATGTGTGTGCGCGTGTACGTGTGCGCGTGTGCACGTCTGAGTGTGTATGTGTGCATGTGTGTGCACGCATGCGCGCATGTGTGTGAATACATGTGCACACGCGCATGTGTGTGCGTGTGTGTGTATGCGTGTGTGTGCGTGCACGTGTGTGTATGTGAGCTCATTCTGCACTGGAAGTGCACTGCCCACCGTACTGGATTACATTCTTCCATAGGCTAACAGGGGGACACACGAACAAAAATTATTAAAATATTTAAATAATTGTCCAATATTGGTTGCAAGACATGTTCATGCTATTGGGCTACCCCGGTTTGACATGTGAGAAACACGTCATGATGCAAACAGGTGGAAGGACCTTTCACCAATACTATTTAAAGATCTCATTCAATCCAGACAAGCTTGATGCTGATTTGTTCTTTTAAGCTGCTGGATGACATCTGGACATTTTCTTGCCTATCTTCTCCTTCTATAACTGATTACAGATTTCTCCTCACAACATGTTGCCTGTGCTGCGTTGGTTTGTATGCGAGGCTGTTTCCCTGCTGTAATGGGTGGTCTGCTAGACTTGCCTTTGGGACTGAGGAAGGTGGGGAGCAGCCAAGAAAACAAGAGAGAGCTGGAGCAGTTGGATTGTCAATCCAGGATTGTAATTGGAATGCCCAGACTTTGTCCTTCTGGCCTTCCCAAGGATCAGTCTTAGCTCCTAAGTATTTTTCTGAATTACCTGATTCAATGCAATTAGCATTGTCACTGTTGATCTTCCATGCCTCCATACTATTATATTAAAATGTTTAGTTTTTGGCTACCATGTAAAATCTGGCAGTCTTCCTGGTATTTATTTCTGGACCAATACGTTGACAAAATGTCTCTAAGATGTTTTGATGTTTACCAGAAAATTTGATTTGATTTATTATTGTCACATGTATTAGCATACAATGAAAAGTATTGTTTCTTGCGCAGTGTACAGACAGAGCATACCGTTCATAGAGAAGGAGATGAGAGAGTGCAGAATATAGTGTTACAGTCATAGCTAGGGTATAGAGAAAAACCAACTTAATGCAAGGTAAGTCCATTCAAACGTCTTGAGTCAGTTGGTACGTGACCTCAGACTTTTGTATCTTTTTCCCGACAGAAGAAGGTGGAAGAGAGAATGTCCGGGGTGTGTGAGATCCTTAATTATGCTGATTGCTTTGCCGAGGCAGTGGGAAGTGTAGACAGAGTCAATGGATGGGAGGCTGATTGGTGCCATGGATTGAAGGGTGGTGCAATAAGTCTTCGGAGGCAGAAGTCCCTTCACCAAAATCCCTTTATTTACAACTCTAACAGCAGTACACAAAGTGCTATCAGTCAGCAGTCTACCTCCGGAGGTGCCAGAGGAACTGACATGCCCAGTTAAGTACAAGGCGAAGACTCCCTGATTGGCCCATAAATTGGATTCTTAATCAGGGAGTTCATACTCCAATAGGTCAACCTCAGTGGCCTGATTGAAGTCATTGCAGGTAGCATGGTGGCACAATAGCTAGCACTGTTGCTTCACAACACCAGAGTTCACTTCCAACTTTGGATGACTGTGTGGAGTTAGCACGTTCTCCTCATAACTGCGTAGGTTTCCTCCTAGTGCTCTGGTTTCCTCCCATAGTCCAAAGATAGAGACTAGAAACAGGAGTAGACCATTCAAGCCTGCTCCGCCATTCATTTTGATCATGGCTGATCATCGAATTCAATATCCTGATCCCCCCTTCCTCCCATATTCCTTGATCCCTTTAGCCCCAAGTGCTCCATCTAATTTATTTTTGCAATCAGACAACATTTTGGCTTCAACTACATTCTGTGGCAGTGATTCCACACATTCACCACCCTCTGGATGAAGAAATTTCTCATAGAAGATGTGCGGGATAGGTTGATTGGCCATGCTAAATTGCCCCATAGTATCAGTGGGATTAGCAGGGTAAATGCGGGGATCGGGCCTGGGTGGGATTGTTGTCGGTGCAGGCTCGATGGGCTGAATCACCTGCCTCTGCACTGTAGGGATTCTATGGTAAGTCATTAAGGAGTAATTTTCCAACGTAATTTCACAGAGGAGCAATGTATCCCCGACTATATTTCACCGAGGAGGCTGGCAGTCGGACCAAGTCACTGAAATCTAAACTTCAACCTCAGACCAGGATAGCGACTGAGCTGCATGGGACTCTCAAGGCAAGTGATACCCTTCATTTTTCTGACACAGAATCATTGCGATCTGCAGTCGGTGACATCAGAGACATCTCTCAGTTTGACCTTCATTATTGTCAGCAGAGTAATGATCAATACTTTCTAGGCCGGGAACAACAGTTACATTACCTTTGCAAGAGACAAAGCAAACCAGGACAATAGTGCTTTAGCTTTCTCCCACATTGGGGTTTCCTCAGTGTGACTAGAGTACATCTAAGTTTTTATTTTTTTATCTAAGGTTTATTTATTTTTCGTCACAAATAGGCTTACGTTAACACTACAGTGAAGTTACTGTGAAAATCCCCTAGTCGCCACACTCCAGCGCCTGTTTGGGTCAATGCACCTAACCAGCACGTCGTCAAACTGTGGGAGGAAACCGGAGCACCCGGAGGAATCCCACGCAGACATGCAGAGGACGTACAGACTCTGCACAGACAGTGACCCAAGCCGGGAATCGAACCAGGGTCCCTGGCGCTGTGAGGCAGCAGTGCTAACCACTGTGCCACCGTCTAAGTTGCTTTGCTCGCTCCCCATCACTCGGTTTCTCCCTCAACATCCAACTTGTTTGCAGGTAGCACTCCATGTAGGTCTGCGCCTGATTTCCTGGCGCAGTCATGATTCATTCATCCTGCCCACGTTTACTGTATAGCCTTTCAGACTGTCAGTTCGCAGGCTGATTACTGGGTGACAAGAGTTACCCCTTCACAACTGGTTCCTGTCAGGAACCTGGTCATTGCTGCAGGGATGACCTATAATGAGAGCCATGCCACCAATCAGCACGCTGACACAACGCTCCCGCTACCTGGCCCATTCAGGGGCAGCTCTGGTACGACCTCAATTGTGACCAAAGATTTGTGGTAATTCCTGCTCCAGCTCTCCCCACAAAAATATTTTGTATGCTGCTCGTCTACGTGTGGCCCACTACAGGCCTGGGCAATCCGCTGTCTCTACTTAGATGTGTACTGTAATCAAAACATTCGTATGCATGTACAGCAAGTAATTTAGAAGACAAATGAACTGTTGGCCTTTATTTCAAGGGGTTTAGTGCATAAAAGTAGGGAAGTCTTGTACAGGACATTGGCGAGACGTCACCTAGAGTGCTATGTAGTACTGGGCTCCTTAGAAAGGGCATACCTGCCCTGGGGGCAGTTCAGAGAAGGTACACTGGGCTGACTCCTGGGATGAAGGGTCAACTTATGAGGAAACATTGAGAAGGTTGGGCCTATGCTCATTGGAGTTTAACAGAATGAGAGATGATCTTACTGAAACATTTAGAGGGGGATTTTCCCATCCCACCCGCCAAGGGAACCGCAGCAGTCCTTGGACGGGATTTTCTGATTTTAGATTGAGTGCAGCCAGAAAGTCCCGCCCATAAGATCTGATGGGATATGACAGGTTAGGTGCTAAAAGGATGTTTTCCTTGTGGGGGAATCCAGAATTATGGGGGCATAGTTTCAGAACAGGGAGCATCCCAGAAGGAGCCCCCCTCCCCACCACCACCATTGACATACTGGGGTTCCCGTCATGAAACAAGGGGAGTCCCATTTGAATAAAATTATCATAGAAATCATAGAAACCCTACAGTGCAGAAGGAGGCCATTCGGCCCATCGAGTCTGCACCGACCACAATCCCACCCAGGCCCTACCCCCACATATTTTTACCCACTAATCCCTCTAACCTACGCATCTCAGGACTCTAAGGGGCAATTTTTAACCTGGCCAATCAACCTAACCCGCACATCTTTGGACTGTGGGAGGAAACCGGAGCACCCGGAGGAAACCCACGCAGACACGAGGAGAATGTGCAAACTCCACACAGACAGTGACCCAAGCCGGGAATCGAACCCAGGACCCTGGAGCTGTGAAGCAGCAGTGCTAACCACTGTGCTACCGTGCCCTCCCTGCTGTAACATCCCCCCACATAGGAAAGCTGCCACCCACCCCCCACCAACCCGCCCCTGTCATCACCCACGTCGGTGAGGTACACAAAAGGTTTTTAAATAAAGGGGAACTGGCAAACAGAGCCCACCAGGGACTCACGGGTAAGTACAACTCCCGGGGAGGGGAGTATGGCCGGGGGGAGAGAGTCATGCCCGGCAGTACACTGGCACCGCCCCTGTGCTCTGCTCCCTGGCACTGCCCCCTTGTGGTGGGGACAGGGGTCCATAGTGGGGGGTGGAGGGGGTGCAGTTTCCTCTTTTCTATTTTTATCTTCTTAGGTTGTCACTTTAGGGCCTCGTCCCATCAGCCTTTCACTTTCTTTTGTTTAAATATTTAAAAGAGAAGCCAGCAGTGCAGCTGATGGACAACACTCCACTTTTACCTTCCTGAGTTCACACTGAGACAAAAAGAATGAGAAGCTTGTTTGAATCAGCCTCCTCGTAAAAGTTGGATTGCATTTGATGGAGGGTCAAGAGATTTGTCAACAAAAATGCTGGAATTCTGAAACAATCACAGAAAACTCAGTAGATCAGCGTGTTAGAGTCTTTTGCTGGAATTTTACCGCCTCCGATTCCAGGACGGGTCCGGCTCACAGAACTGCATTCTTCATTGGCCTCCAGCGGGATCTTATAAGCCTTGGCGGTAAAGTACTGGCCTTTGACTTCTTCCTCAGAACCTGAAGCTTTTGTGCACAAACTTGTGAAGTATCTTCCCATTCTAAGTGAAGGCGCAATACCCAAAACATTGACTTCTGTTCTCCCAGTGGCTGCAGCCTTACCTGCTGCATGGGTCCACCATTTTCTGTTTCTGTGCCACAACGTGCCACAACAGGGTGGCGTGGTGGCACAGCAGTTAGCACCGCTGCCTCACAGTACCAGGGACCCGGGTTTGATTCCAGCCTCGAGTGACTGTCTGCGTGGAGTTTGCACGTTCTCCCCGTGTCTGCGTGGGTTTCCTCCGGGTGCTCCAGTTTTCTCTCACAGTCCAAAGATGTTCAGGTTAGGTGGATTGGCCATGCTAAATTGCCCCTTGGCGTCAGGGGGATTAGCGGGGTAAATACATGAAGTTACGGGGATAGGGCCTGGGTGGGATTGTGGTTGGTGCAGACTCGATGGGCTGAATGGCCTCCTCCTGCATTGTAGGGATTCTATGATTCCTGACCCAGTTACTATTACAGGTAATTTCCGTTTGTATCTGTGCAGTTAGTTTCTTCAAGTATAAGGACCAAGGCATGGGTCAGAAGTTGGTGCTGCAACAATTCCTCACAGACATGCCTTAGTGCAGCAAACCATGTTATAAACTTACATCAGCAAGAAGTAAATAGGTGCATGGATACAAGTGCACGGGAAGTGCGTGTGGGAAACTGGAATACAAATATTTGAAAAGTATACTGTGAAAATACTGATAAGAGGAGCTAGCGCATTTTGGAACTATCACTGTTCTCATCACTGTATCATTGTTGGAAGCATTAACTGCTGGAGACGTGCCTGTGCTCACCAATAAAACTCTTCTAAGTTCATCCTCATCACCAAATTTAGGCTGCAAAAATATCATTCCCTCAGGTAACATTGAGAACATGTGAGAGCTTTTAAGATCTTAATACCATCCAAATACCGACAGTCAAAGTCTTTCCTTTATGTTTTGCATTAAGAAAATCTAAAATATTTTCCAACAAGTAGATTGAAAGTGTGCCATCATTATTTTATTGTTGCACATCTCCTCTAGCGAGTGATATAAAACCTACGATATAAGAGTACAGAATGTCCTGCTGGCAGATAATACCTCTCCATCCTGGCCCCTTTATATCATACATACCATCCCCTCATCACACACTCTGCCACCACAAAACACAAAAACTCTACCTTAATCGCACCAACTATAAAACTGCTTTTGGAAAACTGGAGTTCAAACCCCACAAAAAATGATACTGAAAATAGGAGGGAAGGTGAACAGGCCCAAATTCGCTGAGAAGTCGTGTCATTAGAATGACATATTACATCGCATATGAGCAACACATAAAATAAATCTAGGAATTTGCAGAGTAAATACGTTAAGTTGCAATCCACCATAAATTATTGTGCAATTTGAGCTGCTCCGCTGTTAACCTCACCTTGGCTGATCGAAGTCCATTCTCACCAGAGGCTCCCTATTTTAGTTAACACTGATCATGAAATAGCTAGATTTATATCATTATTATGGACTAATCATACCACAGTTACTTAGGCTGGAAATCAATGTTGTAAAGGACTCCGATAATGGTGTGATTTATGGTCCTGACACAGCCTGCAACCGGGAATGCTCATAAAAGGCCCAATGCATCTGTGGAGTCTCACCCCAGCAGTTAGCGAATTGCTCCTAGAGATTTACTAATACTTTTTATCTTGACATTTCTTTTTTATGCAGTCTTTCTATCCAGGCCGAGCCACATTCCTTGTGGTAATAACAGAAAGAAAGTTGGCATTCCTTAATTTGAGAGCACCTTTTCATACATTAGACTTATCTTCAGCAGAAAAAAACTCAAGTTCATCAACTGGCTGCTCTAATTTTTACGACCTACTTGCTTCTGCCTTCATCAAATAAGCAATAAGCTGGCAAACCTTCCCCCATTCGAAAAAATACTCAACCTTTGTACTTATAGTTGAGAGTTCTGAATTGAGGTTGTGAGTATTGCTTACCTTGGGGCGGCACGGTGGCACAGTGGTTAGCGCTGCTGCCTCACAGCGCCAGGGACCTGGGTTCAATTCCCAGAACAAAGAACAGTACAGCACAGGAAAGCTTGAGCCACTGTCTGTGCAGAGTTTGCACATTCTGCCCATGTCTGCGTGGGTTTCCTCCGGGTGCTCCCGTTTTCTCCCACAGTCCAAAGATGTGTAGCTTAGGTGAATTGGCATGCCAAATTCTCCCTCAGTGTACCCAAACAGGTGCCAGAGTGAGGTGACTCGGGGATTTTCACAGTAACTTCATTGGAGTGTTAATGTAAGAGTGCTTGTGACTAATAAATAAACTTTAATTTTACCTTCTCTGCCCTGGTCAGTCTTTGTTTTTGTTATAGCATTAGACTTCTGACTGTGAAGGTTATTTGATTTGATTTGATTTATTATTGTTGCATGTATTGGGATACAGTATTGTTTCTTGCACGCTAAACAGACAAAACAGATCGTTCATAGAGTACATGGGGCAGAAGGAAAGAAAAGAGTGCAGAATATATTGTTCCAGACATAGCTAAGGTATAGACAAAGATCAACTTAATATATGGTTGGTCCATCCAAAAGTCTGATGGCAGCAGGGAAAAAGCTGTTCTTGAGTCGGTTGGTACGTGACCTCAGACTTTAAAATCTTTTTCTCAGTGGAAGAAGGTGGAATAGAGTATGTCCGGAATGCATGGGGTCCTTGATTATGCTGGCTGCTTTTCCGAGGCAGCAGGAAATATAGACAGAGTCAATGGATGGGCGGCTGGTTTGCGTGATGGACTGGGCTACATTCTCAACCTTTCTTGCAGTCTTGGTCAGAGCAGGAGCCAGACCAAGCTGTGATACATCGAGAAACAATGCTTTCTGTGGTGCATCTGTTAAAAATTGATCAGAGTCGTAGTGGGCATGCCAAATTTCCTTAGCCTACTGAGAAAGTAGAGGCGTTGGTAGGCTTGCCTAACTTTAGCGTCACATGGAGGGACCAGGACAGGTTGTTGGTGATCTTAAAAGAAACTTAAAGCTTTCGACATTTTCCACTTCATCTCTGTTGATGTATACAGGGGCATGTCTTCCACTACACTTCCTGAAGTCAATGACTATCTCCTTCGTTTTACTGACATTGAGGGAAAGATTATTGTCTTCGCACCATTTCACCAGATATATGGTGAGGCTCCCTGCTTCCACCCCCCCATGCCACATGGCCGCCCACATCTCAATGCCACTTCATCCAGGAGAGTACAGAGGTCCATTTCTTCCAAGTTGTGGAGTCTTTCTTCCGAGTCAACTGGGATTTTTTAAAATAAAAAACACTAATTGCTTTTTAACCGCTTTGTAAAAATGCTATAAAATGTTTTTTTAATGTCAGTAACTTTTCCAGGTTGCTTTTTTTCAGAAGTTGGAGATAATTCATCTCTCCCTTTATTGAGTTCTGGTGTCCATTTTCAGCTTTTTACAATGTTATGTGATTGGCTTGGAAGATAAGCCATTGGGCATGACTTTCATGAGGTCCTATACTGTTATAAGATTGACTTTCCTGTAAACCGCACTGTAAATTTAGTGCTTTATCAATGCGTAGCATCCAATTCTGACATTATACCAATTTCTAGACTGACAAATTCGCATTCATATGATCTGTTACAAATTCTCAGAGCATCGTGCTTCATATTCAATTATTTACTTGTAGCCACTGTTATGTTGACAAAGGCAGCAACCACCCTCGTGCACAGCAAGATCCCACAAATCCCACAAGAGATGATTGCCTGGTTAATTTGTTTTTAGTAGTGTCATTTGATAGATAAATGATTGGGAACAGCAGGAGAGCTCTCAGTTATTCTCAAAATAGAGCTATTTTATCAATAAAATTTATCTGAACAGGTAAACGGGACCATGGTCACGTAAAACATGCTAGCTGTGACAATAAGGTACTGTAACCAAGCGACAAACAAAATGATATGGTCCCAAGTCTTGGGGTAAGGTTTAATGCACAAACCGCTGACTCAAAGGCAAGATTTCTGGCACTGAGCCAAACTGATAGAAAACAGAAACAGGGTAGTTGCAGGGAGGATATTCCCGATGGTGGGGGTGTCCAGGACCAGGGGTCACAGTCTGAGGATTCAGGGTAGACCATTTAGGACGGAGATGAGGAGACATTTCTTCACCCAAAGAGTGGTGAGCCTGTGGAATTCATTACCACAGGAAGTAGTTGATGCCAAGCATTGAATGTATTCAAGAGGTGGCTGGATACAGCACTTGGGGTGAACGGGATCAAAGATTATGGGGAGAAAGCAGGATTAGGCTATTAAGTTGGACGATCAGCCATGATCGTGATGAATGGTGAAGCAGGCTCAAAGGGCCGAATGGCCTCCTCCTGCTCCTATCTTCTATGTTTCTATGTAATAGATAAGCTCATAGGTTTTAAACTTGCATCATTCTTATCAAAGAATAGAGTCAGCAGGGAATCGAACATAAGAGGGAAAATGCAGCTGCTCATGTCCAAAGGTGTGGACACAAATAGAATCATTTAGCAATGGTCACGGAAGATACGGATATTTCTTCAGATAAATCAAAAGAAATCATAAATGCAGCTAGGAGTGGGATTCTTCTGGTTTATATATGTATCTGGAACGGACACCTGTAGACACAAAGCCCTGAAATGTTCCAAATAGAAATGATTGCAGCCTCTGTGGAAGTTGTATTAAAATAAACAGGCTGAAGATTTATTTCTGCATTACCCTCAGGGCTTAATCCATTTGATGGTGCTTCTTATTCAAAGGGAATTGATTTGGAACTAGTTTGTTTGGGAGTTCAACTGCTAATTATTTCCTCAGACTCTGCACCAGTCCAATTTATCATGAGTGACAGAAAGGTTACAGTTTTGCCCAAGCAATGATTGGCAAATGCTGTGAAGACCTACATGTTGACTTGAGTTATTAAATTGACTTCCAGTAATGTTCCTGCCATGCACTTCAAGGCAATCAGTAAGCAGTCTTTGCTCAGTCTAATAAAGGTATAATAGGAGGCGTATTACTAAATCCTAATGAACTTCCTTTGTTCTATTTAGCATGATAGAATGCGACAAGGCCGACAGACTGATGACAAGCAAGCTATTTGCATTTTAGTACAATCACATTCTTGCAGCCATTGTTTAAAGTTTATTTATTAGTGTCACAAGTAGGCTTACATTAACACTGCAATGAAGTTACTGTGAAAATCCCCTAGTCGCCACGCTCCGGCGCCTGTTCAGGTACACTGAGGGAGAATTTAACATGGCCAATGCACCTAACCAGCATGTCTTTCAGAGTGTGGCAGGAAACCAGAGCACCCGGAGGAAACCCACACAGACACGGGGAGAACTTGTAAGCTCCACACATTCAGTGACCCAAGTCGGGAATCGAATCCGGGTCCCTGGCACTGTGAGGCAACAGTGCTAATCACTGTGCCACCCTGCCACAATAAATAAACAATTCAAAACTTCAAATAAATAGTCACTGAAAAATCAAAATTAATGTCAATAAGGCCAGTCTATCAATTACAAACATTAGGGGGGGTCGATTCTCCCAAGGAAATTCGAAGTCTTGAATCTGTGTAAAAACTGGAGTAAATCCTACAGATTTCTCAGCAGGATTTTCAAAATGAATCTCCCCCACTCTGCGCACTGCGGAGTGCACTGGCATGAATCTTGCAAAAAATCAGTGGATGGGGCCTATCCCCACTGGAGAGGCAGGCAGCATAGCGCTGAGCGGGCCACTGTGCACGCACCGATCTGCGCTGAGATCGGCACATGTATAGTAGCCCCGCACTGCCGACCTCCTGATCGCTGGCCAGCCCCATGACCCTTGCATCACTGGCCATGTGACCCCCACGCAGCCCAATCACTGTCCCCCCAAAAGTGTCCGGCTCAGCCTCGACGCCACCCTCCTTCCAGCCTTGTTTTCCCCCCCACCCAAAGCCTTGATCTCCCCCCTCCCCAAAGCCTTGATCCCACCCTGCCCCCCCCCCCCCCGACAGCCTTGACCACCCGCCTCCCGCAGTCCCGACCCCCCTGCCCACAGACGCGACCACCCGTCCCGCAACCCCGAACCCCCACAATAAGCCAACCCCCCCACCCAGCCCAATGGCCAGCCCTGATCGATGACCTCCCTCCAAGTGCAGAGTAGGAGCCCCACCCCCACCGATCGCCCCCCCCCAGAGACCCCACCCCACTAAACCCCGCCCCCTTGGCATTGCCCAGTGCCCGGTGGGCAGTGCCAAGATGCTCCCTGGACATTGCCACTTTGCCCCTTGGGCAATGCCAGGGGGTCAGTCTGACACTGCCAAGCTAAGAACACCAAGGGGGCACCCCTCCTTACACCCGATCCTCTGGAGGGCTTCAATGCCCCCTCTTCACTCCAGTACGGTCATGCCACTAGCTCCCTACATGTGGTGAGCTATTGTGAACCCCGCTGAAGTGAAAGACTCCTGGCGGCAGGGAAGATTCTAGCAGGCCCAGAGACTTCAGACCCGGGTCCGCTAATTCAATGCAAATGACATTTAAATAAGTATTTAAATAATTTATGCAGCTCGATGCTGATTTCTGGTACAGAGCTGAGGGCTCCGGAAATCCAGCGCCCAGAGACTTGTGGAGGCCGTGGCGTCCAGCGGGGAGCCCGCTAAACGGCCTTCACTTGACTCTCCCCTTGCTTTCTCTGTATAAAAAATAAGAGAGAGGATATTGTATTTGGTCTATCTGTGCTTTTCATTTTTCAGTAATACATTACAGAATGAGAAACAATCCTGTCTTACTGCTGGGCAGACACCTATAATCTTGATTGAACATTGAAGTTACATAACTACTTCAGGAAGTATCTGTCGTTCGTGATTTAAATTGAAGGAGACCTGTCACCTCAATAGGGACAGTAAACTTTACTAATGATGTGATGGAGGATATTTTCAGGCATGTTATTCCCAGAAGCTAAGCCTGCTGTTTCCTCTCTCGAGGATGTGGACTCCTGCTAAGGTGTAGTTTTACACGCGCATAATGCTCCTTCTGGTAATTTAACCACGTAATTGTTCCAGTGTGGACCTGGACATTGAGCATCAGCAGGATATCCAAACATGAAGGACTTCAAACCTGTTGACACTCAATGTACACTCGCACTCACATGCATTTTCAAGCTTCAAGTATTATTGGAGCTGCACTCATTCCGGCAACTGTGGAGCATTTCAAAACAATTTTGACACGTGCCTTGTAGATACTTTGGGGAGCCAGGAGGTGAGTTACTCACCGCAGAATTCCCAGCCTCTGGCCTGTTCACGTAGCCACGGTATTTATTGACTGGTACAGTTCGGTTTCTGGTCAATGGTCACCCCAGGATGTGGAAGGTGGAGGGAAGTCAGTGAGCGCAAGGCAAGATGGTTAGATTCTCTCTTGTTAATATTGGTCATTGCCAACACTTTTGTGACATGAATGTTGCTTGCCATTTATCAGTCCAAGCCTGAATATTGATCAGGTCTTGCTGCATGTGGATATGGTCCAGTTCGTTATCCAAGGAGTTGGTAGTTAATGGTTTCATAGCCATAGTTACTATATGTAAGTGTGGTGGAGAAACAGCACTGACCAGTCCTGCCAGTATCCTTCATGGCTGGCATTACTCTTTTTTAAAACAAACTCTGCAGGTGACTGGCATATAAGATGGAATAGATAACATTGCTGATGTGCCAACTGGTCATGGATCAGATTTCAAAGAAGTAGTTCTTTTGGATGACTTGCGGCATGCTTTTATCAGTAGAACTGGTTCTTTGACAGTGAATGGAAAATATGAGAAATATGTCCTTCCCATCATGTCCTTCCAACCCTCCTGTGCAACTCTGAGATTTCATCAGTACAAGCAAGCTATGTTATGATCAAAGGGTAATTTTAATTTTCTCTCCTCTCAGGGCAAGTGGCAAGGTGTGAGGTTATTCAAGTTGGCCATGAGAATAGAAAAGCAGGATCATCTTTAAAAGCGTGTTTTTTTTAATTTTTAATTTAATTTTTAATTTTTAAAAGGTGTTTAGAGAGACTTGGCTATCGTCGTACAAGGAACACAAAAATAGCATCCAGGTACAGCAATCAATTAGGAAGGCAAATGGCATGTTGCCTTTATTGCAAAGGGATGAAAGTACAAAAATAAGGAAGTCTTGTTTGTTTTGATGCATTGGAATGATTTTAACACATACTTTAACTAGAAACTTTCTGTGACAGGTTAATTTTCTTTTTCTTCTTTTTATTGTCATTATTCATTTGTATGTAACTTTTTAACGAATGATGTACCCAAAATAAATATCCATATGGACAATAAAAAGAAAAGTAAATTGATAAACTTGTACAGGGTTGTGGTAAGACCACACACAGTATACTGTGTGTTATTTTGGTCCTCATATTTACAGAATCACAGAATTACTACCGTCAGAAGGAGGTCATTCGGCCCATTATGTCTATGCCAGCTCTCCAAACAAGCATCCTGGCTTAGTGCCATTCCCCCGCCTTTTCCCCGTATCCCTGCACATTGTTTCTATTCAAATAATCATCCAATGCCCTCTTGAATGCCTCAGTGGGACCTGCCTACACCACACTTCCAGACAATGCATTTCGGGCCGCAACCCCTCGCTGCGTTTCTTTCAGCGCATTTGCTCCTTTTGTATGGTGGCACGGTGGCACAGTGGTTAGCACTGTTAGCCTCACAGCACCAGAGACCCTGGTTCGATTCCCGGCTTGGGTCACTGTCTGTGTGGAGTCTGTACGTTCTCCTCGTGTCTGCGATGGTTTCCACCGGGTGCTCCGGTTTCCTCCCACAGTCTGAAAGATGTGCTGGTTAGGTGCATTGGCAATGCTAAATTCTCCCTCAGTGTACCCGAACAGGCGCCGGAGTGTGGTGACTCGGGGATTTTCATAGTAACTTCATTTCAGTATGAATGTAAGACTACTTGTGACTAATAAATAAACTTTACTTTAAAGCACTTTAAATCTGTGCCCTCTCATTCTCGATCATTTAACGAGTGGGAACAGTTCCTCTGCATCTACTCTGTCCAACCACCTCATGAGTTTGAACACCTCTATCAAATCTAGGAAATGATATAATTGAACTGGAGGCAATAAAATAAAGGTTCACTGGTTTGGCTCCTAGGATGTCAGAATTATTTGATGATGTGAGGCTGAGTAAATTGGATTTATATTCTCTGGAGTTTAGAAGAATGAGAGGTGGTCTCATTGAAACCTTCATGATTATAAAGGAGATTGACAGGGTAGACACTGAGACATTGGGCAGAATCCCCAACAGTGGAACTGGAAGTGTGCACCACTCCTGCTGTCTTGCTCTTTCCCATTTCCCAGGCAATTATAGTTAAACTTTACAGTGCCGATAGTGTGCACAAGGCACACATGTGATTGGTGGGGGAAGCTTTTTATTGACGAAAGCCACAAGGAGATCTGTCGCAGACGGCAAGATGGACCGGTCAGACACAAGGAGAAAGAGGCAACCATCCTAGCTGTGGACAATGGGTACACAGGATAAAACATGAAGCACTCATGCTGTATGATTCTTAACATGGTTCTGTTTGTTCTCCACTACAGGTCATATAGTTATAGGAGCATAATCTGGTGATCGCTGCACAGACACAATCCAGCAGATGAGGAAAGATGTGATAGCTAGGTCCCTGGTGGGGACCAGGCCCCTGCTGAGCCACATACCATTACCGGGCCTCTAGTCACAGCCAGAAGAAGCCTGCAACAGATGTGCAACAGAACTTAGGAAAGATATGGTGGAGATGCCAGGGATTATATGCAGTTTTGTGCTGAGTGTGGAGGAGTCCATGCTAGCCATGTGTTCTGCCCCGGGCATGTGAACCCATGGCTTCCTCCATGGAGTGTATGGCCATCATCATGAAGAACCAGACTGGGCATTCACACCATCAGCACTTGGACCTGTATTCCGTCACTCTAGCCATCAGCTCCATTCAACAATGGCTGGGCAAGACGGAGATGAGGCACCTGACCCCACTCGAGGAACTCCTTCCCCTTTGGGATACAGGGAGGTGCCAACATGAACCAAGATAGAGGAGGAGTTCATGCAAACTGCCCTGGTTCCTTCATCTGAGAACAGCCCCAAGGTTAGTGGCATCCCATCCAGCTGGCAAAGCCAAGGTGGATGCCCCTGCACCAGTGCAGGAAACTCCCCCATAGGAACCCTCAAGGCCTGAGACCTCCAGAGGCGGCCCACCACAGTCATCAAAGGCAACAGGACAGCAGAGTAAACAGACTGTCTCCATCTCAGCTGATGATTTCGGAGTCGCACTTAAACATGGACCAAAAATACATAAGCTTAAAACATTATGAGCACCCAGTATGCATGGGTGACATAAAGGGTGGCACAGTGGCACAGTGGTTAGCACAGTGTCAGGGACCCGGGTTCGATTCCTGGCTTGGGTCACTGTCTATGCGGAATTAGCACATTCTCCCCGTTTCTGCGTGGGTTTCCTTCGGGTACTCCAGTTTCCTCCCACAAGTTAGGTGGATTGGCCATGCTAAATTGCCCCTTAATGTCAGGGGGACTAGCTAGGCTGAATGCATGGAGTTATGGGGATAGGACCTGGGTGGGATTGTGGTCGGTGCAGACTCAATGGGCTGAATGTCCTCCTTCTGTACTGTAGGACCTATGATTCTGTGATACAAATATATTTCAGATGTATATACATTCACAATATACTGCTTTTCCTATTTTCATGGGCACATAAATATAATCTTTTTGGAGAGACTTCCGCAGTATGAGAATTACAGTTAATGGCACCCCTCATAGTTGGTACAATTTGATGGTTGGTCGCCTTCCTTATCGAAGTCGATGTTTTGTGTTTCAGTACAATCTTTAATGAATGATTAAGTGAGTCTCCAGTTTCGTATCAGCAGTCTGTTGGACATGGCGTGAGATTCAGACCCAGTTGGCCCCCTCCTCTTTTCGTGCTAAAGGAGATTGATCCAGATCATTCTCAACTGGGAGAACTGAGATAGGTGTAGGTGCTCTCAAAGTACTTTAAAGATGGAGCTGGATTTGATTAATTGATTGTGACAGGCTTAAAGGTATCCCTTTAAGGAATAATAGCATGACATCACTCGAAGGAAATGTGTCATGTGATTCAGTCTTGGTTTCACTTTTGCTTTGAGCAGAGCCCACACATACAGCTCTGATGTCTTCAAGCTTTATACCTATGTATAACTGTTCTCATTTACATGGTCCTAATAAATGAATCCATAATGTGTTTAGCTAATCCCTTATGAGTGATTGGTGTCTTGTGTCTTGTACAGTAAATAAGTCCAGGTGCTTATATCATTATAATAACACAACAGGTTGTGGCCTTAAAAATCTCTGGGAGCTGTGAGTGGCACAAGATGAATAATATATCATGACAGATCCCTGGGAGATAAGCACAAATTGTATGATTCTTCGCCTGCGGTCACAGATTATTTGCACGTACAAAGAGTGAAAGCTTTTGTGATTTATAAACACAGTTGGCTGATCACAGGAGCTCTAATGAAACAAGCGGTGTCCTCAAAGGCTGCTGATCTTGTTGCCTGGTTGACATCATCTGTGAAAAAGTGAATGGAAGAGGCTATTGGTCACCTCCTTTATGAGCTGTGTGTGGCAGCCTGTGCCATGCTACATGTGCTGCCATCTATGTCCTAGTATCCACTGCTAATGAAAATATTAAGCACCACATTGACCTGGCAAGGGGTCCCCAGCCAGTCCACATGGCTGCAGAGCTTGCTGAATAATCCTACATACCTCTGTGACCATTTCCCAAGATATCGTCAGTCATCTCTGCGATTATCTCTCTGACATCTGAAGGTAGTTAGTTCTTGTCCTGAGAATGTGTTGATGCATCAGTTCCTGCCTTCGATGATGCCTCTCCTGGTTGGCAGCATCCTGAACTATCTCCCCTTCTGGTGCCGCCTGCTGTTGGCATTGAGCTCTCCTTTGCCACAAACTCACTGCCTTCTCCCAAGGTTGCAGGAATATCAGGTGAATGAGGTCCATGGGCGTCCCATTAATTGAACTGTGTAAAGAGGGCAGACACTGAGATGAGAACATGCTTGTCCATGATTCTCATCCATAGAGTTAATGAGCAGTGAGCACCTTAAATTCTCACATTGCCCAAACACAAAACACAAGGGGCGGCACGGTGGCACAGTGGTTAGCACTGCTGCCTTACAGCCTCGGGTCACTGTCTGTGTGGAGTTTGCACATTCTCCCCGTGTCTGCGTGGGTTTCCTCCGGGTGCTCCGGTTTTCTCCACAGTCCAAAGATATGCGAGTTAGGTTGATTGGCCATGATAAATTGCCCCTTAGTGGCAGGGGGATTAGGAGGGTAAATACATAGGGTTATGGGGATGGACCTGGGAGGGATTGTTGCCGGTGCAGGCTCAGTGGACCAAATGGCCTCCTTCTGCACTGTATGAATTCTATGATCCCACCCACCCAACACTGTCCTCTCTTCATTTCAATCTGCAATACTTGCATTCCAAAATGTGTTTGCAGCGTAATACAAAGAACAAAGAACAAAAACAAAGAACAAAGAACAATACAGCACAGGAACAGGCCCTTCGGCCTTCCAACCCCGCGCCGCTCCCTGGTCCAAAACTAGACCATTCTTTTGTATCCCTCCATTCCCACTCTGTTCATGTGGCTATCTAGATAAGTCTTAAACGTTCCCAGTGTGTCCGCCTCCACCACCTTGCCCGGCAGCGCATTCCAGGCCCCCACCACCCTCTGTGTAAAATACGTCCTTCTGATATCCGTGTTAAACCTCCCCCCCTTCACCTTGAACCTATGACCCCCTCGTGAACGTCACCCCGACCTGGGAAAAAGCTTCCCACCGTTCACCCTATCCATGCCTTTCATAATTTTATACACCTCTATTAGGTCACCCCTCATCCTCCGTCTTTCCAGTGAGAACAACCCCAGTTTACCCAATCTCTCCTCATAAATAAGCCCTTCCATACCAGGCAACATCCTGGTAAACCTCCTCTGCACTCTCTCTAAAGCCTCCACGTCCTTCTGGTAGTGTGGCGACCAGAACTGGGCGCTGTACTCCAAATGCGGCTGAACCAACGTTCTATACAATTGCAACATCAGACCCCAACTTTTATACTCTGTGCCCCATCCTATAAAGGCAAGCATGCCATATGCCTTATTCACTACCTTCTCCACCTGTGACGTCACCTTCAAGGATCTGTGGACTTGCACACCCAGTGTGCTTTACCTTCGAAACATGATCCTATAACTTCCACTCTCCACTTCATGCTCACTCCCTTACACTTAACCCATCCAACATAACCTTCCCTCTGTAACCTTTGAACCTCTTCCCATTATCTGGATCCTATTACCATTGACCAGGACATGTCATCTCTATCCTCTGTGTCTACACCCATCCCCATCAAGATGCCCACTCTAACCCTAAGCCTTCCTGTCTTCAACCTTACTGGTTTTATCTGCTCCAATGCCCTGCCCTATAATGAGCAGTCATGCCGTGCCAATGTATTACAAGTGGGAACCCGCCACAAGGAGGTGTGAACCCACTACTGACTTATTCTCTGCATCTTACCCAGTTTTTGGGAAAGCTAAATTTCAGCTTCCGCCTAATTCAGTCACATTGGGCCTGATTTTACCATTTTCATTCTAAGTGCGGAATCTGGGCGCAATTCAGATCCAATTTGAAAATCTGCTTTCAGGCGCCCCCATACACACTCAGCCTGAACAAAAAAATCACAGGTCTGCATCGCGCTGTGGGCGGGACTTAGCGCGCCCAAAACGATCGGAGCTCTGAACTGTGCATGCGCAGTTAGAAAAGAATTTGAAAAAGCGCACCCGTGTCAGATCGCTCCCGGGCCGCAGAATGCAGAGAAAGCGGCCCGGGAGCGAAAAGCGGGAGTGATGGCCCCCACAGACATCACTGTCCCCCTTATCCACCCAGCCCTTATCCACCCAGCCCCCCGCTACCCAGACCGATCGCGACTCTCTGCCCCCTCTCCCCCCACTGATTGCCCGCAGAGCGGCAGTGGACCCCCCCCTGTCCCCTCCACCCGTCCCTCCCCATCAGAGATCCATCTGCCCCCACCCACCAGTGAGCGATCGGACCCCCCCCCCCTCCCCGCCCTCAGAGGAACATCTGACCCGCTTCCTCCTCCCTCCCCACCCCCTCACCAGAGAATGATCTGGCCCACCTCCCTCCACCCACCCCCCCCCACCCCCACCCCCCACCCCGCCACAACCAGACAACGATCTGGCCTCACTCCCCTCCCCGACCTCCACCACCGATCTGAGTCAGAGAGCCGATGCAAGTGCTGAACTCGCCTCTTCAGCAGCTGGACCGCCCGATTCAGACTTTTATTCAGCATGTTCATTTCGGCACGATTCCGGATCGGCGAACGCAGTGGTAAAGGGGGAAATGCTGATAAAGTTGGGTGGGCAGTTCATTAATTCAATTTAAATACATGCAAATGCATTTAAATCGCCGTTGCGCCCATTTCAGGCGCGAATCGGTTCGCGGCCATTCCCGGGTCTCAGTAAAGTGGCCATCTGCGCGGACACGGGCGTGGATCGCGTTAATGGCCTCACGCCCGACTTTACCACGTTTTCGCTACCGAAAATGGGCACGACGCAATGGTAAAATAGGGCCCATCGTGTTTCGCACTCTCTGTCAAACCCCACTCCATTATTTGCTCTGGCTGAGTAAACTAGACCAAGAGGGCACCGTCTCAGGATAAGGAGTTAATCATTTCGGTTTGAGATGAGGAGAAATTTCTTCGCTTAAAGAATTGCGAATCTTCGGATTCTTCACCACAGAGGGTTGAGGATGTGCCATCATTGCATATATTTAAGCCTGAGATAGACAGAGTTTTGATCTTTCAGGGAATCAAGGGGGCAAGAAAGTGAAATTGAACTCCAAGGTCAGACCTGATCATATTGAATGGTATGCAGGTTTGAAGAGTTGTATGGTCTTCTCCTGCTCTTAACCCTTACTCATTTAAGGTGGAGACTTTGGGCATGATTTCTAGCAGGAAGCTATGCTGGCTAGGATCACGGGTCAAAGAACAAGGTCTTTAACACTGTTGCCTATCAATGATACACATTTCTACAAGAAAAGCAAAATATTGCAGATGCTGGGAATCTGAAATGAAAACAGAAAGTTCCAGAAATGCACAGCAGCTCTGACAACATCTCTGGAGAGAAAAACAGAGTTAATGTTTCAGGTTGATGAACTGGGACATGGGATCATGGAATCACCCATTGGGTGAAATCTTACCAAAGAAATGGCTGAGCGTTGATTCCGACAAGAAAACCAACATTCTCCAGATCTTCTGCCTAAAAATGTCCAGGGGGCATGTTTCACAGCGTCAGGGAGGGGATGGGGCCTCAACACACTGGCAGGACTGGTTGCAGTGAGATCGGGGTACAATCCAGACCATCATGGAGATATCAGGGGCTCCCCTCCCCACCCCCGACCAGAGTCGGCACTTCTTTCCCCTGCCCCTTCCCCCGATCATTGGAGTCAGAGCCGACACCCAGCCCTCCCCCCTACAGCCATCACCAGCATGACCTGCTCCCCTGTCCACTCCCAGCCTACAACCAAAGCTGAATGAATCCCCCCCTCCACCCATAATGCTTCTGCTGGGGACCCCTTGGCACAGGTTGGTACTTCCAGTTGGCATGGACATGGTGCCAATCTGGAAGTGCCAACTTGTGCCAAGGGGCAGTGCCAGGAGGCATTGTCAGACCACTGCCTGTCCCTGTCCCTCTCCCCAGGGTGGGGGGGTCTATATTCAACTTTACGTCTTGGGGAGACCCCCCGCAGCAGATTCAGTCTCGGTGAACCTGTTACAATTGGCGGCACCGCCAGTTTCTGCTGATAATCCAGTGAGAAGGATAGTGGTGGAGGGTAAGTCCCAGAGAGAATGCTCGCCAATGACATGCTAATGTATTATCATGAGCTTTCTGTGGTACCAAGGCGTGTTTCACATCATTCCACTGGCGAGGGGCCGGTAAGATCGGAAACTCAGAAACTCGCCAGCACAAATTGCGTTTTCCGGATTTTGAGCGTGCATCGCCATTCCTGCAGATGGACAGGACGGCTTTAAAATTGCTCCCACTCTCTTTGTTGTTTTGCAACTGGAGTGCCTAATTCATTGGATTGAATTGGCTCCAAGTCTTCTTGCCAGGCTAATTTTGACACATCTACATTTTCTGAGCACGTTTAGCCTCAATTTTCTTTTTCTGTGTCTTTGTGGATAGGAAGAAGGCTTCTAAAGCTGCGAGTTGTCACATTCCGATGGCTCATATGGTCTCGTCAAGTGGGATGCACTTGAATTTTGATATGCTGATGTTCAAATCAAAGGGCCTATAGCGGAATGATGTCTCCATAATCAGTGATGTGGAGATACCGGCGTTGGACTGGGGTGGGCACAGTAAGAAATCTCACAACACCCGGTTAAAGTCCAACAGGTTTATTTGGAATCACAATCTTCTGGAGCGCTGTTCCTTCATCTTTCACTCACCTGATGAAGGAGCAGCGCTCTGAAAGCTCGTGATTCCAAAATAAACCTGTTGGACTTTAACCAGGTTTTGTGAGACTTCTTACCGTGTCCATAATCAGTGAGCTGGAAGCTCTTGGTAAGGCCTTTATCAGGTCGGGATTGAAGTCTTTTCCCAGGGTCGTAGCTGGGATTTCAGTGTTACAATATAGGGATGTTGCTGTAGATAATTTCCCAGGGATAAGGACCACAATTCTGCTTATTGATCGGGGCGTTCAGACAAGGGAGGTGAGAGGGGCACAGGGGGATGAGTTTGGGGAGATGAGTGCTGAAGATACATTTGACAGCCCAATTATCAGTTTTGTATCTGTTCCTAAAATAGGAAGTGTGGGAGACCTATCTAATGTTTTACAAAAGGTCTAAAACCTATTATGTAGATCGTCAGACATGTGGAAAATTAAATCAAATATTGGACGATAGAAATGATTATGTAGCACGGGAATTCAATAAGGGGAATAGAATTAACACATAGAAATACAGTAGTTTCTGTACAATGTCAAGCTAATATGGAAAAGTAATTTGAAAAGGGAAATAGAATTTTTGAATACACAGCCAGTATAGTGGAGTATTAGTCTACAGAGATTTTACAATACACTTGTCAAGCCAGACACAGAACACTTTGTGCAGTACTCGTCACCACAACTTTAAAGGGATATTTCATGTATAGCTGTAGAAGGTTCAAGAATGAACCCTAGTTCAAAGTTTGGATGAACTTAGATAAAAGATTATTGTTACTTATGTTCATTGCCTACAAATCAAAATCGGGGAGAGGAGTGCACGAAAACGACCCTTCTGCTTTCAGATGGTGACACTGGAGCAACAACAGACAGGAGGGAGTCGAGGATAACGCCTTAAAAGATATCAGAGATAATCAGAGCAGGAAGAGAAATCGTTGTAAGTGATTCTCTGACTGTGGTTAGAAAGGTAAGGAAGGAAACATTCTTAGGTAGCTAGGTGACAGTGGAGAGGCATTAGAGAAGGATGGGATGATCAACCATGTGAAAGACTGCAGCTAGGTCAAGAAGGACAAGGGGGGATTGTTTATCTTTGTCACAGCTGTCATCAGATATCAAATGATTTGATTTGATCTGATTTATTATTGTCACATGTATTGGGATACAGTGAAAAGTATTGTTTCTTGAGTGCTTTACAGACAAAGATAACACTCATAGAACACATAGGGGAGAAGGAAAGGAGAGTGTGCAGAATATATTGTTATAGTCATAGCTAGCGTGTAGAGAAGGATCAACTTAATATGAGGTAGGTCCATTCAAAAGTCAGATGGCAGCAAGGAATGAGCTGTTTTTGAGTCGGTTGGTACGTGTCCTCAGACTTCTGTATCTTTTTCGCGATGGAAGAAGGTGAAAGAGAGAATGTCCGGGGTGTGTGGGGTCCTTGATTATGCTGGCTACTTTTCCGAGGCAGCGGAAAGTGTAGACAGAGAAAATGGATGGGAGGCTGGTTTGCGTGATGGACTGGGCTATGCCCACAACCCTTTGTAGTTTCTTGCACTCTTGGTCAGCTTGGGCAGAGCAGGAGCCATACCAAGCTGTGATACAACCGGAAAGGATGCTTCCTATGGTGCACCAGTAAAAGTTGGTGAGAGTTGTAGCGTGCATTTGTGACTTTATTGAGAGTAGTTTCAGTTATTGCAGCAGGGGCAGAATCCTGTATGAAGGGCTTCAAACACAGGGTTCAGGGAAAAGTGAGAATGGATTTGGGACATTGAAGAGGATAGGGAAATTGGAGATGAGGTGGTAGTTTGCAAGGATGATGAGGGTTAATTTTTTGAGGAGTACGGTAATAACAGCAGATTCAAAGCAGGGGTAGATCGTGCCTCCATTGTAACAGCGCTAACATATTTTACTATATGTGCAATAGGACATGAGGGGATGGGGGAGTGCAGTGTGGGGGTGGGGGGGGGACGTTAAATATCCAATTACCCTCATGGTGAACTCTCTACCTGAGGTGCACTGTTGATGAATGCTCCAGCACAGAGATGGGTTGATTTCTAAATGAGAGGGAAAGTGGAAAATCAAGTTACTCAGCTCACTTCTTTGCAATGCCTGACAATTATTTTGTGTGGAATTAATAGTGAGAAAGAACAAGCCACTTTCTCATCCTTGGTGTCTTATTCAGAAATGGTGAATTGCACATTAACCTTTAACAAAGAGGGGGCTTGGGGTGTTGGAGGTGTGGGGTAATGGGGGGCGTGGGTAACAAGGAAGTGTGGATAGCTTAGATGGCTAGCATGTCTTTCAAAGCAACATCAGCCAGTATGAGTTCAATTCCCACTCTGGCTGAGGTAAACTAGGGACCTGACTGCTCACCCTGTCCCTGAGAGTGAAGGCAATGGGAAACCAGCACTGACAAGAACAGCCCAGGATGAAGAAGCAAGAGATAACTGTATGTGAAAACCAAATACAAGGCCACATCTGAAGCTGTTACAGAATTGCAGGGAATGGTTAAAACACTTGAATAAATCGTTGGAACCAAGACAAAGCAATCTTATTTTCGAAGCCTATGTTCTAGAACATAATATGTAAATTGAAAGATATTTAAATGACACAGAACAGTAAGTGGATCACCAGCTGTTTTGAGCAAAGGCATTTATTTGATTTGCTTTCAGTGATTTGCTTTGTCCGTGAACTCTGCGAGCTGAAATGTAAAGCACTAGGGAGAATAATCAAAGGAACCAAGGCTTCCTCCTGACCTGGGCTTTTAACACATATTTCACTGGCATTGGTAAAATAGTGAATATAAAATGATGACATGGAAAATGTAAATCCTGCCAGCAAGAAAAAAAGGGGAAGCTTTAAGGCAAAGGTAAAGCAATATAGATACAATAACTCATTGCTTTACATGTCCAAAACATAATTCTCTCACAGGATGTGAGCGTCCCTGGCTAAGTCAGCATTTATTGCCCATCCTGAATTGAAGGTGTCTAATCCGCAGTCAATTGTATTTCAAAGAAGCTATCCAAAAAACTTTGAAAAGGTCAGATCTCAGGTAAAGGTAACTTTTAACTGTAGAACACAGGATTACCTTGTGCTTTATGCGCAAGCATTGGATGTCGGACTAACAGCAATCAGCATCTGTTGAATTTAGTGACAGGCTTTAAAATGGATCCACTGTCATTACAGATCTCATTAGTAATTTCAACAGTCTTACAAGCAGTCACAAGCGCATTGGTCCCAGGAGATGGAAAGGCTCAATAATTCTGAGATGAGTGCTGATCAGTGCACAGTAGCTGGATTGTTCTGTTTAAATCAGGCTTTGACAAAGGCCTCACTGTGCCTGTCCCTTTGGGAAACCATACACCCGACTAATGGTCGAACACACATCATAGCTAGAGGGACCATAAATTTCACTTTTAATAAAAGCTGTCATTTAGGTTATACTTCCTGATTCTTGTTATCTCTTCACGTTACTTCTGGTGAAACGTTACTACAAGAAAAGTTTGCTAACGTTCCCCCCATCTGCTCAGTATTTGATCAACTGTTTACTAAATATTAATCTTAAAGGGATAGTTTAGATTGGTGCACCCTGAACACTAACCTCAGGTTTATCATATGCCATACAATTAGAAATTTGGAAAATTGCAACAACTTTGAGAAAACAAAATGCATTTTCATTACTGACTGAAATTTTCATTACTGACTGAAAGGGGCGGCATGCCGACACAGTGGTTAGCACTGCTGCCTCACAGTGCTAGGGTCCCGAGTTCGATTCCCGGCTCGGGTCACTATCTGTGTGGAGTTTGCACGTTCTCCCTGTGTCTGTGTGGGTTTCCTCCAGATGCTCTGGTTTCCTCCCACAGTCCAAAGATGTGCTAGTTAGGTGAATTGGCCTTGTTAAATTATTACTCAGTGTACCTGAACAGGCACTGGAGTGTGGTAACTAGAGGGCTTTCACAGTAACTTCATTGCAGTGTTAATGTACAATGACTTGTGACTAAAGTTTTTAAATGAACTTTTTTTTTTAAAACTGGCATTTCTGAAAACTATCCTGGAAACTCAAAGCCAGAATTCAAAAGTGCATGAAAGTTTATCAATACACAGATATCTAAAAAGCTTTCACAATAATGAATGAATTTTGCCACTTCATTACTTCATCTCACTGACTTGCTGTTAAATAGAATTTTGTTCCCTTTACAAGTAGTATTTGTCGCCACTGACACATTGGTTACCACCTTGTATCCAATCCTAGCTGGAAGAGATTTCTCCCTGACCTTCAGCCAAGGTCTATGTTAGGCTCAGTCAGCAGAAGGTTCAATTTCTTTCTGTAATCTGTATTCCCAAACTGTCACCACTGCCCGCCCCCACCCCACCCCCACCCCCCCCCCCCCCCCCCCTCCCCATCACCGATCCTAAGAGAGAACAATCAAATCATCTGTCTGAGAACTGGCAAAAAGTAACTCAGCAAAGGCAAATGTCTCAAAGTGACAAGACGCCCCTGAAGTCAACCTTCAGGTTGAAAGACAAGTGTTCAAAAAGCTACACTTACCTTGTCATGCAGACAGTAGTTTATTTCAGATAGAGGCTATTGTAAAATGGAAAGATTGAATATACTGTTTTTTTACTTTCGTTCCCAGAGTCTTCATATGACTCAATTTTTAAAGAAGTTTATTTATTAGTGTCACAAGTAGGCTTACATTCACACTGCAATGAAGTTACTGTGAAAATCCCCTTGTAGCCACACTCTGGCGCCTGTTCGGGTACACTGAGGGAGAATTTAGCATGGCCAATGCACCTAACCAGCACGTCTTTTGGACTGTGGGAGGGAATGGAGTACCCGGGGGAAACCCATGCAGACACAGGGAGAACGTGCAGAATCCGCACAGTGACCCAAGCCGGGAATCGAACCCACGTCCCTGGTGCTATGAGGCAGCAGTGCTAATTACTGTGCCACTGTGACGCCACCTTGTACCTTTTTAGTTTTTATTTCAGTTTTCTGGGCAGCAGAGTGGAACAAATTGGATAACTGTTTTGAAGAGCTAATATAGACATCAGGGCTGATTGGCTTCCTTCCAGAATCATAGAATCCTTACAGTGCCATTCGGCCCATCAAGCCTGCACTGACAGCAATCCTATCCAGGCTTCTCTAATATATTAGGTCAAATTTAATATTAAATTATTTGTATGACAATTCACGTATACAGCTAAAATAGAAGCCAACAAAATATTTGACCGAATAGTAATCTGGTAGTTTATCACAAAGAATGAGCTTTGGCAAGCACAGATACATGAAACAACTTACAAACACTGCTGGCACATTACATGTTTTCACAAAAAATGCAAAATGCATAATCTGTAAGGAACTCTATAATAATCTGAATTACATTTTATATTTTCTGTCAATCAGCACTTTAGAATGAAGTAATTTCAGAACTGTTTCATCAAAGTTTGTGATGTTTAGAACATAAATGACGGTATGCTAATGGAAAAACTTTTATAGAATGCCTTTTCACCATTAGTGTTAAAGCCTGCGCAAGATTAATGGCTCACAACCCTTTCATAATGTCTTAAGCTATGACTGTACAGAAACAGAACTGTTCATTCAAGTCAGCTGAGTCAATGTCAAGGTAACATTTCAACAAGATTCTATTATTTCTACATTTGCCATTCCCTTGCTGTTCAAATTTTAAAACAAATATGGTGTTTAGGATTTCATTGTACAGCTGGTCTGAATCCAGTCTTCTGACATCATTAATCTTCAACTTTAAAAAGTACAAAGATAGGAGTGAATACAGACATTTCATTGCTAATGCAACAATTAACGCCATTAAAAGCAAGCTAAATTCCAGCGTCTCTGTAAAATAATCTTAGTTGTGCTAAGGTGGATGATATAAATCAGGCAAAATAAAGAGTAACAGTCAACGCTTCTCATCATCTTTTCTCATCATAAGTGGAAATGTGTTTGTGATTCCTAACAGAGTCTTCACAATTGAATAGGTCACTAGTTTTGAGATGGCAGCAAACCATAGAATCATAGAATCCCTACAGAGTAGAAAGAGGCCATTTGGCCCATCGAGTCTGCACCAACCACAATCCCACCCAGGCCCTATTCCCAGAACCCCACACATTTACTCTACTAATCTCCCTGACACTAGGGTCAATCTAGCATGGCCAATCAACCTAACCTGCACATCTTTGGACTGTGGGAGGAAAACGGAGCACACAGAAGAAACCCATGCAGACACGGGGAGAATGTGCAAACTCCACACAGGCAGTGACCCAAGGCCAGAATTGAACACAGGTCCCTGGCGCTGTGAGGCAGCAGTGCTAACCACTGCGTCGCCCTTGAAACAGTGCCAATTAGCAGATAGCAAAGAAAAGCAGTGGGTGAGCTCATGTTAAAACCCGGAATTGAACCAGGGACCTTTGGATCTTCAGTCTAAAGCTCTCCCAACTAAGCTATTTCGGCTTGGTGGTAAGCAAGCCACCAATTTTCATTTCATCCTCTCAGTGGTCCAACGAGCATCTTCCAGGAGCCTACCAGCTTTCCAACCGCTCGCCCTGTGCCCGTTTTGTTTCTCCTAATGATACCGTTCTCTGGAGAAGGTACAAAAAGGTTTACAAGGATGGTGCAACAAGTTATAATTAACTGGAAAAAACTGAACTGGGTTGGAAGCATTTCTCCAGAAAAGAGAAGGGTAAATGTGACCTTGTGGAGATCTTGGAAATTATAAACAGTAGATGTAGACAAAATGTTTCCATTTGTGGGGGAATCCAAAATGAGGAGTAATAAATGTAAGAAGATAAATTGCTAATAAATCTAAGAAGGAATTCAAGAGAAACTTTGGTGGCCAGAGAGAGGTCAGAATATGGAACTTGTAACCACATGGCATAGTTGAGATGAATAGGATAAATGCATTTGAAGGGAAGCTAATTAAATACAGAAGCGAGAGGGGGAGAAATGAATATCATGATAAGGTTAGATAAAGCAGGGGAGAGATGCCTCATGTGTAAAATACCAGCATAAACCAGTTAGGTCGTATAGCTGATATCTGTGCCACAAGCTCTCTGTCAAATGCTTGGAGTCCTTGCCAATAGAAACAATGATATGAGCAATGTTACTATGATTACTGAATTTGTTTGATATATGCCCTTTTCTGACCCAAACAACTTCTCGGTGCACCAGAGCAATATTCTCTTGTTCCCTTTGATCATGTGGGGGTGTTTCCCCAGCATCATTAGGAACTTAAAATCCAGGCAGAAAATAGGGGCAAGGATAACCAATTTCACCAGGTCATGCCCTATGCCCCAAGGATGCCTGGAATGCATCCGATGCCATACTAACCTCAGATAATGTTCAGGCCTCCTGGAAGGCCACCTTATACAGATATTGGAATTTTTATATGCTAATGAGGGGCCTAATGCATGTTTCAGGGCCTGTCAGCAACAATAGTCCGCACTGAACTCAACAAAGAGGGATCGCTTGGAGGGATTGCTATGGTCTAAGAAGCAGCCAGCACCAGCACAGCTGATTCAGCTGTGCTCCTGGCTGATAGCTGCTGGCAACTTGTTTGCCTATATTACTGAATTAGGCCTCAGGTCCAATTTCAGGTGAGACTCAGATTTCTGTTTCTGATGCCCATTTCTGCTACATTGCAAGTTTTGGGCCAAAAAACAGGCAAAAATCAATTTCTATCTGATTGGAAACCACAAGTAGAATCAAGATGACTGGGAATTTCCATACACAGGGTGAGTGTCAATGTCAGGACCACATGAAGCTTCCTAGCCCACACAAGCAGCCAGCAGGGCCACGGTGGCAAATTCCCCATTGGCAGCATCTTAATTGACCACAATCAGACTTGCTGTCTAATTAAAGCCTGTAGGTTGGCTCTGCGTACTGCTAGCTCAGCGGGCCAGTGGCTCTGCAGCACCACCTGGAGAGGTGGCCGTCGCTGAGGCTTCTAGGGAAAGAAAGGACACCTCTATATTGAGGTACCCTGCGAGGGGAGGCAAATGATTGTCCCAGTACCAGGACAGACAGGCATTTCCCTGCAATCGTAGGTGGAATCCCACCAACCTTTGTCACTGGGGTGCCCTTCATGGACTACTGAACCTGTGAATGCGATGTCTCCCCAAGCCTCCCCTTCCACATTGGGATGCCACCAGAAGACCATTTCCATCCATCTGGTGGCTTCTCGGAGGGTGCGGGGGCACCCTCCCTGCCATTGGCAGAATGTCAGCAGCCCTGCCAATGATTGTCAATTGGTCCTTACTCACTTAAATTGGATGCCCACCTCCAGTCAGCACAAGCCAAGTTTCTACTGTTCCATTGTTGGGAAAATAGCCCAGTGGCAGTACTGCTTCGGGGAGTGCTTCCAATGTAGCTGATCATTTACAGGCCCTTCCCTTCTAGCCCAGCATCCAGGGGGTGGGGAGCAGCCAGAAGTCAACTGAAGGATTGGAAAATACCGGCGCACATTTCAGAAGAGCTTAATCGACTGTAAAGCATTTTGGGATGTCCTGAGGTCATGGAGGGTGCTATATAAACATAAAGCTTCCTTTATGTTGTTCTATTGGATCAAAAATACCTAAAACAAAACACTGAATTGACTGCTTCAAACCTTTCAATCGGCTTATTTGAAATCATTATTCATCATTACCAATGTAGCTCTTTCACTGTGCATACTCTGTTTAACCTCTAAAGACTACTTTTCATAGAATCATAGAACGTATGGCATGGAAACAGGCCCTTCGGCCCAAACTGGTCCAGGCCCACCAAAAAGCCCATTTAAGCTAACTCCATTTGCCTGCATTTGACCCATATCCCTCTAAACCTTTCCCATCCATGTATCTGTCCAAAGGCTTTTTAAATGTTGTCAATGTCCCTGCCTCAACCACTACCGCCGGCAGCCCATTCCACATGTGTACCACCCTCTGTGTAAAAACGTTGCCCCTCAGGTTCCCATTTATTCTTTCCCCTTTTAACTTAAACCTATGCCCTCTAGTTCTCGGTTCTCCAAAAAGACTGAGTGCATTCACCCTATCTATGCGTCTCATGGTCTTATATACCGCTATAAGATCACCCCTCAGTCTCTTATGCTCCAAAGGAAAAAGTCCTAGCCTGTCCAATCTCTCCCTATAACTCAGTCCCTTGAGTCCTGGCAACATCCTTGTAAATCTCTTCTGCACTCTCTCCAGTTTGATAACATCTTTCCTATAGCAAGGTGACCAAAACTGAACACAATACTCCAGTTAAAAGGTATCTGCTGGATATAACAAGAATACATCACAAAGACACAAGTTCAATCTTGAGAAAGGTTCCCACCACTAATCTCCTCCATCATGACCAAGAATCCCTTTGGAGACCAGGCTACTTGAATAATGGTGGTCAATAATCACAGATACAAGTAGACTTCTTTAAGATGAATTTTATGCCAGCTTTTTTTTAACATAGCCACTCACAGGATTTGGTCATTCTACGAGGCCAGCATTTATAGCCCACCCCCTTTAACGGAGTGGCTTGCTAGGCTGCTTCAGATGGGAGTTAAGGGATTTCCACATTGCGATGTGTCGGGAGTCACACACAGGCCATTCCATTGCAAGAGTAGGAAGACTTTTACAGGGAAATGTAATATGGTGATTGTGGGATGGACGTCCAGCCTAGTGGTGGGTAATGGAAGTCAGGAAATTTCCTTACTCGGTCCACCTGCCTCAGGAGGAGGAAGTGCCTTGGAAAGGAGGGGGGGGGGGGCTGGCGGGGTGGTAGAATGGGTGCAAACTGAAGTCAGGCCCACCACATCCAGAAAGAGTTTGGAGGCAACCACAGAGATGGCTGGGTGCCGAGGTGGACTGGTTAAAAAGCCTACCTCAGTGCTCTGGGACTTTGTCCCAGTTGTAATAAAACAATAAGACAAAAAAACAGCCCTCTAGCCCTCATCCCTCACACCCGCAACATGGCCTGTCATGTCCTCCAGGCCAACCTATTCACCTCCACCCAGACTCCTCAAAACCTCTTTGTGCCTTCATTGGATTTGCAAAATCCTTCATTCCTGTTTCAGGCACAAGCCATGGACACCTATTACTTTATCTCCATCAATGCAGTGAACCGTACACTTCCTATCTACCATATATTGGAAGCGTGGATGCCTGCTTCATCCTGAAAGTGGACACATCGTTAGAATGTAACCAATGATAACATCGGATGTGTTGTAGTGTGACCAATGGTAACAAGTTGTAAGAGTCAGCTGACCCAGTAAACTATGTAGCCAATGACAAAATGATGTGATGATCAGATGACCATTTGACTCAGTATAAATAAGAATCTGTTGGGAATTGTTGGAGAGCTTGGAATGACTCAGGGTGAGGTGAAAACTGTTGGAGTAACAAAGTTTCTTTATTAAGCCTTTCTCTTTGATTTATCTGTTGGAGTATGTTTAGTTTGATTTTATTGCCTATAACTACCTTCTGTAGGATTAACACACATTACCATCAGATTTCTAGGCCAATATGTTCCGACATTAGTGGTATTTATAAATTGTGGATTTTTTAGCAGCACCCTTCCCTCTGAATCAGAAAGTTGTGAGTTCAAATCCCACTCCAGCTGACACTCCAGAGCAGTACTGAGGGAGTTCTGCATTGTTAGGGGTGTGATGAAGATGAAGGTCGGAATGTTATGGCTGTTTATGCCGGTGGGATTTTCCCAACCTGCTGCAGTGAACGGAGATTTGGCTGGGCGCCAAATTCTCCGACCTCACTGCAGTGGGAGCGTGGTGTGAACGGCCATTAAGATCACCTCTGGGGTGTTCGGTTGAAGCCCTGTCTTCACTCTCAGGTGATTGCAAGAGGTCCAATGGCACTATTTTGCCATCGGTGGGTGGTGGGGAGATGTTATCCCCAGCATCCTGAAGAATATTTATCCCTGAATTGATATCAGAGCGGCAAATTATCTGACCATTATCAGATGTTTGCAGTTCTAGCTGCTGCTGTACTGTATTTCCTACATTTCAACAGTGACTACACTTTAAGAAAAAATATTTTGGCACATTGTGCGGCAATGAAAGGCGTCGCGTAAATACAAATCTTTCAAGTTTTGATAGAGCAGCCAGTTTGCATATCAATCATTTACCTCTGTAAGAAAACAACTCACATTTTCTAAACTAAAAAGCTTCTATTTTTATTGGTATCTGTCAGCAGTTGAGGATAACATCTGTTCATGTTTCCTTTCCAGATAGTGGTTTTCTGTCTCTGAAATAGTCATTAGTGAGGGTGAAGCCTTAACTTTGGAAACAGAAATAAAACTATAAACTTTCCCCGAACATTAAAATTTTACAGAAACGGTGTAAAATCCAGCAATCTCTGCAACTTCATAAAACCATTCAACAAGAAGGTATTAACTCTACTTTTTCTTCCCTTTCTCACTTGTCCTTTTGCACATGTGGGAAGGCACCATATACATACATAGTAATATTAGTTCATTTATTAGTGTCACAAGTAGGCTTACATTAACACTGCAGTGAAGTTACTGTCAAAATTCCCTAGTCGCCACACTCCGACGCCTGTTCGGGTACAATGAGGGAGAATTTAACATGGCCAATGCACCGAACCAGAACGTCTTTCAGACTGTGGGAGGAAGCCAGAGAACTGGGAAGAAACCCACGCAGACATGGGGGAGAACGTGCAAACTCCACACAAACAGTGACCCAAGCCGGGAATCGAACCTGGGTCTCTGGCACTGTCTTTTGTGTCATATCAGCAGACTGACAGGTTGTATTTTAGGTTAACCTATGGGAGTGAAGTATTATTACAATTGCCCCACACCGTGCACCCTGCCTTGTTATTTTTGGCTTACATTTCAAAGTATATCACTTTTTTGTCACTTTTGATAACTTGATAAAATGTTATCGGCATGTTTACATGACTCACACTATTGTTTACATTATATTGTAGCAGCTCTGAAGTACAAACATTCACCTGAAAAAGATAATGACCAAAATTTTACCATCCCGCCCGCCATGGGTATCGGAGCGGGTGAGGGACAGAGCATGGAAAGGTCCGTTCACCTTGGGCGGCATTTTACGGTTTCGGGACGAGCGAGGTCATAAAATCCAGCCCAATGTATTTTCTTCCCCACGAGGCCTCTATGACAAACAGCAAAACTGTCCCTGATTTGAGATTAAGATTGAGGTTCTTGCTCTAACAGTGGTAGCTGTGAGAAAGGGAAATGTTATGCAGTTAACATCAGGGATCATTTCATTGAAGTTGGATCGAAAGCATTGAAAGTTTTAATCTGCATGTGGTGTGAATATTGACCAGACAGATCTTACTTGTTATTGATAGTGGGCAACCCCAAACTGAGGGACATTGTCCCAGCATTAATATCCCTTGTCTTATTGCATGGAGAATTAACGAAACAGTTAGAGGGAAACAAATTGAACATTTCAGAATGCATATCATTGTCTGAATAAAAAGTAGTGAAATTTCTATTATCCAACAATGGTGGGAAATGGATAAGCCAGCACAGTTAATCAAAAATTCCGGTTTCCGATGAGTTCACCGTTTTCAGTCAGAAAGCTCCTGGTGATCTTGTGGTGGATACGGCTGTTGAGGTGTCACGAAAGGTCTGGGAGTGCATGGATCTAGTGAGCTGTGCTGAGGGAACATGGTGCTGCAGTGAGAGGCTGAGGCCAGAGTGAGGGCAGGTCGCAGATAACAACTCATGAGCTTGTCAAGTTTTTAGTGCTTGTAAGAGAGTGGGAGTGATGGAGAACAAGTCTTGAGCTTCTGAGGGATGAGAGACATCTCCAGTCAAAAAACAAACCTGACAGAATTTCCCGTTAGTAGAGAATTCCAGTTGGTAGTGTGCCAAATAACACAAAGTTTACTGTGTCAGACATCTTCTATTTGGCTATTCATCTAA
Organism: Mustelus asterias; assembly: GCF_964213995.1. Lineage (NCBI taxonomy): Eukaryota > Metazoa > Chordata > Chondrichthyes > Carcharhiniformes > Triakidae > Mustelus > Mustelus asterias. Next base: position 35,533,427 of record NC_135815.1, on the reverse strand, counting down.
ATCCTCTATGGGCCAAGCTGTGCATTGAATGAAAAAAACAGTTTAATGGAGCATCAGTAACTATCAGACTTGATATCAGCTCGTTCACAATACAATATCATTGAATCTACAGAATCAGAGAATCTATAGTGCAGAAGGAGGCCATTTGGCCCATCGGGTCTACACCGACCACAATCCCACCCAGGCCCTATCCCCATAGCCCTCTCCCCATAGCCCCATGCATTTACCCTAGCTGATCCCCCTGTCAATTTGGCATGGCCAATCCACCTAACCCGCACATCTTTTGGATTGTGGGAGGAAACTGGAGCACCCGGAGGAAACCCACGCAGACTCGGGGAAAACGCGCGAACTTCGCACAGACAGTGACCCAAGCTGGGAATCGAACCCGAGTCCCTGGCGCTGTGAGGCAATAGGGCTAACCACTGTGCCACCGTGCCGCCTCCAATATAATCTGCAATTCTGAGGGAGTGCTGCACTGTCAGGGGTGATGACTTTTGGATGAGACATTAAACTGAGGCTCTGTCTGTTTTCTCAGCTGGGCACAAAAGATGCCAGGTCACTATTCAAACAAGAACCAAATCGTTCCTGTTCTGAGGAAGAGTCATGTTTGGCTCAAAACATTAGCTGGGATTTTCTAGTCCCGCCAGCAATGGAGCCGGAACTCCTGCCCAAAGTCAATGGACCTGTGGCTGCTCTCCAGCTTTTCTGGGCCTGCCCGCCCTGATTGCCGCCACTGAAAAGTCTTGGCCATTCACTTAGTTTCTCTCTTCCTACATGCTGCCAGACATGCCAAGCACTTCCAGCAGTTTCTATTTTGATATTTTCATCAGATTATTCACATTCATGCATTATTCATTCACTATTTTTAAGAACTATTTCTTCAAAAATCCTGCATATATGGCCAGAATCATCACCTGTCAACACCCCCACCCGGCCACTCTCCCGTGGCTTGTCAATCTGGCGGAATCTTCCGGTCCCGCCAAAGTCAGGGGCCATTTGTGTTGCTCGCTGGCCGCACCACCGGGAACCTCCCATGGGGAGTCGAGTTCAGCAGCGCCAGCAAATCCTGCCGGAGCGAAGGACCTGAAAATCCCAGCCTATGTCACGTGTGGGACAATTTGCAATTATATAGCCCCTTTAAAGGAGAAAAGAGGAATCCCAGAGTCATAAACAAATACAGACCACAAAGGGACATTATCATTGCATCTTGAGTTATGTTATGGTATAGTTTAGATAATGCTAATAAACTGAAGTCACTCAGACCAAGACAAGTATTCCGGAGAGGATATCTAAAGATCCCAAATATACCAGCTGTGTCTTTTAACCAAGATGTGGAGATGCCGCTGTTGGACTGGGGTAAACACAGTAAGTGTTGGGGAGCACTTCAACGGCCATGGGCATTCGGCCTCTGATCTTCGGGTAAGCGTTCTCCAAGGCGGCCTTCACGGCACACAACAGCGCAGAGTCGCTGAGCAGAGACTGATAGCCAAGTTCCGCACACATGAGGACGGCCTCAACTGGGATCTTGGGTTCATGTCACACTATCTGTAACCCCCACGACTTGCCTGGGTTTGCAAAATCTCACTAACTGTCCTGGCTGGAGACAAGACACATCTCTTTAACCTGTGCTTAACCCTCTTTCCACTCACATTGTCTGTACCTTTAAGACTTGATTACCTGGAAAGACTCGCATTCCAACCATTATTTTGTAAATTGAGTTTGTGTCTTTATATGCCCTGTTTGTGAACAAAACTCCCACTTACCTGACGAAGGAGCAGCGCTCCGAAAGCTAGTGGCTTTTGCTACCAAATAAACCTGTTGGACTTTAACCTGGTGTTGTGAGACTTCCTACTCTTTTAACCAAGGCATGTTACATAACTGAAGGAGGGTAATTTACAAAAGTGCAGACAGATAACTTTGGACAATTGCTTAAGGACACATAGTCAAAAGTATTTGTTAATTTGTGTATTATAGAATCCCCACAATGCAGAAGGAGGCCATTCGGCCCATTGAACCTGCACCGACTCTCCGAGAGAGCGTCGTACCCAGGCCCAATCCCCTTAACTCCATATATTTACCCCGCTAATCCCCCTAAGCAACACATCTTGGGACACTAAGGGACAATTTAGCATGGCCAGTCCACCTAACCTGCATGTCTTTGGACTGTGGGAGAAAACCCACGCAGACACGGGGAGAACGTGCAAACTCCACACAGACAGTGACCCAAGGCTGGAATCAAACGCAGATGCCTGGTGTTGTGAGTCAGCAGTGCTAACAACTGTGCCACCGCGGAGAGATGATAGAGGGAGGTACCTATCGTCATCATTAAAATAATGTAAGCTTCAGGAGTGAAAAGAAAAAATGCTGGAAATACCCAGCAAGTCTGGCAGCATCTGTGGAAAGAGAAATAAAGTTAACCAGACCAATGGCCTTTCATCCTTCCTTCAGTAGGATGCTCTTGGGTACCAAATTGAGGCTTTTTAAAAATTGTGATCTTAAACCGACTGTGGTTAGCCAATGGAGGCCCGAAGTTATTTCACTTGTGGCCAACATGTGAAATACAACACGTAATAACAGTTAGAAATATTTCACATATTCATGATTACATTTTGCAGTCAACTATGCCGTGACTTGTATATTTTTTTGTTTTTGTGAGTATGACCTTCTAATTGTGAATGCTTTACTACCAGCGATGTAGCAGGAATGATTGATGAGGGGTTGTTATTATAATCTCAACACTCCAGGAACACTTGATTTGCCTGTCAACAGAAGATCACATGCTAACTAAATGATTACGGCATAACAAAGGCTGTGTTGTAAAGCACTGCCGTTCTCAATAAACCAATTCTTTGTTGCTTTGATTGAACACAAATTTGTGTTGTTTAATTAAAGCACAGTTATTACATTGAAGGAACACGCGTTCACTTTTAAAATAAGCATTTGAAATTGACATCAACTTGCTTTGTGGCATTGGAAATGACAAGTCTGGATTGAAAACGTGAAACAGCAACAACGGAAGCAAAGCTAAAGTATTTTTAGCAAACTGTTCGAGCAGAGTGGATGGCAAACTTAAATGGAGTTTGAAACGTTCCTTGTTTATTCTTAAACGTTGAGAAAAATGCCTGAAAATTAGATTCATAGAAATTCATAGAAACCCTACAGTGCAGAAGGAGGCCATTCGGCCCATCGAGTCTGCACCGACCACAATCCCACCCAGGCCCTACCCCCACATATTTACCCGCTAATCCACGCATCCCAGGACTCTAACAGGCAATTTTTAACCTGGCCAATCAACCTAACCCGCACATCTTTGGACTGTGGGAGGAAACCGGAGCACCCGGAGGAAATCCACGCAGACACGAGGAGAATGTGCAAACTCCACACAGACAGTGACCCGAGCCGGGAATCGAACCCGGGACCCTGGAGCTGTGAAGCAGCAGTGCTAACCACTGTGCTACTGTGCCGTGATGTTGAATACGTTGCTCTGAAACTTCGATATGCTTCTGTAAATGTATATTTTCGAGAGCCAGAATTCACAATTTGTTCAAAAAATAATCAAACTAGGATTAGAGGGATATGGGCCAAAGGCGGGCAGTCATGACTAGCTGGGAGGGCACCATGGTCGGCATAGACTGGTTGGGCCGAAGGACCCGTTTCCATGCTGTATGATTTTCCTATGATTCTGGTGCAATGTGAGGAGGTTTATTAATCGTGCAGATAAACCCCCGTTTTCAGCTCCCAGAGATGGGACTTCTGAGGAAACAGAAGTCGTAAACATTTCTTGCTCACCTACAACTCCTGTGAGAAAAGGCCACATGTAGCAGACACACTCAAGGGAGGAGCTGGCAATGACAATTGCTGAACTGTCCTTTTAAATTATTCACTCAATTTGGAAATCTCCAGCCTTGCTTCATATCAACATGATTGAAGTATTTGTGTTTAATTATGTTTTTTTCATTCATTCATGGGACATGGTTGTGTCGCTGGCTGGCCAGCATTTATTGCCCATCCCTAGTTGCTCTTGGAGGGCAGTTGAGAGTCAACCACATTGCTGTGGCTCTGGAGTCACATGTAGGCCAGACCAGGTAAGGACAGCAGATTTCCTTCCCTAAGGGGCATTAGTGAACCAGATGGATTTTTCCGACACTTAACAATGGTTTCATGGTCATCAGTAAATTCTTAATTCTAGATATTTTGTATTTGAATTCAAATTCCACCATCTGCTGTGGTGGGATTCGAACCCGGTCCCCAGAACATTAGCTGAGTTTCTGGACTAATAGTCTAGTGATAACACCATTAGGCCATTGCCTCCCCATGTAAAAGAAGCAATTGCTAAACTTGGTGATTGATTGAGTAACTACAGAAACAAACTGAAACTGGTATTAAAATATAAGATAAAAGCAAATTACTGCAGATGCTGGAATCTGAAACCAAAAGAGAAAACACTGGAAAATCTCAGCAGGTCTGGCAGCATCTGTAAGGAGAGAAAAGAACTGATGTGTCTTTAACAAAGCTTTGACAAAGGGTCATCTGGACTCGAAACATCAGCTTCATTCTCTCCTTACAGATGCTGCCAGACATGCTGAGATTTTCCAGCGTTTTGTCTTTTGAAATTGGTATTAACAGTTAAAGCAAATGCAAGTCATACAAGGGGCAGCCAACGGTAGCTTAAAATAGAACATTTTTTGAAAGTCACTATTGTATCAGGTGGCCAGGGAAATGTCATCTGAGGGGAGAAGCTTATTTTTTTATTGGCAGATATCCACTATTAAAACAATTTCACTGGCCAGAATTCTCCAATCTCCTGACGCCCCGCCAGCACTGCCAGTGAGAACGGAGAATTTGGCGCTGAGCCAAAACTCTATTCACTGCAGTGGGACAGGAGAATCCCAGCTGTGGGTGAGACTGGAGAATTCCAGCCATTGTGTTTGGATGTGATCATTTTTTGTACAGGTGTTCATAACTCTCCGTCATTGCAGTTAACAGAAAAACAATGCAGATAAAGAAGGTCATTGGTTTGTCTCGTTCCCCATTCTATAGAAACTTATGCTTCCTCCCACCACAAAGTCCAACTGTCTCTTGAGTGATTCCAGAGTTCATGTCTCCCAGAAAAATAAAAGTCATCCTTTGCGCCAAGAATTAATGTCTAACAATTATTGACAGTTATGTGAAGTTGTGAAGTTGTTACTGATCTGTATCTTGCCCTTGTTATGCAAAGGGATTTTCACAATAACTTCAATGCAGTGTTAAGTAAGCCTGCTTGTGACACTAATAAATAAATAACTGCATTCATTAAAAGAGTTTTTAAATACCCCTGTATGAATTATTCCAATTCTCTTCCTGCACCTAGTGGTGCAGTAAGGCAGACTTTTGTCAGTTTCCATTGCTAGTTATTCCTGGAACAGATCACTAGGTCTGTTACCAGAGGCTTATAGCTTTAGAGGAGCCGCTCCACATCAAGTGTGGCTAACCAGGAGTCTCTCCCACTCTTACCGCTAGCCATTGGCACGTTTGGAAGGATTCGCAGGTTGACACGCTCAACCTGTTTGACCTTATTATGAACACACCTTCCTTGGCCATCAAGTCCTGGGGATGGACTCGAATCCAGAACATCTGGTTCAGAGGCAGGGACGCTACCCACTGCACCACAAGACTTCTGTATATGATTTGCACTCATCCCTTTTTACCTAGGGGAACAAAGCATTTTGTTAACCTCCCCAAGCACAAAAGCAAATATTGGCAACTATCTTAACCAAGTCGCAAATTGTTGCCTAAATTACAACAATGATTTCAAAAGCACTCTGCAGGCTGCAAAGTGCTTTTGGGATGTCCTGGGGTCATGAAAGACTCTTGGGGAAGGCAAGTTTATTTTCTTTCTTTGGTTCCTATGATACCCATTGTTTATTATGAAGTTTCACATTGTGTGCAGGCCAGTTCATAGCACATTAATGTCAATTCCAATTTATTGGCTGCAATACAATTCAGGAAACTTTACAAAAACAAGGATGCTGTTTCTGTTATTCTGCGATAAGGCAGCACATAACTACAAGCTGACTTTTCAATCACTGGACAACTGAACAAAGCCACTCTGTTATTATTTATACTTGACTCATTTTATGAGATGTCACCCGTACTTTCCTGTTGCGGCAAGAACCAGCAGGGCTCCAAGTGCTTTTGTCCAGCTGTTGGAAGCAAATTAATGAACCTCAGACACCCTCCCAGCTTTCCCCATCTCCTCCTTTCCTTGAGTTTGTCAACAGGAAGCCATTCAGGTTATATGTGGCGCTTTTATCAATGAATTTGATTCATGATTTTCCTCATTGTGAACAAAGCCATTTAACCACATAATTGCCAACTAGTCACTTAAAGGTGAGGAAAACGTTTAAGAGTCAGCTGTGTTAAGTAAGTTAGTTAGCATTGGGTGTGCCCTTTATTTGAATAGCCTGCCAATATTCACCCTCAAATGATAATAACCACTTGGGTAAAATATCAGAGGCCACCTGTACCTGTGGGATCATTCCCAATGTAGTTTCTCTTTAATCCCTTTTAATAATTCACCTGTCATTAGCTTTGGCTTGTTTTTTAGCCCAGTTACGACTCATCTCATTTTATTTGGTTGGTTTTGTGTTGGGACTTCCACCTCTGGGACAGGAGGTTATCAGTCAATGCCTCCACTGCAAAGACTTGAACATATAGGCTGGAATTTTCTGGTTGTTCACACCAGCGGGATTCTCTGGTCCTGCTGCAGTGAACGGAACGGCTAAGCGTTAAACTCTTCGTCCTCACTTGCAGCAAACGGCCCGAAAATTCCAGCCATAAATTTCTTTGACAGTTCAGTACAGATAACAAGAGAGTGCTGCAATGTCGGAGATAGAGGTCAAGATTTTCCAGCCCCATTGTGGTGGGATCCAGCACAGGAGGTATGGTGGCCCAGCCTAAAGTCCATTGACTTTCAACGGGACTGGAAAATCCCAGGTACAGCTTTTCAGATGAGACATTAAACCATGGCGTTGCTCATCCTCTCAGATGGATTAAAAAATCACATGGCATTATTTCTGTAATAAGTCTTCAGAGGCAGAAGTCCCTTCACCAAAATTCCTTTATTTATAATTCCAACAGCAGTACACAGAGTGATATCAGTCAGCAGTCTACCTTCAGGAGTGCCAGAGGAACTGACACTCCCAGTTAAATATAAGGAAAAGACTCCCTGGTTGACCCATCAATTGATTTCTCAATCAGGGAGTTCATATTCCAGTAGGCCAACCTCAATGGCCTGATTGAAGTCTTTACAATTTCAAAAAATACCACAATAGTTCTACCAGTGTCTAGACCAATATTTATCCCCTAACCAAAGTCACTGACACCGGATTACCCGGTCATTCATTTCACCCCCTTTTGTGAGAGCTTGCTGTCCACAAATGAGTTGCCATGACTTCCGGCATTCCAATGATAATCTAACATCAAACATGTCCTTCACTGACTGTGAAGCATGGTGGCACGGTGGCTGGCACTGCTGCCTCACAGCACCAGGGACCCGGGTTCGATTCCCGGCTTGGGTCACTGTCTGTGTGGAGTTTGCACATTCTCTCTGTGTCTGCATGGGTTTCCTCCGGGTGCTCCAGTTTCCTCCCACACTCCAAAGATGTGCGGGTTAGGTGGATTGGCCATGCTAAATTGCCTCTTAGCGTCAGGGGGACTAGCTAGGTTAAATGCATGGGGTCATGGGGATAGGGCCTGGGTGGGATTATAGTTGGTGCAGACTCGATGGGCTGAATGGCCTCCTTCTGCACTGTAGGGATTCTATGACTCACACTGGGACGTTCTCAGACCCTGAAAGATGTGATATAAATGCAGATTTTTCCTTTCATTGCTGAGAGCATTTACTTCTTGTCACCTGATGGTTCCATGGCTAGTTGGCAAGCAGTACTGCGGACGTTTTTTGCGAATGTGTCCAGATTATTTGATTATATATGGGCGAGCTTGATTCTGCTCTCATTCCACATCTCAAACACACACCGTGGATTCAGCAGCATGAAGAGGACATTGCACCTCGTGACACCCACAATAGCAAATTTCAAACAGGAATACAATAAACATTGTAAAGGTGCCCTTTGTTAAGGGAGTAATGAATATTCAGGAGTCAAGTGGTTAATTTAGAATTGTTGTTAAGTTTTTTTACAAACAAGCAACACATGAAACATTACACGGCATTTCCTTGACTAAACATAACAATAAAAGTAGTGACTAACTTGATATACAGTCACTGATATTGTCTAGTTTTATTATACCATTTGAAACTGCCAGGAAGTAATTATTGTTGCTGTGTGTAGATTATAATTGATTGATTGAGTTTGTGGTTACAGGACTACTGTTCAGTGCTGCTTATCTGTAATTACACAGTAATCAAAACCATACTTTGCCATTACCTCCAGCGCAATGCCGCACAAGCTCTACTGGAACTTAAAAATGGTTGTATCAGAAAGCTTTCGACTGGTACTCTTTTGGGTTATTGTCATTACGCTCCACATCTGAGAAAAAACAAGATAGGAATTACATTTGGGGCGCGACTCTCCTTCAACAAAAAATTAGAGGCCTCTTTTACCTCAGTAATGAATCACCAATTAAATAGCTCTCTCAGCAGGCACACATTTCAATGTTGCGTGTTCCTGTGATTTCAGCAGCAGGTCAACGTGGGAGAAAAACAGACGCCGGCCGAAATTCACCGAGCATTCAGGCCTCTCCGTCACTGCCAGTGAGAACGGATAATTTGGCACTCAGCCAAATCTCCGCTCGCTGCAGCAGGACTGGAGAATCCCAGCTGCGGGCGAGGTCGGAGAGTCCGGCCCATTTTCTCCCTTTCAGTTAAAAAGTGAATTTAAAAGCTTTGCAGAATTTAGCAGATAGAATCATTACAGTGCAGAAGGAGGCCGTTTGGCCTGCACCAACAACAATCCCACCCAGGCCCTATCCCCATAAGCCCACATATTTACCCTGCTAATCCCCCTGACACTAAGAGGCAATTTATCATGGCCAAGTAACCTAACCTGCACATCTTTGGACTGTGGGAGGAAATTGGAGCACCCGGAGAAATCCCATGCAGACACGGGGAGAACGTGCAAACACCACACAGACAGTGACCCGAGGCCAGAATTGAACCCAGGTCCATGGTGCTGTGAGGCAGCATTGTGAACAACTGTACGACTGTGCTGTGGGCAAAGATAAACTTTACCCCAACCAGCTGATTAAGGATTTCTGTTGAATTTGTAGGTAATTGGTGTGTTTTATCACGCCACCTTTACATTAGCCCTTTAATTTGGATTCCAGGAGCTCAGCATCTGTGATTCAGCTCCCACATTTATGCAGTAAAATGGTTTCCTTGGACCAAAGGAAAACTTGTAGACCCAGATAAAATTAGGTTTACAAGTCTCTCACTAATCTCTAGAAACCGGATTTAACCCATAAACACCAGCAGCTGACTCATGAGCACCTGGATCCTGGAATTCAAATCGAAAGACCAGTATGAGAGCAATCCTCCTTAGGTTTTTAGTTTCTTGGGATCTTGACAATAATACTGATTTCTCATTTACAACTAATCTGTGAATGGTGAGAGGTTCCTGTCATGCGATGCACTGCCTGGGAAGGTAGTGGAGGCTGGAAACCTTACAATCTTTAAAAAATATTTGGATGAGCACTTGAAATATTACAATATCCAAGGATATGGGACAAGTGCAGGAAAATAGCATTAGAGCGCCTTTAGTGATGGTTATTGTCATTGCAGACTCGATGGGCCGAAGGACCTTTTGCTGCACTGTGTGACACTATGATGTTGAAGTTTGATCAGATAGTTTTACAGAACGAAGTGAAGGCGATGACTTGATTTGGTTTCAGAAAATACTTCACAAGTCATTTCAATTCTATGAGCTCCAGATAGAAATAGATCCTCCCTTCGAAGGAAGTTATCAATGACACATTTGTGTACTTTAGTTTAGGTGTCCAAGCACTTGCCTGAAAGGCACTGCGGCTCTTAAAACTCCACATCTCTGCAAAGGTTCAGAGCTGCATAAGCTCCTGATCTCCTCTGTGGATGCTGCTATCATTTGCAGGACTCGACTGGACAGGTCCCTTCATTTGTTAGGCGTGAGTGGGCACTTGCAGCAATGGGGACGCATCTACAACATCAGTCATTGTGTCCAAGGCCGAAAGCTCAGCCATGGTGGACTGGTTAGGGGAAAGGTGGAGCAGCAGGAGCAGGAGTGAATTGTTTTCAGCAAGTTGTTGTGTCTTTTGGTAAAGAGAACACATTAAAAAGCAGTTTTTACAAATGTTAGCTTCTTTTTCAGAAGTTCCGGCTTTGATCTAAACCTGAATCTTCAGTTCCATTCATCGCTTGATAAACTGGTGTACTGATCATACACCGGGTCCCATTGGATCAAATGCATCTGCATTTTCTCAGTTAGTTAAATTTATTTATTAGTGTCACAAGTAGGGTTACATTGACATTGCAATGATGTTATTGTGAAAATCCCCTAGTCGCCACACTTCAGCGTCTGTTCGGGTACACTGAGGGAAAATTTAGCATGGCCAATCCACCTAACCAGCACATCTTTCTGACTGTGGGAGGAAACCGAACAACCCGGAAGAAACCCACGCAGACACGGGAAGAACATGCAGATTCTACACAGACAGTGACCCAAACCGGGAATCGAACTCGGTTCCCTGGCGCTGTGAGGCAACAGTGCTAACCACTGTGCCACCGTTGTTGATGTTTGTAGCATTTGTAGATCACTTATTGTTACCATATGGAACTTCTTAATATTGCTTCATGGGAAGTTCAAACAACATGTCACCTTTTGCTACCAAACAGCCGTCTTGTATAAAAACACAGGGAACCTAAATTTAGTTATAACTGCAAATCTATCTTCTTTTATAATCTTTAGGATTGTCGCAGTTCAGTAATGCACAATTTACTTTTCTTTGTCACTTCATCAAGATTCATAAGGTGAAATGTTACCAAATAATAGCAGTGTTGGTTCCAGTGAGAAAACCGGTGTATTTCTCTCCAGATCTTATTTCACTCTGCCAAAAAATTCAAGGGGGCGTGTTTCACGCCATCATACAGGGGACGGGGCCTCAACACGCCAGCAAAACCCAGCTGCTCAGAGATCAGGATCCCAGCTTCATAGGGCGCCCCGGTCAGAACCTGAGTAAACCTCCCCCCCATCAGCCCACCATGGAGGTCACAGGAGCCCCCCTCCCACCCCCGATCGGAGTCGGCACTTCCCTACCCCTCACCCGATCATCAGACCCTTTAACCTATAAACACCAGGAGCTGAGTAATGGGCACCTAGATCCTGGAATTCACTTTCCTTTCCTTCTTACATGCCGATAGAAGCTTTTAAAGTCCGATTTTATGTTTCTCGTTAGTTTACACTTGTATTTTATTTTCCTTTCTTAATCTTAATCTAACGATAGTTATTTTCACAATCAATGTTTATTTGCCATTAACCATGATTCTAAAGTTAGAAAGCAGCTCTTAGTTCAATGAGTGTGTTGCCTAATTTCTTCGATAATTGCAAGAAAGGGTGATTCATTCTGTAGCTTGGGCAAATCGTGACGCAAGGTTAGTAGCATAAATGCTATTATAATCTGAACTGGTTGACATAACATAGATTGACAATCCAAACATAGGCATCACACATTAATGCTGGAATTTTACTGGCACACTCACCCCGGATTCGGGGCGGGCGAGGCTCGCTGAATGGAGTTCTCCGTTGGCCTTGGGCAGGATTTTACAAACCTCACCCGAGTGAGGTCGTAAAATACTGCCCTAAATAGTATACTCCATACTAAATGGTAGCCTCTTGATGTGGTAACGGGTGTGAAGGACAATGCATTCATCTCTTATCTTTGAGGGTATTGGATATTGGTCCCATTTTTAGCTGCAATTTTATAAACCACTTTTGATTTGATTTGGTTTATTATTGTCACATGTATTAACATACAGTGAAAAGTATTGTTTCTTGCGCGCTATACAGACAAACATACCTTTCATAGAGAAGGAAACGAGAGAGTGCAGAATGTAGTGATACAGTCATAGCTAGGGTGTAGAGAAAGATCAACTTAATGCAAGGTAGGTTCATTCAAAAGTCTGACAGCAGCAGGGAGGAAGCTGTTCTTGAGTCGGTTGGTACGTCACCTCAGATTTTTGTATCTTTTTCTCGATGGAAGAAGGTGGAAGAGAGAATGTCCGGGGTGTGTGGGGTCTTTAATTATGCTGGCTGCTTTGCCGAGGCAGCAGGAAGTGTAGACAGGGCCAATGAATGGGAGGCTGGTTTGTGTGATGGATTGGGCTACATTCACGACCTTTTGTAGTTCCTTGCGGTCTTGGGCAGAGCAGGAGCCATACCAAGCTGTGATACAACCAGAAAGAATGCTTTCTATGGTGCATCTGTAAAAGTTGGTGAGAGTCCACTTCAGCTGTTAAAATGATCCTGTGGTGTCCTTTGCTCCTGTCAAATTTCCCGTTTCCTAATAATGCATTTCACCACCGCTCCTTCAGGATTAAAATATTTTCCATAGTTCTCACTGGATCAAACATAATTTTCCAGCACCCAGTAGGTAAAACGGCTGCTTCCAGCCAGCCATTCCTCTGGAGAGAGGCCTGGAAATTGATATTTGGAACGGCTTCAGAAATACAAACGGGCTGATACTCTATATATTGCTGACTCCCTGAGGTGTAAACAAAAGTGGCAACCTGTTAAAATTGATGACAGTTCAGATAAATATTTTTTTTTAGTCATTTGTTTGTTCGGGAGTAACTAGCCGTTAAGTCTTTAGCAGGGCTTCTGTTGTACAAAAAGTCAAATTCCATTTTTATCGCTTAAGTTTCTGGGATGTTAACTGGTATATGGGGGATTATATTCCATCGTTCCATTTGCTTTCCATGAAAACAACCTTTGATATTCATAAAACATGTTAAAAAAAAATGCTTGTTTCAAAAAAATTTCCTTTCCAGTGGAAAACAAAAGCCTTGAAATAGTTGCCCAACTTTCCTCCCTTTTATCTTAAGGTCAATGCAATTGTCTGCAATTTATCATCTTACACGTTCCACTTCAGTGCTTCAGATATCTAAACTTAACTTTCTCTCATTAATTGCTCCCCTGTTCTCCCCTCTCACTTTGTCTCTTTTTCTCAAACTGCATGCAGTGAAAATGTGCCTGAGTGGCAGTTTAATATGTGGTAAGCATTGATCCCATGAGTCATGGTATTACTATGATTGTACTTCAAATATACTGTTAAATAAAACAATAAAAGCATGAAATAAAACTTCAAAGGTTTCCGTATCCAACATGAAGTTAAAAATACCTTTCTTGCGTGAAAGTCCCAGTTGACTATGCAAAGAATCATGCTATCTATTCAATAGACTTTGAAGGTTACAATGAAAACACAGAATACAAGTTTGTGTTCACTGTTCTGCAGTGGATGAGTTTCTGAACTAAAATATGCCTATATGGAGATAGCAACCAAAGCAAGTTGAGTCAATACTCCGCACTGTGCCCACACAGGCTGCAATCACTCACCTCTCAGCAGCCAGTTATCGGACAACAGGTTGAGGTCTAACAAGGGTTCACCTTTGGTCCTCTGCTGGGTATGCTGCATGGTAAAGGAATTCAGACCAAGTGAAAAACAGAGAGACTAATAAACATTTACCCACCTCAGAAAGCACTGTGGTATTTCTTTATAATGTGCAATGCTGTTGAATCTACCCTTTCATAATACTTTCTAAACTTCTTGGATACAGACAAAGAAAATGTTACATGTAGGTACTGAAATTGATGTCACAAGAAATCCATTTGCCACACTGCTTGTATAAATGTATTCCACAAATTGCCTTTAGTTATTATCATCATCGTTTATACTAAATAAACACAGGAGTATATTAGAACCTGCACTGTTGCTTGATTAAAAGAAGTATAAATATGCAGCCAGCTCTTTATTTCAATGTCTGAGCTAATCTTTCAAAATTATTGGATCCCTTTTAACTCCTGCAAAAGAGAATGTAAATATTTGAATGTTGTCAGTTTATTTTCTATACTAGAAACGTGAGCCCAAGGAATTAATTATTGTTATTCTACACATGTTGAATAACATAAATTTATCGTGCTCTGGGACAAGTTGGTTTATTTGCAGTTGTTCACTTCACAACCTCGCAGTTAACCTGATGATGTCATCTGAGTTCAGGTTACCAATACGGAGCCCATTCCCAGCACCTTTTAATTATAATTCTTTATTTTTAATTAATTACGTTTCTACCTCGGTAGCCTACGGTATAAATAAATTAACTAATGTGGGGGAAAATCTGAGAAAATAATTCAACTCTTGAAAGAAAGCAACATCTGGATGTTAACCAAATGATGTTCTGCTGATGAAGGTATTCGCTGGGGTTGTTAGTCAATATAGTACTTAGCCATCCTCATACCAGCTTGATACCTGAAAGTGCGTCAAAGATAAACCAGTCCTCCAAGCCTGGGCTTCCTCCCAGGTTCAGAATCAAGCCTTCATAACTGGATTTCAGATGATGAAAAATATTTTGGAAGATCTGTGCTGTGTTATGTATTGTATCTGTTAACATCTGTAAATTGCTTGGGACTACTTAGCTAGAAGCCAATGTGTTATGTGCTGTTCTGGGTGTCCATATTTAGTGGTTTCCTAAAAGGCACTCGCAGTGAAGAGTTAGTTAGCTATATCATTCTGTGGGCAGGAGATCTAGCTGTTAAATAAATGAAACAGCTGGGAGCTTACTATACAAGGCATTGGTGATGCTGCACTTGGAGTATTGTGCACAGTTTTGGTCCCCTTATTTCAGGAAAGATGTAGCGGCATTGGAGGCAGTTCAGAGGAGGTTCATTAGATTGATTCCAGAGATGAGGGGTTTGTCGTATGAAGAGAGATTGAACAGTTTAGGTCGATACTCTCTGGAATTTAGAAGAACGAGGGGAGATCAAATTGAGTATACAAGATGATAAAAGGTACAGATAAAGTAGATGTGGAGCAGATGCTTCCTCTTGTGGGACATCCTAGGATGAGAGATCATAGTCTTAGGATAAGGGGTAGCAAATTTAAAAGAGTTGAGGAGAAACTACTTCTCCCAAGGGGTTGTGAATCTGTGGAATTCGCTACCACAAAGTGCGGTGGATGCTGGGACAGTGAGTAAATTTAAGGAGGAGTTAGACAGATTTTTAATTGGTAATGGGTTGAAGGGTTATGGGAGAAGGCAGGAAAATGGGGATGAGGAGCATATCAGCCATGATCGAATGGCGGAGGGGACTCGATGGGCCGAATGGCCTAATTCTCCCCCTATATCTTATGAACTTATTACCGAAGAGGACAATGCACCCTATCCCGCCAAAATCAAATCATTGGATCTACCAGTATGTATTATAAAGCCTCAGACAGGAATTAGGTTAGTCTTTTGTTAATTTTGTTGCAAGATTAAAATGCAGATAAAAACTGTAAGTTTAAGGACACAGATGAAAGGTGGTAGATCAGCTAATTTGGAGTTCTGCATGGCCTGACGTATAGAAAGTGCTAATCAGAGAGCCAAGCTCACAATATCTCAGGCTGTAGCCATTGCCAAAACACACAAAGACCGTGCAGACAGGAAACTACCCAAATCAGCTAGCAACAAAAGAGTGCACACTGAAAAGAGAGGAGGACATGCAGGAGCTGTAAATGACCACATGAATTCATACACAGAAAGAAATGTTCCGCACGCAGATCAATCTGCAAAGCTTGTGGAAAGGCCAATCATTGACAAAAGATATGCAGAACAAAGGTAGACGAGGCACCCAGAGCCAGAGCAACTAAGCAAATGGACAGGAAAATAAATCAAAGCATCCCTATCCTGGAAGATGACAATGAATTTGAAAACACGATAGACATTGGAACCATACAACTGCGTGAAATAATTGGATACGATAGTCCTCGGAGAAGAAAAATCGCACAACCATTCAAACCAGGGAGAGGGTGAGAGAAAAACCCACAACAATAAATCTGACAGTGAAGATTGACACCAGAGCATCGAGTAACTTCATCCCACTCAGACTGTCCCAGATCATCTTTCCTGAAAATTTGGAAGATAATGATTATCCAAAGAAAGGCACTCTGAAACCAAAGGACTGTCATGTCAACAGAATATGGAGAGCTTTGACAGATAGGAACAACCCAAATCAGAGACATCCAAAGGAAAAGATATTAACTGTCTGTTCTATGTCACTGAAACAGATGGAACCGCTATCCTGGGATTGAGTATTTGTGAAGAGCTATAGATGATCTCACGTAAACCATGAGGTAAAGGAGGCAACACAGGTTTGATGAGGGTACACGCATTGAAAACTGCCCTCTGATCAGATGCAAAAAAGATCGAGTGCAAATGTGCTGAGAGTGTTTTGATGAAATGGTTGAAAAGTTTGAAGATTTTGAATATCACCTCACCATTGACCCAGCAATGAGATCAGAGATTCATCCCCCAGGTAAAATACCGACAGAACTAAATGGAAAGCTAGAGAGCTCCAGGAGATGGAAGAAATGAAGGTGATCACCAGAATCACAGAGCCAACAGATTGGGTAAATTCCATCATGGTGAGAGAGAAGTCAAATGGGTAGCTAAGGATTTGCCGGGATCCCAAAAATCTTAATTAAGCCATTCCAACACCGGAACAGATCGCACCAGCACTGGCAAGGCCATCTAAATGCCAGAAATGGCTACTGGACCGTGGACCTATTGACAACATTCAGCAAACTCTTTGGATTGTACGAATTCCTACATCTACCCTTTGGCCTTAAACTGGGCAGCACAGTGGGACAGTGGTTAGCACTGCTGCCTCACAGCGCCAGGGACCCGGGTTCGATTCCTGGCTTGGGTCACTGTCTGTGCGGAGTCTGCACGTTCACCCCGTGTCTCTGTGAGTTTACACCGGGAGCTCCGGTTTCCTCCAACTGTCCAAAGATGTGCTGGTTAGGTGCATTGGCCATGCTAAATTCTCCCTCAGTGTACCCGAACAGACGCTGGACTGTGGCGACGAGGGGATTTTCACAGTAACTTCATTGCAGTGTTGATGTAAGCCTACTTGTGACACTAATTTATAATAATAATAATCATAATAAAGTGAGCCACGCATTGAAAACTGCCCTCTGATCAGATGCAAAAAAGATCGAGTGCAAATGTGCTGAGAGTGTTTTGATGAAATGGTTGAAAAGTTTGAAGATTTTGAATATCACCTCACCATTGACCCAGCAATGAGATCAGAGATTCATCCCCCAGGTAAAATACCGACAGAACTAAATGGAAAGCTAGAAAGAGAGCTCCAGGAGATGGAAGAAATGAAGGTGATCACCAGAATCACAGAGCCAACAGATTGGGTAAATTCCATCATGGTGAGAGAGAAGTCAAATGGGTAGCTAAGGTTCCAGCAGAAAGTAGATGGGACATACCGAGGATACAAGGAGCAGTTGGCATTGCGGATAATATTCAGATAACAATGGGGATGAGAAAGATCATAACTACCATCGATATCAGCGTTTTTCAAAGTGGGGTTGGCAATCCACCCACGGAACTTGGGATGTTGAAAAATGGGTCGGCAAAAATGATCCCCAAGTCTCACTTGACTTTTATTCCATTTTCTCTTTGGGTAAATTGTCACTGCAGCTTGCCCCTGGAGCGGGAGAATGCAGTGTCCGTCATGACCATATGAGGCAAGACATGCAATATATGCCAGGAGTCCAGAAACACATCACCAGAAAATAATATAACATTAACAACAGCTAGCATAACTTCTGCAACATCAGGGACAACACACACAATATCGCCTATGCAGCATTCAAACTCATCACCAAGAGTAACAAATGCAAAATCTACAAGATGAAAGCACAACATTTTATCACCTGAGTGATACAGTAAATACTATTTTTAGTAAAGAATGCACACTACTAAATACTCAAGAAAGGATTTTGTTTATTTCCAAAATTCGATGAATAATCTCCTTTAGTTTAGAAAGTGGCACATTGTTGGGGCATTACAATTAAGGAAAGATGAATGTGAAATATTGTTCTGTTATCTGTAAATAGCTGTAAATATCTAGCGACTACTCAGTTAGGAACTAATGAGTTATGTATAAGTGTTCCAGGGTGCCACATTTCATGGCTGCACTAGAAACTTGTGAAATGGAACAGAGCCAGTTCAATCAGGCCCCTTTGTGCAATACAGCATGGCAATATTAAACATAATAAAGAGTTTCCATCCTTTCCAATCTTAAAGTATGATTTTAACAACATTTGCAAACCAAAAGACAACACGAACACATAGCAATCTGCTATAGTATGGGAGTTGGTGTTAGGTGTGTCCATCATAGACCTCCAAATTTTCATTGAAATTGATCATTTTAGAACATTGTTGAAGTATCAATGCTCCACAGATTTAGAACCAGCCAATGACATCATAGAATCCCTACAGTGCAAAAGGAGGCTGTTTGGCCCATTGAGTCTGCACCAGCTCTCCAACAGAGCATCCCGCCCAGGCCCTAACCTCATAACCCCACGTATTTACCCCACCAATCCCCAACCTACATGTCTTTGGACATTTAGGGACAATTTAGCATGGCCAATCAACCCAACTTATTGGATCAAAAGATGGTGGACTGTGACTAGTTAAGGTGCCAATTTTCTCCATGTAAATACAGGTCAAATCTGTGCTGATACTCATAGAACAGATAATCCAAAATCATGTGAAATGAATCACAAATAAGAAAATCTT
This sequence comes from Mustelus asterias, assembly GCF_964213995.1. Taxonomy (NCBI): domain Eukaryota; kingdom Metazoa; phylum Chordata; class Chondrichthyes; order Carcharhiniformes; family Triakidae; genus Mustelus; species Mustelus asterias. Next base: position 35,514,616 of record NC_135815.1, on the reverse strand, counting down.
ACATTATTGTCCATATCAAAGAAGAAACTATGTAATCATCCAATTCACAAAGAATGGGGCTTGCTGAATCAACACTTTGAAAGGCTTTGTGAAGGGTTCTGATGCAGATAGATGAAAGTGATCAAGCAAGAAGGAAAGGCTGGAATGCGGACAACACATCTCTCGAAAAGGGAGTACACATGTGGTTTGCACCGCAGAGAGCCAAGGGCTATCTATATGCAGTCCTGTATGTGGGGAGCAGGCAGATCAGAGGACTTCCACGTTAGTCTGCTCTTGGACCTGGCCAAGGTTGCTATTACAAGTCTAGGCAGTGGGCAGTTGAGGAAGTCATTCAGCCTGACCGACGCCTCTCCTACGTTATTATGTTCGCACCCAGCTTGGCCCTGGAGCGGGAGAATGTGACGTCCGTTAGTCCGATTGAGGATTTCTATGATTGGTGCTGCTGAGGGGGACTGGAAGGCATTATCACATTATCAACCCCAGGAATGATACTTTAATTTAAGTTATTTCGTTTCCTTTAAAGTTTTGGTTTGTTTTCGTTTCTCTTTATTGCAGTGGATCAACAGTACCCCATTCAAAGTAGCACTTAATGGGTTGCGGGTTTACAACGAGTTGTATATTGGAGTAGACTGAGATTATGGTGCTTAGGTTTGATGTTGCATGTTTATAACGTCTATCTCTGCAAATAAAAGCTCATAAAGATTAGGTTCTAATATTCACCATCTGGCTTCCTGGAATAGAACATTAATCTCCCTCATAGAACAAAGAACAATACAGCACAGGAACAGGCCCTTCGGCCCTCCAAGCCCATGCCGCTCCCTGGTCCAAACTAGACCATTCTTTTGTATCCCTCCATTCCCACTCCGTTCATATGGCTATCTAGATAAGTCTTAAACGTTCCCAGTGTGCCCGCCTCCACCACCTTGCCTGGCAGCGCATTCCAGGCCCCCACCACCCTCTGTGTAAAATATGTCCTTCTGATATCCATGTTAAACCTCCCCCCCACCCCTCAACTTGAACCTATGACCCCTCATGAACGTCACCACCGACCTGGGAAAAAGCTTCCCACCGTTCACCCTATCTATGCCTTTCATAATTTTATACACCTCTCTTAGGTCTCCCCTCATCCTCCGTCTTTCCAGTGAGAACAACCCCAGTTTACCCAATCTCTCCTCATAACTAAGCCCCTCCATACCAGGCAACATCCTGGTAAACCTCCTCTGCACTCTCTCCAAAGCCTCCACGTCCTTCTGGTAGTGTGGCGGCCAGAACTGGACGCAGTATTCCAAATGCGGCCGAACCAACGTTCTATACATCTGCAACATCAGACCCCAACTTTTATACTCTATGCCCCGTCCTATAAAGGCAAGCATGCCATATGCCTTATTCACTACCCTCTCCACCTGAGACGTCACCTTCAAGGATCTGTGGACTTGCACACCCAGGTCCCTCTGCCTATCTACACCCCTTATGGTTCTGCCATTTATCGTATAGCTCCCCCCTACATTAGCTCTACCAAAATGCATCACTTCGCATTTATCTGGATTGAACTCCTTCTGCCATTTCTTTGCCCAAATTTCCAGCCTATCTATATCCATCTGTAGCCTCTGACAATGTTCCTCACTATCTGCAAGTCCAGCCAATTTCGTGTCGTCTGCAAACTTACTGATCACCCCAGTTACACCTTCTTCCAGATCGTTTATATAAATCACAAACAGCAGAGGTCCCAATACAGAGCCCTGCGGAACACCACTAGTCACAGGCCTCCAGCCGGAAAAAGACCCTTCCACTACCACCCTCTGTCTTCTGTGACCAAGCCAGTTCTCCACCCATCTAGCCACTTCCCCCTTTATCCCATGAAATACAACCTTTTGCACCAACCTACCATGAGGTACTTTGTCAAACGCTTTACTAAAATCCATATAGACGACATCCACGGCCCTTCCCTTGTCAACCATCCTAGTCACTTCTTCAAAAACTCTACAAGGTTAGACCTCCCTCTCACAAAACCATGCTGACTATCGTTAATGAGTTTATTCCTTTCTAAATGCGCATACATCCTATCTCTAAGAATCCTCTCCAACAACTTCCCTACCACGGATGTCAAGCTCACCGGCCTATAATTATCCTTCCTACCCTTCTTAAATAACGGGACCACATTAGCTATCCTCCAATCCTCTGGGACCTCACCTGTGTCCAGTGACGAGACAAAGATTTGCGTCAGAGGCCCAGCGATTTCATCTCTCGCCTCCCTGAGCAGCCTTGGATAGATTCCATCAGGCCCTGGGGATTTGTCAATCTTTATATTCTCTAAAAAACCTAACACTTCCTCCCTTGTTATGGAGATTTTCTCTAACGGTTCAACACTCCCCTCCGAGACACTCCCAGTCAACACATCCTTCTCCTTTGTGAATACCGACGCAAAGTATTCATTTAGGATCTCCCCTACTTCTTTGGGCTCTAAGCATAATTCCCCACTTTTGTCCCTGAGAGGTCTGATTTTTTCCCTGACAACCCTTTTGTTCCTAACGTATGAATAAAATGCCTTGGGATTCTCCTTAATCCTGTCAGCCAAGGACATTTCGTGACCCCTTTTTGCCCTTCTAATTCCTCGTTTGAGTTCTTTCTTACTTTCTTTGTATTCCTCCAGAGCTCCCTCTGTTTTTAGCTGCCTGGACCTAACGTACGCCTCTCTTTTCTTTTTGACCAGTCCCTCAATTTCCCTGGTTATCCACGGTTCTCGAATCCTACCCTTCCTATCCTTTTTTACAGGCACATGCCTGTCCTGCAGCCCTAACAACTGTTCCTTAAAAGACTCCCACATGCCAGATGTGGATTTACCCTCAAACAGCCTCTCCCAATCAACAGCTGCCAATTTCTGCCTAATCCCACTAAAGTTAGCCTTCCCCCAATCCAACACCTTACCCTTGGGACACCACTCATCCTTTTCCATCGCTATCCTAAAGCTAACAGAATTGTGGTCACTACTGAAACTTTGAAGACCTGACCGGGCTCATTCCCCAGTACTAGGTCCAGTATAGCCCCCTCTCTAGTCGGGCTATCTACATATTGTTCCAAAGAACCTTCCTGTACGCAACTATCCTAGTCACTTCTTCAAGGTCCCAGAGGATTGGAGGATAGCTAATGTGGTCCCGTCAACTGCTTCAGTAAGGTAGTAAAGATACTTTGATGGCAACGCAGTAGTGGTAATTCTCACCTGCACCACATGAAGATGAAAAGTTTCTGGTTATACAGTAAGTGAATGATCCCCCAATTCTTTACCACCCCAGCAATGAAGATGAAAATTATCCCTCAATTTTCAAAAACTCATTTTACGGGATGTGGCTGTCGCTGGATCGGCCAGAATTCATTGCCCATCCCTAGTTGCGCTGGAGAAGGTGGTGGTGAGCTGTTTTCTTGAATCACTGCAGTCCCTGAGACATGGGTACACCCACAGTGTTGTTAGGGAGGGACTTAAGATTTTGACCCAGTCACAGTGAAGGAACGGTGATATATTTCCAAGTCAGGATGGTAAGTGACCTGAGGGGGGATCTCCAGATGGTGGTGTTCCTAGGTATCTGGTTCCCTTGATTGACAATTCCGATATGTCCAAGCAACAGTTATCACCTCTAGCCATTGATTTCCTCACCAAAGACTTTCTTTGTGTGTTGATATTTTTAACCTCTGTCTTCCCTGATCTAGATGGAATTCCTATTCTTTCTATGGGCGGCCCGGTGGCACAATGGGTGGCATGGGTAGCATTGCTGCCTCACAGCTCCAGGGACCTGGGTTCGATTCCCGGCTTGGGTCACGGTGTGGGGTTTGCACATTCTCCCCGTGTCTATGTGGGTTTCCTCCAGGTGCTCCAGCTTCCTCCCACAGTCCAAAATGTGCAGGTTAGGTGCATTGGCCATGCTAAATTGCCCCTTAGTGCCCCAGGATGTGTTAGCTAGAGGGATTAGCGGGGTAAATATGTGGGGTTACGGGGATAGGGCCTAGGTGGGATTGTTGTTGGTGCAGATTCAATGGGCTGAATGGCCTCCTTCTGTAACTATAGGGTTTCTAAGTTTCTATCAATATCTGTAAAGCAAAGCCCATCCACAATTATAATACAACTTCCATATCTGAGGAGGTTCATTATTACCTTTTTTATAATCTTAGACAGGATGGATATAACAGCAAGCTTGTTGTTCAACAAAATATCTTTTTCTCTCCTTTGGTATCCAACTTCTCTCTCTCCCTCTGTTTCTGTGTTTCATTGAATTATTGTAGTCAGTGTGCCTCCATTATTATTTTGCATAATTAAGCGAATATTTCCTGACTATTAAAACCATAACAGTCACAACTAAGGTGACCCTTCTGAAAATTGATGTGCTAAAGAATTTACCTAATTGAATTACTTTAGTGCAGTAAGAAAGGATAAATGACCCATAACTTCCAGGTTCCCCAGTGCACATTTGGAGGGTATCCCAATGATGCACTGGGGAATCTCTCTTGGAAGTTCCCACATAAGGGTTCACCGGCAATTGTCCAGAAGTGCTAACTTTCCCTGGACAATTACACTGGTCTGGGAACCATCCGACAGAAGTGATTTCAATCGTTAACTTCGAATGGTTCTGTCAGTTTTACGCTGATAGTTACTCTGAAAGAGTTATGGAGGAAAAAAAGTCACTTCTAACTCCAGAGGAACTATGTAAAAAACCCAGAACCAGCTTTGTACAGGACACCCCGCACACACACAAACCCCCAGCAAATGCCTCACACTAGCCCGTATCCACCCCAACCGTGGGTGGTTAGCACTGCTGCTTCACAGCTCCAGGGTCCCGGGTTTGATTCCCAGCTCGGGTCACTGTCTGTGTGGAGTTTGCACGTTCTCCTCGTGTCTGCGTGGGTTTCCTCCGGGTGCACCGGTTTCCTCCCACAGTCCAAAGATGTGCGGGTTAGGTTGATTGGCCAGGTTTAAAAAAAAAAAAATTGCCCCTTAGAATCCTAAAATGCGTAGGTTAGAGGGATTAGCGGGTAAAATATGTGGGGGTAGGGCCTGGGTGGGATTGTGGTCGGTGCAGACTCGATGGGCCGAATGGCCTCCTTCTGCACTGGAGGGATTCTATTAAAAAAAAACCCTGCCCCCCACCCACAGTCCAATACCTGTCCTGAACCCACCCCCCCTGTCTCCCAGTCCAACCATACCCAAGTCCAAACCGCCTCCTGGCCCAACCTCCTGCCTCCCCACCCAACACCACCCCTCTCCTGAACTGACCTTCAACCTTCCCTCTTGGCCTGATCTGACGAGCCTCCCCTTCTCCCCTTCCCAGCCTGACCCCCCCCCCCCCCCCCCCCCCCCCCCCACCACCACCTCACTCCTGACCGATCCCCCACCTCCCGGCCCGAACTCCCCCCTTCTCAGCCCGACACCCCCCTCCTCCCAAACCGACCCCCACCCTCCCAGACTGACCCCCCATCTCCCAGCCCAACTTCACACATTTCCTCACCTGACCCACCCTCCCAGGGCTTTGGAACTGCAACATGAATAAGTCCATCCAGAGCGGTAATCCGCCAGGATTGACACTCTGAGGAAGTTATGAGCATGTATCATTATTGCCTGCAGGATGAATAGCCCTATCCTAAGATATAGCATGCTGGTGTAACAAAATCGTGTCTCCGAAGGTTGAGCCCCGTGTTTTCAGACATCAAATAATCAAGTTCACATGGAGGATGCGATCTCACTGGCCGTTCATGCCACGCTCCCACTGCAGCGAATTTGGCGCAGCGGGATGGGAAAATCCTGAACGGCTGTAACTTTCCACCTAATTGCTTTAATGACTTTATTTGCAACATTACAAAGTGCCAAAGGATTATAGTTAACTTCAGTCTGGCGACAGAGCATGTTACATTGCCAAGTCTGTTCTGACTGTGATTATCTTAGCTATATTTCCACTATAGCAAGGCTAGGTCATTAATGTATTAAGTATGGCACAAGAATGTCACATTGTCATTCAGAGTAACAGTGCCTCACAGACCAATACGCTCTATTTGCATCTCCCCCTTCTGACAACATTAACAAATAAGGATCTTAATGTGCAATAAGCCATAAAGAGTCTTTCCCCAGTATAACAATGTTCACCCACCCACTCTAATTTCAAACAATGCAAATGTCACTCTGATACAGAAGTTCAATCATTCCCCATTATAAGCAGAAATACATAGTAATACTGTATGTAATGGTCAACTTGAAAAAAAATCACACAAGTCTACAGAGGCCTATCATTTATGGATAAATTGTGAGTTATAGGACAGGATTTTACAAGCCTCACCCGAGCAAGATTGTAAAATCCCGCTCATAGAGTCCCCCCAATTTAACCCATTCTGTTGCATAGACCTTTAGAGAACCATTCCTTTCATAGCCCTTTGAAGTTCCATTCTACAGCACGTTAGACCTCTGTCCTAGTATTCCATGGTGTACAAAAATGGTGCAGCAACCACAGTTATCAGGACTTCATCTCAATGATGTGTGATATAACAATTTGATATATCAACCAAACACACAGTCCATTTAAACTGCACCCCATCATTTCATGGTATAACACACCGCCACACTAGCCAAGCAATCTGTACATTGTCTGTTGGAGAGAAATCCTACCACTCCATGATATAGAGCATTGGTGCATGTGCCAACCATTCTGATTATAGCACAATGGTGCATGTGCCAACATAGTCCACTGGGACACAATCCTACCACTCTTTGATTTGGCATACTAGAATTTCAATACACCACAGTACTGTGCTGTCTTGTTTCAAACAGTTTCTGTTTATTCAAGTGATTAAAAGTTTCAAAACTCTTTTTTCTCTTGTGTAATTTCTGCACATCTTTGGAACATGCATTAAATAAATCACTGTGACATATAATTAGCATTTTTGTCCACAAAATGTGCAATAATATATTTCCTTGTATGATCAAATTCAGAGTCATGTTGGAGTAGAAATTCATCTGCCCCTATTTTTGAGTTTGGGTCAGTAATTCACAGCCTGCCCTGGGCTAGTTCAGATCGAACTAGGTAAGACACAAAATTCATATATCCGGCTCACCCGGATAATTGTGGCACTAGCTGGTATGCTTCCAACACTTCTCGCTGCTCCTCTATGCTGCTGGTGAGCTGGGTAAGCAGCAGGATACTCCAGAAGCATTGCTTGCCAATCACCTGGTATGGGTTGCCTACTGCTTCTTAACGACAGGAAGACTGGTGATTAGAAGCTGTGTCAATAGGTTGCTGCAATGGAACTTGGTGGTTACTGAACACCAGGGCAGACAGAGGATCCATGGTGATGGGATGCTTCATTGGAGGCATTAGTTGTACAAGGAGACTCAAGGACAGTGGCGTAGCCTGGCCCCAGGAATACCAGCTGAGCCTTCATTGTGTCTTTTCAATCTAAATTTTGTATCCATTCATTCCTATATTTCACTGACAGAAAACATTATTTTGACTTTATACATTATGATGCATTTGAAACAACATTGTTCAAAAATCTTGGACATGAAAACCATTCCAATTTTATTTGAAAGAGACATACCTAATGTGATTTTTAGTTGCTGCAGTTATGATGTTTTCAGAGGACTTTGCAGTCTTCTGCTTTAACATTCCCTGACATTTGAATTCTTCTGCACCCCCGGAGTTCCAAAATGGCTCTCTTGGGGACGCTGGGGATGTGTTTTGCATTATTATAATAAATTCCAATTCTGGCAAAGTTCAAGAAATGAAAACAGAAGTAATTTGAAAACGATGTTTATGAAAATATCAAAGGCTCACGGAAAACTGTTTTTACATGGTATCAAACATAAAGCAGCATCTAGTCTGACAGCTTCACTCTACAGAAATATCTTTAGATGCATATTCAAAACAATGTCTTGTGACCCAGCTTCAGCGAGCTGAACTTGCAGTTGGAGTATAAGTTTGATTGATTTATTTGAGCAAGTTTTCCGGATTAAGGCTAAGCCAGGTTCAAACACTTCAGCCCGCATACTCCGAACATGAGATGGGAGAAAACCTTCCACCTGAACGTGAGATCCTAAAGGCTTTTCGCAGCCTGCCCTTCAAACTCGTCACATTTGCTGATCCATTGTAATTTAAGTTCACATAAATTTGACAGTTGAAAGTTGCAGCGTGTCATAGGCGTGCTGGCGTTATGTGCCCCTGGTTTCTCACTCAAGGCCAATTGGTGACATAGTCATCATATGGTTTTGGTTTTCTCAACCAACTGCTTTGTGGGGAAGATTCCTTGCAAAGCTATAATAATAGTAGACTGCTATCATAATGCAATGTAATGTAGTCATTATAGTATTTATAGTACATGTTATTGCTTGTATATTGGTTACATGTGTACTTGTAGGCCAACAGCAGCTTGTGTAGTGGTTACTATACTAAATATAGTCCTTTCTAATCTTTGGTTCATTAGTCATTATACATTGGCAGAATATGTTTTACAAACTGAAATTATATCCATCAGAACCATTTTTGAAAATGTCTAAAGGGTATGAATGTTTAACGTTCTCCTAAACCATATGAAAAATATTCCTTTTTACCCATAGGTTGGATTACTAATAATCATGTGTGGCTCTGCTGGATTATGTCACTCTCAAGAAGAAAGTGCAGGCAACGCAAGAGTATTTTATTGTCCTCGATGTACAGCCAGTATTGCTCATTCTGTTTTGAGAGTTTCAACTTTCCATTTCTTTAAACCAGCTTCTATTTTCTACAATAGTTGACCAAACAGTTGGCTTGTATACTGCTACCTAAAACTTTAATATTTATATAACTTGCACCCTTGGTAATTTACACTTTAATATTTTGTATCCTTGTTTTTAAAAACTGATTTTCAACATTGGTGTGAAATGCTTACATGTGAGGCAATGAAAACACTCAAATTCAACCACAATGTATTGAAGGTCCGCAAAGAACCAATAGCTCTCCAACAAAAGAGAATCCAACCATCGTTCCTTGACATTCAATAGCATTAACATCATTGAATCCCCCAATATTAACATCCTGGGGAGGTTACCATTGACGGAAACTGAACTGGACTAGCCATATAAATACTGTGACTAGAAGAGCAAAGGCTAGGAATCCTGTGGTGATTAACCCACCTCGTGACTCCCCAAAGCCTGTCCACCATCTACAAGGCACAAGTCAGGAGTGTAATGGAATACTCTCCACCTGCTTGGATGAATGCAGCTCGAACAGACAATGGCCTAGTGATATTATCGCTGGACTATTAATCCAGAAACTCAATTAATGTTCTGGGGATCCAGGTTCGAATCCCACAACAGATTGTATAATTTGAATTCAATTAAACAAAATCTGGAATTAAGAATCTATTGATGATCATGAAACCATTGTCGATTGTCGGAAAAGGTGAAGGAAATCTGCCATCCTTAGCTGGTCTGGCCTACATGTGACTCCAGAGCCACAGCAGTGTGGTTGACTCTCAACTGCCCTCGGACAATTAGGGATGGGCAATAAATGCTGGCCAGCCAGCGACGCCCATGTCCCACAACTGAATAAAAGAAAACAACAATCAAGAAGCTCAATACCATCCAGGGCAAAGTAGCCTGTTTTATTGGCACTCCTTTCACAAACATTCATGCCCTCCACTCCCGTCGAACAGTGGCAGCAGTGTGTAGATGCATTGCAGCAACTCATCAAGGCTCCTTAGGCAGCACCTTCCAAACCCACAACCACTACCATCCTGAAAGACAAGGGCAGCAGATATCTGAGAACACCACCACCTAGAAATTCTCCTCCAAGTCACTTACCATCCTAACTTGGAAATATATCACCATTCTCTCACTATCACTGGGTCAAAATCCTGGAACTCGTTCCCTAACAGCACTGTGGGTGCATTTACATTGCATGGACTGCAGCGATTCAAGAAGGCAGTTCACCACCATCTTCACAAGGGTAATTAGGCATGGTTAATAAACACTGGTCTAGCCAGCGCCAGCCACATCCCATAAATGATTTCTTAAAATATTGACCAAGAGCCCAAAACATTGATTATCTGATGTGTAGTGTGCCTGAATAAGCAAATGTTTTAGACAGGAGGGTGTTACTTTCCAGCCTTTTGAGTTCAGTTGTAGATACATGAGGGCTTACAAAGGTTTTTTCTATCAGACTTCACGTACTTTGCATGTATGGTTCAAGCAACAGTTTATGCCACAATCTCCATCGAAACATTACTGGCATATGAGACGGAATTGTGTTGCATTTCTTCAGTGTGAAAGTTAAATAGTGAATCTGACCAAAAAATGAATTGCTTGGAGGCTTCTACCAGGACAATAATGTAGTACTCAAATGTATTAACTGAGACTTCCCAGGCTACAGTCAGTTCAGCCTCAACAATGGGTGTTGACAGTAATTGTAATCATAATGGAGGTATCCGCAGTTCGAGCAGTTACCAGTGAGTCCCAAAACTATCAGGAGCTAATAAACCTGTGTGTCTTGGTTTGGATGTCACTGCAACTTGTTTAACTTGTCTCGTTGAGTTTGTCAGATGAAGTGAATGTGGGAGTGACATTATTGATCTCTCCTTTACTGATCTGTAGCTGCTGTTGGTTAGTAAGGGAATGTCAAGGGTCAGAGAGGGCAGTTTATGACACAATGGTTGGGGGGAGAGTGGTTTATGAAGTGGAAGAAAATATAAAATAATAAAGCCCATAATTCTTGGAAAATCCCTTTGCAATGATTGCTTTTGTACATAATTCGCATCCACAATTTAACCTGTGTTACAGGTTTGCCAACAATATTTGTTTTTCAATGGTTTTTAGCCAGATTAATAATGAAAGGGAGTTTGCCCTCATATCTTACTGGGTGTTTTCTCTCAGTATAAAGGCTACAATTAGCTTAGCAGGAGCTCCTGATTTTTTTCAGGGTCAAGGTGATATCGTTTTAAAATAATCTTGGTTTGTGCTGCATTAATAGGGACATACCTCGCTGTCTGCCAGTGTGGGAAGGCCAATAATGTTGACGCATTTTATAAATCTCAATGTTTCAGGCCATAACTCAGCCCTGTACCCGTAGGTGGGCGATATTTCTATTCTGACAGAATGAGACATAACTTCTTACTGGGAAGACTGACCTACCAGCACATACTCAGGCTGTAATCAAGGATACCCTTGGTCTGGAATTGTGCAGTTCAGAGAGAAGGTGGATGACACTCCACTTTATGATGGGCATCTCTCCATCTATTTCACACGGAGGGTGGTGATTGTATGGAATGAGCTGCCAGAGGAGGTGGTAGAGGCGGGTACAATTACAACATTTTAAAAGACATTTGGACAGGTACATGGATAGGAAAGGTTTAGAGAGATATGGGCCAAATGCAAGCAAATGGGACTAGTTCAGTTTAGGAAAATTGGTCGGCATGGACAAGTTGGGCGAAGGGTTTGTTTCTGTGCTGTATATCTCTATTACTTTCTGGGAGGGGTTTACCTGTCTCACCCGACATGGGAATCATAGTGGGCGGGGGATGGACAGACCATGCAAAGGTCCTTTGACCTCGGACAGGATTTTCCAGTTTTGGGGGCGAGTGCAGCTGGAAAATCCTGTCCTCTGACTCTATTTCAAATCAATTACTAAAAATATGAAAGGCTAGTCCATGGCACACTTGACCTGGATGGTAAAATCTTAAAGGGAAGCAGGAGCTCTTGAAAGGCTGTTGCTCACTATTAAAGTGCAAGTTATAGCAGGCTATAGTAGGTGCTCTGCAACCCCGGTACACATTTTCTGTGGCTCCCATCAAGTTAATTTGAAAACCTTACATACTCTGGGGAACAACATTTCATGCATATCCACTCCACTGCTTCTATGTGCACAAATTTTCAGTGTGCTATTTCTCTTGGAGGTGGAAGTACCAGCCTGAGGTATTTCTCTGCTGTTAGGTTAGGGATCAATAGCAATGGATGCAGAGGTTAGTCCTGATGCAGCATTCCTTCTCCATCCAAAAATGCAGGCACTGTGATTGAATGCAGAATGAAGACATTGCGGCTGTTTTCCAGTTAATAACCATTCCTGTGCATAATGCTAAGTCTGTGGTCAGATGCCATCTGTACATTAATTGAATACAAAGCCTTGTCTTTATATAGACTGTGGGATTGTGTCCATGCCTGCATCCTACCCAGCAAATACCTCCTTTCCGCAAGGAAAGTAATGAAGATGTTGCCCCATTCAAACATAGCCTGATGCATGACAGCATGACAGATTGCTTGATGTGGTCTATGTTCTCTCAGTTGTCTTGGATGGATTGTGTAGGATGACATTTTTGGAAAGGCCATCTGTGTTCCAGATGTAATTTGCAGATCATTGTGCAGCCGATGATATAATCCTGTCACAGCCTGTGTTGTGCCATGGCGCAGATAGATGGCTTCTGAAATGTCCTTGATCATGTGGATTGTGGACAAATTTGATAGCAATGGATATTGACCAAAGACCTTGGGTGTCATTTACTGGCCCCTGAAAAGCATTTCTTCTACATCTCAATTCAGCAGAGTAATAAGAAATCCCAAAGGAGTATATAACCTATGTACTTTGTAAAATATCTGCAATAACCAAAAAATGACAGATTTTCCATGGAGGAAACTAAAAGGAGGGCTATGCAGCAAAATCAACTTTTGCAGGAAGCATGGTGTAATTGGAAATAGAAATTGCTATGGCCCTTTAAGAAGCCATTTGAGCTGGCTGGATCCCAGGATTCACCCTTACCTTCCATCATAGAATCATAGAACCCTACAGTGCAGAAGGAGGCCATTTGGCCCATCGAGTCTACACCAACCACAATCCCACTCAGGCCCTATCCCCATAACCCCATGCATTTACCCTAGCTAGTCTCCCTGACACTAAGGTGCAATTTAGCAATCCACCTCACCCGCACATCTTTGGGGTGTGGGAGGAAACCGGAGGACCATGAGGAAACCCACGCAGACACGGGGAGAATGTGCAAACTCCACACAGATAGTGACCCAAGCCGGGAATCAAACTCAGGTCCCTGGTTCTGTGAGGCAGCAGTGCTAACCATTGGGCCACTGTGCTGCCCATGAAGCTAAAATTATGGTTGGAGACTTGCTCATCCCAAGCAGGGCTTTTTCTCAGGTTGCTAGCTATTGAAATGAAATCCTGCACACTGTGTTCATAGCCTCTATTCTTGAGTCCAAGTCACCAAAGAGAAAGCAAAATCCCTGAAAATCCGATGTGCAAGACTGGGCAACTGACATCCCATCCAGCTCTAATGAGACCCCAAGTCTTGGCGAGGGATGAGGAGGTGGGTGCACACACAAAATTAGCTTTATTCTTCATGGGTTCCGGCCCTGGAGGTGAGCTCTCATTCTCTAAGGCCCAAATTTTCCATTGCCTAAACCAATAGCTAGGTCACTTGTAGTAAGCCCAAGCACAAAGAGGAAAACCTTCTTTATTGCATTTTAGTGACTGTTTTGCATGTCCTCACTTGCTCTTTCGTGACTTTGGAAAGTAGTTGAACGAACATTCCCTGGAACATGGCTTAGACTGAAAACTGCCAAACAGATTCATCAAACAGGAAGTGGAGAAGTGAACAGTGGCAGTGATGCAATTGCTATTTACAGTAATTATGGATCTAACTCTCCTTCCTCTTGCAATAGAAAGTGACAAACAGTTGTTTGGATGAAGCAAAACCCGTAATGTTATCTGGAGATGGTTAAGTGTAATTAATCTCTTGGAGCTTACTTATTGTCTTAGGAGGGTGGAATTTTCCAGAGGATTTTTTTCTTAAATTGGAAACTGTTTTCTTTTGCCTGGATTTTTATTTCTCAAGAGAGTGCCCAGTTGGAAGTTGGCTCAATTGTGTAAGTGTTTACACCATGTCAGCATCCATTTGAAGTTCTTTCTTATTCCCTTTGCTTGTGTGTCAATATGTCTGCATACGCCATGTTAGTTCACACCTCCAACACTCCATATCATGTGAATTACCCACCTCAGTTGCTCTGCTGTGAAGAAATATGAAGCAAAGTGTCAGCCACCTTCCAGCCATCGCTACATCGCTGAGAACAAGTTGCTTAGCTACCATCTCAGCCACAGATACTCCACGGTACGTGGGCACCAGTGGGACCTGAAAAGGTTAAAGAATTTCATACCCTCGCAAAAGAAAAGGAAAAGAAATAATAAAAAACAGAAATCTTGCAATACCACTTTTATACTTCAATTGTGTTTCTAAAAATACAGTACGTACAGGGAATTAATTCATACTGAGCAGCCAATAGCTGTTAACCTATAACTGTTACATTATGTACTTGCATATCATATTATTAATGGCATAATTTATTAAAAGTGACAAATAGACAGTCTCATCCTGACCACCTAATGGGAAAACATTCCTTTTGTGTGCTCCATTCAAAGGGAGTGTCTCTGCGAATAGAAATAAAGCATTCATTGAATATTACCTGGGGGCTCTCCTGGTACGCTTACTGTTTTTGCAAGTTAACATTCACAGATGTAAGTATTTATGCTTGAAATAGAGGTGTGCTTGCCAATATAATAAATTAAAGAAATGACTTTCATCACAATGTTGGGAAATAGAAACAGCGCTGCTATGAGGTGTTTTAATCCCCGGCCTGGTTTGTGAATTAAGAATAGAAGTTTTAACAGAAGAGAATGTGGTCTAATGTCTTGTTTTGAGAAATACATGGGAATCCCGTAGGAGGGAGCTAACCTTGGCCGGATTTTGTGAGGTAAAATTCCACAATAAAGCCATACATGCCTGGAAATCCCATCACCTGTGAGTCCCACTGTTGGCAGTGCACAAGTTCCCCGCTGCACTGCTGTAAACACTGATCGGTGAAACAGATCCCTCCAGCAAGTACTGCCAAGAGTCAGACTTTAGGCCTTTATTTTGATACAATATCCATAGCAACAAGTGGCGCTCTTAACTTGAGAGAATTCCTACAAACGGAGCACACACAAGTTAGATTTGTTATTATTAGATTTGTTATTATTCAAACCCTAACATCCTTAAAAGCTTTGCTCAGGTTTTTGGTTTGGTAACTATGATCTATTTTTATTTTCTTACCTTCATATTTTTATGCTGGCACTATTCCATTCTACCACTTCCTACACAACGGCAAGAAAATGGGATATAATATGTACTAATATTAAATTATGACCCTCTGATTGAAAGTGTAACCACTCAGGAGGATGGCTCTTCCAATAGCTTTCACTGATCCCAGTACATGTGACAATAATAAATCAAATCAAATCAAATCAAATCCACTAAACAAATTAAGAACTTGCTGACATCTGCAGTCACCAATAGTACCACTCAAAGTATTCAAAGGTCACTAGAAAAGAGTGTCAAGATTGGGGGTTCGAAACATGCTTACGTGAAAAGTATTATTGATTGGTGACAAGGTGTTAAATTGAGGTAATAAAGATAGACCTGCCATGGCTCACAAAATTAGGCCAAATGGGACTAAAGGCTTATGGTCCATAGCTGAACTACTGTTCACGCACCTTCTTACCCTGATCTATGGTTAATGTTGGGTTAGCATCATAATGGGGTTGACTTCTCATTATTTCCATAGTGATCATGCTTGAACAAAACTTTCCAGAATCATCCCAATTAGGTTGCATTCTGTTCCACTCAGGCAGAACTTAAAACATTGAAATACTGTCAATTAATCCAAACTACTAGCAATGAGATGCAAATTCATGTAGGTCAGCCTGAAATTCAGCTGTACACTGATAGTGTGAATACTCTGCTCTTAATTTCTCTTTAAACCAGGAAACATCATATTGCATATGGGTCAGAGAGAACAAAATAAACGGGGTGAAGCTATATACTCCAGAGAGGGAATAGTATCTTGGTGTTTGTTTGTAATTATATCTACAATATATGAATAATATTATGTCTGCTTGCATTTCTTCCTCTTATTCCTCTGGCCTACTCCATCTTATTCCAATTTTGGGTCAACTCTATTCTATCTAAATGTCTATGTCCACAGTTGTAATAGAAACTATCTATGTGAGAACTTGTCACAATGTAATTGTAGCCTCCTTCCAGTGGTGGCACTGTTTTTGGTTGGTTCAGTTGTTTGTCTTCCAGCTGTCTAGCTTGTTCTGCAGAGATGCCCCAATGCTCCAACCAACTCGAATCTGCTTCCCAAATTGCCATATGTTTTATCTGACTTAAGTAAATTATTGCAAAAAGTTGTAACAAGGACAGTATTTATGACTTTAAGTTGTCGACTGAATTTCTTTTGGCACAAATATTGCCTAATAGTTGTCAGCTTAAGTCTGGATTTTGTCTGGGTCCTGCACCTGGCATGGGCTACTTCATTATGTTGGCACAGTGGTTAGCACTGCTGCCTCACAGCACCAGGGACCCGTGTTCGATTCCCGGCTTGGGTCAAGGTCTGTGTGGAGTTTGCACGTTTTCTCCATGTCTGCTTGGTTTTCCTCTGAGTGTTCCGGTTTCCTCCCACAGTCCAAAGGTGTGCAGGTCAGGTAGATTGGCCATGCTAAATTGCCCCTGAATGTCAGGGAGATTAGCAGGGTAAAATACATGGGGTTACGGGGAAAGGCCTGGGTGGGATTGTTGTCGGTGTAGACTCAATGGGCCAAATGGCCTCTTTCTACACTAAGGATTCTATGATTCTAATCATCAGTGAAAAGCTCCACTTCATGAATTTATAACAGAGGGAAGCTTTTTGGACAAGATCACTGCTCTGTGCACTCTACCATTGATGTACTATGGCTGCAATGGTTGCCCTTTGAAAAAACCTTCTGTGAGTCATGTTTGATTCCAAGCATTGGAGGGTTTTGCTTCAATCCCCAATGTTTTTTGGGGCCTCTTGGTTCTATTGTGGGTAAAATGCCAACGTGATGTCACAGATATCTACTCACATCTCTCCTTTGGCACTCCATTCTTGAATCCATGGATTGGGTTTTAATAATCCCTTTCCCTGCCTGATGGAAGCTGGGCTGGGGTGGGGAGTGAGGGGAGGAGGAATTAAAATAAAGTGAATCACTTACCACCTCTGACCTGACTGTTTTTGCCACCATTTCTCAAGCTATTGTGAGTTGGATGGCGACCCAAGAGACACAACTAGGTAAGTTTTAACCTGTTCGGTCTCCTTGCCAGTCAGGAGGGACAGGATTGCTTCCTGGTGCCTCACAAAGATGCCTCTAGCCTCCCTTGCGCCAGGCTTGCCATCTTCCCTCCCAATCTTGACCAGAGCATTCCCTTCTCCTCCAGTCACAGCCACCCATCATCCACATAACTGCCGGGAACCACTTCCATTGGCCCCTGGCTGCAGCTTCCTGCTGCTTGGCGCTGATATCCAGTCACCCTGACAGTCAGCCAGGTCGGCTCTCAGGCAGGACTTTGGAAAGAATTATTCAGATGAGGCTCAGCTGTTAAGATCGGCAGTGCATCTACACCCCCAAACTTGCCAGGTTTTGGCCAGCTACTGGACTCGCACTCACCTCTTGCCTGTCCCGCTGTAAAAATGGAGGCCTCCATTGTCTGCATCAAAACTGTGATAAGATTTGCCTACAAAATAAGAGTGACTTCCCTTTGAAAATGTTTCTTTGGGAGTAAGGATCATTAGTAGGTTAAGAACACTATATATATTTCTATCATCAGTCCGAACTTTGCTTTTTATTCATTTGATCTACAGGGATAGAATTCAACTTTAGTTTGAGCAGAAAGGTGTGGTAGTTGATTGGCATCCATTATGCACCATTTTCCTTTTCATTAACTTCAATACAAAGGAAAATTTTACCCTCTTCTAGTGTAGGACCGAGGGCTACAGCTCTAATACCAAAAGAGAAAATGCTGGAAAATCTCAGCAGGTCTGGCAGCATCCAAGCTTTGACAAAGGGTCATCTGGACTCAAAACGTCAGCTCTTCTCTCCTTACAGATGCTGCCAGACCTGCTAAGATTTTCCAGCATTTTCTCTTTTGGTTTCAGATTCTAGCATCTGCAGTAATTTGCTTTTAGCCACGGGTCTAATGTCTGAGTAGTTTTCCCAATCTATATCATTTACATTTTATCTGTACCCTTGTAAAGTTCCCTGTCCTTTCGAGGCACATTGCCCCTCACAAGTCTGACCTTGAATCTCAGCGATGCTTTTGTTCCACTTCTCTAAACTACTTCTGGGATGTCCCTTTGCCTTGATAGTCTTGACAACCAAAACAGGACATAATAATTGAGATATGGGCCGATTTACTGAAGTTTACTTAAGTTTACTTAATAGTGTCACAAGTATCACAAGTCACAAGTGTTCAAAGATGTGCGGATTAGGTTGATTGGCCATGCTAAATTAACCCTAGCGTCAGGGGGATAAGCAGAGTAAATATGAGTGGTTACGGGAATAGAGCCTGGGTGGATTTGTGGTCGGTGCAGACTCAATGGGCCGAATGGCTTCCTTCTGCACTGTAGGGATTCTATGATTCTATGAAGTAGGCTTACATTAACACTGCAATGAAGTTACTGTGAAAACCTCCTGGTCGCCACACTCTGGCGCCTGTTCGGACACACTGAGGGAGAATTTAGCATGGTCAATGCACCTAACCAGCACATCTTTTTGAAGTGTGGGAGGAAACCAGAGCACCCAGAGGAAACCCACACAGACACGGGGAGAACTTACAGATTCTGCACAGTCCCCAATGGGAGGCGATGGCCTAGTGGTATTATTGCTAGACTATTAATTCAGAAACTCAGCTAATGTTCTGGGGACATTGGTTCGAATCCCACCACAGCAGATGATGGAATTTGAATTCAGTTAAAAAAAATCTGGAATTAAGAATTTACTGATGACCATGAAACCATTGCTGATTGTTGGGAAAACCCATCTGTTTCACTAATGTGCTTTAGGGAAGGAAATCTGCTGTCCTTACCTGGTCTGGCCTACATGTGACTCCTGAGCCACAGCAATGTGGTTGACTCTCAACTGCCCTCTAAGGGCAACTAGGAATGGGCAATAAATGTTAGCGACGCCCATGTCCCATGAATGAATAAAATCACCCAATCAGGAATCAAACCCGGGTTCCTGGCACTGTGAGGCAGCAGTGCTGTAACCACTGTGCCACCGCGTCACCCCTATTGAGGATAATTCCCTCTCAATTCCACTCCATTGTTTATGCTGTATCTTTCAGCAAATTGTTATTTACTCTTCCAGCGTGGAATTAGACATGTCTGGACCATCAAATCTACTGAGATCCCTGGAACACTTTAAAATTGTTTTGACATAATTTATTGGTTATCCTCATGTTATCCACAGTTCCTTCCTGTGTGCATTATTTTTGCATTTGTTGCTTATTCAAAACACATAGCTGCTCAATTAGGTGATAGTTGGCCATGGTCCAACTTACAGTTGGCATTTTCAATGTGGAAAACAGCACTTTCTAAAATGTTACAAGCTGAAAGCATCCCATACCCACGAGATCCCCATAAAAAAACTGAAACAGGCTGGTTTGGGTCTAATAGCCTTTTCCTCATCAAAAAAAAACGCCTTCAATTCACATAAAGAGTTGCAAAGGCAGCATCCATAAACATTTCAAACAGTTTCAGTAAACACATAAAATAGAAATATTTTCACAGCATGGGATCATTTGCCCAGCTGTACAGTATCCGAGTGCATGGGAGCTCAGCATTGCTACGAAGCTTCTTTATTAGGCTCAGAAAAGTGTGGTTGAACAGAAACCATTCGAGTTAGCTGCCTTATACAGAAGGTTGCAATACCCGCGAACAGAGAGGTAGATTCCATCAGCAAATTGAGGTGGGATTTTGATAAACATCTAACACCTAATATGAATACAGTTCAGCATTTTTCAAATATCAGGTTTGTCCAGATGAACCACAATGAACTTTTTCTTTCCCCAGGAAGGCAGTGATTTTCCAACATTGCTGTGTGGGGGACCCCTCGGCAAATATTGACAGAATTCCCGCAGGAACCTCCTGCAAGTATTAACACATTCCTGGCCTCAATTTGAAAAGGCAGCACCAGCTACCCGAAAGAAAACAGCGCTACAATCTTAAAGTTATCAGTAAACAGGAACAGGAATAATGTCTGTGCAAGTAACCTAACCGTGGGGTGGCATGGTGGCATAATAGCGAGCACTGCTGCCTCCCAGCACCAGGGACTCGAGTTCGATTCCCGGCTTGGGTCACTGTCTATGTGGATTTTGCACATTCTCCTCGTGTCTGCGTGGGTTTCCTCCGGATGCTCTGGTTTCCTCCCACAGTCTGAAAGACGGACTGGTTAGGTTGCTTGGCTGTGTTAAGTTGCCCCTTAGTGTCAGGGGGACTAGCAGGCTAAATACGTGGGGCTATGGGGATAGGGGCTGGGTGGGATTGTGGTCGGCGCAGCCTTGATAGGCTGAATGGCCTCCTTCTGCACTGTAGGGATTCTATGATTCTATGAAGTAAGCAAAGACAGAAAAAAAAATCCCATTTAAAAGCGTGGGATTTTCCAGTGGCATCCGCCCCAAGACCGGAGATTCCCACCTGAGGTCAATGGACCTTTAAATGGCCCATTAAATTGTCCATCTCGCCCATGACAATTCCTGCGGTGGGCAGAACCAGAAAATTCACCCATCTGTTTGACGATGAATGAGCAAAAAATGTTAATTACCTCAGGATTTTCCTGGAATCACCTCTGCTCATTTCCTGTGCTCTGGAATCCCAGGTTGAAAACTAATGTTTTAAGTTTATTTATTAGTGTCACAAGTAGGCTTACATTAACACTGCAATGAAGTTACTGTGAAAATCCCCTAATCGCCACACTCCTGTGCGGGTACACTGAGGGAGAATTTAGCATGGCCAATGAACCTAACCAGCACGTCTTTCAGACTGTGGGAGGAAATCGGAGCACCCGGAGAAAATCCATACAGACATGAGGAGAATGTACAGATTCCGCACAGGCTGGGAATCAAACCCGGTTCCCTAGCACTGTGAGGCAGCAGTACTGACCACTGCGCCACCATGCTATCCTTATGATCTACACTCTTATCTTTTTATACATTTTGGATGGAAGACCTTGTTTTACATGTTAAGTGTCACAACAACAAGGCAAGGCCAGGAGGAACTGTAACAGAAGACAAGTGTTCCACACAATAGAAAGCGAATCAAACCTGCACTGAGTGTTTGGATTTTTTTTAAAAGACTGCCTCTGTCCGAAGTCAGAAACTGGGAGTGACTCCAAAATATTGTTTTTTGTTCAAATGCATTCATGACAAAAAAAAAGACCATCCAAATTTTCACGAGTAATCCCAAATTGAAAAAAACTAAATTCTCCAGGGAAGTTAAGGCACCGGGATAAATTTTTCTTGTGTCGTGATCATGAAACAGCTGGCAGGTCCAAGTTATCATTCTAATCAAAGTACCATGGTTACTTTCATTACAATATTATGGCGTATTTACATATAATTGCCAGCTGCCTATAATATGCAATCCATATGCCTCTGCGTTCAAATGAACCTTGAAAACTCGCTTGTCCAATGTGAGTTGCCCATTGCATTATTAAACTGTACAATGTCAGCATTTACAACTGAACCCCCCTCGGGACCAGAATATATTAAAACATGGAAATTAGTTGCAACGTTGGACTGTTCCCATTACTTTCAAAGATTGAGTAGGTCTTCATGGACAGCACTGGGGAGGTGATGGCCTAGTGATATTATCGCTAGACTATTAATCCAGAAACTCATCTTACATTCTGGGGACCTAGAATCATAGAATCCCTACAGTGCAGAAGGAGGCCATTTGGTCCATCGAGCCTACGCCGACAACAATCCCACCCAGGCCCTATCCCTGTAACTCCACGTATCTACCCTGCTAATCCTCCTAACATACACATCTTGGGATACGAAGGGGCAATCTAGCATGGCCAATCAACCTAACCCACACATCTTTGAAATGTGGGAGGAAACCAGAGCACCCAGAGGAAGCCCATATACATGGGGAGAATTTGCAAACTCCACACAGTCAACTGAGGCCAGAATTGAACTTGGGTCCCTGGCTCTGTGATGCAGCAATGTTAACCACTGTGCCACCGTCCCGTCCCGACTTGGGTTCGAATCCCGCCACGATAGATGGTGCAATTTGAATTCAATAAAATTGAGATTAAGATTAATTAAGATTCTAATGATGACCATGAAACCATTGTTGATTGTCATAAAAACCCATCTGGTTCACTAATATCCTTTAGGGAAGGAAATTTGTCATCCTTACCTGGTCCGGTCTATATGTGACTCAAGAGCCACGGCAATGTGGTTGACTCTCAACTGCTCTCTGAAATAACCTAGCAAGCTATTCAGTTGTATCAATCCAAGGTCAACTAGGGATGGGCAATAAATGTTGGCCATCAGATCTATCTATCAGATATCTTTATCTTTCTAACAACACGGAAATAAAAATCACCAGAAAATGCACATTGAAATTCAAATGTATAAATGCAATCATTGCATAATGCAAAAAACAATAAACTAAACAGCCTTAATCTCCGACTTTCAGATAGCTTTGCCTATCCCAGTGTCCCACTGAGTCGCTTCCCCAGTGGATATAGCATGGGTGGTGGAAAGTTGCTGACCTCCAGCTGAGGAGACTGCAGATGGTTTGGAGGATGATACTTTGGGCAGCCCTCTTCCTCGAAGGCCCAGCTGCAGACTATACATGTTCAGCTTGCTGGCTGAGCAGCTGGGGTGGGAATAGAAAGATAGTTATCCTGCGAAAGGGCAGACAGTTTGCGCTCCCCAGTGTCCCTTTCACTCTTCCAAGGCAGCACCACAAGGTGAAATTTTGGTCAGAGACGGGAAGCAGGATCCAGTCAGAAATCCACCACAGCCTCCAAAAACCCGAGTGGAGGTGGGAGTGGGAGAAGGGGGAATTAATTAAAATTCAAGTGGATAAGACCTTCATTTTTATGGGAAGCCTGTAGCCCTAGTCAGACAGGCATGGTGAGTGTGGCAGCTTGGGACACTGGCACCCCACCTGTCCCCGGGCTGTTGATCTGTCCACCGCATTGCTTGGGAAGACTGAAGCACAACTGAAAATTCCCAGTCAGTCCCCTTTAACCCGACTTTACCGAGGCTCCTTCTGAGTCTTATTGCCTGCCTGCCTGCCTTATGGGGATGGGTGGTTTTCCCAAGATTTGAACCCACCTCCCTCAGAATGTCCAGCACTGGGGACAGCGTACTGCAATTGACACGCCGCTCGGCGCCAATATTTTCAGGACCCCACTGCCCCCACTGCTGTCTTTGAAGGAGCCCCAGATTCAAGCCTGAAAATCTTTATGGCACAAAAGGAGGCCATTCAACCCATTGAAGCCTTGCTAGAGCTCTGGAGAACAATCTAATCAGTTCCATTCCTCTGTCCGATTTCTACAGGTATATTTCCCTCAAGTGCCCATCCAATTTCCTTTTGAAATTATTAGTCACCTTTGTTTCCACTTGCCTTGTAGGCTGTGAGTTCTAGATCATTACCAATCTCTGCATAAAAACATCCTATCTGTGTATATCGTGTCCCAAACCTTAAAGATATGTCCCTTGATCCTTGTCTCATTAACTAATGGGAATATTTTTTCTCTGGCTACTATATTTAAGTTAGTCATAATCATGTACAGCCCTATCAAATCTCCCCTCAACCCCTTTGCTCCAGAAATGACAATCTCCAATGTGTCTCCAATCTAATTTTCAAGCCAATATCCTCATCCTTAGAACCATTCTGGAAAGTCTCTTCTGCACCTTCTCAAGAAATCTCACTTCCTAAAATGTGGTGACCAGAATTTGGCACAGTAATCTCATTGTGGCCAAGAATCATAGAATCCCTACAGTGCAGAAGGAAGCCATTTGGCCCATCGAGCCTGCACTAACAACAATCCCACCCAGGCCCTAATCCCATAACCCCATGTATTCACCTTGCTAATCCCCCTGACACTAAGGGGCAATATAGTAAATGTGTAAATTCCACACAGACAGTCGCCTAAGACTGGAATTGAACCCAGGGCCCTGGTGCTGTGAGGCACAGTAAGAGTTTTAACAACACCGGTTAAAGTCCAACAGGTTTATTTGGTAGCAAATGCCATTAGCTTTCGGAGCATTGCTCCTTCGTCAGATGGAGTGGAAATCTGCTCTCAAACAGGGCATGCAGAGACACAAAATCAAGTTACAGAATACTGATTAGAATGCAAATCTCTACAGCCAACCAGGTCTTAAAGATACAGACAATGTGAGTGGAGGGAGCATTAAGCACAGGTTAAAGAGATGTGTATTGTCTCCAGACAGGACAGCCAGTGAGATTCTGCAAGTCCAGGAGGCAAGCTGTGGGGGTTACTGATAGTGTGACATAAACCCAACATCCCGGTTTCGGCCGTCCTCATGTGTGCGGAACTTGGCTATCAGTTTCTGCTCAGCGACTCTGCGCTGTTGTGTGTCATGAAGGCCGCCTTGGAGAACGCTTACCCGAAGATCAGAGACTGAATGCCCGTGACCGCTGAAGTGCTCCCTCACAGGAAGAGAACAGTCTTGCCTGGTGATTGTCGAGCGGTGTTCATTCATCCATTGTCGTAGCGTCTGCATGGTTTCCCCAATGTACCATGCCTCGGGACATCTGTGAGGCAGCAGTGATAACCATTGTACTGCCCCACTCTTTATAAAGACTAAGTGTAGCCCTCTAAATATGCCCTGACACCTTCAGAGATCTATGCACAACAAGCCCAAGATCCCTCTGTCCCTGTCTTTTGACCTAGTGTCTGGAGGTCCCCTTTCCTCCTCTGTCGGCACAGATTATCTCTCCTCCTCCAACAAGACCTCCAGTGAAAACCTTGAAGATTGCTCCTTCCCCATTCCTCACTTTTTGCCAGAAAAGATTCTCTTCAACCACAAACCTCAGATCCCATTCCAGCCACATTTCACCGATACAGGCTGACTTGAAGTGTTACTGGCCACACCCGATATTGGTCCCCTGCTGATGTGTTCAGCCAGTGAACAGTGTAGTGAGAATTGTTTGGATAGAGAGATAATTTAAAGGGGAGACAATGCAAAGTTGGCACGCTGCCCGCATTGCGATTAACGTACCTGGGTTAATCATGTACTGCAATCCTCGTTTCCATTTTGGGGGGGGGGGGGGGGCGCTATCCCATTTAGACCCCCTTTTCTCTTAGACTGCAGTCTGAGGATAGGCAAATGTTGCAGTAAATTTCCATAATAGAGAACGTATTTTACATATCAGTGAGAAGACAATATAGAATGAAGGCTAGATATAAAGTGAAGAACATATCAGAAGTTGTGGAATGTCAGAAAGTACTACAGGTCAGGCGCTGCGGTATATGTTTTTCAAATCACAATGGTCAGATTTCAGAAGCATTGGATTATCATAGTTGGAATATTTTAAGTTCACTGGGCCCTTCGTTGGCTGCAAGTTTCACAGTTGGGCAATAATTTACTGATCCTTTTCAAGATGACTGCTTCATATTCCGTGTTGTTTGTGATTTCTTACCCTGATGCTTTTATTTCTGTGCGTCCTGTCTCGGAAAGCTAGCCGCCAGCAGTTTCTCATTTTTAAGGTTGCTGTACCTACATTCCTTGAGCATTTATTGTCCTCATAACAACCGAGGTTGCTATGTTCTGTGAACCAATCCGCAGATTGACTGAAAACAGATACCCACGAGCCTTTGATCTAAGCGAAGGGTATACTCATAATTAAACATTCAACTTTTAAGCCTTGCACTTCAATACACGGGTCATTTAAGATCATTATAATATTTAAAGCATTCTCTCCACAGTTGTGTGGTGTTAATTGTTGCCTTTGATCACATTAGTTGAATGCATTGGGCCCGGTGACTTCCTTATTAACATGCTTATGTTTCATATACTTGAAGAACTAAAGCCACATGCACACCCGGCCTTCATGCTTCCCCCCCAGTTGGACAGATGCCAATATCTAAAGAGATCATTAACCACAAGGTATTTCTGAATCAATGGGATAAGAAGAAGTTAGCAGGAAGAGAATCATCTCTGCTTCCAGAATACCTCTTAGTGGCACAGACAGCATTTATGGCACACATGTTAGCAGTGACAGCTCAATTGAATGAGAATCGTAAAACTGTATTGAATTATTTTATAATTACAGTGGCTTTTTTGTGCCCACAGTGGTTAGCACTGCTGCCTCGCGGCGCCAGGGACACGGCTTCGATTCCCAGCTTGGGTCACTGTCTGTGCGGAGTCTGCACGTTCTCCCCCTATCTGCGTGGGTTTCCTCCGGGTCCCTACCCCACCCCGCCAGCAACTAAGGCTTCTGAAAGATTGGGGCTCCATTTTTAAAGGGCATCCGAATGTAAACAAAATCAAAACAGAAAAGACAAGAACATCCCAAAACAAAACACCCCGACCCTCATGGATACAGAACACCCCCACCCCCACGGACATAGAACAGCCCCCACCCATCATAGAATTCCCCCGGTACCTCTTCCAAGGACCCTCCTGGCACTGCCGCCTGGCAATTACCCTTGGCAGTGCGATGTGGCATGCTGGGACAGATCCAGAGGCAATGCCAGGGTACCTCCAGGGCATCACTTTCTCCACCATGGGTGTATACCCACTTGTGCATGGTGGCACAGTGGTTAGAACTGCTGCCTCACAGTGCCAGGGACCCGGGTTCGATTCCCGGCTTGGGTCACTGTGCGGAGTCTGCACGTTCTCCCCGTGTCTGCATGGATTTCCTCTGGGTGCTCCAGTTTCCTCCCACACTCCAAAAGGCGTGCTGGTTAGGTGCATTGGCCATGCTAAATTCTCATTGTACCCCAAACAGGCGTCGGAGTGTGGCGACTGGGGGATTTTCACTGTAACTTCATTGCAGTGTTAATGTAAGCCTACTTGTGACACTAATAAATGAACTTACTTCAGAATATGTTGCATAGTTCTGGTACTGCAGTGCAGAAACTTAGCTTTCTGCTGGAGGCTGAAAGAGAAGAGAAATATTCATGTCAAGTTCGCCCATGGGTGAAGTAGAATTGGAAAAACTGTGGTTTTGAGGCCAAGTCTGAATTTACAGGCATGTATTGCAGGAGGTTTGAAGGAGGGTTCAGAAAGGTGAAAATGACATTTTTAAATGGTTTATAAAGGTGTTGGAGAGTACTGTACCTGTTAAGGGCTGCATAATTTCCACGATATGTATCTTTCTCCAATGTTTATCTTCACTGTGCGATTCAAATTGGACCAGATCTTGTAAAAACAACATTCACAAATGAAATTGTGGATGGAAGGAAGTCTATTTAGTTAGTCAGTCATCACATGGAAGATGTTAATCACTTTTGTTCTTTAGCTGAGGCAATGATGCGAATTATTTGCAATTTTAATTCATGATGTGCCACTGTTTTTACCGTCTTGCTCTTCAATCTGAGAAATCATGTACATTAAAACAATGCCACAGATGTTAGGAAGCAATAGTACACGGACTGTGACTCACTGTTACCATAAACACACAGGCTATAGTCTTCCTCCGCTAAATAAAATCAAGATGTAAACTTTAAAATATATTAATTGCAGGATTATATTCATTTGAGTTTGGAAGAGTGAGAAGGGATCTCATAGGAACTTATAAAATTCTAATAGGATTAGACAGGGTAGATTCAGAAAGAATGTTCCCAATGGTGGGGACATCCAGAACTAGGGATCACAGTTTGAGGATGAGGAGGAAACCTTTTAGGACTGAGGTGAGGAGAAATTTTGTCACCCAGAGAGTGGTGAATGTGTGAAATTCACTACCACAGAAAGTAGTTGAGGCCAAAATGTTGTCTGATTTCAAGAAGAAATTTGATATAGCTCTCGGGGATAAAATGATCAAGGGATATGGGGGGAAGACGGGATCAGGATATTGAATTTGATGATCAGCCATGATCAAAATGAATGGCAGAGCAGGCTCAAAGGGCTTCTATTTTCTATGTTTCTAAGCACCGTAAGATAAAGTCATTGTAGTTGGTTGAAACCTTATTGACATCAACGACAATAAATACCTGTGCGATACTGAACTAGAAATGAAGAAATTACTTGGAAGGTTAAAATCTGTCTCTTTGTGAATAAACAAAGCAAAATTGTTGGTATATAGGTATGTGCCTTTACTAGCATCTCCCAAAGACTTGTCCTACTGTTCTCTAACCATTATGATATTCTCACATAAAAGAACAAATTCTTTGCTAGAAGAGCGTAACCACACTTGAATACTTCTGTCAGTTCTTATTTGAGGTTTTTAGTCAATGGATCTGAATTGAAATTCCAATAGTGCTTGACAATGGTACACAGTTAACATTTACTACTGAGTTCCCCCACTTACCAACCTGCATGCTCACAGTGCAGGAACCATTGGCAGAAATTAGTCCCCCTCGAAATCTTTCGATTATCCTCCCAACGACGAACCATTACAGAGGAAAAGAAGATGTAAGGGGATGTGACGTGCAACTGGTTCTTTTTCTAATAAAGTATTCAAGCATCTGAATTTGTTTAATAATAATTTATCTTCTTACTCTCCAAATGTAGATCAATGTAGAGAGATTGGTTTAGTTAGTGTTTGATGCATGTAAGTAACTCATTATCTTGTCAGATTTCATTCCATCCATAAACCTACATTGAGGACATTGACATTAATTTGAGGTTAATGCCTGAACATAGCAAACTAATTTCTGGTTGGTTGGGTGTGTCTGAAATGCTTCCTGATGCTTGCAGTCTGGATCGAATTTCTGGATACTTGTGGTGAAAAATGACACGTTGCAGTAATGCCAAAACAAAGTTGGGGTTTCCGCTTTTGAAAAAAAAACGTTCTTTTTTGTGATCATTAGGTAGGGGAAATGTAACACTTTTGCACCTAAAACCAACCTTCTAGATCACTTACAACAAGGCCAGCATGCGCAAGCAAGGTCCATGTGCAACACTGAGCAGAACAGGAAGAATTAAGCACAGTCCTGATGAAATTAGATGCATGCTCCCCAGGTAAATGTTGATATTTCACAGTAAAAAACATGCACACTCTGATTAGCTTTCATTAGTTTTTTATACTTCAGATTTTATGATTTAACGGATATTAATGATAGGGAACAGGAAATAAAAGAAAGACCTGAAACGTCAATCTAGATTTTTGTCGAGTTGAGAAGACCCGGGAATCCTTTAAAAATGGAGGACGGATCCCGATTCCCAAACACATTCCTGGGTTTTCCAATTTTCACCTAGGCCTTTTAAGGCTGTGAGCTGGTTCAGGTCATGAATCTCCACCCTGCTGTCCCAATCTGGCTGGCTCCATTGTGGAGATGGCATGTCTTACTCTTCCACAGGTTTAATAGAGTCAGGACAGATTTTCAAAGAGGCATGGCTCACAGTGCCTCAAATGTGTCTTCTGCACGAGGGATCCCTTTGAAAAGTAAGTGCAAAAAGCTCTCCTCATGCCCCATGAGAGGCTATGTCCCTCCACCCACTCCCATGTCCCCATATGCCAAGCTGTGGCACTTCCATTCCCATTGACCCACTATGCACTGTATAAAACCAAAGCATCCAATAGTGACAATCGGATATGTAAAGAAAAAGTCATTCATTCATAACTTTACACTATAACATGTTAAAAACCACTTAAAGTATCAATAGCAGAAACTACAAGCACTTGGAACCTCTTAATACTGTGTAAACAAACATCGTGCAATTGACCAAAGAGATCAGAGAGCCAGAGCAGTCAATCAGGCAGTGTTTTCCCTGGGGCTCAGCTGTTTCAACAGACTAATGGATTGCTGGGCTCCCAGCCAAGAATGTATAATGAGACTTGGTTAACGATGAGTGATGATGAGTCAAGTGATTATGGTTGAACTCTGTTAGTGTGTACTTACACAGCAGGTTTATTGAACAGATATCAGCATTACACCTCTGCTAAACCAGTATAAATCTAGAGCAGAAAAGCAAAATACTGCTGATGTTAAAAAGCTGAAATAAAACACTGGGAACTCACAGCAGGACAGTCAGCAGTCCTGGAACTCAAAAAAAGAGCTAGATAGACATATAAATGCAATAAGGTATTGGGGAAGTGTATTTTATATATGAAGGGCATCAGACCTTTACCTTCACCGTGGCTCTAACTCTGCTCCCCTCTCCCCTTTTTCAATGGCATAAAATCCCTCACCTGCCTCCTACCTCTCTTTAGTTCTGAAGAAGAGTGATGGGGGCTCAAAAATTCAATGCTGTCAGACTTGTTAAGTTTTCCCAGTACTTTCTCTGTTTTTATTTCAGAACTCAAGTGTCTATAGTATATTTTTTTATTATGGAGGGAATTTTGCCATTTTTTGGCAAAGTATCAACTCAGGGTGGAGCTCGCCAGCTGCACTGAGAGTCTTGCCTGCCATATGTTTTGACTCTGAGTCAATAAAAACCCAGGAGGTGGATGCCATGGTGTCATGTTGGTGGGGCGGGTTCTGAGTGAGCCTACCCTGCCAGCAACTTAGGCTTCTGAAAGATTGGGGCACCATTTTTAAAGGGCATCCGAATATAAACAAAATCAAAACACACAAAACAAGAACACCCCAACACAGAACACCCCCACCCCGACGGACACAGAACGCTCCCACCCCCACAGACACAAAACACCCCCACCTCCACGGATACAGAACAACCCTCGCCCACCATGGAATCCCCCCGGCACCTCCCCCAAGCACCCTCCTAGCACTGCTCCCTGGCAATAACCCCTGGCAGTGCCATGTGGCAATGCTAGGACAGGTCCAGGGCAGTGCCAGCGTACCTCCTGGCCACCACCATCTCCACCCTGGGTGTTTACTCACCTGTGCACCTCCAACGGGGTCTGTTCACCAGGTGGACCTCATGGGGGATCTGTCGAGATTCACATTGTCATGCCCTCACACCAGGGTGAAAGGACAGTCCAGCTTGGGGGAGCATGGGGTGGCAATCAGGTGTAAATGCCTCATCTGGAAATTAGATATAAATGGGGATTACAATTTTAAAAGTTGGGATCCCTGTTATGTCATTGGTAGGAGGGGTGGGGACAATCAAGCAGGGGAATCCTGCTCGCATAGAAGCCATTTTGGGTCTCCCACTCAATTTTCCATGCCCGCCGCTATCCCCAGCTGCAGAAAACAGGGGGCAGAAAATCCCCTATATGTATATGTATCATATATATATTTATCCATGTGTGTATCATGATGTTAAAACCCAAAGCAGCAGAAAGGAATCATGAGAGTGCATCTGTACTGCTAATACTAGGCAAGTAGTCAAGACCCTATTGGCCTCTGTCATAGTAAACTATGGCTGCTAGAAGAAGATAATATGCCTTTTCTATTTGACATGACATGGCATGTAAACAGAGCACAATGTCAAACCTGATCTAAAGGTGGAAATCCGGGGTACTTTTCAAATCTAATCCATTTCACTTTAAATACCTAGAGAGCAGCAATCGCCTCCTCTTCACGTTCTAAACGTATCAGATTTTTAATTGTTCAGCATGCTCTAAACCCATTCCCTAGACCTACTTGGAAGCCATTGCCATCAAGGCCGGAAATTCCTTCTCCCCAACACGCAGCCAATTTCTATCAATCTTTGGGCCTATTGGCTCAAGCTCAATCCATCTCCAACGTGCTGAATATAAAGCATGTCCAGCTTCATTTCTACCCCATTAACCAACAACTATTGGGACCTGCTGGTAATATTTTGTGAATTCTGGCTAATTTTTCCCTCTCTGGGACATTGAGACCACTCCTTGATTTATTTCAGTAAATATAGCACACTGTAATTGTACAGTTGAGATTGGCGAGGCCAACATAGATCAGGGACAAGGCCTGGAATGTTCCTGAATGCTTTGTAATGCAAAACTCTTTCACAAAGCGATATATTTCTTTTAAAGCAGCTTATTTAAAGTATGAACTGAGGAAACAAATACCCAATTTCAACTCAGGACCTGAGCAGTGGATGGGGGGGTGGGGGGAGATGCGGAGTCAGTGAAAGCTCCCCAAGTGGGACAAGTGAGAGGCACTGACTATTTTAACTCCCTGGCCTCATCTGAAGATAGACTTAACTTTGTACACGTGGAAATAACAAAAGGATTGGCAACCAGGTGCCAAATAACGGATGATAGAAGACAACTGGAAGCCCAAGAGATTGATATCTCAGTGGTCAGGCAAGTGAGTCACGGTAGGAGTTAGAGTTATAGAGTCATAGAGATATACAGCACGGTAACAGGCCCTTTGGCCCAACTCATCTACGCTGACCAGGTTTCCTAAGCTGAGCTAGTCCCATTTGTCTTTGGCCCACTGGTCCAGTTGATCAAGATCCCGTTGAAGTCTTAGATAACCTTCTTCACTGACAATTGCAGCACTAATTTGGGTATCAACCGCAAAGGTTGGAAAGGAAGTCCTTTGGGATTCTGAGATGCACTGTTGCCCACAGGAAAATAATTAGAATGTTGGAGAGAGAGAATTTTACAGCACAAATGGGGCCCTTCAGCCCATCATGTCTGCGTCAGTCTTCAAACATCTATCTATTCTAATCCCATTTTCCAGCACTTGGTCTGTAGCCTTGTATGCTATGATGTTTCAAGTGCTCATCTAAATGCTTCTTAAATGTTGTGAGGGTTGCAGCTTCTATCACCCTTTCAGGCTGTGAATTCCAGATTTCCGCCACCCTCTTGGTTAAAAGGCTTTCCCTCAAATCCCCTTTAAATCTCCTGTGTTTTTGTAAAATATTACCTTACTAGGCCTCTTCTGGATCTGGATCCATTTTGTGCAGCTTTGCAGTAAATGGTATAATGTGAGACTCACACTGCCTGAGGTTAAATTTGTGTCAGGGTCCAAATGGTATCATTGAATGACTTCTGGATGTTTATGAGGCCCTTCTTTATTTGCTGTGATGAGGGCCTCACACCTCCTGAAGTGAAGGCAGTACTGTGCGAATGGGAAGGCAAACTGTACTCCCAGTTTAACCTCCCATCCAGTCCAATCCCATAGCTTCAGTGGTTCAAAATCAGGCCTTACATGTTAATTTGGCTCAATTTAGGTGGTCAGAAAATGCAGGGATCTGTACGGTATATTGCTTAGAAGGCCTTAACTACTTGAATAATTTTATTGAACAAGGTGCTTCTCAAATTCTTTTAAACAACAGGTGTCCATTTCCTGTCCAGATGGTATTTTTGACAGGCAGTTTATCCTTTACACTGTGGACGTCACCATATCAAATTACGGTTGTTGTTAATACTTACAGGTGCCAAGAAGGCTATACTAATCCTGATAAATATGTGAACAGTTACCAAATTCTGACATGGGTTCAGTGAGATGACAGGGGAATTGGGAAACAAAATCTGTACAGTTACTGGTGATCTACTTCTGTAATGCCTACAGGTAGAACATAAGATGCAGACACTTGGTTCTGTGTACTTACCCTTTAACTTGTGAAAGAGAACTGCAAGCTCTTTGCAATATCACACATCCATATATGTGGGGAGGGGACAGGACAAATGCTGCACTTCAATTTATGAATTCATTATGAATCCACTCCAAGAAGGAAGAATCTTTCAATAGTCAACGGGCTGCGATTAACTATTAAAACCATTCCACAAATATTCTGAAAGATTCAATGCTTCATTCCAATCACGGGTCTGTAATATTGGCTGTGTAGACTTTATTCCAGGACAGTAGTCCGTCCCTTTAAATAGCTGCGTTTAAAAGGAAGATTGTTGTCCCCAAGTCGAAAGACGGCAGCTCTGTCAGGGCAGTGCTCCCTCAGTACTGTATGGGAGTGCAGCTGGGGTTATACATGAGAGTGTTTAGAGTGGCACTATTTGTTAAAGAGCTGGAGTGATATCCTGGAATATAGCTAGGCCAAAGATTATCTGGTCATTTATCTGATTATTGTTCATGGCACCTTGCTGTGCACAAATCATAGCAGCAACTATATTCGAAAAGGATTGCTTCGACCGTGAGGTACTTTGGGATGTCCGGCAGTTGATTGAATTTTGAGTGAGAGTTCAGTATTACCAGGTATAACCTAGTTACATGTTTATACCACACAGAATTCATTGCAAACTGACAGCACTGCTGTTGTGCAGACGAAGTGCGGTTACAAAGAAGTCTTGCATTTATATTGTGCCTTTCAGGCCCTCCGGATTCTCGAAGCGCTTTCCAGCATTTGAAATGTTTTTAAAGTGTAATCACGGTTCTAATGCAGGAAACGTGGCAGCTAATTCACACACAGCAAGCTCCCGCATGCTGCAGTGTGATAATGATGAGATCATCTGTTTTTGTGATTGAGGGATGAATATTGGTCAGGGCACTGGAGATAGCTCTCCTGCAAAGTAGCATCATGTGATACGTTCTCCCAAGCAGGCACATGGGGCCTCAGTTTAGCACCTCATCCAAAAGACAGCGGCAGGGATTTTTCACCATTCTCCCTCCTGCCCCAGCCCCGCAGCAGGTTTCCCGCCGGCTGAGGCAGCTCATCATTGGCCGCCAGTGGGATCTTCCAGTTCCGCCGAAGGCAATGGCCATTTGCGTTGCTCACGGGCCACTCCGCTGGGGAACCTGTGGTGGGAGGGCCACCTTTGGCAGCACAGGAAGATCCTAATTGGCAGAAAGGGTCAGAAAATCTCACCCGGCAACGCCAGAAGTGGAGCAATCCCTCAACACTACCATGTGAGTCACAGCTGACACTCTTTGGCCGGATCATTACCACCGTTCACGCCGGGGGGATTTCCCCCGTCCCGCTGCAGTGAATGGAGATTTGGCTGGGCGCCAAATTCTCCAACCTTGCTACAGCGGGAGCGTGGCGTGAACGGCCAGGAAGATCGCGTCTTTGATTCTGTACAGCATGGGTCAGAAGACTCGAGCATTGTTTGTGTGAGTATTCTAATCAGTAAATAGGGTAGCATTCCACTTCAAATTCTCTTTTCACCCAAAATAAGCTGAATAGGTCAATTCTATCACTGATATCAGTTCTTAATACCCTTCAGACCAGCCCCCAATGCTGCCATCTTCCTGAACAAATGGACTTTCATGTCTAATGAAAGGAACACATTAACAAGTGTATTCAAGCACAAGATTCAGACAAATTCCGAGATCATTGGGTGGATAAGTATGTTATTCCAGAATAGTTGGCAGCCAGGAGCACTTATCTTTGCGCAAGTGGTGAATGCTATTCTTCACAAGTATGGAATAATCCTAATCTTATTCCTAAATGCACATTGATATACCATCTACTGCCAACATTCCTTGTAGAACTGATGTGTGGTTTATTAGCCCATCGAGTATGCATGCATGATCAAGAACTGTTTATTTCAGAAACACATGCCAGCCAGGAATTATAAAATGCACAATATGCTCCTTGATACAGTTTTCAGGTCAGCAACATCTTTATTGCTCTCCAGCGGTCAAAAAAGGTGTGAATGAGTTTCATTTTTAATAAGAGAATAGGCTTTTCTGTCATCTCGATGGCCTGATTTTTAATCACCATCCAAAGACTGCGTTCATTGTGGACAACGCTGCTTATCCTACGTTTTCTGTGGTACAAGTATAAAATCTGTGTGTGTTCCTGAGTGCAAGAAGGTGGCAGGGGATTTGAACTACAGATTGTTCCAAACTCCCATTGTGATTACCTGTCCGCTCATGAACATTCTGTGCTTTATTCAGCGACGGGCGTGCTAATTCAAAGGAAAACAACAAAATGGCGGTTGTAAATAAACCGAAGCATGATTAGCAGCTGCGGCTCCATCAACATCTGCAAAGAGAAAAAAACAAGTTCGTATTTTGGGTATATCAGGACTGAAATCTAAAAGATAACCAAACCTCAAAATTGGTTTGAGAAAAAAAAATGAGGGGGCCTGTCATTCTCTCTCCTCATATTTGGTTCATTCAGTCCCATTCACTCACCAGCAATATGCTGATGGGCCCAATTTTAGTCAAGTAATTGAATCTGTGGGATTCACTGCCACAGAAGGCTGTGGAGACCAGGTTTTGAGTGTATTTAAGACAGAGATAAATAGGTTCTTGACTGGTAAGGGGATCAAAAGATTAAGGGGAAAAGGCAGGAGAATGGGGTTGAGAAACATATCAGCCATGGTCAAATGGTGGAGCAGACTCGATGGGCCGAATGGCCTAATTCTGCTCCTATATCTTATGGACTTACGGTCTAATTGGCCTCCAGCTATCCAGCGTGCAATCCCAGCATGCAACTCACATTAGGCCTGAATAAAAGCCCAAAACAAATCTCTTCCCTTTAAAAACGTTTAACAACATGTGCCAAGTATTGGGTATTATTGTGTGGCAGAAGTGTTCCTAACACAAACCACCGATATGGTTTTCATGTATTACCCTTATGACAGAGAGAGATAGAATCCTTGCTTCCACACTGCTTGCCATGTCTGCACGCGTATGTTGCCATCCATTGGGTTTTCCAGCTACCCTTCTGCCTCATACATTCTTTCAAAAGACTGAAATAAGCACTTTAAAATTTTAAGGCCTTTTAAAGCCTAACTATTTGTTTTGTTGCCGCCTTATACAGGCTACAGCCTTTAAATTGAAATCCCTTCACATTTCCTCATGCAGCAGCCTGTAATGTTTGACTTGTGATGTTACATGGTGTTCCCGCACTCCCTACTTCTTTGCAGGAACAAACGAGGCTGGAACCAGATTACATCACAGTAGAATGTCCGCGAGAGTTCTTCGATATCTCACCATGACTCTGGCAAAAGAATCAGCAGAAACTTCGGAGAAACAGGATAACCTGAAGCTCCAGGTGAATTGATCAACCTCATAAAAAGTGAGGTTCGACTTCAATCACTTTTCCAATGATCAATTATCAATGCTTGACTGCTGTTCACCAGGGCTGGTAGGTCCCTAAGAACTTCATCTCAAGGTGATCATTTGGATCTTATTTGTGTTCAAAAAGGCTTCTTTGCCCGAGTACATTCATGACCTTTTACAGTAATTTATTAAATCGGAATCCCTTTGAGTGATGTGGGGGTTATGTTGATTGGCCATGCAAAATTGCCCCTTAGTGTCAAGGGACTTGAAGGGTAAATACAAAGGGTTACGGGGATAGGACCTGTCAGTGCAGGTTCCATGGGACAAATGGCCTCCTTCTGCACTGTAGGATTCTATGATTCGAGATGTCAAGACCATGTGATAAGACATTATCTAAAGTCAAATCATTCTTGTTTTAATAAACAACTCCTTTGTGTGTCTGATTGGTGTGAAGGATCATTTTTGAACAGAACATTATGATTGAAGGGGGTTGATAGTTTTATTTCGAAGGTTAAGTATTGAAAGAAAAAAAAATCAGGGTTTTTTGGTTTTGAACTGACGTCTAACGATGCCATATGTCAGCATGTCTGGCATTAGTTACGCTGCACACAACATATATAAATTGTTCTCAACCCTACAAAGAGCCCAACTTGTTTTTTTTCTCTAGTAAGTCACTAAAAATACATTTAAAATTGGATTGCTATTTGAGGTGATGTTTAACTGCATTTGATCCATATGGCCAAGTTCTACTTAGCAACATCACGCAAAAAAAAATTAAGATAGTGCCCAGCTCTTTAATTTACTGCAGGCTTTTACAACAAAGTTCTGTCTTTTATTACCAGACTTAAAAGGTATGCTAGATTTGTGCTGACTCTGGATATTAGGCTTGAAAAGAACCTTATTAATAGCCTCAGAAACCTAATATAATAAAAGTGAGTGCCGTGGATTTCTAGGACTGTAACGTTCAGCTATCCAGCCAAGCGAATAGCAATAACTGTAACAGGGTTTCAATCCACCGTGTTGGTTCTGGGGAACCAGGCGTCAGAGTCTGAGGATACAGGGTAGACCATTTAGGCCGGAGATGAGGAGACATTTCTTCACCCAAAGAGTGGTGAGCCTGTGGAGTTCACTACCAAGGAAGTAATTGATGCCAAAACATTGAATGTATTCAAGAGGGCGAATGGGATCACAGGTTATGGGGAGAAAACGGGATTGGGCTATTGAGTTGGATGATCAGCCATGATCATAATGAATGGCGGACCAGGCTCAAAGGGCTGAATGGCCTCCTCCTGCTTCTATGTTTCTATGTTTCTTTCCTGAAAACTTTAGTAGTAGAATAAATGAAGACAGCAACTTTTTGCAACAACTGCTTTTGCAATTTTCTAGGAGCGCTGATAACATTGCCCTTTTAGAGAAGAATTGTGAGCACTTGCATCTGACACTTGCAAGGAGAAAACAATAAATGAAATATAATAGAACACTGACTGTGAGAAACGCAGCATCATTATTTGTGGGATTGCAATGGCTTCATGAATGTGATTTGATTTGATTTATTATTGTCACATTTATTAGCATACAGTGAAAAGTATTGTTTGTTGCGCACAATACAGATAAAGCATACCGTTCATAGAGTACATGGGGAGAAGGAAAGGAGAGGTTGCAGAATGCAGCGTTACAGTCATAGCTAGAGTGTAGAGAAAGATCTACTTAATATAAGGTAAGTCCATTCAAAAGTCTGATGGCAGCAGGGAAGAAGCTGTTCTTGAGCCAGTTGGTATGTGACCTCAGACTTTTGTGTCTTTTTCTAACAGAAGAAGGTGGAAGATATTATGTCCAGGGTGCATGGGGTCCTTGATTATGCTGGCTGCTTTTCCGAGGCAGTGGGAAGTGTGGACGAAGTCAATGGATGGTTTGCATGATGGATTGGGCTACATTCACAACCCTTTGAAGCTTTTTGCGGTCCAGGTCAGAGCAGGAGCCATACCCAGCTGTGATACACCTGGAAAGGATGCTTTCTAAGGTGCATCTGTAAGATTTGGTGAGAGTCGGAGTGAAAATGTCAGGCCATTTCGGAATATTGGCAGGATGTCGCTAATTGTTTTTAATCATCAGGCAATAAGTATTCAATAGAGCAAGCCTACCCTCCCCCATAGACCTCAGACCCACCTATTCACCTTCTCACCATGCCCCTCAATCTCTTTCTTCTGAAATATGTCTGATTATCAACTGAACTCACTTACATTATCCTCTATTCATCACAACTCTGAAGCTACTGAGCATGGCCCTGTTCAGATTAATCTTGCATTGTCTATACTATTATTATTATTTATGCTTTGAGTCTGCAATGAAAGGGAAGGATTTAGGCCTAGATTTGGCAACCTAGAAAAGGCCATTACTGAGCATCTCAGGACATTTGTTTTTCAGGTGGCTGATTCGAGTTCACGTTGAGAGAGCCTGCAGGCCTCATCAACATATGGCTAACAGGTTGCAAGTGTAAAATGAGTGGGTTAGTCAGCTCACCGGCTCCAGGTTACCACATTATCAGAAGGTCTGGAAAGACCTGTAGCGAGATCAGAGAAACATGATGA
This sequence comes from Mustelus asterias, assembly GCF_964213995.1. Classification (NCBI taxonomy): domain Eukaryota; kingdom Metazoa; phylum Chordata; class Chondrichthyes; order Carcharhiniformes; family Triakidae; genus Mustelus; species Mustelus asterias. Next base: position 35,475,243 of record NC_135815.1, on the reverse strand, counting down.
AACGTTCAAGTCCAGTTCTGACAAAAGGTCATTGACCTGAAACATTAACTCTGTTTCTCCTTCTACAGATGCTGCCTGACCTGTTGATATTTCCAGCTCTCTCTGTCATTTCAGATTTCCTGCAACCACAGAACTTTTGTACCATAACATCAATTTCAGATTTGGAGACTTCACAGCAATGTCATGTTCTCTAATCACAGCAATCAATGGACGATATAAGGCCTCAGCCTCTGACAGGGTATGTTGGCAGATGCACGGAAACAGGCACATTTAACTCTCCAGCCTCCATCAGTCCCTTTCCAGTCAGTTGCTCCGAAGAAGAGTCTATGGACTTGAAACTATTATATCTGTTTCTGTTTCCACAGTTGCTGCCAGACCTGCTGGGGTTTTCCAGCATTTTCTGGTCCTAGCACCTCTTCTAGTATGTGTCCTTTCCCATCAGGATCTGTAATTCATCAAGGGAGGCAGGACCTCAATCACAAACAAGCCTCCCAGGAAGGGAGGTCAACACCCACTTATCACAAAGAATTGGAGAGAAGTACCATAACACACTATTGTGCACACGCACACATACCACACATGTATTGTGACAATACTGTGCCTTAAAGAAATGTATTTTAATCATGTTTCTCTGCAGGATGTTTCTAGCAGCCCGTGGCATTTTATTGGAGACAGTTTGTTTCCAACCAGTATTCTCTATTGTTAGCGAAACTGTATAATCGATACAATGTTTGTTTTAATCTGAACTAATGCAGTGTTCTATTGGTTTAATGTTCCCTTGGGATTGCAAAACAGAGCAGAGCTTGATTGGGATGATTGACAGATCAGGTCATATGACTGGGGACAACTTTCACAGAGATTTCCAGCTTTGTTGCTGTTTCAGGTGCTGCTTGGAGTTGAGAGAGAGAGCAATGTCTCTTTTTTCCCTTCTCTAGAGTTAGAGATTCTGCTGTCTGAGTGTTGCTGTTTTGGAAGCTGCAGAGATAGAAGTATCCTTTCCTGTCTCTGAGGTCTGAAAATCGAAGATGCTAGAGACTATGTTTATTTCTCTGTTTGGCTGTTGTGAGGATATATTCTTCTCTGAAAACTGCTGTTTGGATTTCTGTCCGTATGTGTTCAAAAGCTGGAAATCTAGCGTCACGTGAGCATACTTGTTCTAGTGCCAACTAATTCTGAAGAAGGATGTATGTCTATGGAGTATTGTTTTTAAATTGGAACAATAGAGATAGCTAGCTGTTAAGAATTATACTGTGCCATATTTAAGTTTTGCATTCGTAAAAGTTATGTCAATTCTTTGTTTTATTCTAACTGTGTTCTTAAATAAACTTTGTTTAAAAGATTCCTAGCGGGTGACTTGAATCATACCTGGGGTGAAACACCTTATGCTCACCAATGCCAAAATCAAATGTAAAACTTAGGGTCTAGGCTAACTTCACAAAACACCTTGGAGTTTCTGGCCTGGTCTTTAACAGTATAGACACACACACAACACACACACACCCACATAGCACACACATGTACACCCATACACACACAGAACACACATATGTACACAGACACACACAGAACACACACACACATACACACACACATGCACAGAAAGCACACATACACACAGAACACACGTATACGCACACATCTACACACACACATACACGTACATATATACACACACATACACACATACAGACACATCGACACACACACACAGAACCCACACAGACAAATATATGTATACACACTCACATGCACATACACACACGCACACACATATATACACACATACACACGTATACACACACATACGCGCACAAACTTCACTATTACTTTCAATAAAAATGCAAGACCCACTGTCATTGTTTTGCTTTCAATTTTATGTTTGTCAGTAACAATGAGAATTTCTTCTTGAAGTATAAAGGCAGATCTCCCCAATTGTAAGTTTGTGATACCAATGATATTCCGGCAATGGTTGCTCTATATCTGTTACTTCCTCTTCATACTCCTCACATCTCCTCAATTTCTTCTGCCTGTGTCATGCCTGGCCCTTAGGGAGAGACTATTCCCATCCCTACAATGTGCAGCACATGGCAGAGGGCTACTATTTAATCAAATCCCCCTGGGATGTGTATTGGGTGGAATTTCATGAGGATGACAGGGGGCCTGACATCCATTACTAAAACAGCTGGCAGCCCTCACGCACCCCCATACCATCCCCCGACCCAATCTTCAGGAACGCTGGGGAATTGCATCCCTCATTGCCGGTAGCAACGTATCTCCTCAAGAGGACATTTAATCCCACTCCCAAGGACTACCAGAGGCTGCCAGTTCACCATTACTGGCAGTGCCACCAAGGCCAGTGGCCGCTGCTGGTAATGCACTTAGGCCTTCTCCAGTGATCACCTTTGGAAGTTTCCAAATGGGGGGAGGGAAGGAGTTGGAGGAATGAGCAGTAGAATCCCATCAACCCCCACCACACTTCCCAATGCTGGGACCCTCAATCAGGCAGTGAGTGTCTTTGAATGAGGGCCACCCCTACTAGGTCACAAGAAAGCCCAATACAATTTGCATATCACCCTCCATATATCAAAGATGTGCAGGCTACATGGATTGGCCATGCTACCTTGTCCCTTCATGTTCCAACATGTGTAGGTTGGGGGAATTAGCGGGGTAAATACATGAGGTTACAGGAATAGAGCCTGGGTAAGATGCTCTGTCACAGAATCGGTGCAGGCTCGATGGGCTGAATGGCCTCCTTTTGCATTGTAGGGTTTCTATGATTCTATGATATGCCGAGTCTCCCACCTGCTGTTAGGTGAATACCAAAGACAGCAGGATGAGGCCCTTAACTGGGTTCTAATTGCTTAGCTTAGGACCTCAATAGGCGACTCTTAATCATAGGGAGGCAGGGGTCGCACACCAGAACCTCCTGGCCTACAAAACCTTTCCCAACCCCACACCTCGACACTCGCCTTCAGGGGGACATTAACTGCCACCCATTATAACACACCCATTATAGAGTGCAAACATTGAATCCTGTCTCACAGAATAGCATCCCGACATCAGAACATCAAACAAGTATATCATTCCGAAGGAAGCTTTAGCGGTGGTTAATTACCATAGACATGTTGTCCAGTTTATTACAAAACTGCTTGCCAGATTTAAGATGGATGGAAAAGTCTGTATCCTGTCAAGATCCAGGGTCGTTTTCCTGATTGGGGTAAGGGATATCTATTCACGACAGAATCCTTACTCCAAAGGTGTATTTCGTGGAAGGCACGGTGGCACAGTGGTTAACACTGCTGCCTCACAGCGCCAGGGACGCAGGTTCAATTCCTGGCTTGGGTCACTTTCTGTGTGGAGTTTGCACATTCTCCTCGTGTCTGCGTGGATTTCCTCCGGGTGCTCCGGTTTCCTCCAACAATCCAAAGATGTGCGGGTTAGGTGGATTGGCCATTCTAAATTGACCCTTAGTGTCAGGGGGATTAGTTGGGTAAATATGTGGGGTTACGGGGATAGGGCCCGGCTGTGATTGTGGTCGGTACAGACTCGATGGGCTGACTGGCCTCCTTCTGTACTGTAGGGATTCTATGATTCTCATCAAAGGAGCTGAAACATATATTTTCTCTTTGAAACGAATACTTCCCGCAGTGGATACAATTATGGCCAATCTTAAAGGAATCTAGGCCATAAAAAGGGAGCTCCAGTTCAAATAAAAGTGAATGAGCTAGAAAAGAGGATAAAAACCACTAAATAAAAACCATGAAGCATTCACGTTTTCTCGTGTGAATATTCAAATCAGGTCAGTTTGGAAAGGAAGGAACAGATAAATTTTGGAGTTTGTGGATGCATTTTAGATGAAATGGCCATTTTTAGTAGTATTAAACTGAAATAATGCAAGGTGTTTTTTATAGGCCCAATTACCTCCAGCATTCCTGAAAAGAAACTGGATCAGGATAATGTTCATGATGCAGACAGCAGTGAATGATAAGCTCCCTAGCATGGTATTACTTTGCTATCACCTCAATCTGGCCAGAGATTTTAAATAGTAGAAAATATATAGTTCTAACTAGCTATGATTGTAACACTACATTCTGCACTCTCTCATTTTCTTCTCTATGAACGGTATGCTTTGTCTGTATAGCATGCAAGAAACAATACTTTTCACTGTGCACTAATACATGTGACAATAATAAATCAAATCAAATCAAATATATCTGAGCAACGTAAAATACTGCAGATGGTCAACTTTCTGATTCTCAGACAAGTAATTTAGAGCTGCCGTTATCCAGAAAAATGCTTTCACCTTCTATATAATCATAAAATCCCTACAGTGCAGAAGGAGGCCATTTGGCCCATTGAGTCTGCACCAACTCTTACCCAGGCTTAAACCTGTAACCCCACATATTTACCCCACTAAGCTACATATCTTTGGACACTAAGCAGCAATTTAGCACGGCCAATCCACCATCTTAGACTGTGGGAGGAAACCGGAGCACCAAAAGGAAACCCAAGCAGACAAGGGGAGAACGTGCAAACTCTACACAGACAGTCACCTGAGACCAGAATTGAACCCGGGTCCCTGGAGCTGTGAGAACATAAGAACACAAGAAATAGGAGCAGGAGTAGGCCATCTAGCCCCTCGAGCCTGCCCCGCCATTCAATAAGATCATGGCTGATCTGATAGTGGTTTAGTTCCACTTATCCGCCCACTCCCCATAACCCTTAATTCCCTTATTGATCAGAAATCTATCTACCTGTGACTTAAACATACTTAACGAGGTAGTCTCCACTGCTTCAATGGGCAGAGAATTCCAGAGATTCACTACCCTCTGAGAGAAGAAGTTCCTCCTCAACTCTGTCCTAAACTGCCTCCCCCTTATTTTGAGGCTGTGTCCTCTAGTTCTTGTTTCCTTTCTAAGTGGAAACAATCTCTCTGCCTCTACCCTGTCTAGCCCCTTCATTATCTTATATGTCTCTATAAGATCTCCCCTCAGCCTTCTAAACTCCAACGAGTACAGGCCCAATCTACTCAATCTCTCCTCATAAGCTAACCCCCTCATCTCCGGTATCAGCCTGGTGAACCTTCTCTGTACTCCCTCCAAGGCCAATGTATCATTTCACAAATAAGGGGACCAAAATTGCACACAGTACTCCAGTTGCAGCCTCACCAGTACCTTGTACAATTGCAGCAAGACCTCCCTGCTTTTATTCTCCATCCCCTTCGCAATAAAGGCCACCATTCCATTTGCTTTCTTGATCATCTGCTGCACCTGCAAACTGAGTTTTTGCGATTCATGCACAAGGACCCCCAGGTCCCTCTGCACAGTAGCATGTTGTAATTTTTCACCATTTAAATAATAGTCCAGGCAATAGTGAGGCAGCAGTGCTAACCACTGTGCCACCATGCCACCTGGTCATCATTGGGAAAAGGCAAGAATTGAGCAGACACAGGATCCTTCCAATTATCAAATATCTGTTCATCCTTTACCGGCCACTTAAACTATCCAGAGAAACAGGGTGTCGAAAGTGCAATGGCTTATTTAACTTTGGTCAGTGGCAGAAGGACTGAATTAAATTAAGTGAAGGTTAATCACGTAGATGTTAAATGCTGCTGCTGTGACAAATGCCATAGAGTTCTAATGGATATTCTTTTAGATTCAGCATCACCTCAGAAGTGGGCTTTAGGTCTCCTCTGATCAGCAGTGCAGCATTGCTGACCAAAATGTATTTAAGTGATAGCGTGGCCCTTGCAAAAAGATATGTCGCTGACCAAGCTGACTGTGCTTTGGCTAAATGACATTTCTTCAGGGTACAAACAATGGGGCTCACTCTCCTTGGCTCATTCTCAAGCTGCACTATGGAAGCCCCAAATGTACAAAATGGCAGAAAAATGATTTCCACCTGCTTCTGGCGCAGCCTGCATGGCAGCCATGTTGGAAAGGAAGCTGGTGCAAGTGTGACCTGTCTGTGCCAAAAATGTCACACATGTTCAAATTGTGAGGATTCGGGACAGATCATTTAGGATAAGGAGACATTACTTCACCCAAGGAGTCGTGAGCCTGTGGAATTCATTACCACAGGAAGTAGTTGATGCCAAAACATTGAATGTATTCAAGAGGTGTCTAGATATAGCACTTGGGGTGAATGGGTTCAAAGGTTATGGGGAGAAAACAGGATAAGGCTATTGAGTTGGACGATCAGCCATGATCGTGATGAAGGCGGAGCAGGTTCGAAGGGCCAAATGGCCTCCTCCTGCTCCAATGTTTCTATGTTCTATGTTTCTATGTGAGATCCTTTAGGGGACCCTTGCTCAGAGGTTGTGGGAAATCTGCAGTGCAAGCCACGTAGACTTATCACCACACCAATTCCTCATAACTTCAGTTGCAGGGAGCTTTAGCATTCTGACTCCTTAAGGCAATGAAGAATTCCATCCTCCAAGATATAATCTAGGTGCTGTATTGTTCTCTGCTCTTGTATGCCTGTAGCATGTGACATATCATATATTATAAGAGAGTCTCCTTTATGGTGGGCACATATTTCAATGACAAAACCAACAACTGTTGTCACACCTGCCTGAAAGAATATCAATTTGCGTTGAAGGAAGGCTACACTTTGTTGGGCTAATGAGTAATGTGATATTATAGATTATCATGCTTGGATATAGTCATTTACATCTGCTGTGCTCATATGTCATGGATTAGAAAGTAAAAATATCAACACCTTTCTGGGAAGAAATAGTTATCTGACATGTTAGTGTGAAAGAGTCTCAGTAACATTTTGCTAATAGCAGAAAGCACACTTGCTTTTAGTCAGCAAATACAAGGAAATTAAACAAAAATAAAAAGAAGACATGCCTTGCAGTGGCTGTAGCACTCTTTAAACAAAAAGAAATCCTTTCACGTGCTCAGAGTGCAAGTGAGCATTTCAAGTTCAAAATTCGAAAGGCAAAAGGGGGCGATTTTCCCAGCCTGCTGTGCTGTTCTAGCAGCGCAATGGGCCGGGAGATACCAGCGGAGGCCATTTTGCGGGTTCCCCCCTGGGCGCCACAGCCTCCGCGTGTCTGCGGCTCTGCGTTTTTTGGGGTCATCAGCTGCACGCTGGAAATCAGCGTGGAGCTCATTTCAATATTTAAATCTCAAATTATGTCCGACTAACAGGCCCGGGACTGAAGTCTCCAGACCCACTAGTGTCTCCCCCAAAACAGGAGTGGTTCATTCCAGCGGGCTTCACTCCTGAAGAAAAAGGGATTAGCGGGTAGGGCCTGGGTGGGATTGTGGTCGGTGCAGACTCGATGGGCCGAATGGCCTCCTTCTGCACTGTAGGGTTTCTATGATTCTATGATTCTATGATCCTGCTCCCCACTAATTGGGAACAGACGGCTATTGAAGCTCCACCAGGAGATCGGGGGTAAGAGGGGATGCCCCCTGGGTCTTGCCAGTCTGGTAGTGCCAGCCTGGCCGGCGGCACTGCCCAAGGGGCAAACTGGCAATGCCCAAGGGGCACCTTGGCATTGTCCACCGGGCATTGGGTAGTGCAAAGGAGGCGGGGCCAGAGGGGTGTGGCCTATTGGGGGCAGTGCCTATAGGGGGCAATCAGTGGGGGTAGGGGAGTCCTGCTGCCACTCTGCATAGGGATCGGTGGCAGAGGGAGGGAAAGGGGTAATTGGGGCTGACCATCCGAGTGAGAGGGGGGTTGAGGCTTCTGGTGGGGGTGGCGGGGTTGGGACTGCCGGGGTAGGGGGGAGTCAGGACTGCTTGGGGGGGTTGGAACTGCCGGGGGTGAGGTTGGGACTGCCGGGGGGGTCGGGACTGCCAGGTGGGTGTTGGGGAGATTGGGGCGGGCCAAAGCGGTCTGGGACACCAGCGATCGGGAGGTGGTGGGGGGGGGGTCTGCGGGGCAGCGATACGGGGTTACAGGGCTGGTCAGCGATCAAGCTGGCTAGCAATCGGGAGGCCAGTGGTGCAGGGCTACTGTGCATGTGCCAATCTCCACTATGACAGATAGGTGTGTGCGCAGTGGCCCCCTCAACGCTATACTGCCAGCCTCTCCAGTGGGAATAGGCCCCACCCACAGATCTTTAGTGTGTTTCCCACTAGGGCACTCTGCTGTGCTCAGAGTGTGGGAGATTCATTTTGAAAATCACACTAAAAAAACCAGAGGGAGTTACACCAGCTTTCACACAAATTCGGCACTTAGAATTTATTTGGGAGAATCGGCGCCAAAATAAGACAGAACACGGCTCCCATTTTGCAGGCCTAAAATGGGGAGGAGGAAGGGCAATTTGATGGACCAACATCCTGAATTCAATTTTTTTTCTTGTTTTCGTTAACATCTGCAAGAAATAGGAAAGGTTTCTTGTTAAGACATCAAATGATGCTTTGACAAAGAGTCATCTGAGCTCAAAACATCAGCTCTTTTCTCTCCTTACGGATGCTGCCAGATCTGCTGAGATTTTCCAGCATTTTCTCTTTTGGTTTCAGATTCCAGCATTTACAGTAAGTTGCCTTTATCCTGAATTCAATGGATATTTAAAAGATATCTGAGTAGGGTGATTTTTCAGGCATGCCTGTGGTCATCTACGTCAGGAGTTTGGACCCCTCAAGCATAATAAAGCTCTGTACTAACAGTTCAAGACCTAGATTAGGCATACATTTTTTTTTATAGAAACCCTACAGTGCAGAAAGAGGCCATTCGGCCCATCGAATCTGCACCGACCACAATCCCACCCAGGCCCTATCCCCATATATTTTACCCACTAATCCCTCTAACCTACACATCTCAGGACTCTAAGGGGCAATTTTAGCATGGCCAATCAACCTAACCCACACATCTTTGGACTGTGGGAGGAAACCGGAGCACCCGGAGGAAACCCACGCAGACACGAGGAGAATGTGCAAACTCCACACAGGCAGTGACCCAAGCTGGGAATCGAACCCAGGTCCCTGGAGCTGTGAAGCAGCAGTGCTAACCACTGTGCTACCGTGCCACCCATAATGAAGCATCACCACCTTTGTCCCCAAAACAGAAATGAATTTAAACCCCATGTTCTTTGATGAAACTATGGTCCTAATGTTACTTACAATTCAGGGGAGGTGGTGGCATTGTGGTATTATCGCTGATGAGTGATCCAAAGACTCAGGTTGGTGCCTAGTGACTGAAGCACAACTCAGGTGCTGCTCAGATTCGAATTACACTACGGCAGGTGGTGGAATTTGAATTCTAAAGTGTAATGATGATGATTATTGAATGTTTACGCCTCCCATCCTTAACTGGTCTGGCCTATATGTGGCTCCAGACCCACAATAATGTGATTGACTCTGAAGTGGCCTAGCCATTCAGTTATATCAAATGCTAAAAAGACTCAAAGGAATGAAAGTGGACAGACCAACAACAAATGCAAACTCAGTCCTGTTGATCCTGCAAAGTCCTCCTTACTAACATCTGGGGCTGTTTTTGGAGGCCAGGCCAGGAAGAAAAAAGGTGTAACATGCTGTGGGGCATGCCCCCAATGTGCAGAGGGTTCCCCCAAAGATCCTCCCTTTCTTCCCACTGTTTAACCATGTGTCTAAAGCATGGCCTGCCTACTATCGTCTGTCTGCTCACATCTGCCTCTCTGCCCACACCAACTGTCTTATGATCTGGGCGATGTAATTTTCCAGGAAAATGACTTGATAACAAGCTGGATTTACCATTAATTATTTATTTAAAAGCGGTGGACGGCCTGCCAATTTCAGCACTCATCCACCTACCATCTTATGCAGGAACTGGCCAGGGGTGGTAGGAAAGTGGTGGACTTTCCACCCCTCATATTTTATATCTTGCTCCTCCCCACAACTGTCCAAAAACATGTCCGATGTTTTCAGTGTTCAGTCAATAGTGCTGTTAGTCTTTTGTTACAGTAACCATCTTAAAATGTGAAATCTTGCCCTGGCATTCTTCCAGCTATTAATTGCAAGTTTGAATTTCTTTTTAAAAGTAATCTTTCTCCACGGGAATTGTAGCACTTGTTACAATCGAGCTTACTTCTTCTAGTTCTACGCTCGCAATCAAAAAGCCTGCATATGTCAACCATGCCTTAAAGTGAAGAAATTGTCCTTGTTCTGATGCTTAATTATATTAATCATCTAGGTGCTCAGAAAAATACTTTGTAATTATCTTGAGTTATATGGAACAGCCACATCATTATGAATTTAATGTTAAAATAACTCGTATGACAGAGAGCACCTTTCATGCAGTTGATGAGGGCATTATACAATTTATATAGATGATTAAACATGCATGAAAAATGAAGTGCCAAACTTTGATTTAAAATACATGACTGTGTATCCCTCATGTTTGTTCCATGGCAGCTTTCCCGGGTAACCCTAGACCTCCTCATTACGTTTGAGGAGGCAGTCTTCATAGGTAAACACACACGAGATGAAATGAAAATGTGCAGAGGCTAGAACAAAGTGACTGAATGGGTTTGAGTTTGGAGTAATGAAAGAGCCTTTCAGATTTCAACCGACACCCATCCTTTTTGTCCGAAAATTTCTGTGAGAGTAATTTCCTTTATAACTGTTAATATCCAAAGTGTCATAAAGGGGAACAGCAGAAACATATTTCAACTGTAAAGCGTGCTTACTGAATGAATGAAAAAGATTTAATCTTGTTTTGATTTTTGATGCACAAATATTACTCAAATTGCTGGCGCAAAAACATATAATGATAAGGTAAGCAAGTGCCCCAGCTTCTACAGAGTGCACTCATAAACCCTACAGTTGTTTTTATTGGCTGCAGGTTTTAAAAACATGAACTGAGTCACCACCAGAAGGTTTCCTCCACATCATTTACAATTTAGATTTACAATAAACCAGTAACATGCTCACTTGAAAAATTCAACACAAAGATAAGGGGGCAAAACCACAAAAGTATTACAAATGGAAGATTAAAACAATGGAGGTTTAAAGAGTCTTTTTTTTTACTCAATCCATATTTGCAAACAAGCACATTTACATTAACAAATCAATATTCAGAGTTGAGGAAAGGAGTCTTTCCACAACAGCTTAAGAGTTTTCAAATAAAAAAAATCTGAAAAGTAAAGTAAATCTTGCTACGCCATTTGTAAGCTAGTACTGCACTCTTATGGACAACCAGGTATTACAGCAACATATCCCTAAATTTGGCAAGGAAGATGCTGCAATGCAAAATGAGTTTAGTTTTTTTGAGTGAATTATAAATTGTCTGTTGTTTCTAGATGCCTTCGCCGAAGGTTCTTTGTTTATTAATATGCATTTTGTTCATTAATATCCTTTCAAGAAGGCAATCCGTCATCCTTACCTAGTCTGGGATATATGTGACTCCAGTCCCATATCCGCGTGGTTGATTTTTAATGGCTCTCTTAATTGGCCTAGCAAGCAAATCAGTTGTATCAACCCTGGATAACCTTGGGCACGCAGTAAGTGCCAGCTTTGCAAGCAAGGATCATACCTTGTGAATGGATACAAGGGGCCATTACAGTCCTGCAAGGAGTCAGGAATTGCAAAACATGGACGTCAAGCGGCCAAGTGGGAAGTCTGACCACAATTCTTCCCTCCAGATATCTTCTGCAGAATAGGACAGGGGACAGAGCGGGAACTTCACACATTACTCTTTGGAATTAGTTAGCAACATTCTGGAAGTGGCCATTTCAGAACTTCTGCAATTTTAAATGAGGCAGCTGCACTTTGGAAGCCTTCCTGAACTATTCTTGCAGAGTGGAGATGTGAGTATGGATTGGCGTTGAGCTGAGTGGCAAAGGTGAGTAGGAATTTTGTTTCCTCCTTTATAGTTCATTCTGAAATTCTATAGCTTGAGGTTGCGTGAGTGATAACAGTGTACTGATTGGAAAAGGTGACCATTAAATAGTGTGTTTGTTACTTCTGACAACTGGCAAGCTGTCAAATGATAAATAGCATTGCAAAAGTGGAATGGTCTTAATCACAGGATAAAGTGCCATTGTGCATTGTACAACGTTGAAAGGCTAGCCCAGTGGGAGATCAATCGGTAATTGAACAAATCTCCTCATTGCTGTAATTCATTCATTGTAGAATGGTTCAGCCATCTATTTGGCTGTTTGGAAGCTGGAACAGGTGTATGAGCTTTTGGTTTTCTTCCAAGGCACTAATAAGTTCTGTACTCAAATGTTTATTTTCCTGAAGGCTGTGGGTTTGACGACTTTGATAGATTTATGAGCTTTTCAAAGAGAATAATGGTTTTTCAAAGGCCTTGTTTCTTTATCTTGACAGATGTATGAATGAGCCTTTCAAAGAGTTCCAAACGTTAATCTAGGGTTTGGGAGTTCTGTTTGTAAAGATATTGGGTGAGCGGGATGTAGGGGATAAGGGATTGAGGAAATGAGGGTGCTAAAGGAAGTATGGCCAAGAAGGTGATGGGGTAGTGAAGGGGGTGAGGGGGGGGGGGGTGGGATTAAGAGTGGAGGGGTGATGAAGGAAAATTAAATGGGAGGGGGAGGGGGAGAGGGAGGGGGAGGGGGAGGGGGAGGGGGAGGGGGAGGGGGAGGGGGAGGGGGAGGGGGAGGGGGAGGGGGAGGGGGAGGGGGATTACACTGATCTTTAGAACTGGACCAATGTTTCTGTGAACGAAAGCGGGTCTTTTAACCTGGCTGTGTCAGCTTTGGCACACTCATGTGTGCCACCTCTATCTCCGTCAGCCCAACTCCAAGCCAGCCCACCCTCTAGGAGATAATAATTTTGCCTGCCAGCATTGCTGGTACAGAGACAAGAGTGGAACATTAGAATAACCTCCAACTCTCGATTCCCCCTTGATGAAAATCCCAACCAAGGTATTTACTATTGAATATTTCTATTTAAATTGCATTATTCCCACATTAATTCAAACTAACAAAAAATTTCCCCTCATGCTTTGCACTGGAAAATATAATTCACTTTACTCCCTTCCATGTATCAGTAAATTGTATCATTTGTTAATACATTTAGTAGCGGATTAGTAGCACTGCGGTTTGGAGGCATATTTTTCATCGCATTTTTGTGCCTTTAAATGTGAAGTATATAGACAGACTTATACATACAAACCTTGCATTTACTATGTGATCTATTCATCACACTAAACGCATCAAACTTGAGTCAATGTAAATTTCTGTATCATACTTGTATCTGCTTTGCTCACACTTCGTATTCAAAAGGCAGCCAGAAACCGCAGTTCAGATGGGGCAGACAGTGGCTAGCACTGCTGCCTCACAGCGCCAGGGACCTGTGTTCGATTCCTGGCTTGGGCCACTGTCTGTGTGGAGTTTGCACGTTCTCCCCGTGTCTGCCTGGGTCTCCTCCAGGTGCCCCGGTTTCCTCCCACACTCCAAAGATGTGCGGGTTAGGTGGATTGGCCACGATAAATTGCCCCTTAGTGTCAGGGGGTTAGTAGAGTAAATAAATAGGGTTATGGGGATAGGGTCTGGGTGGGATTGTGGTTGGTGCAGACTCGATGGGCTGAATGGCCTCCTTCTGCACTGTAGGGATTCTATGGTTGCAACTGTGTGCCAATAAGCAAACAGAAAGTGGAAATGAAAACCACCAACCACAAGGTGGAAAACAACAAATGAAAATGATTCATCAGCAAACAGCGACCAATGAGACATATCAGAAGGGTAACCAATTAAAGGAGGTCAGATGCTTCTGCAAATTCAATCAGTCACAATCATGGCTCCTCTATAAGCTGAAGATTTGATATTGGGAGTTCTGACATACTAAAGAGGCGAACAAATTTACAATAGTGTGATTAAAATGACCTGCTTAACCATGTGGTGTCTTGCTCTAAACACCAGAGTTACTCTGACTGAATAAAGTGGCGAGCCTAGCTGGCAGATTACAACTCCCAGAATACCAAAGTGTCAAAAACATTCCGTAGACAAAACTCCAAGGACGCCCAGAGTGGCTTTCAGTCAATAAAGGACTGAATTCATCTCACCCCCCTCACCTGCCCGAAAGGGGGCTGAGAGGCAGGAGAGGCCAGAGAATCAGAGGGAAGGCAAAGGCTGAAGTGCACCTGATTCCCCTTAATTAATCAGAGGCAGGATAGGCCAAGGATGATCTTCCCAACCAAAGGCCTATTGAGTGTCTTAAGTGGCCAATTTATGTCTACCTTAAGACCTCACACTGCTACTGCTGGTAGAATACTGATCGGGCATCCTGTAGCCCATGGTGGAAGCCCATGGAAACAAGCCCTTACAGATCTCTCTGCCCTCCACAATGAACAACTCACCATTTGCCCTGCACAATCACACCCCACTTTTGCCAGGGCCTGCTAGACCGGCCCCAGCAAGCTCAAGCAGTTTACCTACACTTTACAGCCACCACTATGATGGCTGGTCCATAACCTGCTGCAGTCCCAACAATGGCCACCAGGGCTGATGGCACTGCTAGCGTTGAAGAACTGCCTGTCCTGTTATTGGTCTGGAGGCAAAACCGTCATCCTTAAAGGCACAGAGTCCTGGTGTGGCAGGCAGTTAATTATCAAATTGCCAGTCACTTCTATCAGGGCTTTCAAAGATGTCCGGGGAGGGACTGGCCACAGGTTTCCGGCTAGCTGATGGGGTCACTGCCACGGCCATTGAATTCAGCTAAATGTGTGCATTATAGCACAAAGAATGCAGATTAGGCTTCAGAGAACTCACCACTGTAACCATGAAGCCATTTTAGTCAATTGAAACAAGTGTAGGGGATGAATGGATACAGATCCAGTCCAACCTGCTACCAAAGCAATATTTAAAGTGGCACTCAGCAGCCAGTAAATGAACATGCATTCATAAGAAATCGGAACATGAGTAGACCATTAGGCCACTTGTACCTACTTCAGTAATAGCTGATCTTCCATCACAATTGTACTTTTCTGCCTCTAGCATCCACATCCCAGAAGGGAGAGAGTTTTAAAGATTCACAACCTGTGGATTATAGGATAGGATCTGTATGACACTGAGTTGTTGAGTACTGAGGAAGGGGACTTGTTTCATAGTGAAGAGGGTGAGTGGTTCAGTGGGGGAATTGTTGAGTAATGAGGAGAGGGAATTGTTGAGTAATGAGGAGAGGGAATTGTTGAGTAATGAGGAGAGGGAGTTGTTGAGTACTGAAGAGGGTGAGTTGTTCAGTGGTGGAGTTGTTGAATAGGGAGGAGGGGGAATTGTTGAGTAATGAGGAGAGGGAATTGTTGAGTAATGAGGAGAGGGAATTGTTGAGTAATGACGAGAGGGAGTTGTTGAATAGGGAGGAGGGGGAATTGTTGAATAGGGAGGAGGGGGAATTGTTGAGTAGGGAGGAGGGGGAGTTGTTGAATAGGGAGGAGGGGGAATTGTTGAGTAGGGAGGAGGGGGAGTTGTTGAGTAGGGAGGGGGGGGAGTTGTTTAGTAGTGAAGAGGGTGAGTTGTTGAGTAGTGAAGAGGGTGAGTGTTTCAGTGGGGGAGTTGTTGAGTAGGGAGGAGGGGGAATTGTTGAGTAGAGAGGAGAGGGAGTTGTTGAGTAGGGAGGAGGGGGGAGTTGTTGAGTAGGGAGGAGGGGGGGAGTTGTTGAGTAGGGAGGAGGGGGAGTTGTTGAATAGGGAGGAGGGGGAATTGTTGAGTAGGGAGGAGGGGGAGTTGTTGAGTAGGGAGGAGGGGGAGTTGTTGAGTAGGGAGGAGGGGGAGTTGTTGAGTAGGGAGGAGGGGAGAGTTGTTGAGTAGGGAGGAGGGGGAGTTGTTGAATAGGGAGGAGGGGGATTGTTGAGTAGGGAGGGGGGGAGTTGTTTAGTAGTGAAGAGGGTGAGTTGTTGCGTAGTGAAGAGGGTGAGTGTTTCAGTGAGGGAGTTGTTGAGTAGGGAGTGGGGGAGTTGTTGAGTAGGGAGGAGGGGGATTGTTGAATAGGGAGGAGGGGGAATTGTTGAGTAGAGAGGAGAGGGAGTTGTTGAGTAGGGAGGAGGGGGGAGTTGTTGAGTAGAGATGAGAGGGAGTTGTTGAGGAGGGGGGAGTTGTTGAGTAGGGATGAGGGGGAGTTGTTGAGCAGGGAGGAGGGAGAGTTGTTGAATAGGGAGGAGGGGGAGTTGTTGAGGGAGGAGTGGAAATTGTTGAGTAGGGAACAGGGGGAGTTGTTGAGTGGGGAGGAGAGGGAGTTGTTGAGTAGGGAGGAGGGGGAGTTGTTGAGTAGGGAGGAGGGGGAGTTGTTGAGTAGGAAGGAGGGGGAATTGTTGAGTAGGGAGGAGGGGGAGTTGTTGAGTGGTGGAGTTGTTGAGGAGGGGGAGTTGTTGAGTAGGGAGGAGGGGGAGTTGTTGAGTAGGGAGGAGGGGGAGTTGTTGAGTAGGGAGGAGAGGGAGTTGTTGAGTAGGGAGGAGGGGGAGTTGTTGAGTAGGGAGGAGAGGGAGTTGTTGAGTAGGGAGTGGTGGAGTTGTTGAATAGGGAGGAGAGGGAGTTGTTGAGTAGGGAGGAGGGGGAGTTGTTTAGTAGTGAAGAGGGTGAGTTGTTGAGTAGGGAGGAGGGGGAGTTGTTGAGTGGGGAGGAGGGGGAGCTGCTGAGTAGGGAGGAGGGGGAGATGTTGAGTAGGGAGGAGGGGGAGTTGTTGAGTAGGGAGGAGAGGGAGTTGTTGAGGAGGGAGGAGGGGGAGTTGTTGAGTAGGGAGTGGTGGAGTTGTTGAATAGGGAGGAGAGGGAGTTGTTGAGTAGGGAGGAGGGGGAGTTGTTGAATAGGGAGGAGAGGGAGTTGTTGAGTAGGGAGGAGGGGGAGTTGTTGAGTAGGGAGGAGAGAGAGTTGTTTAGTAGTGAAGAGGGTGAGTTGTTGAGTAGGGAGGAGGGGGAGTTGTTGAGTGGGGAGGAGGGGGAGCTGTTGAGTAGGGAGGAGGGGGAGTTGTTGAGTAGGGAGGAGGGGGAGTTGTTGAGTAGGGAGGAGGGGGAGTTGTTGAGTAGGGAGGAGAGGGAGTTGTTGAGTAGGGAGGAGGGGGAGTTGTTGAGTAGGGAGGAGAAGGAGTTGTTGAGTAGGGAGGAGAGGGAGTTGTTGAGTAGGGAGTGGTGGAGTTGTTGAATAGGGAGGAGAGGGAGTTGTTGAGTAGGGAGGAGGGGGAGTTGTTTAGTAGTGAAGAGGGTGATTTGTTGAGTAGGGAGGAGGGGGAGTTGTTGAGTAGGGAGGAGAGGGAGTTGTTGAGTAGGGAGTGGGGGAGTTGTTGAATAGGGAACAGGGGGAGTTGTTGAGTAGGGAGGAGAGGGAGTTGTTGAGTAGGGAGTGGGGGAGTTGTTGAATAGGGAACAGGGGGAGTTGTTGAGTGGGGAGGAGAGGGAGTTGTTGAGTAGGGAGGAGGGGGAGTTGTTGAGTGGGGAAGAGGGGGAGTTGTTGGGTACGAAGAAGGTTTGTCCAGAGGGGAAGTTGTCCTATGATTCACATTGAAATCATGCATTACACCTTTAGCATATGCTAATGAGTCTCACAAATTAATGGTGAAAGGAGACTCGTCTGTATAAGTGGACTGTTAATGATAAATGCAATGGTAAATGCAAATGATGCTGACACAGTTTCATGTCTCATTCCTCATCCTCTTCCTTCTGCATTGGCTTTCAACCAACATGATCTGGAGCCTCGTCCCAAAATCTCTCCACCTTAACTCCTGTGGCAAAAACTTATTAAAGACTTTTCCTTTAAGCTGGTCCTTGACTAAATGCGACCTGTTTGTCTTCCTTCCTTTTGGTGAAGTGGAGCAATAAAAGCATTGACACAATAATTAAAACAAGGAGCCAGATCATAAGAGGCCAACATTTTCAACCTGCCAGTTGTATAACCCATACGACTGACAGGGGAGTGGGGGGGAGGGCAGGGGTGGAAGCATTTAGAGGAGCGGAGTTCAATATTAGCTTCTTCAACAAAATGGGTTATGCATCCCGAAGAACAGAGTTCTGCTGGATTCATTTGTTGATATGAAAGTTGGGTGGGACAGAATAAATTGTTGGGCGCATCTCATGACCCACAGGTGTGGCCCAGATGGCTGGTCAAACAAAGGAAGAGCAAAATATGTCAGAAAGGGATTCCTGGAGTATCGTGTGCAACAACTTGGAAAGTTTTACTGTAACAAACCTTGCTACCATAAATCATCTCACCGTATTCTTAGAAGAGACCATCTTGTAAATTCACATAAATAAAACCATGCTCTGCTGAATGCTATTCATTCTAAAATACAGTTATTATCCTACTGGGAACACAGCCTCCCACTTTATGGATATCAAACCACTGTTAAAGGTCCTGTGGTCTGTTTGGAATTACAGTTGAGTTACCAGCATGGATGGTCTTCATACAGTATCTGGAAGCACTTCAATTACGTTGCTCAGAGGTGTTCCATAACCTTCGGGGAGTCACTGGATAAACTACAGATATTGCTCAGGAAGAAATGTACCATCTTCTTTATAATTTTCAGTTAAGAGAGCTTTCCCCCCATGTTTTCCACATCCCTATGTTGATAGCCGATTGCCAGTGGTTAAGGGACAAGTGATTAATAGTAGAAGTGATTTAGTGCACCAAGCCACCCATCACTCCTGCTTGCGAATATTCACCTTAGCCCATGCTCTGCGATTCTCTACCTGTCTGTCATAGGCAGTAAACACACTGGGCTGATTTCTTTGTCCTCACCACGTGATAGAGAGCTCGGAGGTAGGGCGTGGCAAGAAAATAGGAGAGAACCACGTTAGGATGTCTCCCCAACCCACTGCATCATCCTTCCTAAGAACTTCCTCAGCTTGTGGCCTGGAAAGTGGATCAGTTGCCTAATCCATCCGTTTACACAGTGAGGCCCCAAGAAGGAGTGACGTTCCGGCCTTGCCGGCATTTTTCCAGCAGCGGAGCAGCCACCCAACTACGTGAGGGAGCCAGCAGCTCAATGGAGGCGGGGGGGGGGGGGGTGGTGGGAGGGTGGAGGTGGGGGGGGGGGGCGTTCTCCATGTGGCAGTCTAGGGTGGCCCTCAGAACTGTTGGCTCCATGCCCCACTGAAGGGTCCAAAATCAGGAAATACATTTGCAATCACCCCATCCACCATCTTGAAATAGGGGTTTTAGCTACAAGGTTAGAATCATAGAATCCCTATGATGCAGAAAGAAGCTATTCGGCCCATCGAGTCTGCACCGACCCTCTGACAGAGTGTCTTACCCAGGTCCGCTCTCCTGCCCTATCCCCGTAACTTCACACATTTACCATGGCTAATCCATCTAACCTACATATCTTCAGACTGTGGGAGGAAACTGGAGCACCCGAAGAAACCCAGGCATACACAAGAAGAACATGTAAACTCCACACAGGCACCCAACGCCAGAATTGAATCCAAGTCCCTGGTGCTGTGAAGCAGCAGCTCTAACCACTGTGCTACCATGTTGCCCTTCTGTTGGAGAAGATGGGATTATTCTCCTTGAAGGAAAGGAGGTTAAGAGGAGATTCAACAGAGGCATACAAGAGTCTGATAAGTTTAGATATATAAAACCTGGCCCTATTTGCTGCTGATACAAGAACTAGGGTACACAAATTTAAGATTTTCGGCAAAAGATGCATGGGGGCTTTGAGGAAGAACTTCTTACACAGCAAATAGCAATGTTACAATTATTGATAAGATTATTGTGTTTCGAGACAGTACGGTAAAATAAAGGGTTCATGTGACCTGCTCTGAAGTCTGCCTGACAGTAAGCTTGGATAGTTTAACTGTTAGAGATTAAAGGGGGCCCAATTTGCTTTACTGGGAAGAAAGTGTGAGGTGTCTACTCTTGGAAAAATGGCAACAGCCTGTGTGCTAACAGTGAATTGACTGTGAATCTCCAAAGTGTCAGAAATGTGTTGAGATGGT
This sequence comes from Mustelus asterias, assembly GCF_964213995.1. Lineage (NCBI taxonomy): Eukaryota > Metazoa > Chordata > Chondrichthyes > Carcharhiniformes > Triakidae > Mustelus > Mustelus asterias. Next base: position 35,455,422 of record NC_135815.1, on the reverse strand, counting down.
TGGGTTGTAAACAATTGTGTTTTAAACTGTTCATTTACTTCCAAAATTAAAAAAAAGAGTTGGGGTAACAAGAATAGCTAATGAGCATTTATGCCGGGATACATGGCCCATATGATTCATGTTGGCGTGGAGATGCGCTTTGAGAAAGAAAGGGTTTCAAAGTTATCTCTGAAAACTCACAGATGCAATTAGCCTGCCAGCATCTGGGAGAGGGAGAACACTGAAAGGCAGTAAGATGATATGGTTCACCATGTAGGAGTCTGCAATTGGATTGCAAATTTCCGAGGAGTTAAAATGAAGCTGGAAAATTTGCCCAGTTTTAGCTGGAGGGAAAAGCCTTCAGGAAAACCAATACTGTGAAACACAGTTCTCGAGTTAAAAGTTTCCAGGCAGGGAAGGAAAAGATTGGAACTAAACCTTCAGGAGCTAAGAATCATTTTTGGACTGAATTATTTCTGGGAGAATTGAATCTCGACTGAAAGGACAAAGTAACAAATACCTAATAGTTTTTTCTTCTGTTGTGTTAAAAGTTATGTGTTGCACTTTAAAATATAAGTTGGCTACACAAATAGTGTTTAGTCAATAGTGCTTTTATCGGTTTATTACAGTAGAAGTCCTGTTGTGTCATCTATTCAGCTATTAAATGAAAGTTTGAATTTCTTCTTAAAAATTATCAGTCTCTAAGGAGATCATAACAGCAATGATCTGGAACTCATTGCCTACAAGGGCGGTGGAAACAGAGACAATGAAAGATTTCAAAAGGAGATAAGCATTTGAGAGAAATAAACATGAAAGTCTAAGGGAATGGGACTGAATTGCTTTACAGAGAGCTAGTATGAATGTGATGGAATAAATGGCATCCTTCATCTTAAACATTAACTCCCACCATCCCCAACGCAAAGTGACAGCAGTGTGTACCATCTCCAAGATGCACTGCAGCAACTTAACAAGTTTCCTCCACAGAACCTCCCAAGTCTGTGACCTCTACCACCGAGAAGGACACGGGTAGGTGGTGCATAGGAACACCACTACCTGCAATTTTTCCTTCAGGTTGCAAACTATTTGGACTTGGAAATATAGGGAGGGATTTTCTGGCCGTGCTCGCCCGAAGACCGGAAAATCCCGCCCGAGGTCTAAGGACATTTGCATAGTCCTGTCTCGCCCGCTACATTTCTGTAGCGGGAGGGATGGGAAAATTCTGCTCATATTGTCCACCTTTCATTATCATAGAAACATAGAAAAACTACAGCACAAACAGGCCCTTCGGCCCACAAGTTGTGCCAAACACATCCCTACCTTCTAGACCTACCTATAACCCTCCATCCTATTAAGCTCCATGTACTCATCCAGGAGTCTCTTAAAAGACCCTATTGAGTTCACCTCCACCACCCCTGACAGCAGCCGATTCCTATCGCCCACCACCCTCTGTGTGAAAAACTTACCCCTAACATCTCCCCTGTACCTACCCCCCAGCACCTTAAACCTGTGTCCTCTCATAGCAGACATTTCCACCCTGGGAAAAAGCCTCTGAGAGTCCACCCGATCTATGCCTCTCAACATCTTATATACTTCTATTAGGTCTCCTCTCATCCTTCGTCTCTCCAAGGAGAAAAGACCGAGCTCCCTCAGCCTATCCTCATAAGGCATGCCACTCAATCCAGGCAACATCCTTGTAAATCTCCTCTGCACTCTTTCAATCTTTTCCACATCCTTCCTATAATGAGGCGACCAGAACTGAGCACAGTACTCCAAGTGGGGTCTGACGAGGGTCTTATATAGCTGTATCATTATCCCCGGACTCCTAAATTCAATCCCTCGATTGATAAAGGCCAGCACACCATATGCCTTCTTAACCACCTCCTCCACCTGCGGGGCCGATTTCAGAGTCCTATGGACCCGGACCCCAAGGTCCTTCTGATCCTCTACCATAATAAGAGTCTTTCCCTTTATATTGTACTCCTTCATCCCATTTGTCCTACCAAAATGGACCACGACGCATTTATCTGGGTTGAAGTCCATCTGCCACTTCTCCGCCCAGTCTTGCATCCTATCTATGTCCCTCTGTAACTTCTGACATCCCTCCAGACTATCCATAACCCCACCAACCTTCGTGTCGTCGGCAAACTTACCAACCCATCCCTCCGCTTCCTCATCCAGGTCATTTATGAAAATGACAAACAGCAAGGGTCCCAGAACAGATCCCTGGGGCACACCACTGGTGACCGACCTCCATTTAGAAAGAGACCCATCTATACCCAGTCTCTGCCTCCTTTGGGCAAGCCAGTTCTGGCTTGAATTATCACTGAATCAAAATCCTTGAACGCCCTAACAGCACTGTAGGTATATCTACAATACAACAGTTCAAGAAGGCAACTCACTCCTACCTTTTCAAGGGCAATTAGGGATGGGCAATAAATATACACCTCACCAGCAACACCCACATTCCATGAATGAATTCATTTTTCAAAGGTTGACTTGTGAGCAAATTGACAATTTGCTATCTCCAAATGGTCAAGAAGTTTTCACAACACTCCCCCATTCCTAAGTTTAAGTATTAGTGTTACAAGTAGGCTTGACACTGCAATGAAGTTACTGTGAAAATCCCCTCGTCACCACACTCCAGCACGTGTTCGGGTGCACTGAGGGAGAGTTTAGCATGGCCAATGCACCTAACCAGCACGTCTTTCAAAACCAGAACACCCGGAGGAAACCCATGCAGACACAGGGACAACGTGTAGATTCTGCACAGACAGTGACCCAAGCCAGGAATCGAACCTGTGTCCATGGCGCTGTGAGGCAGCAGTGCTAACTTATGTGCCTTGTTTTAACTGAGGTGCTGCGGTAGATATTTGCCGGAGTTTTACTGCCTTGCCCGCCCGAGGTTCGTAAGATCCCGCCCAAGGCCAACAGAGAATGCCGTTCTGCAAGCCTCGCCCGCCCCGATTCTAGGACGGCCGTGCCGGTAAAATTCCGTCAATTATCTTACAAATGCTCTGAGCATGTGTACAATCATTTTGAGGCTTCAGAGCCCCCATGACAGCTTTTCCAAAGCTTTGCTGAATACTTCTGAAGGCGAACTGGGAGTTATTTGCAAAATTTTGGAAAACTCTGCAAACGGTTCCACCACACATAGTTTGTTATCTGAAAGTGGCCGGGTGATCGTTTGATGAATTTGGCAACGATGTGCAGGTCTATAGATGTTAGATGATCCATGAAGGATGAGATCTCTTTGTGAAATCACTCAGCATATACAAATAGTGATCTCTGACATGCTGCCAACATCTGGACAAGATGAAGCATAATTACATTAAAAATGTGAGAACAAAACAAATTTTGACAGAAAGTTCAATTATATCTCAGACCTTCTGACGCAAGAACATCCAGCTTCACTGATTGTGTTCCTAGAAACAGTGATAAGTGTCGCAAAGCTTACAGGCAATGAATGCAGTCCCTGTTTTCATTCAGGACTAAAGAAGTTGTCCCTTTTGCTAAAAAGGGGCAGAGACACGAGGATTTCAGTTGCTAAGTGTTATAGTGTGATGAATCGTTGGTGTTCAGCTTTAGATTTTCAAACGGGAATTTTAACTTGGTTGACATTGCACACATAACTATCACTTCCACTGTATGTAACTGGTGGATGACCTCATTTGCAGCTGTGTGGCTATGTCCATCATCACCATAGTTGTTTTTAATGTTTCAAATATGTGTTGGCTACAGTAAAGTGTAATGCTTTCAAAACAAGCATCTGTTTTGATGAAAAATATTGCTGCTTCAAAAGACTTACTGGTTTTATTTAAAATGGGCTTGTTTTAAAACATACCTTGGCATAACATTACAAGTGTGCAAAGACAGGAAAATTGCATTTTTTAACAGACAGTTAACTTTTATAGTTCGATTTTATTTTAATCTTTATAATGACACAATAAAGTATTGTAAGCATCACGAAAACACAGCAGCAAATAGTTCTGAAAAATTTCCAGCGCCCTGGTTGAGGCAAGGATCAGAGCGCTGAAATTCTGATCCACGGCGAGACTTAGGTCGGCCATGTTGGATGTCACCAAGCCCATTTGATCAGAGGAGGCTGCATCCCTTGGTGAGGGTGAGACTGCAAAAAAGTGGTTGAGAAAGGGGTCAGTTCGACCAACTCTACTGGCTAGCTAAATTTGCATTGACAACAATCAGCAAACAGTGCCATTGTCGGTGGTGGTGATGTAAAAGGTGGGAGCAGAATGACCAACATCTTGTTTAAGTAGCTTGGTTTGACTTTATACTTATAAGCAATTTTGATTTTAATTTAATAAGCACATTTTAAGCAAAGTTCACCTTCATTCACTTCACTGGACTTTGGATGCTGCCAAAGGATGGGCGAGCGAGGGTTAATATATACAACATCAATGTATCCGCAGTGCAAAATCACACTGTACACTCATTAAATAGCACAGGGCAATGCTATTAGTAACAGTATCCCTCTAAATAAGGTGTATGCTTTATTTATATCCCTCTTAAATCTTGATTTGTATGTACTTCTGTTCTAAAGTCTTTTTAAGCCATCCCATTTAGCAATCAAGGCTAGTTTAGAAATGCACACAAGTAAAAACAGATGTTGGGAACATACATAAATACCATTGAAAGCAACACCAAAATATAACATCATCTGGGGGGTACATTGCAAGCTGATTAGAAGATAACACTGGAAGGATATTAAAAGGCTGTGTTGAAGGCATTTTGCTTCAAAGGAAATAGAATCCCAAAAACTGGGCAACTTGGAATGGAAAAAATAGTTGGTGGAGCCTGTGAGGGAATTAGTTGCAGTTTGTAAGATTCTCTTCTTTGAGTGTCATACCTGATAGGAGATCATTCAAACAGCTTGTTAGTGAGCTGTTTAAATACTTTGTGCTGAACTTTACAGGGAAGGTCAAAGTTCCACCATTGCGTCCGAAAGCAGGAGGTGAACCCACTTCAGCTGGGAATGGGAACCGGGAGTCATCTATACTGGCTGTGGCCAATTAAGAAGGGTAGCCATCCTATTAAGGGTGGTGGCCCGCCCCTAAGAGCTGTCGGTGCAATGAGAGCTGCCAACTCAGTAGCCGCAGCAGTGTCACCACTAATGTAGCCACTTCGGGGGCCGCAGCTGCCTGGAGAGGGTGTCTCAATGGTTGGGCAACGTCCAAGTAGGTTAAGTGTTGTTAGAGGATGGTGGCGCCAACCAGACAGGCCCCAGCGTTCGATGGGTGGGTAGCTTCACACTGCACAGGTGGCGATGTGCCCATAGGGACAGCCATTGCCACCATGGAATGCTCCATGGAGCATGGAGTGACCAACACCCCATTTATTGCTGAAAATCCATCAGGTTTCACCTCGCCAGCACAGTGGTGTTTCCCCCAAGCCCCACCCGACACTGGCAACGTATCTATGGAGGTGAGAAATGGCCCTTAATTCATCATTTAAGTAGTTCAATTGATCTCCCAGCAGGCCAACCTTCAGGCCAAAGACCTGCCAACTTTCCCATTGTTGGAAAAATGGCATGGCGACGGGAAGACTGCAAAGGCCATTTTATCCAGCTTCCCACCTCCCAGCCGCACTAATCTTTGATGAGAATCATGCACCATAGAAGGAGGCCATTTGGCCCATCGTGTCTGTGCCTGTTCTGTGAACAAGCTATCTAATTAGCCCCACTTCCCTGCTCTTTCGACATAGCCTGACAGAGTCAGATTGATTCATCTCAATCCAATTGACAGTGAGGTCTACACTGGCCCTAATTTGTCTCAGAATTGTTTCACTATGTCTCTGGATGACTATCATATGTTTTTTCTCATTGATGTGTGGAATTGTTATGTTCCTTTATTTTTAGTGTCCCCTTTTTTTCAACGCAGACTTTCGATGCTTGTCTGTGAGAAGGAAAATTCTGGAAACTTCCCAGACACTTTTAAAATAAAATCAAAGGAGTGATGCCTACCACCTACCCAGAAGTACCATACCTCATTCCAAAGAAAAATTTGTTTCCAATGACCTCCAGCCCCACCCTTTAATAAGACCCATCCCCAGTTTCCCTGCGATTCCACTGTTTAAATTTTATTCAGCTGTTCATCTTCACATTGATTCTTACGTTCAGGTTAAGTCAGATTCGATCGACAGGAAAATTCAATCTAAATTGCCAACAGCAACATCATCATAACTGCGGCCATAAATTTTGGTGATACCCTGCCAACTGCACCACTACAGAGCATTCGAGGTCTACCAGTGCTCTCTGAATTAATTCTAGTAGGTTTATTGTAAAACTTTATGAGCTGTATTAATATTCGATAATCCCCGCATACCGAAAGCGTGAAATAATGGCATTTGGAGTTCCCATGTCATGTTGTAAAATCTGACACAGAGGGATAGACCAATTAATTAGAAATGGCAGTGATGTACTCTTAAAATATAAATTGGAAATGGGATGCAAAGTCGAAGCAAGATATTCCTGAGCATGTCCTCTGGTGTTATCACAGCGTTAGCATTTATTTTTTAGATTCTTTTTAGCATTAGTAAAACCCAAAGACTTCACCCACTTAACAAAACATACAGAACATTGGTAGTTATCTCAAATTGTTCTAATGACGTAGTTCAGCATTGTCGGCTGGGCATCCTCATTGCTGAGATCTTTAGATAGAGAGTCAGCTGAGAATGATTCATAAGCAATGGCAGCGTGATCAGCAAACACAACCTTTCTGTTTGGAAATGTATAAAAAGAATAAAGTTAGTTAAATATGTAAAATAAACTGAAGTGGGGCAGAGGTCAATCCTCGGAGTAACTCGTCTCTATTTCATAATCCTCAGACGTAGTAATTTGAGGTCATTCAGTTACGCATGAGCTCCTCCCTGAGTTGCTTTACTGTTGAAATTATATTTCTTGAAATGGACCCAAGTGACTCCAGAAACCTCTTTCGTCTTTTAAAATGTAGGAAAGAAAAACAACGTGACCTACTGAGAAATAGCCAAAGATGTGGAAAAAAGACATCGAAAATGTGGAGAATACACAGATCATGGAATCATCGTAGAATCCCGACAGTACAGAAGGAGGCCATCCGGCCCATCGAGCCTGCACTGACAACAATCCCACCCTATCCCCCGAACCCCACATATTTACCCTGCCAATCCCCCTGAAATTAGGGTCAATTTAGCATGGCCAATCGACCTAACCCGCACATCTTTGGACTGTGGGAGGAAACTCCGGAGCACCCGGAGGAATCCCGGAGGAAAGATGTTAGATCAGCGTCTGAAACAAAAAAGGACTAAAGAATCTCTACAGTGCAGAAGCAGGCCATTCGGCCCATCGAGTCTGCACTGACTTTCCGAAAGATCATCTTACTCAGACCCTACCCACATAACTCCACACATTTACCCCATTAATCCCTCAAACCTGCTTGAGGGCAATTTAGCATGGCCGATCAACCTAACCTGCACATCTTTGGAGTGTGGGAGGAAACCGGAGCACCCGGAGGAAACTCATGCAGACATAGGGAGGATGTGCAAACACCACACAGACTCCCGAGGCCGGAATTGAACCCAGGTCCCTGGTGCTGTGAGGCAGCAGTGCTAACCACTGTACCACCATGCCGCCATTGGATTTTAATGGGTTTAAGACATACTGGCAGCATAATGTGTGGGAAACCCAGAAGTATGTGAAGCATGTAACTTTTCAATACAACCACTGTACTAACATATGATTACTGGGTTTCCCAACTAATTAGCATCTGTGGGCTTAATGAAGACACAGATGGCGTGGTTTCAACTCCACCGTTTCAAGGGACATTCCAAACATGCGAGTTGGAGCAATTGGAGGTGACAAGGATAGGGAAAGCAGTGTCTTGGATTGTGGAATTTTAATAGCTGCACCCCGCTCCAGCAACATATCTCTACATGTGCTATTAGGGGCTGTAAGTTGGCGCCTGGAGGGAGTTCGCTTGATGATGAACCCATCCACCTCTGTCTGCACACTTTCCCACATGCCCATCCATCTCCATCACTGACACACACTCATCCCTATGTAGTCATGTCCCTCTCTCTCATTGTCACCCTCAATAAAAGCTCTCCATCCATCCCATTACTCACGCTCACAAGTCTCTTTCTCTCCTTATGGGAGAAGAGAGCAGAGAACAACAGACAGAGGCTGAGAATCATACTGGCTCTTCAATCAGCTAACATCTGCAGAGGAGGAGTGGGTACTAGATATCCGCAGAGGCTTCCCACGCCTAGCCATCTGAGATGGGTCCTCCCTACCACCTTGTAGCAAACTTAACTATTGGACAACCACATGGCATATAATACTCATTCATGTGGACTTCATGTCATCAGCCACAGAAGTTCGATCGTGTGCAAAACAAGATCTTCAAACTGTACAGTATCCATACATATATTCTATCTTCACAGAGCCATCACACACTGTGGTGAACCATCGTTGGTTCCCACTGGATAGTGCTGAGCCAGGGGCTGGCCAGGACTACAAGGATGTACATATGTTACTGTTGGATTGTGCTATTGTTGCTGTTGGGTTAGGGTGGGGTTGTTACACCTTTGAATTGTAGTGTTGTGGCACATCCCAGTCGGGCTCCGCCTCCTGGGAGAGGTATAAGAGTCCCTGCTCTGGCCGGGACCCCTTCAGTCTGGGATAGTGTATATAAGTTCTGGTAGCTTCATTAACAGTAAATAAAAGCCTTCATTTACTGAGCTTCGAGCCTCGTGTCTGAATAAGCGCATCAATTTTATTTACTGTCGTTAAACTCTCGTCGGAGAAAAAAAGAAGAGAGTATGGAGCAAATTCTCAAGCCGGAACGCCTGACGCTAGATCCACGTGCGGTGGGCGCTTCTAACACCTTCGACCACTGGCTGAAGTGTTTCGAAGACTACCTGGCAGCCTCCGCAGCGGTCACCACAGATGATGACAGACTCCGGGTCCTCCATGCGAGGGTAAGCGACACAGTCTACCTCGCGATCCGTGCGGCCACTAATTACCCTAAGACCCTCCTTGTTTCAGAATCTGGTGCCAGGCTGCAAGCCCATCGCGACTAAAAGTAGGCGTTACAGCACTGAGGATCGGATCTTCATTAGATCTGAGGTTCAGCGGCTCCTCAAAGAAGGGATCATACAACCCAGTGTTAGTCCGTGGAGAGCACAGGTTGTGGTGGTCAAGAGCGGGAACAAACCCCGGATGGTCATTGACTACAGTCAGACCATTAACCGATATACGCAGCTGGATGCGTATGCTCTCCCGCGCATATCTGATATGGTCAATCGAATTGCGCAGTACCGGGTGTTCTCCACCATAGACCTCAAGTCCGCCTACCACCAACTCCCCATTCGCCCAGAGGACCGACAATACACGGTTTTTGAGGCGGATGGTCGCTTGTATCATTTTCTTAGGGTTCCCTTTGGTGTCACCAATGGGGTCTCGGTCTTCCAGCGTGCTATGGAACGAATGGTGGACCAGAACAGGCTGCGGGCTACCTTCCCGTACCTGGATAATGTCACCATCTGCGGCCATGACCAGCAGGACCACGACACAGCTCCTGAACTTCTTACGCACTGCATCTCGCCTGAACTTGACCTACAACAGGGAGAAGTCTGTGTTTCGTACGCGCCATTTAGCCATCCTAGGATACCTGGTGGAAAACGGGGTCATTGGCCCTGATCCAGACCGTATGCGTCCCCTTGCTGAACTTCCCTTACCTGCTACCGCAAAAGCACTGAGAAGATGCTTGGGCTTCTCTTATTATGCGCAGTGGGTTCCCAACTATGCGGACAAAGCCCGTCCGCTCATTAAGTCCACGACTTTTCCCCTAACGCCAGAGGCCCGATTGGCCTTCGAGAAATTGAAAGACGACATCGCGAAAGCTACGATGCACGCGGTAGACGAATCCATCCCCTTTCAGGTGGAAAGCGATGCATCTGATTTCGCCCTGGCCGCCACACTTAACCAGGCGGACAGGCCCGTCGCATTTTTTTCCCGCATCCTCCAAGGCCCTGAAATTCGGCATTCAGCGGTGGAAAAGGAGGCCCAGGCCATTGTGGAGGCCGTCAGACACTGGCGCCATTACTTGGCGGGAAAACGGTTCACCCTGATCACGGACCAGTGGTCCGTGGCGTTCATGTTTAACAACACGCAGAGGGGCAAGATCAAGAATGACAAGATCTTGCGGTGGAGAATTGAACTCTCCACCTATAACTACGATATCATGTATCGTCCAGGGAAACTCAATGAGCCCTCGGATGCCCTCTCGCGTGGAACATGCGCTAGTATTCAGGAGGATCGTTTGCACGCCCTCCATAATGATCTGTGCCATCCTGGGGTCACTCGGCTCTACCACTTTGTAAAAGCCCGCAACCTGCCTTACTCGGTGGAGGACGTCAGGTCGGTAACAAGGAGCTGTCGGATTTGCGCGGAATGCAAACCGCACTTTTACCGACCTGACCGGGCACATTTGGTCAAGGCCACTCGTCCCTTCGAGAGACTGAGTGTTGATTTTAAGGGCCCCCTTCCCTCAACAGATCGGAACGTGTACTTTCTAAACATTATCGATGAGTACTCGCGGTTCCCTTTTATTGTTCCCTGCTCGGATACATCCACTGCCACGGTGATCAAGGCATTCCGTGATCTTTTTACCCTGTTCGGGTACCCCAGCTACATCCATAGCGACAGGGGCTCGTCATTCATGAGCGATGACTTGAGGCAATTCCTGCTCTCATATGGGATTGCCTCTAGTAGGACCACGAGTTACAACCCTCGGGGTAATGGACAGGTGGAACGCGAGAATGCTACAGTCTGGAAGGCTGTCTTACTGGCGTTAAAGTCCAAAGGTCTTCCAGTCTCCCGTTGGCAAGAGGTGCTCCCTGATGCGCTCCACTCTATTCGCTCCCTCCTGTGTACGGCAACCAATGCTACTCCCCACGAGAGGATGTTCTCATTCCCTCGGAAGTCTTCCTCGGGATCTCTTTACCGTCTTGGTTGACGTACTCAGGACCCGTCCTCCTGCGGCGACATGTAAGGGCCCGCAAGTCCGACCCGTTGGTCGAACAGGTCCATCTCCTCCACGCCAACCCTCAGTATGCCTATGTGGCATACCCTGACGGGCGAGAGGACACGGTCTCGATCCGAGACCTGGCGCCAGCAGGGGACGTAGCAACCCCTGTCGCTCCCATACCCCCAGTAACAAACCCATTATCTCTCATTTCTTCCCCGGACACGGCGCGGGCAGCATCGGGACCATTGCTTAATCATCTTACTCCCATGTACAGCTTGCCTGAGCCCAGAAGATGGTCGCCACCGCAGGGCGTGTCAGGATCCCCTGGACTACCGTCACCTCAGGGTCAACCGGCCTGTGAGTCCGTGGAAGAACAGCTGGACGCCGTTTTGGGGAGAATGCCACCGCAAGTGCCTACTCCGGTGTCACCGCCGGTATTGAGGAGGTCACAACGACGGTGCGGTCCCCCTGACCGTCTGAACTTATAGACTGCTGACATTTTATTCTGGTTTTTGTACCCCGCCGGCCTTTGTTTTCAAAGGAGGGGTGAATGTGGTGAACCATCGTTGGTTCCCACTGGATAGTGCTGAGCCAGGGGCTGGCCAGGACTACAAGGATGTACATATGTTACTGTTGGATTGTGCTATTGTTGCTGTTGGGTTAGGGTGGGGTCGTTACTCCTTTGTATTGTAGTGTTGTGGCACATCCCAGTCGGGCTCCGCCTCCTGGGAGAGGTATAAGAGTCCCTGCTCTGGCCGGGACCCCTTCAGTCTGGGATAGTGTACATAAGTTCTGGTAGCTTCATTAACAGTAAATAAAAGCCTTCATTTACTGAGCTTCGAGCCTCGTGTCTGAATAAGCGCATCACACACCCAGAAGGAGTTGGTCAAGGTTGCCCACAATGAGAACGATTCCTCAGAGGAACTCTATTCTCTCGGAGGAATACACAGGGCTTAGTCCTGCAAACCAAGCACCATCTCAGCATTTCAACTGTGCTGTGTGTCATTGCACAGGGACTGGAGGAGTCCATCTCCAGCATGAGTGACATGATGTTTGCAATGATATCTTCAGCCATAAAAAGAGTGGACAATTGCACGGAGCATCAAACATGGTTCGCGCAAGATGAATGCTACAAATCGGATATCTGACCCTGTGACCATGGCTATCATCACCCCACTGACACAGCAAAGTGTCCTCCAGCTCGCTGCTATCAGGGAAGAGCAGCTAGGCCAAACACGCACCCACACACATGCACACGCATACATGCACGCACACACATACACACATGGGCACATATATGTTTTCCAAGCCACCTGATTTAACTGGCCAATTCCTGGTGGGACATGTTCCTTTGGCCCTCCTAGTTATTTAAATTTGCAGGAGTGATTCTCCCAGCTCCACTGTAATAGCTTGTCCCCTCTCAATATCCTCCCGATCACCTCCCTCTTCTCCCAATCCCCTCTCTTTCCTCCTGATTACCTCCTCACCTACCACAGCCCCACCCCCCTCCCCACCTCCCACCTCCCCACAATCACCTCTCTTGTCTCTCCTGATGGTCTCCCAAGCTTGGTTGTACAAACACCCGCCCCCCCTACCCCAAACATCCCGTCCTAACCACTTCCCCGCTGTTACCAGTTCACACCACTGCTAACCAATCTCAAAGGATTTGCGGCACAGAATTAAGCCTTTCAGCTCAACTGTCTGCGTAGTTACCTATTCCCTTCACCCTCTTGTACTTACTTATCTAGCTTCCCCTTAAATGCAACGCCTCAATCCAAGTTTCACATTCTAGACTCATGACTTTGTGCTGTTTTATCCAAACCGTAAAGGACTTTCAGAATAACTGTATAAAACAACAATTCCACATCTGTGGCATGTTGAGGTAAGAGACTCATGTGCAATTCATACAGTATAGTAGTTCTCTTTTCTATGCCTCCCCATCAATCAGTAACTAGCCTTCATTAGCACAGACAGCAGTGGTATTTCTGGGATACCTGTGGTATTTTTGAATTAAGTGGAGCAACGTCTGAATCCAGACATTTGGTCATAATGTTTTGCCAACATGTGGGGCTGCACTTAACTTGAATGCCTGATTATCATAGAAAATGACTTTGAATGTTTAGTTTCTAATGCACAGTTCTTGCATTCATTGCATATTTCAATTGCTTCCCCCTAAGTGCCCAGAAAATGCATTCCCTCCATATTTACAAACAATGCAGCGCACAGGGAGAAGAGACAGGTTTGGATGATGTACAGGCCTCCTTAACCTTAGGTGAGTTCAGAAAAACAAGCAAATGCTGGAAACACACGAGCTGGAAAAGGGTAGACAGATTTACGTTTCGAGTAGAGATATTTTAATCGCAATCCAATTCTATCATTTCAGATGATGACAGCCTTGCTGTGTGTTTCCAACACTTGTGTATACTCTCTACCATGGTAACAGGTGAATCTGGTCCAGTGACTGCATGGGTTGTTGTTATATGAGGTTGTTGGTTGTCGTTGCTCTGTTAGTCTTGCTGTTTACTGCCACACATTGGGTCCTTGCAGTATTTGCAGTCGTTTTAGCTGGTTGCCCGTCACTTTCTTCCTTGCAGATGTACCTTTTCATTTCTCGTATTGCGCTGCCTCAGAGACTGATATTTTCAACATCAAGTGTGGCACGGTGGCACAGTAGTTAGCACTGCTGCCTCACAGCGCCAGGGGCCCGGGTTCGATTCCCGGCTTGGGTAACTGTCTGTTCGGATTCTGCACGTCCTCCCCGTGTCTGCATGGGTTTCCTCTGGGTGCTGCGGTTTCCTCCCAGTCCGTAAGACGTGCTGGTTAGGTGCATTGGCCATGCTAAATTCTGGTTCAGTGTTCCCAAACAAGGGATTTTCACAGTAACTTCATTACAGTGTTAATGTAAGCCAAGTAGGCTTACATTAACACTGCAATGAAGTTACTGTGAAAATCTAATCTGACACTAATAAATAAACTTAAAACAAATAAAATTATCATTACTTTACTAATGTTACAGGCTGCCTGGTGCTCCAGATCAAGCAAGATTGGCTGATGAATTTCCAGAGACGAGTCTCAAATAGAATCCTAATCCAAAGCATTCAAACTGGACCATTTTGACTCAATCTGCAAAGATCTGCAAAATTTAGCTCGTCAGATTTGAATTTGGAGTTATTCCAAACATCAAAACTGATGAGGAGACAAAAAGAGCCAGAGCAGCCGCAGCACATGAGTAACATTCTGTTTTCTGTCATTGTTGTACCTCTTGGTGTTAAAGTTGACTGTTATTTAATACATCATGGTTAGTATGGAGAGTTAAATCAATAATAATCAGATGGTGGATAGGGTTAGTGGGCACCGAATGGCCGGTCACCTGGGTGAGTGATGATAGACTTGATATCTGCCATTGCAGGAGTACTCTGCGTAATGATTGCCCTTGATGTTCTGAGGGGGAATTTTAACTTCTTCCCCAGCAGAAAGGAAGGCACATTGAAAGTTAATACCGAGTGGCTTGATTCAATGATTCATTTCCGCCTCACAGCTGGGTTAATTCCACCATGTTCACCAACTTCTGAAGAACACACCCGCACCCCTCCCGACCCCCCCGAACGCAATTGAATTTATTAAACAGGTTTCAATGAGGATAGTAAGTCAACCTTCCCTCCCACCGCCCCATCAAGAGCCACTGACAGTTGATGGGCCTGCTTGTCAGCAACCACATTCTCTAGTGGTGGTCAGTGCTGAGGTTGCAGCTCCAGGAGCAATATGCCTCAATGGCCAGGTACCCTCAAAGAGCATGGGGAGGCCAGGTGCCGGAAAGCAAGCTGACGGGCGGTGGAGGCAGGGGGAAGGGTAAGTGTGGTCAGAACCTTTCTTAATTCTTTCATCAGATGTGGGCTAGGCCAGCATTTGTTGCCCATCCCTAATTGCCCTTAAATTGAGTAGCATGTTCGACCATTTCAGGCCATTTCCTTCCCTGAAGGAATGGATGGGTTTTTACAACATTTGGTAATGGTATCATGGTCACCACTGCTGAGACTAGCTTTTTCACTCCAGACGTTATTAGATTCCATGGTGGGATTTGGACCCGTGTCTCCAGAACATTAGCCTGGGCCACTGGATTACTAGTCCAGTGACATTACCACTATAACACCATCTCTCATCCCATCCCGCCCTCCCCCACCTCCACTAAGGCAGCAGTGCCTTGGGCATAGGGATAGTCATTGCCACTGGGCCATACGTCATCCATTGTGGAGGGTCCCTCAGGAACCCAGTTGGAGGCGGCCAGGATTTATCTGGAGATCTCCCAGCCAGCAGCATGCCATCCCATGTGGGCAAATTGCCTGCGGGGTTGGGAAGTGGTCCTTAATTGAGCCATTAACTGGCTGTTGCTGCCAATTAGTTCCCTTCCTGACTCATTCTTCCACCATATTGCCAGCCCTCATGCTTCCCGATCCATCGCCAGTGGGCTTGGAAAATTCAGCCTGTTAACTTTGCATCTCTCCACAGCAGCTACCAGACCTACCGAGTTTGCGAGCATTTTCATGTTTTAATTTCAGATTTCCAGCACTTGCAGCACTTTATGATTGCCCTAAAACCGATTCCCTTGGCTGGGGGCAGCTCAGATGCCCGTAGCAGCTTCCCATCCATTGAAATACAAATATCTGGGCCTGGATTTTCCAGCCTTGTCGTGGCGGGACTCGCTTTGGGGGATTTGGCGACCCATGCAAAAATTCCATTGACTTTCAGCGGCACCAAAAGATCCCAATTCTGGGAAATTCATGGACACTGCTGCCTTGGTGGGGGTGGGGTGAGAGGTGGTGTTATAGTGGTAATATCACTTGACTAATAATCCAGTGGCCCAGGCTAAAGTTCTGGTTGACACGGGTTCAAATCCCACCATGGCAACTTGTGGAATATAATAAAGTCTGGAAAATCCCGCCCTCTCGTCTCCATTTTATCACTGACAAACAAGACTACAATGCTCACTGCTACTTGTTATACAGGCCCCACTGATACAATTTCCAATGTAAGCTTTGTCTTTTCCTGCTTTTCCTCAAAGACTTTGGTTACAGGACACATTTTGGCTCCCACAGTCAGCCCCTGACTCTGAATCGGGTCTTTGGCCTTATAGAAGTCGGTTTAGTTGTAGGGATGACAAAGGGAAAGTAAAGCTAACCCTGTGTCCAAGCTGAATTTCCAGTCCCAACTCCAGAGAACAGAACGTTTGTTCCGATTCACTCTTTACAGCCGAGCATGACAGGAGAGAGGTCATCCTTAGAACTTCAATTGGAGGTCAAGTGAATTGTTTTTCTTTCTGAAGGGAAAGATTCACTGTTTCCAACCTCCTTGGGTAAATGAAGTGGCGGTACAATCTGGCAAGTACTCACAAGTCGCTTTTTCCTTAATCCTTAATTCATTTTTCTTTCAAACTTTAGACTTGGATCAAAATACTAAACGAACTTGGTGTTTCTGATTTAATAAAGTTAAAATTTAAAGTTTATTTATTAGTCACAAGCAGGTTGACAGTAACATAGGCGGCACAGTGGCACAATGGTTAGCACTGCTGCTTCACAGCTCCAGGGACTCGGGTTCGATTCCCTGTCTGGTCACTGTCTGTATGGAGTTTGCACATTCTCCCCGTGTCTGCGTGGGTTTCCTACGGGTGCTCCGGTTTCCTCCCACAGTCCAAAAGATGTGTGGGTTAGGTTGATTGGCCATGATAAATTGATCCTAGTGCCGGGGGATTAGCAGGGTAAAAAATGGGGTTAAGGGAGTAGGGGCTGGGTGGGATTGTGGTCGGTGTAGACTCGATGGGCTGAATGGCCTCCTTCTGCACTATAGGGATTCTATGATTGAACACTGCAATGAAGTTACTGTGAAAATCCCCCAGTTGCCACACTCGGATGCCTGGGATTTTGGGAAGGTTTGCCTGCCATGTCCTGATTCATATTTTAAAATCAGTGGATTTTGACTCAGGAGGGACTGGTTTTAACTCCTGTGTTCTGTGGGGGAGGGTACAGTGCTAGTTGAGATCATGATGTTGTGCAACTAATCTATGCCAACCATGTACAACATAGCAGTTTAACAGGCATGTTTTAGTCAGCTGGAGACCAGAATAGATTGGGGGTCCAACCACAGGAGGTTTCCAGTTGCCGAGTGGCGGGTCCAATTTTGTGGGGGTGAGGGGAGGGAGCTGGAATCTAATAGAAGGGGTCCAACTGAGGAAGTCTGATCGCAGGGGAGAAGCGGATAAGCCAGGTGGCCGAGGGAAAGCCCTTCTTCGGCCCAACGGGATCTCATTAGATGGATCCGTTCTTCCTCGGCTCTCTTCAGATCAATAATTGACTGGTTAAATTGGAGGATATGGGGCCTCATCAAAATATTCAAAAGATAGTAGCCTGCATCCAAATTAAAACCGGAACCCAACTGATGTTGGGTTTGCTAGAATTTTTAAAAATCTTTAATCCCTCCCCATTTCACCCTTACCCATCCTGGGGAGTTAAAATTGGGTTCATAGGGTCTCTCTTACTCCAAATCGCCCCCACAATTATCTCCAAAACCACCCTCTTCCAGACTTATTTTGCCAGGGACCATTCCTGCCAGCAATAACCTCTCGCCCAATGGCATCATATCGCCACCACTGGATTTGGACAAAAGTCAGGGCTAACTTACTTAAATGTGGTCCAGTAGTTAAAATGACCAGGCCCTCATATTGGCAACTAGGGCGAGCCTGATGGTTGCTGGCCAGCCTTATGTTCAACCCTTGCCTCCTGTTAAAATCAGACTAAAGTGTATATACTTTTAACCAAGTACGTAACCATAAATCAATCCATTGGATTTAGCGCAGCTTTCTTGAAATTGCAACTGAAACTTTGTGGCCAGAATTTGTACTTACCCTCAGCTGCCAAGCTAAGCACAATTTTGGATGCTGATTATTCTGGCCTAAGCTGTAACTCAGTTTGAGTAGTGCTGCTCTTTAAAAAGCTCATCTTTTATCCCAGAGCTGGTAAACCTCCAAATGTGCCAATGCTAGTTTGAAAAGAACGATCTTTACCTTGACAGCTACTGACAGCACTATGTGGGTGTTATATACTGTGCAGAGGTCTTTGTTACAGATTAGGACATTTCGGTCTATCCTCCCTGCTGAACCTCATGCTTAGGCCCATTTCTACAGTCAGTATCGGGTAAGCAGGCCTGGCACGGAGATGGTAGAGTAGCAATGTGTCACATGAGCCATCAGAAGCCACGGGCAGCCCTTTGCTCCTCTTGCTGATCCTCCAGTGCCGATACTACTGGAGCATCAAAACAAATTCTTATAAATAGCTAGAAATCTACCAAATTGGAAAGAATATTTTTCCTGGAAATGAAACATTTTGGCCCCTGGAGCCTAATATTTTTTAACACCATCTTTGGAAGATGTATTCATTGCAGCAGTAATATGAGACGACTGTTCTTTAAATATCTGTTATCCCCTTAGTTAGTGGATTTTTAGGTCTTATGTGTCTTTGGAGAGACTTTCGTTGATGTGGCTAGACCTTATGTCTTCTTATCCCTGCTTGCCCAGGAATGTGGGCTCGATGGTTGGAGTAATCTGCTAGGTGGGTTTCAGGCAGGGTGACTACATTCCTGTCAGGGAGTTCTTTTGTGAGTAGCTCATATTTTGCCCGCTTTCAATATAGAGCTGGTAAATTTGTGTTGCTTCTCCTGTTCCTCAACTTTGCTTCCCCTCAGAGAATCCATTTTCCAATGGGTTTTTAAATTCTTGACAGCTTCACTTTCCGGCTTTTCAGATTAAAAATTCAACAGGGCACCACATTTTCAATATTCGTTCATGGGATGTGAGTGTCGCTGCTAGCGCCAGCATTTATTGCCCATCCCTGATTGTCCTTGAGAAAGTAAACTGCTGTAGTCCATGTGGTGTAGGCACACCCACAGTTAGGAAAGGAGTTCCAGGCATTTGACCCGGAGACAATGAAGGAAGGGTGATATAGTTCCACGCCAGGATGTTGCGTGACTTGGAGGGGAAATTGCAGGAGGTGATTGATGTCCCCATGTGTCTGCTGCCCTAGTTCTTCTGAGTGGTAGAGGTCATAGATTTGGAAGATGCTGCCAAAGGAGCCGTGGTGAGTTGCTGCAGTACATCTTATAGATGATACACACAATACACCAGTGGTGGAGGGAGTGAATGGTTATCGTAGTGAATGTGGTGCCAATCAAGTGGGCTGCTTTTTTCAAGATGGTGTCCAGCTTCTTGAGTGTAGTTAGAGCTGCAACCATCCAGGCAAGTGGAGAGTATTTGATCGCAGTCCTGACTTGTAGATGGTGAACAGGATTTGGGTGGTCAAGAGTTGAGTTACTCTCCACAGGATTCCCATCTGCTGACCTGCTCTTGTAGCCACAGTATTTATATGGTTGGTCCAGTTCAGTTTCTGGTCAATGGTAGCCCCCAGAATGTTGATAATGGGGGATTCAGCAATGGTAACACCATTGAATGTAAAAGGGCAATGGTTAGATTCTCTACTTTGGAGTTGGTCACTGCTTGGCACTTGTGTGGTGGGAATGTTACTTACCACTCATCAGCCCAAGCCTGAATATTGTCCAAGTCTTGCTGCATATGGACAAAGACAACTTCAGTAGCTGAGGAGTCGTGAATGATGCTGAGCATTGTGCAATCATCAGTGAGCATCTCCACTTCTGGCCTTATGATAGATGGGAGGTTATTGATGAAGCAACTGAAGATGATTGGACCTAGGACACTAACCTGAGAAACTCTTGCAGTGATGTCCCTAGAAATGAGATGAATGAATTGAAGCAGCCACAACCATCTTCTTTTGAGCCAGGTATGACACCAATCAGCAGAGAGTTATCCCCCTGATTCCCCATAACTCCATTTTTGCTATGGCTCCTTGATGCCACATGTGATCAAATGCTGCCTTGATGTCAAGGGCAGTCATTCTCCCCTCACCTCTTGAATTCAGCTCTTTTGTCCATGTTTGGACCAAGGTTGTATTGAAGCCAGTAACTGAGCAGAACTGGCGGAACCCAAACTGAATCTCAGTGAGCAGGTTATTGCTGCGAAAGTGCTGCTAGATTGTATTGTTGATTACCCCCTTCCATCACTTTACTGATGATCGAGAGTAGACTGATGGGGCGGTAATTGGCTGGGTTGGATTTGTCCTGCTTTTTGTGGACATACCTGGACAATTTTCCACATTGCCAGGTAGATGCCCATATTGTAGCTGTACTGGAACACAGCTTGGCTAGGGGCGCAGCTGGCTCTGAAGCACAGGTCTCCTGTACTATTGTCTGAATGTTGTTGGGGCCAATAGCCGATGTCGTATTCAGTGTCTTCAGTCATTTCTTGATATCATGCATACTGAATCAAATTGGCTGAAGACTGACATCTGAGCTGCTGGGGACCTAAGGAGGAAGATGGATCATTCACTTGGCACTTCTGGCTGAAGAATGTTGCAAATGCTTCAACCTTATTTCTTGTACTAATGTGTTATTCTCCTCCATCACTGAGGATGGGGATATTTGTGGGGCCGCCTCCTCCACTGAGTTATTCAATTGTCCACCACCATACATAACTGGATGTGGCAGGACTGCAGAGTTTGGATCTGATCCATTGGTTGTGGAATCGCTTAGCTCTGCCTATCGTATGTGGTTCTGCTGGTTGGCACACGAGTAATGCTGTTTTGTAGCTTCAGCAGGTTGACCCCTGATTTTCAGGAATGTCTGGTGCTTCTCCTGGCATGCCCTCCCATACTCTTCATTGAGTGCTAATGGTAGAGTGGAGGATATGCTGAGCAATGAGATTGTGGATTATGATTGTTTAGGATTCTGCTGCTGTTGATGACCCACAGCGCCTAATAGATGCCCAATTTTCAATTGCTAAATCTGTTAGAAGTCTGTCCCATTTGGCAAGGTGGCAGTGCTACGCAACATGATGGAGAGGTATACTTAATGTGAAGACAGAACTTTGTTTGCACAAGGACTGTGCGGTGGTTACTCCTACCAATACTGTCAGGGACAGACGCATCTGTGACAGGTAGATTGCTGAGGACAAGGTCAAATAGGTTTCTTCCTCTCGTTGATTCCTTCACCATCTGTTGCAGACCCAGTCTAGTAGCTACATCCTTTAGATTTCAACCAGGACAGTCAGTTGTTGTGCTATCAAGCCACTCTTGGTTTTGGACAATGAAATTCCCCACCAAGAGCTAATTCTGCAACCTTGCCATCCGGAGTGGCACGGTGGCTCAGGTTAGCACTGCTGTCTCACAGCAGCAAGGACCCGGGTTCGATTCCCGGCATGGGTCACCGTCTGTGTGGAATTTGCACATTCTCCCTCTGTCTGCGAGGGCTTCCTCCGGGTGCTCCGGTTTCCACCCGTGGTCCAAAGATGTGCGGGTTAGGTGGATTGGCCATGATAAATTGCCCCTTAGTGTCAGGGGGACTAGCTAGGGTAAATGCATGGGTTGGGATTATGGTCGGTACAGACTCGATGGGCCGAATGGCCTCTTTCTGCACTGTAGGATTCTATGATTATTGCTTCCTCCAAGTGGTGTTCAACATGGAAGAGTAAGGATTCATCAGCTGGGGGGGGAGAAGGGGGGATGATCATGGGAGTACGTGATAATCAGCAAGATGTTTGCTCGCCCATGTTTGACCTGATGCCATGAGACTACTTGAGGTCTGGAGTTAATGTTGAGGACTCCCAGGGCAACTTCCTCCTTGGTGGGATGGTCATGTTAGTGGGACAGGACATACCCAGGGATGGTGATGGTGGTATCTGGGACATTATTTCTAAGATATGATTCCATGAACATGAATATGTCATGGTGTTGCTTGACTAGTCGGTGGGAGAGCTCTCCCAAATTCAGCACAAGCCCCCAGATGTTAGTAAGGGGGTCTCTGCAGGGTCAATGGCAGGATTTGCTGTTGTCGTTTCGGGTGCCTAGATCAATGCTGGGTTTTCCTTCCAATTTCTTTGCCTTGTGAAGTTTGCTGTCTCCCTCTCTGTGCCTTTGATACAGAGCGCAGGCACACCGCTGAAACTCTCCAAAATTACCTGCAATGTGTAAACCCTACAACCAATCAATTCCAGAATCAACAGTTCTGTGTACCTTGAAGATAAAAGCCACCCATGTATAATCAGCACTGGGCTTCCACAGGGATCAGTCCTTGCACCAATTCAGTCAACATAATTACCAGTGACCAAATTCTCATAAAATCATAGCTTTTCACATTTGCTGATGATTTGGCTCTGACTTTCCAGGCTAACAAACATCATGATACTGAGACAACACTCAGTGAAGATCTACATTCTCTGGAAGTCTACTTATGAGAATGGAGATTTTGACCAACCACTTCGAGGTCAGTTGTTTCAGACTTCCACTCGAAGGTCAGGATCGAACTTTGTGTCCAGTTCTGTTATTTTTTTATTCATTCGTGGGACATGGGTGTCGTTGGCTGGCCAGCATTTATTGTCCATCCCTAGTTGCCCTTGAGAAGGTGGTGGTGAGCTGCCTTCTTGAATCGCTGCAGTCCATGTTCTGTGGGTTGACCCACAATGCCGTTCAGGAGGGAATTCCAGGATTTTGACCCAGCGACTGCGAAGGAACGGCGATATATTTCCAAGTCAGGATGGTGAATGGCTTGGAGGGGAACTTGCAGGTGGTGGCGTTCCCATGTATCTGCTGCCCTTGTCCTTCTAGATGGAAGTGGTCGTGGGTTTGGAAGGTGCTGTCTCAGGATCTTTGGTGAATTGCTGCAATGCATCTTGTAGATAGTACACACTGCTGCTACTGAGCATCGGTGGTGGAGGGAGTGGGTGTTTGTGGATGTGGTGCCAATCAAGCAGACTGCTTTGTCCTGGATGGTGTCAAGCTTCTTTAGTGTTGTTGGAGCTGTGCCCATCCAGGCAAGTGGGGGGTATTCCATCATACTCCTGACTTGTGCCTTGCAGATGATGGATAGGCTTTGGGAGTCAGGAGACAAGTTACTCACCACAGTATTCCCAGCCTCTGACCTGCTCTTGTAGCCACTATGTTTATGTGGTGAGTCCAGTTGGGGCCAACCATTCACCAAAATACCTTGGTGTCACTCTTGACCATACATTGACCTAGCGGCAACATCTCCAGAACACCAGAACCAAGATCAAAACAAGTGTGAATCTCATATGGAAACTGACAGATCCCACTTAGATCAGTAGAGCCCACATACTACAACTGCTTCACCTGTCCTGGTCTATCCAACAGCAGAGTACTGGTGCTCATTGTGGCGCAGGAGCTGCCACACTAACGTGGTAGATATCCACCTCTGGGAAGCCATGTGGATTCTTTCTAGGACGTTGAGAACAACACAGCTCAAGTGGCTTCCTTCTACTCGCACATATCAAGTTAAGTTATGAAGAGAGGTTGGATAGGCTTGGGTTGTTTTCGTTGGAGCAGAGAAGACTGAGGGGTGACCTGATTGAGGTGTTCAAGATTATGAGGGGCATGGACAGGGTGGATAGGGAGCAGCTGTTCCCCTTAGTTAAAGAGTCAGTTATGAGGGGACACAAGTTGAAAGTGAGGGATGGGAGGTTTAGGGGGGATTTGAGGAAAAACATTTTTACTCAGAGGGTGGTGAGTCTGGAATGCACTGCCTGGGAGGGTGGTGGAGGCGGGATGCCTCACATCCTTTAAAAAGTACCTGGATGAGTACTTGGCATTCCATAACATTCAAGGCTATGGGCCTAGTGCTGGCAAGTGGGATTAGGTGGGCAGGTCAGGGCCTTTCATACATTGGTGCAGACACGATAGGGCCTCTTCATCACTGTAGTAATCTGTGATATTGATCCTCCTGATCTCTGCAGGGAAAACATCCGCTTCAAAGAACACCACCAGCTGACATTCGACAAAGCACTCCACTGACACAGGACCTCAACAAACAAACCAGGCTCTCATCTGAAATCCTATGGTCCCTGCTGGAATGCACTCCACCCTCTCCAAACTGACAACAGCGCCACCTCTTGACGGCGCTCCTCCTGGTTGACCGCAAACATCACCAACCGCAGCCTGGTAACTGAGCCAAGTGATCAAGTCCCAGGTTTCAACTTTCCACTGGAAATCTGGACAGTCCTCAACTGCTTGAGGACGGGTCAGGGGAAGATGTGGCCGCTTGCTGCACCGGTGGAACATGAGGAACAGCTGAAATTGTGACTGTGGCCATCCGATTCAGACCATCGCCCACATACTGAACTCCTGCCCTGAGAGATCCATTCCTGTTGGCAGCACAACCATTCACACTGTGTTAGCTGAAGCTGCTGAATGGATTGTGAACTTCAACATCAAACTACAACTGCTTCCTTGGCCACACAAATTATAAATAAACAAGTGGATGATGTGGTGCAGCACGCATTAGCATTCACATTTGCTTTGCACCCTGTAGCAATGTTGTTCAGCTTGGCAGCACATCCAACATTGTTTTCCATTACTATTTATTTCCCTCTAGCCCAATGCCTAACACTGAAAACAATTTTCCCACTTACGTCTAGTTACCACCAAACTAACATTTACTATGCAAATAGAATTAACCCGTTCCTTTGAGTACTGAGGGTACAACAAAGCAAAACTATATCTGGCACTGTGCCATTCATTAGTTGCCAGATTCTGTAAGAAATATGTACAATAGTATTTTGCTTATCCAGTTCCTTATGCATATATGCATGATTGAACTGTATGTTTTGTATGCATTAAAATAATGGACCTAAGAACATCAGAAATAGGAGCAGTATTAGGCCATTCGGCCCATCTAATGCTCTGCCATTTAAAGACCTGCAAAAAGAATCCTCCACATCAGTTTTCTCTAAATCAGTACAACAATGATAACAAGCCCCTTATTAGAACTTTATTTCTATACATATTATTCTAGAATTTTCTTTGTGCCCATCATTCCTTGTATCTAGTCAGAGAACTGAACAATACCACAATTATATTGCCATTTTAGCTCATTAGCAGCCTACACATCTTCTCTGAACTAAAAGGGAATTGGAGGGATGGTTGAAGGGAAAGGACTTAGAGGGACTATGGGGAAAGAGTAGCGGAATGGGGTTAATTAGACAGCTCTGACAAATAATTGACACGGGACGAAGGTCCAGCTCCCTTCTAGGCTGTACCATTCTCTGATTCTGTTTTGTTTTAAATAATTCAAGTATTAAAAGATAGAACAAAAAAAAAAGATTTTTTTTCCTCAGCCAATCTGAGGCAAATCTTCAGAGAATGTTGGTAATCCCACTGAGCGGGTCGATGGGTTGTGGGTGCAGCCATCATTCTTGGTAACTTTACAAGAATCTGTGGTATTTGGAAAATGTAAAGGTGGCTTCAGAAGGGAGCTTAGGCTGTGCATTAAAGGAGGTAGGCAAATGTGTCTGAAAATATAAACGGGCATCACAAGCCACAGCAACAAAAGCAGTGAGAAGAAATACAAATGGGTTAAGTGAAAAAAAACTAATGCCACTACTGCCCTATACAGGATTTGTTCTCAAAGTTAATAGATGCCAATTAAGATTTTTTTTTGAGTCAGATGTTTTACATTAATATGAATAAAAGGATTCCAGGTGAAGATTCTAAGTGTTGACAAATGCCAACATTTTTTCTATCGTGCTGCATAGAAGTGATTGTAACCTTCCAGGGAGCATCCATGGAATGTTCTTGATGTGGTAAAATAAAGTTGAGAGTGCCAGAATCTTCCCTTTGATTCTGCAGGATCAGCTGGCAGCAGTGTGCACGTCAGCCACTTACACAGGAAAAAAGACACAAACTAAAAAAAAACTGCAGGTCTTTAAAAAATCATTACTTTTTAACGTGGATAAAGCCTGAAGTCAACTTTTCAGTTTTGCCTGCTACCTAATTCAGGGAGGAATTCTCAATTTGTCCAATTACTTTTGATGGTGTTCATTGCTTCAAGAATCTTTGACTGTGTGGATTATTAGATGCATGCTATCACAAAAACAAGAGTTGTTCCCATATTGTAGTGCTTAAGCCAGCCAATTCTATGAATAAGCAATTCTGAAAGGTCGCTTTAATTCTACGACGTTCTGTGGAACCAGAACTTTTTATGACACTTTTGTTCTTTGTAAGTTGCAACTCAGAGGTAAGGAAGAATGTCGGGATGAATATAAATGATCACAGCACCCTTCCCCCCCTTAATAATAATCCTATCCTGTAAGACACCTCATTAATTAGCAACTCTTCTATACTGAGAACTTTCATTTCATTAACTCTTGTCCTTCCCCCTTCCCATTTGTAGCATGATTGTGAGCCCAGCAGTTTTAAGTCTCTGCACCGCAAATATACTGTGGGTAAAATGAAGAACTGTGAGCAGGACATGAAGCTGATTGTTGCCTTCATTCTGAACAGAACAAAGAGTCAAATGTTACAATGGAAGAGCCATCACTCACTGATGCTGCACAGCTCTCTGTTACAAAACCCAACTGATGAGAGTAAATTACCCCATTCTCGCAGGGTGATGAAAGACCCATTATACCCATCTTTGCAGCCACATGTGAGTTCTAAAGCTCTCATGGGAGAAAAAAAGAGAATGCACCATTGATATGTATCCTCCACATTTACATTGTTCTAGTAGCTGGCAGCATCAAAACACACATAAAGGTGATTTGAGAGGGACAGTGGCTGGAATTTTACCGGCAAGCCCTCCCCGATTCCGAGGGCAGGCGAGGCTCGGAGAACAGCATTTTCCGTTGGCTTCAGGCAGGATCGTACGAACCTTGGGCGGATGGGCCAGTAAAATTCCGCCCAGTATTTCCGATTCCTAAATACATGTTGGCACTTTCTATTAATTACAAAGTATTTGAGGAACTGCTGTAAATGGTCACTAAAGCCATATTACAATCCCTACAGTGCCAAAGGAGGCCATTTGGCCCATCAAGCCTGCAGCAATAACAATCCCACCCAGACCCTATCCCTGTAACACCATGTATTTACCCTGCTAAACACCCTGACACTAAGGGGCAATTTAGCCTGGCCAATCAACCTAACCTGCACATCTTTGGATTGTGGGAGGAAACCGGAGCATCCAGAGGAAACCCACGCAGACACGGGGAGAATGTGCAAACTCCACACAGACAGTGACCCGAGGTCAGAATTGAACCCAGGCTCCTAGTGTTGTGAGGCAGCAATGCTAACTACTGTGCCGCCATGCTGCCCTAAGGGCATAGCAAAGGACATTACTGTTGTAATCATTCTCTTTGCATTGAAATTTTCAACAGCATCGGAATGGCTCATGGCGACAAATTCACTTGTATTCTTTGAAATAAATTTTGATAAATTCACCAACCAAATGTTCTTCAGGGGGAGAGAATTTTTATAGGGCCGCATTTAACAACACCATTGGTGGTTATCACATGAAGGCAAAAAGGCACCATAAATTCACATACAGGAAATCTTACCTACTGTCCACTTCCTTGTAAAATTCTAAATTAACTTCACCTTGAAGATCATGCTGCTACCAAATAATGCAACATTGAGTTGATGTTGTAACTAAAATCTCAAAGTAAACACAGACTGATACGCGTCAATTGAACTCGAGGCACGAAGCTTCGGTAACAGAAGGCTTTTATTGTCTAACAATGGAACTAATAGAACGTAAGTACACCATCCCAGACTGACGAGGTCCCGCCCGAGCAGGGGGTCTTATACCTCTCCCAGGAGGCGGAGCCCGACTGGGATGTGCCACAACAGTAACAACCACAGGTGTATTAATCCCACCCTAGCCCAACAACAACATTAGAACAATCCCACAGTGTGAACCAACAATGGTTCACCACATTCACCCCTCCTTTGAGAACAAAGGCCGGCGGGGTACGAAAACAAACTAAAAAGTCAACAGATTATAAGTCCAGACGGTCTGGAGGACCGCACCGTCGTTGTGACCTCCTCAATACCGGCGGTGACACCGGAGTAGGTGCTTGCGGTGGCGTTCTCCCCAAAACAGCGTCCGGCTGTTCTCCCACGGACTCACAGGCCGGTTGACCCTGATGAAGCGGTAGGGCAGGGGATCCCGGTACATTCTGCGAGGGCGCCGATCTCCGGGGTTCAGGCAAGCTGTGCATTGGAGTATAACTGTTAAGCACTGGTCCCGGTGCTGACCGCGCCACGTCCGGGGGAGAAATAAGGGATAAGGGATTCGTCACTGGGGGTATGGGAGCGACAGGAGTTGCTACATCCCCTGCGGGCGCCAGGTCTCGGATCGAGACTGTGTCCTCTCGCCCGTCAGGATATGCCACATAGGCATACTGAGGGTTGGCGTGGAGGAGGTGGACCGGCTCGACCAAGGGGTCGGACTTGCGGGCCCTTACATGTCGCCGCAGAAGGACGGGTCCTGAGTACGTCAACCAGGCTGGTAAAGATATCCCCGAGGACGACTTCCGAGGGAATGAGAACATCCTCTCGTGGGGAGTAGCATTGGTTGCCGTACACAGGAGGGAGCGAATGGAGTGAAGCGCATTTGGGAGGACCTCCTGCCAATGGGAGACTGGAAGGCCTTTGGACTTCAGCGCCAATAGGACAGCCTTCCAGACTGTAGCATTCTCTCTTTCCACCTGTCCATTACCCCTAGGGTTGTAACTCGTGGTCCTACTAGAGGCAATCCCGTATAAGAGCAGGAATTGCCTCAAGTCATTACTCATGAACGACGAGCCCCTGTCGCTATGGATATAGCTGGGGTACCCGAACAGGGTAAAAAGATCACGGAATGCCTTGATCACCGTGGCAGTCGATGTGTCCGCGCAGGGGACAACAAACGGGAACGGGAGTACTCGTCTATTATGTTCAGAAAGTACACGTTCCAATCTGTTGAGGGAAGGGGGCCCTTAAAATCCACACTCAGCCTCTCGAAGGGGCGAGTGACCTTGACCAAATGTGCCCGGTCAGGTCGGTAAAAGTGCGGTTTGCATTCCGCGCAAATCCGACAGCTCCTTGTCACCGACCTGACGTCCTCCACCGAGTAAGGCAGGTTGCGGGCTTTGATAAAGTGGTAGAGCCGAGTGACTCCAGGATGGCACAGGTCATTATGGAGGGCGTTCAAGCGATCCTCCTGCATAGTAGCGCATGTTCCGCGCGAGAGGGCATCCGAGGGCTCATTGAGTTTCCCTGGACGATACATGATATCGTAGTTATAGGTGGAGAGTTCAATTCTCCACCGCAAGATCTTATCATTCTTGATCTTGCCCCTCTGCGTGTTGTTGAACATGAACGCCACGGACCGCTGGTCCGTGATCAGGGTGAACCGCTTTCCCGCCAGGTAATGGCGCCAGTGTCTGACGGCCTCCACAATGGCCTGGGCCTCCTTTTCCACCGCTGAATGCCGAATTTCGGGGCCTTGGAGGGTGCGGGAAAAAAACGCGACGGGCCTGCCCGCCTGGTTTAGTGTGGCGGCCAGGGCGAAATCAGATGCATCGCTTTCCACCTGAAAAGGGATGGATTCGTCTACCGCGTGCATCGTGGCTTTCGCAATGTCGTGTTTCAATGCCTTGAAGGCTATTTGGGCCTCTGGCGTGAGTGGAAAAGTCGTGGACTTAATAAGCGGACGGGCTTTGTCCGCGTAGTTGGGGACCCACTGCGCATAATAGGAGAAGAAGCCTAGGCATCTCCTCAGTGCTTTTGCGCTAGCGGGCAAGGGAAGTTCAGCAAGGGGACGCATACGGTCGGGATCAGGGCCAATGACCCCGTTTTCCACCACGTATCCCAGGATGGCTAACCGGCGCGTACGGAATACACACTTCTCCCTGTTGTAGGTCAAATTCAGGCGAGATG
This sequence comes from Mustelus asterias, assembly GCF_964213995.1. Classification (NCBI taxonomy): domain Eukaryota; kingdom Metazoa; phylum Chordata; class Chondrichthyes; order Carcharhiniformes; family Triakidae; genus Mustelus; species Mustelus asterias. The sequence continues at coordinate 35,425,604 of NC_135815.1, read as the reverse complement.
CAGTGCGTAAAAAGTTCTGGAGATTTGTGTCATGGTCCTGCTGATCACGGCCGCAGATGGTGACATTATCCAGGTACGGGAAGGTAGCCCGCAGCCTGTTCTGGTCCACCATTCGGTCCATAGCACGCTGGAAGACCGAGACCCCATTGGTGACACCAAATGGAACCCTAAGAAACTGATACAGACGACCATCCGCCTCAAAAGCCGTGTAGTGTCGGTCCTCTGGGTGAATGGGGAGTTGGTGGTAGGCGGACTTAAGGTCTATGGTGGAGAACACCCGGTACTGCGCAATCTGATTGACCATATCAGATATGCGCGGGAGGGGATACGCATCCAGCTGCGTATATCGATTAATGGTCTGACTGTAATCAATGACCATCCGGGGTTTGTTCCCGCTCTTGACCACCACAACCTGTGCTCTCCACGGACTAACACTGGGCTGTATGATCCCTTCTTTGAGGAGTCGCTGAACCTCAGATCTGATGAAGATCCGATCTTCAGTGCTGTAACGCCTACTTTTAGTAGCGATGGGCTTGCAGCCTGGTACCAGATTCTTGAATAAAGAGGGTGTGGTGATCTTTAATGTAGAAAGATTGCATGCGGGGCGCTTTGGACAATTTGGAGACTGCAGCTGTTCCCCTACTGTCAGCGAAGGGAGTGGCCCACCGTACTGTAGGATCACACTCTTCATGTGGACCATAAAGTTTAGTCCGAGGAGAATTGGTGCGCAAAGATGCGGTAACACAAGGAGCCAGAATCGCTCGTAAATTGTGCCTTGCACTTTCAAAGTTACCACACAACGTCCTTGAACAGGGACAGACCGGGACCTTGATGCCATAGAGATTGTCTGTTTGGCAGGTTGAATCTGGAGTCCACACCTCTTTACAGTGTCAGGGTGAATAAAGCTCTCAGTGCTCCCGCTGTCAAACAGACAATAAATTGCACAACCATTTACCTCTATATCCATCATTGAACAGTCAAGCCTGTGGTGCTTAGCCTGGTTCAGGGTGATCGACGCCACCGTTGGTCCTTGAACGTCACTGCAGGCAGCTGAGGTCGACGCTGGGGACCCCTGCTGGTCGCTCCTGGTCGTCGTCGACCAAAATGGCCGCCCCCATGAATCGCACATGGTTGAGGGCGCCAAGCGTAGCGACTCCTGGTGGTCATCCTCCTCCGACTCCATCGACCACAGTGGCGTCGTCCTGGACTCGCACGTGGACGAACCCCGTGGGTACTTCGACGTCGATGGTGACGATCCCCGTTCCGAAGGATCACAGGCTGCACTGCCGTTCTTGGGCTTCGATCTGCACACCTTCGCATAGCGCCCCTTTTTACCGCATTGGTTACAGACCACCGCTTTAGCGGGACACTTTTGTCGTGGATGCTTGGCTCCTCCGCAGAAGTAGCACCACGGGCCGCATGGGGCTGCAGCCGTCGTCGGGTCTACATGGGAGCACGCCATAACACTGCACTTCGAGCCCATGGGGCGAGGAGGGATTTGCGACTGCTCCTGCCACGTTGTCTCCACGTGGTCCTCCGGATACAGGACCAAGCTCTTCGAAGCCGCCTCAAGCATTTCAGCCAATTCCATAGCTTGGGTCAGGTTGAGATTCCCCTTTTCTAGCAGCTTGAGACGGATGTACGAAGACCCGACCCCGGCCACAAACGCATCTCGAGCGAGGTCATACATGTACTGCTCAGCCGACACAGCTTTGCAGTCGCAGCCCCGGCAAGCTGCAAGAGCTCATTGGCGTAATCCTCCATGGTTTCGCCTGACTGCCGACGTCGTGTAGCGAGGAGGTAACGAGCGTGGATCTCGTTGGGAGGTTTCGTGTAGCGCTTTTTTAAAAGCTCGAGGGCCCTCGGGTAAGTGGTGGCCGCACGGATCGCGAGGTAGACTGTGTCGCTTACCCTCGCATGGAGGACCCGGAGTCTGTCATCATCTGTGGTGACCGCTGCGGAGGCTGCCAGGTAGTCCTCAAAACACTTCAGCCAGTGGTCGAAGGTGTTAGAAGCGCCCACCGCACGTGGATCTAGCGTCAGACGTTCTGGCTTTAGGATTTGCTCCATACTCTCCTTTCCGTCGAGAGCTTAGTGTTTGACAATAAAATTGATGCGCGTCAATTGAACTCGAGGCACGAAGCTTCGGTAACAGAAGGCTTTTATTGTCTAACAATGGAACTAATAGAACGTAAGTACACCATCCCAGACTGACGAGGTCCCGCCCGAGCAGGGGGTCTTATACCTCTCCCAGGAGGCGGAGCCCGACTGGGATGTGCCACAACAGTAACAACCACAGGTGTATTAATCCCACCCTAGCCCAACAACAACATTAGAACAATCCCACAGTGTGAACCAACGATGGTTCACCACACAGACATAATCCTGGTTAGAATTAGTGATGCCACAACAAAGCAGGCTGCTGGCCTTCATTCATTCATTCTAGAGCTCCCAAAGACATTAAGACCATGCTGTAGATCTCATTTGCCCAAGGAGCATTTAACAATTTGCTGGATTGATCCCATAGACTAGGCCATGTGGTAGTAATATTTAACAAGAGCAACACGTCAGAGTTGGAAGCCTAAAGTCTGAATCATTTAATTTTGGTTAGAGGCCAGTTGTTAGAAAGGATGATTAGAGATGGACTGTATGATCTCCTTGAAAGGGAAGGAAACATTAACAAATCTCAGCAGAGCTGTAGAAGGGAAGGCCGTGTCATTAGACCATTTTACATTATTTGAGAAGGTTATAAAGCTGATGCTTGTTTGAAGCCCATTTGACATTTTGTACGTTAACTTCCAAAGTGCCTTTGAGAAAGTGCCACATAGAAGGCTAGTAAGTCAGGTTGAGCAGTGTGTAATTGGACACCAGATTTTTGGACTGATTAAGAAATTGATTGCATTCCCCTGGACAGAAGTAGCCACCAATGGTGGAAAGTCTGCAGGGGAAGAGAAGTCACTAATGGAGCCTGGCAAAGGTTAATGTTAGGAACCTATCTCTTCACCGTCTTTAACAATGATCTGGGCGAAGACATCTAATGTACAAGATACATGTGTTGTAAAAATTTCAAATTAAAAGAATAGATTGCACATATATCTAGATAAGGATGGTGTGGAGGTGCCGGCGTTGGACTCAGGTGAGCACAGTAAGGAATCTCACATCACCAGGTTAAAGTCCAATAGATTTGTTTGGAATCACGAGCTTTTGGAGCACTGCTCACCTGGTGAGGCAGCTCTGCTCCAAAAGCTTGTGATTCCAAATAAACCTGTTGGACTTTAACCTGGTGATGTGAGACTTCTTACTATACCTAGCTAATGTAAAGGAATGGACTTAGATCTGATAGGTGTTTTTTAATGTAGTCAAAATTGTGATGGGTCAATTTATGCATATGTAACCACAACAACAACAACTTATATATAGTGCCTTTATTCATAGAATCCTACAGTGCAGAAGGTAGCCATTCAGCCCATTGAGTCTGCATCGAGACAGAGCATCTTACCCAGGCCCTATCCCCTAACCCCATACATTTACCCCACTAATACTCCTACACTAAGGGTCAATTTAGCATGGCCAATCAACCTAACCTGCACATCTTCGGAGTGTGGGAAGAAACTGGAGCACCCACAGGAGACCCTCACAGACACGGGAAACTCCACACAGTTATCCGAGATTAGAGTTGAACTCGGGTCCCTGGCTCTGTGATGCAGCAGTGCTAACAATTGTGCCATCCTCATTAATGCACTGAAACGTCCCAAGGTGCTTTACAGCAGCATTATAAAACAATGTATGACACCAAGCCACATAAGGAGATCAAAAGACCAAAATCTTGGTCAAAGAGGTCCATTTTAATTAATGTCTTAAAGGAGGAAAGTGAGTCAGAGAGGCATAGGGAGGCTATTCCAGAGCTTGGAGCCCAAGCTACTGAAGCCATGGCCACCAGTGATGGAGCAATTAAAACTGGAGACGGACAAGAGGCCAGCATTAGAGGAGTGCAGATATTCCAGACAGTTGTAGAGTTGGAGGAGATTACAGAGATGGAGAGCGGAGAGGGCATGGAGAGATTTGAAAACAAAGATGTGAATTTTAATATCAGAACATTGCTTGACTGTGAGACCATGTAAATCAGCGAGTGCAGGGCTAACAGCGAAAAGGGAACATGCTGTGACTTTAGTCATGGGCAGCAGAGTTTTAGATTACCTTGAATTGAGGAGGGGAGAATAGGCAGGAGCAGCCAGGAGTGTGTTGGAGTATTCGAATCTAGAGATAGCGATGGCATAAATGAGAGTTTCAGCAACAGGTGAATTGACATAGGGACAAAGGCAGACAATGCTATGAAGGTGGAAATAAACAGTCTTTCTGATGCCACAATTATGAGATGAGAGCTCTGTCACAGGGTCAAATGTGACACCAAGGTTGCAATTAGATTAGCTTAATCTTAGACTGTTGCCAGGGAAAGGGATGGAGTCAATAGTTCGGGAACGGAGTTTGGAGCAGGGACTAAAAACAGCAGCTTCAATCTTCCCACTATTTCATAGAATCATAGAATCCCTGCAGTGCAGAAAGAGGCCATTTGGCCCATCAAGGCTGCGCTGACCACAGTCCCACACAAACCCCATTCCTGCAACCCCACAAATTTACCCTGCTAATCCCCCTGACACTAGGGTTAATTTAGCATAGCCAATCAACCTAACCCGCAAATCTTTGGACTGTGGGAGGAAACTGGAGCACCCGGAGGAAATCCACACAGACACGGGGAGAAAGTGCAAACTCCACACAGACAGTGACCCGAGGCCGGAATTGAACTCAGGTCCCTAGCACTATGAGGTAGCAGTACTAACCACTGTGCCACCATGGTTGCAGAGGAAATTTCTGCTGATCCAGTGCTCGATATTAGATAAGCAGAATGATAATTTAGCAACAGAGAAGGAATCAAGAGAGAGGTGCTGGTGAGATCGAGATGGGTGCATGCGAAAACTAAATTTGTCCCTTCATACGGAGTAGGATAAGGAGTTCTGAATTAGTGATCAGAATTTGAAAGGACTCAAGGACTCACTTCACGGGGACGGAAAGCCGGATCAGGTAGACACCAGGACCATGGGCAGCATTCCATTGAGAGGCCACTGCCAGGACTGCCATCTATCTAATTAAGGGTGGTGAGCTGCCTTTCAGAGCTGTAACCCAAATTGGAAAGCTAGCTGCCGGGCAGCTTTGGCACTGATAGAGGTTGCTGCTGCTGAGGCTGCAGGGAGAAGCAGAAGACAGCTTCATATCGAGGTGCTTTCAAAGAGGTGCTCAGGATTTTTTTTAATGTAGTGGAGGCAGGTAGGTGATCGGAAGGGTGAACCCTCTAGCAGTGCCGTTGGAGATGCGACAGCAGCTAATGCCATTGCGGGGGCCAACTTGGCCATTGAGTAGCCAGAATGGAAAGCTTTCCCTGGAAGGCCACCTTGATATCCCTGCAGTCTCCTCACGTGGTGGCCATGTCGGCACGATGGTACAGTGGTTAGCACTGCTGCCTCACAGCGTCAGGGACTTGGGTTCAATTCCAGCCTTGGGTCACTGTCTGTGTGGAGTTTGCACATTCTCCTCATGTCTGCGTGGGTTTCCTCCGGGTGCTCTGGTTTCCTCCCACAGTCCAAAGATGTATGGGTTAGGTTGATTGGCCATGCTAAATTGCTCCTTAGTCTCAGGGGGGTTAGCAAGGTAAATATTAGTGATATTCTGATCACTAATTCAAAACTCCTTATTCTACTCCGTATGAAGGGACTACTTTAGTTTTCGCATGCACGCTGCTGACACCCACCTCAACCTCACCAGCACCTCTCTCTCGACTCCTTCTCTGTTGCTGAATTATCAGACTGCTTATCTAACATCGAATAGAGCCTGGGTGAGATTGTGGTCGGTGCAGATATGGGCCGAATGGCCTGCTTCTGCACTGCAGGGATTCTATGATTCTGTGTTGAATCTGGCAAAATGCTGCCGGGGGTGTAAAGTGGCTGTTAATTGGCTGCTGCTCCCACTTCTGGGAATATTCTGCAGTGACAGGAAGATGTCAAGCTTCCCCCCACCCTCTGAAAGCCTTTTGCCACCATGTTACAAACCCTCCTGCCTCCAAGCTCACCTCCAGAGGGCTGGTGAAATTCAGCCATGCTGTGTATGTTACCCAGAATTCTCGTGGAGCTGCTTTTGCTTCGCCCAGTGTCATTGTCAGAAATGCAGCAGAAACTTTGTTCATCTGGGAATACGGGGTGCTGAATTTTTCCATGAGTGTCAGGCCCGATTGTGGATCCTAAACCCCTCGCATGGCCTCAGCTTGCTCATTGTAGCAACTTAACATGAGGGGGTCTCCTAATTGTCCATTTCCACATTTCCCTTCCAATTATGGATGGAATTGTAAGAGGGGCTGCAGCACTGAACGCATGGCAGATCCTCCAGAAGAGATGGGTGCTTCTGACAAGGATAGACGAGTGTGAGGGCACCCAACAATGGAGGTGTTAATAGATGTCTGACGAACATGTTTTTTAATAAAAGACCAGAAATGTTAGAGCCATCGGTGTTGAGGGAGAGCCCCCATACAGGAATAATTATGGCTTCTTGCTTCTTGTTTCAGCCTCACTGCTCTGCCACTGGGTGATTGAGAGGAGTCTCTAATGGCCTTCTGACCTGCCACAGGGAGGTAGCCTCCATGCAGTTTACAGACGCAGGACTAAGCTGGAGGACACCAGGGAACAGAATTTTATGCTCCCCAAGGTAGGTTCTATAGCAGGGGAGTGGAGGGGGGACGTGTAAAATTGAACGGCCAGAATCCCCCCGGGAACCCACCTGCCCAAACCCACTTGCAATTTCACGCTTGGGTTGGGAAACCCACAACCCACCCATTCATCTATTAGGGTCCTTAATTGGGGGGTAAGGTAGGAAAGTGACGTTTACACGTTTCCCCATCTCGGTCGGGATGTGGATGGGGGTGGCCTCACTCTGAAGGCACTGGAGGACGTTGGAACAGAATTCCAACGTCATATTGGCCCAGGTTCAAATAGCCATCAGGAAAAATATTTTTTGTCTCCTGCCAAAATAAGTGACCATGTCCGCCACAATTCCTGCTGTTGGCGGGAAGCGGGAAATTCCGCCCCTGTAATGCAGTCAGCTGAGAACCCCAATCATACAACTCTGAGATCTCCCAGGCACCTTGCTGGTTGGTCCAAGGGGAGATGCAGTGGGGGCGGCAAAAGGCATCATCAGAAAAAAACTCCGGTCTTTTCCTTAGGACCTGCACGTATGAGACACATGACTGACACACAACCACATGCAGATCAATTAAAAGTCGTACAGGAAGGGTTGCAATGTCAACACCTCACTCAACCACCCACCCACCTACAACATTGCTACCAGGAAACAGTATCAGAGGAAATGTAACAGTATGGATAGAAAGCTGGTTAGTCCGCAAGAAACAATCAACCAGGCTAAATGTTTCGCTCAGCTGTTAGAAGAGTTGGAAGTGATATCTGCTAGGATCAGTGCTAGATGTATTTTTGCTCTCAGTAAGTAGATGGTTTGGAAATATAAAGATGATTTATACTTGAAAAATCTCTATTTGAACCTGGGCCAATATGGGGTACACTTCTGGTAAAACAGACAAACATTATTAGCAAAACATTGAATACAGGAGTTGGGACATCTTGTTGAAGTTGTACAAGACATTGGTCAGGTCACACTTGGAATACTGTGTACAGTTCTGGTCACCCTATTGTAGAAAGGATATTATTAAATGAGAAAGAGTGCAGAATAGATTTACTAGGATGCAGGACTTGATGGTTTGAGTTATAAAGAGAGGCTGTATAGACTGGGATTTTTTTCTCTGGAGCGTAGGAGGAGGGGAGGTCTATAAAATAATGAGGGGCATTGATCAGCTAGATAGTCAATACCTTTCCCAAAGGTAGGGGTGTCTAAAACTAGAGGGCATAGGTTTAAGGTGAAAGGGGAGAGATGCAAAAGGGTCCAGAAGAGCAATTTTTTCACAGGGGGTGGTGAGTGTCTGGAACAAGCTGCCAGGGGTAGTAGTAGAGGTGGGTACAATTTTGTCTTTTAAAAAGCATTTAGACAGTTACATGGGTAAGATGGGTATAGAGGGATATGGGCTAAACGCAGGCAATTGGGACTAGCTTAGTCAACTAAAAAAAAAGGCAACATGGACAAGTTGGGCTGAAGGGCCTGTTTCCATGCTGTGAACCTCTATGACTCTATGTACCGGACTTAAAGATGGCAATGAAACCGTGCAGCGGACGGAAACCTTTTTTTTAAACTGATAAAATGCGCTGTGGGAGAAATTTGTTATTTCTGAACCTTGAGCTCACTGGCCCATTGCATAAAAATTCCATTATCTTTGGAGCTTTTATGTTCTGGAAAATCAAATGAATCAAAGTATAAGCTCGTCTTAATGTGCAGGCACCAAAAGGTCACATAAAACTGCAAAAAGTGTCATTTAAAAAAATGCTTGACTTTTATGTGTATACAAAACTGAATCAGCTTTCCCACCTCTCAATCTGTTACATAAACTAACCTTTAATCTTCACATCTGCTTGGTGGAATGTGTTTGCTGTATGCAGTTGCTGATCTATTGTCAGCTTACTGGAACGATTTATTTCCATTTGAAAACCTTCCTATGATTTAAAAAAAAAAGACCTTTTATTTCCAAGACTGAATGTAGGGGAAAAGGATTTCCATTGTGTTAACTCAACGTTATCTGTTCCTTTTTTTGTTAACCGCACACAGAACAATAGAGGCAAGTAGGGGAGGCATATTAGTCACCATCAGATCCTTATGTATTAGCAATCCAGGATTTATAAAACAAGTAGCCACACACTGTGTGGTAAAGCAATCTAAATGGTTCTCCTCTTAGGCAGTCCGTTCAAACTGAACGTTCACAGTATAAGCTATTCACTTGCACTGTATGTATATATATATATATATATACAATTATAGAAAAGCTGTTGAACAAAAGCAAATTGAGTAAGAAAACCACTGATTGGTATTGGGAATAACACAGCAGTTTGTGTGTATTTACTAGCATTTAGAAAGATCCAGTTCGAGTATAAAAGGAGTGCCAATTATTCTTGTAAATTGGCCAGTTCAACAGATAAAGAACGATAAAAGCTGAAATGGGGACTGCCAATGTATTGAAGGGTTACATAAGCATTAGGAATAAAAAGGATAGTTTTCATTTTACGGAGAAGGCTCCCACAGAAAGGATCGGTACAGAGTTTCAAAATTTACATTGAAACAGGATGCTTGAAGGTTAAAAATGCAAAACGTTTGACTGTAGCATAAAATGATTTGTTCCACTAAAATACAAGAAACTAGGGGGAAGCGATCTCATTTTAGTCAATAATTTTGTCTGCGTCAACCACAGTGTTGACATAACGTGATATAACTCTGAGGGAGTGGGTTGTGGCAGAACTGAATCTTTAATTTGGGCTGTGGTAAAATGCTTCACATCTGCACTCAGCCAGTGTTAATTTGGCTTCTTCACACGAAAATGAGAGGAAACTCAGATTTCAAACTGACATTTCCTCAGAACATCGCCCTGTTCTGCTAATATAGTGGTGATAATTTGCTGATAACAATACTTTGAAGTTCTTGGAATACAGCCAGGAAACTCTGGAATTATTCAGCTGAGAATATCTGTTTTATATTACAGGTTTATATTGAAACCATACATGCAAGCTTAAAAGCATCTTCTCTCTTCAAAGCATTTACAGTAGTATCGATTGATCCAAAGCCCTTTGTCCTGGCTCTGCTATGTAAAGAGCGAGATTAATCTTAAGGCGGCATACTTCAATTTGCAGGTCAGTGTCTTGTTTGCATTCAAAATATCACTGAATTTTTCACCAAAGTGTATAAGCTTCCGGCTGGCGGGATCTTCAGGTCCCACCCAAGGTGACCTCCCGCGGCGGTTCGCAGGCAGCGTGCTGGGCGAGGGCACGCAAAGCGCTGTAGGCATCAGCGGGACTGGAAGATCCCACAAGAGGCCAAGGGCAAGTCGCCTCCTCTGTCGGATAACACGCCAGGGAATGGGAGCAGGCAGGGGTGGAAAATCCCACTCATACTTGAGTGGCACAGTGGCACAGTGGTTAGCACTGCTGCCTCACAGCGCCAGGGACCCCGGGTTCAATTCCCGGCTTGGGTCGCTGTCTGTGTGGAGTTTGCACATTTTCCCCGTGTCTGCATGGGTTTCCTCTGGGTGCTCCGGTTTCCTCCCACAGTCCAAAGATGTGCAGCTTAAGTGGATTAGCCATGCTAAATTGACCCTTAGTATATAAAGATGTGTACATTAGATGGATTAGTAATGGTAAATGCAGGGGTGAGGGCCTGGGTAAAATACTCTGTCAGAGAATCAGTGCAGTCTCGATGGGCAAAAATGGCCTCCTTCTGCATTATAGAAATTCTACTTTCTGACAAAGGGTTCTATCTGAAGCATTAATCTATCTTCCCCTTTCAGATGCTGACTGACCAGCTGTGCATTTGCTGAATTTCTGGCTTTCATTTAATACTTTGCGTAATGTGGGCAGCACAATGGTTAGCACTGCTGCGTCACAGCGCCAGGGACCTGGGTTCAATTGCGGCCTCGGGTCACTGTCCGTGTGGAGTTTGCACATTCTCCCCGTGTCTGCGTGGGTATCCTCCGGGTGCTCTGGCTTCCTCCCACAGTCCAAAGATGTGCGGGTTAGGTTGATTGGCCATGATAAATTTCCCCTTAGTGTCAGGGGAATATGCAGGATGGGTGCATGGGGTTATGGGAATAGAGATTGTTGTCGGTGCAGGCCAGGAGAATGGGGATGAGAAAAATATCAACCATAATTGAATGGCGGAGCAGACTCGATGGGCTGAGTGGCCTAATTCTGCTCCAATGTCTTATGATGGGCCGGATGGCCTCTTGCACTGTAGGGATTCTATGATTCTAAATGTGTGCTGCAGTATTGTTAACATCAGTTTAGCTGTGAGTCAGTTCATTTCAACGTTCTCTGATTAATTTTTCTCTTGGACTATTTGACTTCATCATTCGAAGTAACATTGGGCTATCTGGTATTCAGTGTGTAAAGGCATCCAGGGTGGAATTCTGTAGAGGCATAGAACATAGTCTGTGATGCCAGGGGCATTTAGCCAAAGCCCAGCCTGCCCATTCAGGGAGCTCACGTATGTTAAGGTCAGATCTCAGTCATTCAAAGAAGAGCAGGGAATTCTTCCGCTATATTTTCCAAAGATTCTTCCTCAACCACCAAGAATAGTCACTCATTTCTTTGGCATTTGTTAGATTTTGTGATGAGGAAAATGGCACCTGAAAATAGTTACGTACTTCAAAATAATTAATTGCACATGAAATGTGTTTGTACCTTTCTGAGCATTGTAATGAAGTGTTGAATAAATCTTTAACTGGCTCAGTTGGAGCTGAAAGCATGTTGAGACGAAGCATCAAGAACCTGCTGTGTATGAAACAGACAGAGAGGAATTCTCTGAAAACGCCAGCAAGATTACATTTGAAAGAAAGAAAGAATCCCTACAGTGTAGAAGGAGGCCATTTGGCCCATCGAGTCTGCACCGACCACAATCCCACCCAGGCCCTATCCCCAGAACCCCATGCATTCACCCTACCTAGTCCCCCTGACACTAAGGGTCAACTTAGCATGGCCGATCCGCCTAACCCACAAATCTTTGGAGTGTGGGAGGAAACCAGAGCACCCGGAGGAAACCCACGCAGACACGGGGAGAATGTGCAAACTCCACACAGACAGTGACCCAAGCCGGGAATTGAACCCGGGTCCCTGATGCTGTGAGGCAGCAGTGCCAACCACTGTGCCACCGTGCCACCCCTTCTGTAAAGATCAACAGGTCTGTTAGTGTTAATGCGGTTTCACCCCACTGAAATCAATGGGCTGCACTTTCAGGTCCTGTTAGGGATTAACCTGGTGTTGTGAGACTTCTTACGGGGTTAATGGGGGCAGCGAGGAAGGAAAGTTCTGGAGCCGACTGATGCACCAGTTTCCTCTCACCATTCCTGGCAACGTTCACCAGGGTGGGTGGCGGTGGTCCGGGGAAGGGGACACTGCCTCTCAATCTCATCCGATCCATTTTGAAAGCCACTTCATAGAAATCATAGAATCCCTCCAGTGCAGAAGAAGGCCATTCGGCCCATCGAGTCTGCACTGACCACAATCCTGCCCAGGCCCTATTACCATAACCCCACATATTTACCCTACTAATCCCCTGACACTAGGATCAATTTAGCATGGCCAATCCACCTAATCGCACATCTTTTGGACTGTGGGAGGAAACTGGAGCACCCGGAGGAAACCCACGCAAACATGGGGAGAACGTGCAAACTCCACACCGACAGTCACCCGAGACCAGAATTCAACGTGGGCGCTGTGAGGCAGCAGTGCGAACCACTGTGCTACCGTGCCACCCATGTGTCACTGTGCTGCCCCACTTGAAGAATATAAAAATAAAAGCACAACCACCCCGTAGAACCGTCCTCCCCCAGAGCACAGGGCCCCCCCAGGGAAACTCCCCGTCAATCCCAACTCTCTGCATTAAAAGCCCCCTGGCACGGCTTCCTGGCAGTGCCCCCTGGAATTGCCAGCAAGAAATGCCAGGAGGCAGTGCCAGGGGGCTGTGCCTCTTCCCCCGAGGGCTGTCCCTGCCTGTGCGTCCCTGGCAGGGACCAATGCTTCCTCACTGTATGACGATGCCTTTATCCGCTGGGCCACCACAATGGAGTTCAGTTTCTTCTTGTGTTTGCCTTTTTTCCAATGCGGTGTAGTAATCCAGTAAGGACATCGGATGTGGTTGGTTCACTACCAAATTTTTATTCAGTTGTCTGAAATACCTGGGTGAGAAGTAGATCAGAAAATCGCTTACATTTCAACAGGCAACAGCCTCATGAATGAAGGTACCACCTGGTCCATTACTGAGCCAAGGAGACTGGGAGTTCGAAGATTTGATCTCTGAGTAAGTTAGCTAATGATTTGGGATGGAATTTTGAGTTCCAAATGTAGGCCAGTGCCTCTGGGCGAGGGAAGGGAATAATGAGCCAGGTTTCGATGTCTGGTTGCTACGTGTGTTCAGTTTTAGCTGTGGGGCCTGCATTATCAAAACTCACAATTAGGCTCCAACATGAAGATTCTGGACCTTCGGAGAGCTGCGTGCTTTTGGGGAGACACCAAAGAAATAGTTTGGACAACATCATAGCACTGATCAACAACAACTGGCATTAGTATAGTACTTACAATATGGAACAAATGTTCCAAGTGTTATGATCCTAGGCCAGATCCTCAGGTTTTTGATTCAATCCGACCAGCAACCAATAACGTTCTGTTTAAAATGGACAAAGTTTGAGATGGAAGACACTTGCCCAAATTGAGCCACAAGATTCAACAGAAATTTGAACAAACAAAAATAAATTTTACGATGCAAGGTCAAAAGATAAAATTATTTACAATATCCATCTCATACTCGCACATTCAAGGTAAATATAAGGCAATGTGAATTTACAAGCTAACAGTAGCCAGACGCACTGCACTACACAATAAATGGCAGATGTGACCAAGACAAAGCTCATGGATTTCTCAACAACCCACCCAGATGTCAGTAAACACTGAGTCAACCAATCTCAACGAAACTCTGTCTGTCTCAGGAGGAATTCAACTCTACACGTTTGAAGGTCTCATCTGTGAATTCTCTCCAAAAGTCCCTCCAACTGGGACAGGATCGATGGCTCACCTCACAGGATTTCAATCTCATCTCCTGGGATTCCATTCCCCTGAATTCCTCGGTAAGCACTCAAACACCAGCTCACAAGCACAACTGCAGCTGTTCAGCCATGCCAAGAGGAACCCCACTGATATCTCTGGGATATCTCTGCCCCAGTGGCGTACTGCATAGAGTCACCAACATTTGGCTGCCTTCTTAGATCGTTCATGGGCACCCTCTCCAATTACCAGGGCTTCCCCTGAGCCCTATTCAATTACAGTAAGAAGTTTAACAACACCAGGTTAAAGTCCAACAGGTTTATTTGGTAGCAAAAGCCACACAAAAACTTCTTACTGTGTTTACCCCAGTCCAACGCCGGCATCTCCACATCACGACTACCCTATTCAATTACCAGGACTTCCCCTGAGCCCTATTCAATTACCAGGACTTCCCCTGAGCCCTATTCAATTCCCAGGGCTTCCCCTGAGCCCTATTCAATTACCAGGGCTTCCCCTGAGCCCTATTCAATTACCAGGGCTTCCCTTGAGCCCTATTCAATTGCCAGGGCTTCCCCTGAGCCCTATTCAATTGCCAGGGCTTTCCCTGAGCCCTATTCAATTTCCAGGACATCCCCTGACCCCTATTCAATTCCCAGGGCTTCCCCTGAGCCCTCCTGACTGACAGTCTGTCTCCTGCAGCCCTTTTCCTGTTTGGAGCCTGTTTCTGTGCTGCTCTCCTTTTAACTGAACTCGCACAATTTCCTATCCCTGTCGCTATCCCCTCTCTGGGACCCTTCTTTTGATGGAACTGGGACCTTTTCCTGCCCCTTTCCCTTTGAGACCACTCCCTTTCCCTTGTCCCCTGCCTGGGATACTTGTCAACAATGGCACTCCACACCCGGTCACATGACCCAGGTATTCCTTCCAGCACAGACGCACTGGGCCCAAAACACATAAAAATTGCAAAACAGCGCATGTGCAGCCCACTCCCCAAGTTAAAGTCCCTGACTCCACTCTCAACAAGGTGAGAATAATTTAAATAACACAAGGTACAAAGAACAAAGAACAAAGAAAGTTACAGCACAGGAACAGGCCCTTCGGCCCTCCAAACCTGCACCGACAATGCTGCCCGACTAAACTAAAACCCCCTACCCTTCCAGGGACCATATCCCTCTATTCCCATCCTATTCATGTATTTGTCAAGACGCCCCTTAAATGTCATTATTGTATTTGCTTCCACCACCTCATCCGGCAGCGAGTTCCAGGCATCCACCACCCTCTGTGTAAAAAACTTTCCTCGTACATCTCCTTTAAACCTTGCCCCTCGCACCTTAAACCTATGCCCCCTAGTAATTGACTCTTCCACCCTGGGAAAAAGCTTCTGACTATCCACTCTGTCCATGCCCCTCATAATCTTGTAGACTTCTATCAGGTCACCCCTCAACCTCCGTCGTTCCAGTGAGAACAAACCAAGTTTCTCCAAACTCTCCTCATTGCTAATGCCCTCCATGCCAGGCAACATCCTGGTAAATCTTTTCTGTACCCTCTCCAAAGCCTCCACATCCTTCTGGTAGTGTGACGACTAGAATTGAACACTGTATTCCAAGTGCGGCCTAACTAAGGTTCTATAAAGCTGCAACATGACTTGCCAATATTTAAACTCAATGACCCGGCCGATGAAGACAAACATGCCGTATGCCTTCTTGACTACCTTCTCCACCTGCGTTGCCACTTTCAGTGACCTGTGTACCTGTACACCCAGATCCCTCTGCCTATCAATACTCTTACAGGTTCTGCCATTTACTGTATATTTCCTATCTGTATTAGACCTTCCAAAATGTACTTTTCAAACATAAAGGGCAAAGAAAGTGCACGCTCAGCGAAAGGTGGAGATATGAGGAAGAAGCTTAATTACGGAGGGTCTTAAATGAAAAACAGGAGGCAGAGAGATTTAGGGATAGAATTACGGCGCATAATATGTAAGCTCTGGAAGCATGTCCACCAGTAATGGGGTATTGAGAAGTTGTGCACACAAAGACAAGAGTCAAAGGAAGGCACAGTGGCACAGTGGATAGCACTGCCTCACAGTGCCAGGGACCCAGTTTCAATTCCAGTCTCAGATCCCTGTCTGTGTGGAGTCTGCACGTTCTCCCCATGTCTGCGTGGGCTTCCTTCGGGTGCTCCAGTTTCCTCCCACTGTCCAAAGATGTGCAGGTTAGATTGATTGGTCATGCTAAATTGACCCTTAATGTCACGGGGACTAGCAGGGTAAATAGTGGATAGAACCTGGGTGGGATTGTTGCCAGTGCAGGCTCGATGGGCTGGGTGGCCTTCCTCTGCACCGTAGGGATTCTGTGATTCTAATGTCAAATTCAGGAACGGTTATGGTGATGACGAGGGTTACAATGATAGGAAGGGGGCTAGGCCATGGGGGGGATTTAAACACAAGCATATGGACATTGGTTTAATTTCTGTTCTGCTGATTTCCCAAACAGTGCGGCGAGCAGGGAGGTTCCATGAAGAGGTTGCCGTGTCTCTCAGCAACGCAGGGAAGAATCATTTGAGGAGCGAATCAGATGTGGGCAGTGTGGTGATAGGAAAAGTTATTCAGCAATCTGGAATGTAGCACTGAGCCCATCATCTAGGATGCGGAGGCACTCGGCAAGACGAAGAAGGGCATAAGGTTACAGAAAAAGCAGAGAAACCCGCTCTGAAACACTCCAGTGAAAGGAAAGCCAAACAATAAGAAGTGGTTCTACTTTAACTGCTGTTATTACTTCATTTATTAAAAATAATTGTATAAATATATCTTATTTTTGGAATTGAGGAAGTAAATTGAAAGACACCACAGAGTATTTTATGAACTCCGCTGTATCCGGAAGGAATAGTTCTAGCGACTTCTTTGCCAAAAATGCTAATGAAGTTATGACTCTGAAGGTTTTGCATTAATGCATTTCCACGTTGGCAGGTCTGCTTTTCTAACTACTTTCACCCACAGGACTGATTAAATGGCACCAACATTGATTAGCGGGAAACTATAGCTAATGGCTGATCAGATGCAAATTACTGTCTGTGCATTATATTAAAACACAGTTCACTCATTATTACTTTCTAACCACTAATTAGGATGGGCAGCTGGCAAGGCCTCAGTGTAGGGCAGGTTGCCACTTTTCAAACAATGATGATACAGAGAATCATAAGTCATTTGTACTATGTTTCCCTGACAATGAACTTTAAACAACAAACCTCAAATCTGTATCCCTATTATACTGCTCTGAAATTTCCAATGGAGCCTTTCAGACCTGCCAAATTCAGGGTCTGCTTGTGCTGTTGCTCCTCATCTAGTTTGCCTCAGGCACAGAAGGCCAGAATTGCCTTGTTTTGTGCATCCAAAAAGGAGGAGGCCTAGAAATTCCTGGAATCCCATACTTCCGTGTGTAAATCCACCCACCTTTGCCCAGGTCCCATTTCCAATTGATCACTTGAGGTATAGGCCATCAGCCCTTGTGAGGGTGCAAAAGCAACGCCTGTCCTCCTTGTCTCTACATCTGAGCTTCCCTTGAGGCCTAAAGGGCCAAAGAGGGACAATTTTTATTTACAGCTCTTAACTCCCCATTGGGGGCAGTCCTATTAGAAGTGATAATTGATTTCCTCGGGGATCGATGCCCTTCCTCCAGTAAAAAATTGGGGCCTTTAGATGGTCTCAAAATGACAAGTTCTGCTGGGGCTTTTAAGGGCATAAGTGGAGAAATTTTCCAGGGAAGAAATACTGCCCTCTGCCATGCCCCTTGATGTTGGGTAGTGTGGGAATAGGGCAAGTGGCAGAACCCACCCAAGGACCTCCCTGCTAGAATTTAAATATCTGCTCTTAATGTGCTGAAACCCTAGCAGAGTTGCACTTTGGCCTGATTATTTTCACTTTCCAGGGAAAAATTAGTCTAATGCCCTCTCCAGCCGCACGGAGTTTGGAACTGCTAGGTTAAGAATCCAGAAGGGTAAGGAGATGATTATGAGAGTGGTTTAGAAAAACGCAAACTCTAGACAATGCTATGTACCTGCTTGATACAATTGAGGAATAAATGAAGATAGAATTACGCCATTCAGCTTGAGAGTTGAAAAAGTTGGTACCCTCTGTTATGTACTGCACTCTCAGGACAAAAGAACATAGAGTTGTAGCACATGGGGTTGGATACAACAACAGCGCAGATTTATGAAGAGCTGTTAACTCTACAAAGGCTTGATCTAGACTGAGGCAAAACAGAAGAACATAAGAAATAGGAGCAGGAGTAGGCCATCTAGCCCCTCGAGCCTGCCCCGCCATTCAATAAGATCATGGCTGATCTGATAGTGGTTTAGTTCCACTTACCCGCCCGCTCCCCATAACCCTTAATTCCCTTATTGATCGGAAATCTATCTACCTGTGTCATAAACATCTTTAACGAGGTAGCCTCCAGTGCTTCAATGGGCAGAGAATTCCAGAGATTCACTACCCTCTGAGAGAAGAAGTTCCTCCTCAACTCTGTTCTAAACTGACTCCCCCTTATTTTGAGGCTGTGTCCTCTAGTCCTTGTTTCCTTTCTAAGTGAAAGAATCTCTCTGCCTCTACACTGTCTAGCCCCTTCATTATCTTATATGTCTCTATAAGATCTCCCCTCAGCCTTCTAAACTCCAACGAGTATAGGCCCAATCTACTCAATCTCTCCTCATAAGCTAACCCCCTCATCTCCGGTATCAACCCGGTGAACCTTCTCTGTACTCCCTCCAAGGCCAATATATCCTTCCGCAAATAAGGGGACCAAAATTGCACACAGTACTCTAGTTGCGGCCTCACCAGTACCTTGTACAATTGCAGCAAGACCTCCCTGCTTTTATACTCCATCCCCTTCACAATAAAGGCCAACATTCCATTTGCCTTCTTGATCACCTGCTGCACCTGCAAACTGAGTTTTTGCGATTCATACACAAGGACCCCCAGGTCCCTCTGCACAGTAGCATGTTGTAATTTTTCACTATTTAAATAATAGTCCATTTTACTATTATTCCTTCCAAAGTGGATAACCTCACACTTACCAACGTTATACTCCATCTGCCAGATCCTCGCCCACTCACTTAGCCTATCCAAATCCAAATCCAAAACCCGCAAAGAGGCCGATGATTTCATAAACTATACACATGCCTGGACTCTTAAAGTGATCATACAACAATAACAACCTAAATTTATAACATCCCTCCCCTTTACTTTGAAGATCCCATAACAACTGATAACTATAGGACTTTTACATAGTCACCAAAACATGCATACAAGGGCAGGCAATGAATCATTACACAGTAATAATAGTTAGTAGAGAAAATGATCTGGTGGGCATCTATTCCACACTGGTTGCCTGCGCACCTCAGGAATTTGGTTGTTCTTGATCTTAGAGGGTCTTCTCTGGGTCTGGATCTTCAGAGGATGTCTCTATCCTGGAAGGCAAAACAGTTGCTTTTGCAGAAGGAAGATTGGTAGCAGCAAAGGATTTTTTGGCAATCTCGGTTTCTGCTGATTGAACAGAAGTCGCAGTCACTATATCTGGATGACGGTCCAACCTGAGGTAGTTCTGGCATACACAGTACTGGCACGTTGATGCATACAGGTAACCAATGATCGTCATCTCCGCAGTAGCTCATCTCCAGTTTCTACTGTATAGGAAATAGGGCCAGTTTGAGCCATTCAGAGGAACCCTCTTCTCATTGATGGCAAAGCTGTACACTAAAACAGGTGTCTTTTGGGATTGTCTTCTCTTCTTAAGATTTGCAACTGCTGATTGTGTTCTACTATCCTGGATGTCTCCTGTGGTAGAAGTAGATCAAATGTAGTTCTCAGCTTTCTCTTCAAGAATAGTGAAGATGGGGAACTATGAGTGATCGTATGCGTGGCGTTACAATATGTCACCAAGAAATTGTTTAGAGAGTGATTTAATGAACCTTGGTCCTTGGAGGTTTTCCGTGAATGCTTCAAGGACTGGACAAACCTTTCGGTTAATTATGGATGGGTGGTACGGTGCTGATATTATGTGCCGAATACCACTCATCTTTAGATAGTCTTCAAACTCCTGAGTCATGAATTGAGGTTCATTATTACTCACAATTTGCTCTGGCTTCCCAAATTTGACAAAAATCTCATTGAACAATTGGGCAGCCATGTTTCCAGAAAGATGGCTCCAGCTGGCAATGGAAGACAACTCTCTTTGTGTTCCAAAGAGAAAATAACCAGGCCAAAACACTACTCTGCTAGGATTCCAGCACATTAAGAGCAGATATTTAAACTCTAGCGAGGAGGTCCTTGAGTGGGTTCTGCCACCTGCCCTATTCTCACACTACCCAACCTCAAGGGGCTTCAGGGGAGCACAGGTGAGGAATGAAGGTCAGGGAGATATTGGAAGCCATTCCCTAAAGGCAGGATTGACTGCCAAAGAGGGAGCTACCTGGAAATGGCCAAGAACCAATGCCACGGGAGACAGTGCAAATCTGTACCCTTGTTGCCGAAGACCTCGTGTCCTACCAGTGGCCGTCAAAGTGATTGTGGTCCTGAAATTCTTCACTTCTGGCTCCTTCAAGAATTAGCTGTGGATGTTAACGGCATCTCAAACATGGCTGCAAAACACTTGTACCTCTCTGGTCACTGATGCCCTCTTACCGGAGCAGGAGAGCACTTTCACTTAACGACAGATATGGCATTGCAAGGCCAGAGGACATCGGGTTTTGTCTTCATTTCTGGATTCCCCCAGGTGCTCGGTGTCATCGGTCACCCACATGGTCATCAGGGAGCCCAGTTTCCAGCCAGTGAGATCCATCAATATGAAAGCCTTCCTCTCCCTCAATGTGCAACTGATCTGCAACAACCACAAGGTCTTCCTCTATGTGTGCTTTCCGTGCAGCTGCCACGACTCCATCCTCCACCAATCCAGGCTGCCTCAGATCTTGATTCCAATACCCAAGCTGTGTAGGATGATGCTGGGAGACAAGGAACATCCTTTCAATAGGTAGGTACTCACCTTTCTACACATGCCCCAAACAGAAGCACCGAACCTATGCAACAATGTCAGCTGCTCAGTAGGGCAACAGTCGAACAGACCACCAGACTTCTTAAAATGAGATTCCAATTCCAGGATCAATATCCTTCTGCAACGACCTTAGTTATTGTGGCAGTTTACTGCACTCTACATAACATGGACCATATCACTAACCACAGATCTCCCTCAACATCAGCAGTCTCAGTGATGCCTGCCATAGGGCGTCTAAACAAGTCACCTCTGTTTCTGTCTCCGCTGGTTATTAGTCGGCAGAAAACCCATTTCCGTATCAATCATCGACTCACCCTGTGCGAATCTAAACTTTCTCACTGGAGGCAAGCTTTTGACCCAAAAACAAACCCAGCACCTATTTCCTGCCTCCATGGCAAAAATCCAGCTCCAGATGCGGCACAGTGGCACATTGGTTAGCACTGCTGCCTCACAGCGCCAAGGACCCAGGTTCGATTCCTGGCTTGGGTCACTGTCTGTGTGGAGTTTGCACATCCTCCTCCTGCCTGCATGGGTTTCCTCCGGGTACCCCAGTTTCCTCCCACAGTCCAAAGATGTGCGGGTTAGGTTGATTGGCCATACTAAATTGCCTCTTAGTGTCAGGGGGACTAGCAGGGTAAACACGTGGGGCTATAGGGATAGGGGCTGGATGGGATTGTGGTCGGTGCAGTCTCGATGGGCCAAATGACCTTCTTCTGCACTGCAGGGATTCTACGATTCTATATCTCATTAGCAATCTGATTGTTTAGGGAGATATAAAGGTGCGATGTCCTGTTCCCAGGGGCTCTGGATAGGACACTGCAATGTTTTCAGGGTTGGCTGACATTAACTAACCATGCAAAAACTCACGGGCAAGTGTGAGTCTAAATAATGGTTGGTGCCATTCATTCATCACTTAGAGCAAAATGAGTCCATAGTAAATTTTACTGTGTGCAATTTTCACAGAGGCATCAAGAGGGAAAAATACTTAGGTGAAAATAGCATCGAATTAGATTTAATTCTAATGCATTAAATGTTCATTCAGCATCACCACAGATTGTAATTTCTAAGCTTATATCTTCTCATGTTAAGGATGAGCAATGTTTCTTTGACACTATCTTTGTCAAATTACATCAGGTTAAATTTGACAAGGTGCCGAACCACTGGCAGGACTTCACATGCAGCCAATCCATGTGGAAATTTGTTGGGATGCTGCTTGGAATTTACCGTCTGTTGAATCACAGTCAGAAATCACCTTGCATGAGTTTCGTACAAGGTTGTACCAATGGCACGGGGCTTTCAAAAGTTACCTTATAGTCTCAACATGTAAACTTGTCTTAAAAGTTCCCTCCTGTGACGGCACTTTCAATATTTTGTCAGCTATTATAACAAGATCTTTTTGCCAACTTGCCTTATTTAATGATATATCCTTCATCTTGTAATCATATTTTGTATTTTTAGTTCTACTTTGTACTACCTTCTGTAACGGTCTGGATTATTTCTGTACAAGCTGCAATTCCAAGTCTGCAAACCATATGTTTGTGGGTGATTTTTTAAGTCTTCTTATGTTCCCTCACAGGAATGCAGAAGTTTAAAGTGGGAAACTAAGTGGACTTAAGTAGCATAAAAAATTTCAAAAGATGAGATTTTATTTTTAAAAAGTCAAATGCCAGTTGGAATAATTTTTTTTTAAAAACCCATAGGAACAAAAACACTTTCAAAACAGCACAAAGCTGTTTCAAATTTAACCTTTTAACATGTATACTTTAGTGTTTAGTTATTGCAGCAAACAATAACTCCTGTAATAGTGAATATAATATAAATAGAGCTATTTTGGAGTCATGTACTGCGTGTCGAGGCTAAGCAACCATTTTGTACGCTAAGATCCACGATTTTGATCGGCAGATGTGACCTAATTCCCCCACTCTTTGCTCTTTAACTCTCTCTTTAGTTTTGCAAGTCACTTACTGATTCATTTCTCAGTTCAGAGTTTTCTTTTGCTCTTTTCCTCTTTCTCTGTGCTTCTCACTACCCCTACTGGTAGCAGCTAAAGGTAAGATTGTGTCACCATTGTAACTGACACAATGCAGAATTTCAATTAGCTTTTTGTTCGGTTAAGGCTTTGTGGCAGTTACTTGCTAACCAGCTGCTGGAATTCAATTCAATTCCTCTAGCGAGACTACATCCAATGCTTCAGCTAATCCTGGCTGCGTCCTATCAGGGAGGCAATTGGGCTCCATGACTAGATCCCTTTTGTGTGTCCATTCTTTTGTCAAACTGGTGACTTGTTTGCTTATAATCAATTTCTCTGAATGTCTGTGACTGTTGGCCACTTTTTTCACCATCCTGATTTCCCATACATTTTATTGGCTGCTCACACGTCTTCATAGAAATCATCAGAGAATCCCTACAGTGCAGAAGGAGGCCATTCAGGCCATCGAGTCTGCACCGACCACAATCCCACCCAGGCCCTATTCCCGTAACCCCACATATTTACCTTGCTAATCCCCCTGACACTAGGGTCAATTTAGCTTGGCCAATCAACCTAACCTGCACATCTTTGGAATGTGGGAGGAAACTGGAGCACCCGGAGGAAACCCACGCAGACACGGGGAGAATGTGCAAACTCCACACAGTGGCCTGAGGCCGGAATTGAATCTGGGTCCCTGGCACTGTGAGGCAGCTCTGCTAACCACTGTGTCACCGTGCCATCCACATTTCATAAAAATCAACTGATAAATATAACAAATGTCAGAACCAATCTCCAGACACTGAACAGCTCCCTGCAATTCAGTTGGAGCATTGTTAATGAACACTACCCATTGTTTCCTATCAATCAGTTACTTTCCTGTTCAATTTACAATATCTTCTATTCAGTACCTTTCTGATAATCATTATCATTTTACTCAATGAACTCAGCACAATACTTCTCTCATCAAACCATAACACTGATCCTTCTGCTATGGAGTGGATGTGTTGAAAGCGATATCACGCTGTCCCAATCACTCATGAGTCTAATCTTCATTAACTGCTAAACAAATGGATTTTTGCCAGATTCCCCACAAAGAAGCTTTGTAAATGAATATAATTCAAAGCTTAAAACTTGAAAATTTGATCAACCACCAGAAAGAAAGGACCCAGCTTGAGTGGATACTTATCCATCAGGTTACCAACTGTTAAAAACGCTGAGTTTCCTCAGAGTTGCTCCCATTTCTTCGTAGCGACTTCCTTCAAGATGTAGTGGAAGCTTCAAGGGAATGTCTGACCAAAGACTTATGAAAATAGGAGGACTAGTTCTCCTTGTGGCTATGTGAGATAACATATGACCCAGCATGTTACCGGATATCTTATATATCTTATTGGGTGGCACGGTGGCACAGTGGTTGGCACTGCTGCCTCACAGCACCAGGGACCCGAGTTCAATTCCGGCCTCGGGTAACTCGGGTCACTGTGTGGAGTTTGCAAGTTCTCCCTCTGTCTGCATGGGTTTTCTCCGGGTGCTCCAGTTTTCTCCCACACTCCAAGGATGTATGGGTTAGGTTGATCGACCATGCTCAGTTGCCTCTTAGCATCAGGGAGATTAGCATAGAATCATAGAATTCCTACAGTGCAGAAGGAGGCCATTCGGCCCATCGAGTCTCCGACCACAATCTCACCTAGGCCCTAATCTCGTAACCCCGCATATTTACCCTATTTATCCCCTAACTTGAGGGTTAATTTAGCATGGCCAATCAACCTAGCAGGGTAAATACATGCGCTGGAATTCTCACCTGCCACGGAATCGGAGCGAGCGAGGGGCGGACTACAGAAATGTCTGTTGACCTCAGCTGGGGTCGTAAAATCCCATCCATGGGGATAGGGCCTGGGTGGGGTTATCGTTGGTGCAGGCTCAATGGGCCAAATGGCCTCTTTCAGCACTGTAGGGACTCTATGATTTTATAAATGTCTCGATCAGGAATATTGCAGGTAAAATCCCTGAGCCTAGCTGGGTTGTAATGGGAGTGAGAGAGGGAGGGTCAACCCAATTGCTTTCAATCTACCAGGCAATGGAGGAAAAGAAGTGGCCAGTGTTCTGATTGCTATTAGTCACGATTATTGAAAGAAGCGTGCAGTAAATATTCTATTTGACAAAATCAGGCTGGGCTGTACATCCTCACATTGAATTAGCAGCCAATGCCACCTGCCCAGTCACCAGTGACAAATAAAGCAGTGGTGCCATCGTGGTCTGTGAGACTATACGCCTGCATGATTCAGCGTCATCAGAAGAGGATAGAGAAAAAGGACCGAGAGATGATTGCTTTAAAAAACATCGAGGAACCTATTTTTTGTGGTAATTGCTCCAATAAATATTGCCAGACACAATTTCAAGAAGCCACGGGCAAAAAGCATGAAATAGAAGTAACTTTATTATTTTTAAAAGATTAGCCACATCAAAATACTAAACAGCATGAATTGGGCCAAATTTCCATTTTTTTGGGAGTGTTTACACTTTGGCACCATTTGGATTTTGACTCTGGGTTTGGCATCATAACAATTCCTTGGCAGTGCAGAAGGAGATAGGAGACTGGGAGTCTGCTTCCATCTTTTCAATGAATCTGCACTATTTTTTTTTCCAAATAGGTTAAGCAACAACGGAGAAACTTGCTGAAACTTTCAGTTAGAACTCTTCCAACACAGTCAATGAAAAGATTGTGGCAGATTATTCTCCTGGATTATGAAAACTGCTTACAAACCAGAAACGTTAAATAAAGCAGCCCCCCCCCCCCCCCCCCCCTGTCCTTTAACTGTCATCAGTTAAAAAGTAGGCCTCCATTTTAATTTCCTTGGCTGGGTTGAAACATGTATACCCAGAGGTGGAACACAGCAGAAGGGAACAATTTCCCAGGCAGCTGTGTTACCTAGTTCAGTCTTAATTTAGTCTGGCAAGCACATCAGGCAAAAGACACAGTTCACTTTCTGTCATTTCAGATTGCCTGGGTGTGTCACAACAAATGATGTTCAGCTGAACAAGTTATTGTTACATCATGTGGTTAAAGCTTTCTGGCATCCGTCCAGTCCACTGGGACACTAACAGCAGCTGTTCTTTCCTTACATTTCTCAATCTGACCTTGACTTTTCTATTCAGTGAGGGAGTGACTGTATTTCACGCCTCTACTGTAACCTGTGGGATTGGGCGGTGTGGCAAAGTCGACCTGGGTGTTTCCCCAACCCCCCCACTAACCCCCCCCCCCCCCCAAAAAAAAACAGCTGTTTTCTTTTTCTGCATCTGTCACAGTGCTTTCAGTTTACTTTCACTTTTTAAATTTCAGACCTCGGTGGAAGGCCGCAGCTTCATTAAAATGTGAGTGTATATATATTTAATTATTTGTATTTTTTTCCCCCCACCCGATTTTTATTGCCCGTGGTATTGGGCCTAGTTCCCCTCCTGTGCCTCTCCATGATATAGGGCTGAGAGTTGCTGCCCGCGTGTTAATAGTGGCCTAAATCTTGTCTACTAAATATTCCGAAGAAAGGTCTCGTCTGCTGGAAAGACAAGTCTTCTCCGCCACTGAGGAAGGACCAGGACTGAATACTTTAAATCAGTTGTGAGCCGCAACTAGTTCAGAATCTGAAATAACGCCGGGAGTGCAAATCCAGCTGACTGTTCCAGCTGAAGGTTTGGTTTGGATTGATTTCCCATGATGGTCACGGATAATGAAGGAGCTTTGTCAAGCAGACCTTGCACGTGCTCAATTGACATGTCTGCCCCCAACAAATCTTCCAGGGTCAAACCACATTGTGTGCAGGAAGCACAGGGAGCACAGTGAGAGAGAGATCCCACACTACAACCTCTAATTGAAGAGATCTATTTTTGCTGTCGGAAGAAGATTTTGTGGTCTTTGTTTGCAGTTTGCATTCTGATTGAGGAACACCAGATCTCAGATCCTCATAAGGCTAAATTCAGAACTGGCTCATGCAAAAACATTGCTCTTCTGGTTTCAAATTAGAATTGATGCAACGCAAGTCTCCTCTGTTCAACATAAACCATTAGCTATGATGGTCAGGGGAGTCAATATCTCATCTCATCTTCTCCCAGCAAACATTTACACCTCGGGATGATGGAATGTTCCAGCTCTTTGAGTTTTGTGTGAAGCCAGATTCAAAAAGGGAGGCGGCTATAGCGGGATTAATGAGCATCTCTTCTGGTCACCACCCAGTGAGAGAGCAGTCAGGAACCAACCTCCAGCTTCCTGTGAGAAAGGAAACAAGAGGACACAGATCGACATTGTGAATGGTGCCTGGAAAATCAGTCAGCTTTCTTTTTAAAATGGAAAATTGCACTAGCTGTCAGGCTCCATAAAGGTCGCAAAAAGGATAGAATCGAGGGGAAGTCGTTAGCAATTGTATTGTTTAAGCCAACCAAGTGCCATTGCTGTGGTGAAACATTTTGTATTATCACACAAAGCCCGAGTTGTACTCAAATAGTGAATAAGTGACATAAAGCAGCTTTTAATGATTTATGTCACATCACACTCCACCAAGTGTTTGCTTGGTCTGCCTTTAAAGAGATTGAGACAGCCCACATGTGAAAGGCACACATATCCAGTTTAACTCACAGGGAGATACTATTGTTACAGTCCTGGGTTACACTATATTTACAGTTGGATATTGAACTACAAAAGCACACCCTGAAACATAAGATGCAGAAATTACTATGGGATTGACAATCAACACTGTACCCTAGAGGAAATTTAAAGCAAGATGCTAAGCTTGCAGAAACATGTTGTTGGACAAAGTAAGGAAAGCTTTATTCTGCATCTGGCTATATTATATCTGATCTGGGATTGCTTTCTGCTGTCACTCGAGCTCTAAATTGGGAAGAGTTCCAATGCCTGGCTCTAACATCACTCAACGTAATGAACATTGAAGAGATTGCTGCTGCAAAAGGCAGAGGAAAGGGTGTTTCACTTAGCACAGCGGAGCCTCATGTTCCTTAGCAACAGGGACAATAGGGAATATGGCCGGAACTCTGCCACCTCGCCTGCCACGGAATCAGAGAGGACGAGGGCCCGACAACGGAAATCTCCGTTGATCTCGAGCGGGAATTTCCGATCTCGCCTGAGCAAGGCCGTAAAATCCCACCCTACGAATGTTGGGTATGAATCTGGACTGACAGAGATGATTGGTAGATTTATGATGGGGGTGCAGTGAATTGAACAGTGGCTGAGACTTGGGGTGCTTTCTGTAGAATATGCCACTTGGAGATCTATTCAATGACCTTAAGATAAAAGCAACATACTGTGGATGCTGGAATCTGAAACAGAAACAAAAACGCTGGAAAATCTCAGCAGGTCTGACAACATCTGTGGAGAGAGAATAAAGCCAAAGTCTTGAGACGTTGGCTCTATTCTCTCTCCACAGATGTTGTCAGACCTGCTGAGACCTTCCAGCATTTTCTGTTTTTGTATTCAATTACCTTGTTCAGTCTTGTGAGATCCTATGAACATCTTGAGTCTCTGCATCCAAGTCCTTGAGACACGTCTCCTCACATTGACCTTCACACTATCTGCTCCCACTGCCTATTGGAAGTGCATTTGGTGAGCTTCAGTTCCCTGTAGTTATGGGGCATCAAGCTATCAAACCCCTTCAGAGCTTTGCAGGTTTCAATTAGATCATTTCTCAATATCCTAAAGTCCATCTCCTCCTCCAAGACCTCCCTTGCCGTGTCAGAAAACCTTAGGGTCTATGCTGTTCGATTCTTCACTATTTTCTGGATCAGATTCACTTCCGATGTGACTCCCAGCATCTGCTCTAGCCACCATGGCAGCTCCACTTTAAGAGGTGCAGGCTACAACAGAAGAACAACAACTTACATTTAAATAGCATCATTAATGTAATAAAGTGGCCCAAGACCAATTCACAGGCTGAGTATCAAACAGATTATAATACCGAGCCTCATAGTAAAATATTAGCACAGATGACCAAAAGCTTGGTCAAAGAGAGAGATTTTAAGAAGCATCTTGGAAGAGGAAATGAAGGTAGCAGCAGAGAGATGTGGAGACAGAATTATAGAGGCTTGGGCCTAGGCAACTGAAGGCACCTCCACTGATAGTGGAGCAATTAAAATCTGGGATACTCGAGACCAGAATTCGAGGAGTGTAAATATCTTGGAGGATTGTAGGACAGGAGGAGATTGCAGAGATAGGAAAGGACACGGCTATGGGAAGATTTAAAAGCAAGGATGATAATATTAAAATCAAGCCATGGTTTGACTGGGAGTGAAAGTAGCTTAGTGAACACGCTGGCTTTAGATGAACGGGGTTGGTGCAGGTTAGGACATGGACAACAGAGCTTTGGATAACTTCCATTTTGGAGGATAGAATGTGAGAGACCAGCAAGGAGCTCTTTGAAACAGTCATGCCTGGAGGTATCAAAGGCATGGATAAGGGTTTCAGCAGCAGGTGAGCCGAGACAGGCAAATTTGTCACTGTTGCAGAGGTGGAAAGAGGTTGTTTTCGAGATGGTGTGACTATGTGGTTGGAAGCTTATCCTGGGGTCAAATTCAACGTCAAAATTGCAAACAGACTGGTTTAGTCTCAAACTGCAGCCATGGAGGGCGATGGATTGAGTAGGTAGGGAACAGAGTTTAGAGCAAGCTAACTATTACACATAGAACATAGAACATAGAACAGTACAGCACAGAACAGGCCCTTTGGCCCATCATGTTGTGCCGAGCTTTATCTGAAACCAAGATCAAGCTATCCCACTCCCTATCATCCTGGTGTGCTCCATGTGCCTATCCAATAACCGCTTAAATGTTCCTAAAGTGTCTGACTCCACTATCACTGCAGGCAGTCCATTCCACACCCCAACCACTCTCTGCGTAAAGAACCTATCTCTGATATCCTTCCTATATCTCCCACCATGAACCCTATAGTTATGCCCGCTTGTAATAGCTCCATCCACCCAAGGAAATAGTCTTTGAACGTTCACTCTATCTATCCCCTTCATCATTTTATAAACCTCTATTAAGTCTCCCCTCAGCCTCCTCCGCTCCAGAGAGAACAGCCCTAGCTCCCTTAACCTTTCCTCATAAGACCTACCCTCCAAACCAGGCAGCATCCTGGTAAATCTCCTCTGCGCTCTTTCCAGCGCTTCCACATCCTTCTTATAGTGAGGTGACCAGAACTGCACACAATATTCCAAATGTGGTCTCACCAAGGTCCTGTACAGTTGCAGCATAACCCCACGGCTCCTAAACTCCAACCCCCTGTTAATAAAAGCTAACACACTATAGACCTTCTTCACAGCTCTATCCACTTGAGTGGCATATCCACTTCTGTGGATATGGACCTCAAGATCTCTCTGTTCTTCCACAGTCTTCAGAACCCTACCTTTGACCCTGTAATCCACATTTAAATTAGTCCTACCAAAATGAATCACCTCACATTTATCAGGGTTAAACTCCATTTGTCATTTTTCAGCCCAGCTTTGCATCCTATCTATGTCTCTTTGCAGCCTACAACAGCCCTCCACCTCATCCACTACTCCACCAATCTTAGTGTCATCAGCAAATTTACTGATCCACCCTTCAGCCCCCTCCTCTAAGTCATTAATAAAAATCACAAAGAGCAGAGGACCAAGCACTGATCCCTGTGGCACTCCGCTAGCAACCTGCCTCCAGTCCGAAAATTTTCCATCCACCACCACCCTCTGTCTTCGATCAGATAGCCAGTTACCTATCCAATCGGCCAACTTTCCCTCTATCCCACACCTCCTTACTTTCATCATAAGCCGACCATGGGGGACCTTATCAAACGCCTTACTAAAATCCATGTATATGACATCAACTGCCCTACCTTCATCAACACACTTAGTTACCTCCTCAAAAAATTCAATCATATTTGTGAGGCACGACTTGCCCTTCACGAATCCGTGCTGACTATCCCAGATTAATCCGCATCTTTCTAAATGGTCGTAAATCCCATCCCGAAGGATCTTTTCCATCAATTTACCAACCACCGAAGTAAGACTAACCGGTCTATAATTACCAGGGTCATTTCTATTCCTTTTCTTAAACAGAGGAACAACATTCGCCACTCTCCAGTCCTCTGGCACCATCCCCGTGGACAGTGAGGACCCAAAGATCAAAGCCAAAGGCTCTGCAATCTCATCCCTTGCCTCCCAAAGAATCCTAGGATATATTTCATCAGGCCCAGGGGACTTATCGACCTTCAGTTTATTCAAAACTGCCAGGACATCCTCCCTCCGAACATCTATTAGCCTGTAACACCTTCTCTTCCTCAAAAACATGGCCCCTCTCCTTGGTGAACACTGAAGAAAAGTATTCATTCATCACCTCGCCTATCTCTACTGACTCCATACACAAGTTCCCACGACTGTCCTTGACCGGCCCTAACCTCACCCTGGTCATTCTTTTATTCACAGTTCAGACTAGCTTCAAGAAATGCTTGAAAATTATGATTTTGGGCTCCTACTGATACATTCAGCCAATGAACAGCATAGTCAACACTGGCTTCATGCAGAAATCATACTAATGAACAGGTAGTCTGAAGATCTATGGTACACTGTCTGCTGTATATTGAAACAAATTCAGGTTAACCGGACACTACGACCCGCAGGCCAGTTTTTGGAGGTTATCCAACATATTCACCAAAGACTCCAATTGTTCCAGAAACCCATCACAACCTTCTTGGGCAAATAAAGGTGAGTAATGAGTTTTGTCACATCTCGTCAACAAACTTGTAAAAAGTCCTCACGGCCAGGATTTTACATTCCTGCCACAGTGTATCTCCACCCAGCAGATGCGACGGGCCATTTCAAACTGTGTTCATAAAAGCAAAAGACTGTGAATGCTGGAATCTGAAACAAAAACAGAAACTGCTGGAAAATCTCAGCAGGTCTGGTAGCATAGAATCATAGTATCTATACAGTGCAGAAGGAAGCTATTCGGCTCATCAAGTCTGCACCAACCACAATCCCACCCAGGCCCTATTCCTGTAACTCCACATAACCCCACCCTGCTAATCCCCTGACACTAGGGTCAATTTAGCCAATCAATCTAACCTGCACATCTTTGGACTATGGGAGGAAACCTAAGCACTCAGAGGAAACTCACACAGACATGGGGAGGACGTGCAAACTCCACACAGACAGTGACCCGAGGCCGGAATTGAACCCATGTCCCTGGCGCTGTACAGCAGCAGTGCTAACAACTGTGCCATCGTGCCGCCGCATCTGCAGACAGAGAACAGAACCAATGTTTCGAGCCAGGATGACCTTTGAGGGGAGCATAAAATCCTGGCCCATGTCCTTTCTTAGAACTACCTTTGGGGTTGGAATATTTTTATTGTATCTTGGGACTGTACATTCAGGCCAAGCTGCAGGTGGGGACAGGGATGGACAGGACCTGAAAATACCGATCCGGCTTGTGTGCCCATTTCCCAACCCTAATCCTGAAGTCGGCCATTTTTGTCAGGCCTCTTACCCCACATTCCCTCATATGACAGCACTTTAACTGCCTAGACATGGGCACCCAGCTGAAGGCCAGGATGCCAGCACTCCAGACAGGCACTCCATTCTTCCCTACCTCATCATAGTCATCACCTGCCTGTTGTATTTATTTTTTATTGAAAGTTTTTAAAAAGTAGGCAGGGGTGGGGTTATTCCATGTTGAAGCACCGTTACTTACCACCCAATGCAGGTTGCTGCTCTTCTCAGATGGGATTCGCCTTCTCCCTTCAAAAGCTGACCTGTTGTCTTTAATTGGATAGGGAACCTATCTCGATGCCAGTTCAGAGGGCGCCTCCATGAAAATCCCAGTGACTGATTGTTTCCACGCCCCCCACCCCACCCCCGGAATGCATTTGGGATCAAAAAATCATCCCAACTCCTGTTACCCGCCACCTGATGCAAAAATCCAACTCCTGGTATCCAAGTAGAAAATGGTATCATGTGACTGCCAGAAGGCAAACTAGATGGATCATAAAAACATAGAAACGTAGAAAACTACAGCACAAAACAGGCCCTTCAGTCCCACAAGTTGTGCCAAACATATCCTACCTTTTAGGCTATAGAAACATAGAAAACTACAGCACAAAACAGGCCCTTCGGCCCCACAAGTTGTGCCGAACATATCCTACCTTTTAGGCTATAGAAACATAGAAAACTACAGCACAAAACAGGCCCTTCGGCCCCACAAGTTGTGCCGAACATATCCCTACCTTTTAGGCTATAGAAACATAGAAAACTACATGGTTTTTCTTCATCTAGAAATTCCTAGTTTTCTCCAAATGCAGTCTGAGTAAGGCCTATTTGGGTTTATCTGACTTGTACGCTACTGATGTTGAAAAATTAATCAGCGTTTTTGTGCTTTGATTGCTGTGTGACAGTTTCCCGACATGTTAAATCTACTGATACCAGTTCTGTATAACCCAATCTCTCATTTCTCCTCTGCAGCCACAGTTGTCCCAGTGATTTCAGTGAGGCAGGCTTCAGTGAACACTATTACAGTGCTCGCAGAGTACAGGTGCCAATACCATGACAAAATCCTTGCCAACACATTCAAGGATATTACTTTATTTCGATTGGCATTGTGAACTCGCGCAGGACTTTTGGTTTCTGGGAGGTTGCAGAGGTAAGTACAGATGCAATGTTCTACATGACTACACGGAAAGGAACATTCAGAATTTCACAAGGAACACTGACTATAAAATGCCTTTCCACATTTGTTTATAAAATTGCTTCACACAGTGATTACTGGAAACCATTCCACAGGTTATAATTTTGTCTCCATGGGATGTGTGCATTGCTGGCAAGGCCAACACTTGTTGCCCATCCCTAATTACTCTCGAACTGCTTGCTAGGCCATTTCAGAGAGCAGTTAAGAGTCAACTATGGTGCTGTGGCTCTGGAGTCACATGTAGGCCAGACCAGGTAAGGATGGCAGATTTCCTTCCCTAAAGAACATTAGTGAACCAGATGGGTTTTTAATGGCAATCAATGGTGTTGCCTTCATGGTTACCAATCATGAGACTGCTTATTCCAGACTTCTTAAGTTTGTTTTAACTTCCGCCAGATGTCTTGATGTGATTTGAACCAAGGCGTTAGTCTGGGCCTCTGGATTGATAGTCCAATAACATTACCATCAATCCACCATCTCCCCTTCTATGTCCACAGAGGGAAGGAGGGAGATATCTCAAAACATAAAGCTGGATTTTCATGGTGCCATTTGGGACCAAACAGAGCCAGGTAGGGGATTAAAGTGGAGGCTGAATAAAATCCGGAGGTTTGGTTATTTTCACCAATGTGGGAAAGGAGCGTGGCTAGGGAAACCCGCACGCTGCTATTTAACATTTGCCAACACCATTCTAGAAGTGAGTGTTTTAGGGCTGCTGGAATTTTAAATAAAGCAGCCACATTTTGGCAGGCCTCCTGAATCACACCTGCAGAGTGAACCATGGATTGGAGGCAAGATGAGTATAAAATATCAGTAGAAAATGGTGTTGCCTTCTTTACAGTTCTTCCTGCAATGCTGCAGCCTGAATCATATCTGTGTTTGCTAACGTGAGTGAAGACAGTACTGTAATTGGAAAATGTAAGTGACCATTAAATTGCTTCTGACATCTGGCATGCTGCCAACTGAAAGAACAGAACTATATAAGTGGAAAAGTCTTCAGATGCATTCAATAGTATCCACTAGATTGAGTGCTATTCTGCATTGTTCAATATTGAAAGGCTGACCCAAAGTGAGATCCAGAGCTAATTGTTTAAACCCTTCTCATGGCTTTCATTAATTCATTGCAGGGCAGCTCAGCCATCTGTTTAGCGGTTTAAAAGCTCAGACAACTGTATGAGCTTTCATTCATTCTTTGCAGATCATATCATCCATATGTTCGGCTCTTTGAAAGCTTTGACAGATGTATGAGCCTTTGGTTGTCTTCAAAAGTACTAATAAATTCTGCAGTGAAAAGTTTGTTCATTCAGCTGTACTGGGAAATGTGAGCTTGATGGTTTGGCTGCCTTACAAAGCACTAATAGATTGTGCAGTGCTGAGTTTGCTTATTCAACTGTCCTGGGAGATGTGAGCTTAATAGCCTTGATGGAGTAATGTGTTTCTCAAGAGACTATTGATTTTTCAAAAGCCTGCCATGTGATATTTGCTTATTTCAACAGATTTATGAGCTTCTAAAGAGAATGTTTATTTTTCAAGTGCCTATCATGATGTTTGTTTGTTTCAACAAATTTATGAGATCCTGAAGAGGATACTGTTTTTTAAAATGTCTATTCGATTGATGTTTGCTTTTTTCAACAGATTTATGAGCTTTTCCAAGACTTGTGAGCTCTGCTTATAAATTAGATACTGGGCAAATAGGTTGGGGGCCTGTGTGAATGGGATGAGGGTGTAAGGAAGATGAAAGAGGGTGAAGAGGCCTGTGCAGGTAATGGATGTTGAGGGAATGTAAGGGGTAGGCATGTTGAAAGATGTAAGGGAGGTGAGGGGGTGAGGAGGATAGGTGAGTTACATAGAAATATAGAAAACAGAAGCAGGAGTAGGCCATTTGGCCCTTTGAGCCTGTTCTGCCATTCATTCTGATCATGGCAATCATTAAATTGAGTAAAGTAGAGTTTATTTATTAGTCACAAGTAAGGCTTACATTAACACTGCAATGCAGTTACTGTAAAATTCCCCTAGTCGCCACAGTCCGGCGCCTGTTCAGGTCAATGCACCTAACCAGCACGTCTTTCAGAATGTGGGAAGAAACCGGAGCACCCGGAGGAAACCCACGCAGACACGGGGAGAACGTGCAAATTCCACACAGACAGTGACCCAAGCCAGGAATCGAACACAGGTCCCTGGCACTGTGAAGCAGCAGTAGTAACCACTGTGCTACCGTGCCACCCCGAATTCAATATCCTGATTCCCCCCCTTTCCCCCATATCCCTTGCTTCCTTTAGTCCCAAGAGCTATATCTAATTTCTTCTTGAAATCACACAACAGGAGTTAAGGGAGTGAGGGTGAGGGCGACTTTTTAATTATCTGATGAACTGAGTGGATATTTTCAGGAGTGAAGGTGGGCTTTTTACCTGCCCTCCACCACATCTGTCCACCTAGGCTTTAGACAACAAGCCTGAGTCCAAGCCCCATCCCACCCTCCAGGAGATGAAAATCTCACTTGCCAGCCCTGGCGAGATGGATATGGGATTGCAACACCAGGATTATCCCCAACTCCCGCTTCTCACCTCCCCTGGGATAAATCCAAACAAAGACTTAGCAGAGACTCATCTAATCTATAAACATAGAAACAGTACAAGTGATGCCAGAAACACATTTAAGGAGAGATACAAACCTAAAATATGTGTGTGTATACATTGTTGTGGTTCAGGTTGAAACTCCGAAGTGTTTTATGAAGCCCGCCTGAACGTTTTGTATCTTGAATTTGGTTAGGATAAGCATGAGATGATTCACTTCAGGTATAATTCAAGTGACCCACTAGGGAGCTTTTATCAAACAAAATGTACTTAAGAATATAGTTAACATGTATAGTAAGAAAATTAGCAACAACTTTTATCAATTACAAACAAGAAACAATCACGATAATGTATAACTCTTAATGAATATGTATAAGCTGTCCCAATCAAAACCAAAACCTCCCATAGACAAAAGACCCTTTTCACAGGTTTAACACAGCACTGTCTAATGCTCAAATGATACTGGAAATGAGGCCGTTATTTGACTTCTGCAGTCAAATGCTCTTGGGACTCCGAAACATTTGAAGACAAGACAGCTTCCCAAAACACCAAAGCGCAGATGCTTTACTGCAGCCACCGAAACATAATTCTTTACTGCAGGATGGCAAACAAGATGAGCTTTCAACTCACTGGTAAAACTTCCAAAATAAAAACAGAGAGAGAGACTTCTTTCAGCTATGATTCTAACACTGCAGCCAAAATGAAACTAAAAACAATCCTTGTCACCTGAGCTGCACACAATTTTTTATCTCCTCCCACTAATGGCATTACCTAAGGCTCTAAGCTGAGAAACACTGACTGTGAGAGCTGCAGAGATCATGATTTTTTTTAAAAACTCTTAAAGTTACACTAATATCACAATACAAAGAGAAAATTATTCTCAATTTTTAAGAAAAGCAGTCCATCTTTTTTAGGGAGAACAAATTCATATTTCCATTCTCATTCATTTACGACTATGTGATGTTTTTATTGGTTCCCATGTTTAAATTACTGATCATGCGGGTCCACCATGCACAGTTATTACTTTTTCCTGCATTTCAGACCTCATAAAAATACCATTAACTAAGGTTCCTTTTGGAATTTCAGAACAACACCCAAACTTTGATTCATTCATTTTGGAGTAGGGTTGACAGAGAATCTACTTCGGAAGAAGGTTCTGGCATTTCAGCACCGTTTTGTGACCACAGAGCGTCTTTGTCCCAAGGCTACTAAAAAATCATTGTCAGTTATTATTTGCAACCTATCGGCAAATATCTCATTGTGGGAAGAGGTTGGAGTTACAGCATGTTATTTGGAAAGGATATTTTAATGCCATGTTAATGGAAAGGTGAAGAACCTCATTTTAAAGATCATTTCAACTTTTTGATAGAACGCACTCCACCTTTCACAGCTCAGGGGATACTTTTGGATTTAATACACACAAAATTTGCTTAACCTTTCTGGAAAATTACAAGCATGGCAATGACATTTTAATGAATATGGATCTTTAACAACTATTGTCAAGATTGCTATCTTGCAATAGCGTCATCGGCCTTCCTGAAAAAAGCACAATCTTATGTCTTTCACTTAAAGTAACTTTTTTTTTATTCATGAGACATGGATGTCGCGGGCTGGCCAGCATTTATTGTCCAATTCTAGTTGTCCTTGAACTGAATGGCTTGTTAGGCCATTTCAGAAGGCAGTTGAGAATCAACCACATTGCTTTGGCTCTGGAATCACATGTAGGCCAGACAAGGTAAGGACGGCAGATTTTCCTTCCCTAAAGGACATTTGTGAACCAGATGGGTTTTTCCGACAATGGTTTCATGGTCATCAGTAGATTCTTAATTCCAGATTTTGTTTTATTGAATTCAAATTCCTCCATCTGCTGTGGCAGGATTCGAACCCAGGTCCCCAGAACATTAGCTGAGCTTCTGGATTATTAGCCGAGCGATAATACCACTAGGCTATCGCCTCCCTGGGCTGGAATTCCTCTATGGCTGGAATTCTGCTATGGGTCCCACCAGAGGCAGGTGCACATTTTGCCTGACACAAAGTCTTTGTCCCTAGTTTTCCCACTGTTGCCTTATTTACATGCTGTTGTCAAACTCCAATCAAGACCTGTTCATACCCTGTGAGAACAGAGATCAGACTGCCCGGACAGAAGCTGCAGTGAGCCGATATTACCTCTTAAAGTGACACCTGCACTTCCACGAGGCATCGGCTTTCTGGTTTTGCTGCAACGATGGAGACTGCTTGATGCGCGATTAATTCAGTCGGGAGGCTGGATCGTACCTGGGAAATAAAGGCTTTTATTAGCAACAAGAATGGAGCATACTGCTTAACAATACAATCCCAGACTAAAGAGTCACTAGGCAGTACAGTGACCTTTATACTCCTATAGGTAGGCGGAGCCAACCGGAGTGTACCACAGAACAATACCAACACCCTAACCCCAACAGTAACAAGAGTAACATATGTACAAGTACCCATAGTGATAACCATCTATGGTTCAGTACCCATAGTGGTAACCATCAATGGTTCACCACATTCACCCCTCCTTTAAAAACAAAGGCCGGTGGGGCAAATAACAGTACGAACTGTCCATATATTCACAAGTTCAGTCGTATCGGAGGGCCGCACCTTCTCTGCGACCTCCTCAACAGTGGCAGTAGCGCTGGTTCTGGTGACTGTGATGACCCTCTCTCCAAGGTGGTGTCCAGTGACTCCTCCAGCTCCTCACGGACGGGTGGACCACGAGGTGGCGACAATCTCCTGGACTCAGGCAAGCTGTACACGGGAGTAAGAGGATTAAGTGGTGGTCCCGATACTGCCCGTGCCGTCTCAGGAGGGGAGATAAAGGGCAAGGGGTCCCTAATCAGGGGTGCGGGAGCGACAGGGGTTTCCAAGTCCCCTGCAGGCGCCAGATCTCGAATAGAGACCGTGTCCTCTCACCCGTCAGGATATGCTACATAGGCATATTGAGGGTTGGCGTGGAGGAGATGGACCTGTCCAACCAAAGGGTCGGACTTGCGGGTCCTAACATGCCGCCGCAGGAGGACAGGTCCTGAGTACATCAACCAAGACGGCAGTGAGGTCCCAGAGGAAGACTTCCTAGGGAAGGTAAACATCCGCTCATGTGGGGTAGCGTTGGTTGCCGTACACAGGAGGGACCGGATTGAATGGAGCGCATCAGAAAGTACCTCTTGCCAACGGGAGACTGGAAGACCCTTAGACCTCAACGCCAGTAAGACAGCCTTCCAGACTGTAGCGTTTTCTCTTTCGACCTGCCCGTTACCCCTGGGGTTGTAACTCGTAGTCCTACTTGAGGCAATCCCTTTAGAGAGCAGGTATTGCCTCAAGTCGTCACTCATAAACGACGAACCCCTATCGCTGTGGATATAACTGGGGTAACCAAACAGGGTGAAAAGATCCCGCAAGGCTTTGATAACCGTGGCAGCGGTCATGTCTGAACAGGGAATGGCAAAAGGGAATCGGGAGCACTCGTCAACCACGTTGAGGAAGTACACATTCCGGTCTGTCGAAGGAAGGGGGCCCTTGAAATCAACACTCAGTTGTTCAAAAGGGCGAGTGGCCTTAATGAGGTGTGCCCTGTCAGGTCGGTAGAAGTGCGGGTTGCATTCAGCACATACCTGGCAGCTTCGAGTTATCGACCTGACATCCTCTACGGAGTAGGGTAGATTCCGGGCCTTTACAAAATGGAAGAGCCGAGTGATCCCCGGATGGCAGAGATCATTGTGGAGGGCCTGTAACCGATCCTCCTGCACACTGGCACATGTTCCACGCGACAGGGCATCTGAGGGCTCATTGAGCTTCCCCGGACGGTACATGATACCATAGTTGTGGGTGGAGAGTTCGATTCTCCTCCTCAAGATTTTATCATTTTTGATCTTACCCCTTAACGTGTTGTTGAACATGAACGCCACGGACCGCTGGTCCATGAGCAGGGTAAATCGTTTTCCAGCCAAGTAACGGCGCCAATGCCGGACGGCCTCCACAATGGCCTGAGCCTCTTTTTCCACAGCGGAGTGCCGAATTTCAGGGCCTTGGAGGGTGCGAGAGAAAAAGGCGACGGGCCTGCCCGCCTGGTTAAGTGTGGCGGCCAGGGCGAAATCAGATGCATCACTCTCCACCTGGAAGGGGATGGACTCATCGACAGCGTGCATCGTGGCTTTCGCGATGTCAACTTTTATCCCTTCAAAGGCTAAGCGAGCCTCTGCTGCCAGGGGAAAAGAGGTAGACTTTATGAGCAGACGGGCTTTGTCCGCATAATTGGGAACCCACTGTGCGTAATACGAAAAGAAGCCTAAGCATCTTCTCAGTGCTTTGACGCTAGTGGGTAGGGGAAGTTCAAGGAGGGGACGCATACAGTCTGGGTCAGGGCCGAGGACCCCGTTTTCCACCACGTATCCGAGAATAGCTAAGCGGCGCTTGCTGAATACACACTTCTCCCTGTTATAGGTCAGATTCAGGCGAGACGCAGTGCGTAAAAACTTTAGGAGGTTGGCATCGTGGTCCTGCTGGTCATGGCCGCAGATAGTGACGTTGTCCAGGTGCGGGAAGGTAGCCCGTAGCCCGTTTTGGTCCACCATTCGGTCCATTGCACGCTGGAAGACCGAGACCCCATTAGTGACGCCAAAGGGGACCCTTAAAAAGTGGTAGAGACGACCATCCACCTCAAAGGCCGTATATTTTCGGTCCTCTGGGCGAATGGGGAGCTGGTGATAGGCTGACTTCAAGTCAATGGTGGAGAACACCCGGTACTGCGCAATCTGGTTGACCATGTCAGATATGCGCGGGAGAGGGTACGCGTCCAGCTGCGTGTACCTATTAATGGTCTGACTATAGTCTATGACCATCCGGGGCTTGTCTCCAGTCTTAACCACCACGACTTGTGCTCTCCATGGGCTAGTGCTAGGTTGAATGATCCCTTCCCTGAGGAGCCACTGAACCTCAGATCAAATAAAGATCCGATCCTCAGCGCTGTAACGCCTGCTCTTAGTTGCGATGGGCTTGCAGCCTGGCACGAGATTTTCAAATAAAGATGGCGGGGTGATTCTGAGTGTCGAGAGACTGCACGTGGAGCGCATTGGGCAATTTGGAGGCTGCTTTTCTCCCACTGAAAGTGGAGGGAGTGGCCCATCGTACTGCAGGGTCACACTCCTCAGGTGGACCATAAAGTCTAGTCCCAGGAGTATCGGAGCGCAAAGGTGCGGTAACACGAGGAGCCTGAAGTTCTCATAAACTGTGCCCCGCACCGTTAGGTTTACCACGCAGCTCCCAAGAACGGTAACAGATCGGGACCTCGATGCCATAGAAATTGTCTGTCTGACAGTCTGTACTTGGAGACCGCACCGTTTCACGGTGTCTGGATGAATGAAACTCTCCATGCTCCCGCTGTCAAACAGACAATGTATCAGGCGTCCGTTTACCTCTATGTCCATCATGGACTTGTCGAGTCTGTGAGGCTTGGCCTGATCCAGGATGATTGACGCCACCGTTGAATCTTGAGTGCAACTGCAGGCAGCTGAGATGGTCGATGATGATGACCCCTGCTGGTCGTCTGCGGTCGGTGTCGACCGAAATGGCTGCGCCCATGGATCGCACATGGTCGATGG
Source organism: Mustelus asterias (assembly GCF_964213995.1). Classification (NCBI taxonomy): domain Eukaryota; kingdom Metazoa; phylum Chordata; class Chondrichthyes; order Carcharhiniformes; family Triakidae; genus Mustelus; species Mustelus asterias. Next base: position 35,383,952 of record NC_135815.1, on the reverse strand, counting down.
CGTTGAAAGTGGCGGCACTCGCAGGTCGCACGTGTCTTGCATCGTCGTCCTCAGGAATGGCGGCGCTCGTGAATCGCACGTGGTCGAAGACCTCGACGAAGCCGGAGACGAGGAGACAGATCCTGGAGAGTCACACGCCGCACTGCTCGGCTTCGAAGGTGGCTTCGCTCGGCACACTTTAGCATAGTGCCCTTTCTTCCCACACGCGGACAAAATACCGTTCTGGCCGGACATCGCTGATGAGGGTGCTTTGCCAATCCACAGAAATAGCACCGCGGGCCACCTGGAGCTGCCACTGCCGTCAGGTCCGAGGTTGAAAGCACGATCGCGCAGTTCCTAGGAGACGCTGGGTAGAGTTGAGTCGGTGGCTGTACTTGCCACGATGTTCCCACGTGGTCGGTGGGGTAAGTTTCAAGACTCCTGGAGGCCGTTTCCATCGCATCAGCCAATTCCACCGTCTTAGCTAGGTCCAAGTTACCTTGCTCTAGCAGCCGCAGGCGAATATGGGATGAGCCGATTCCCGCCACGAACGCATCTCGGATCAGATCGTTAGTATATTGAGCAGCCGACACTGGCTTGCAATTGCAGGCTCTGGCTAGCTGCTGAAGTTCGCGCAGGTACTGTGCTGTCGTTTCGCCGGGCTGCCGCCGTCGCGTGGCTAGTAGGTGCCGAGTATGAATCTCGTTTGGAGGTTTGTTGTACAGCTTCTTAAGTAGTTCGATGGCCCCTTCGTAGTCTTGGGCATCACGGATTGTTGCATACACAGTGTCGCTTACCCTTGCGTGGAAGACCCGCAATCTATCGGCGTCGTTTTGGATTGCTGTTGAGGCGTCGATATAATCCTGGAAACACTTCAACCAATGGTCGAAAGTGTTTGACGCTCCAGCGGCACGCGGATCTAAGATAAGCCGATCGGGTTTTAACATTTGCTCCATGGTTTTTTTTTCTTCAACCAAGATTGTTGCTAATAAAATTGATGCGTGATTAATTCACTCGGGAGGCTGGATCGTACCCGGGAAATAAAGGCTTTTATTAGCAACAAGAATGGAGCATACTGCTTAACAATACAATCCCAGACTAAAGGGTCACTAGGCAGTGCAGTGACCTTTATACTCCTATGGGTAGGCGGAGCCAACCGGAGTGTACCACAGAACAATACCAACAGGTGGAACACCCCAACCCTAACCCCAACAGTAACAAGAGTAACATATGTACAAGTACCCATAGTGATAACCATCTATGGTTCAGTACCCATAGTGGTAACCATCTATGGTTCACCACACTGCTAATGCACAAAGGATAGGCAGGACAGCTTATGTCATGCAAATTGCTTTGAATAGTTAGTTCAACTGAGTTCCTGGAGCAGCAAGGAGACAATAAGTATAGTCTTAAACGAAGCTGTAAAGAGGCAGCGCCATGGGCAATAACAAACTTCCTTCTCCCCAGTAATTGGCCATTGCAAGACCTGGTGCTTGCACAGGTCAGGGGCACAAACATAGGGGAGACAGTGACGTCGTGGTATTGTCACTGGATTAGTAATCCAGAAACCCAGGACAAGATCTGGGGACCTGGATTCACCAGATCCCACCATGGCAGACAGTGAAATTTGAATTCAATAAAAAAAATCAGGAATTAAGAGTCTAATGGTCACCATGAAATGATTGTTGATTGTCGTAAAAACCAATCTGGTTCACTAATGTCCTTTAGGGAAGGAAATCTGCCATCTTTATCTGGTCTGGCCTATATGTGTCTCCAGATCCACAGCAATGTGCTTGTCTCTCAAATGCCCTCTGAAATGGAGAGCAGTTAGGGTTGGACAATAAATGCTGGCTCTTCCTGCGATGCCGACATCCCATAAATGAATTTTAAAAACTCATCCTGGGGTGTACCTATGTGATGGAACATGTGGCTATCAGATGGGGAACTGCAACAAAGTTATCCATTGCATAGCTGAGTGACAAAAATCGGGAAGCATCCACTTCCAGTCCCTTGTCTATGCTGGTTTAACCAATTTCAGCAACAGTAAGTTTTAATTAACTCTCCTCAGTGCCCCTGGGATAGAGTGGAGGAACATTAACCAGGATTTCTGCTTCTGATTACTATGCAGCAAATCCTAATGAAAGTGCACACATGAGTTAAGGATGTGATTAGTACCGATCCGTGATGTCTCCACAGTCACAAAGCGGGTTGACATTGTCGAGCTTTGTAATTCAATGGCTGCCAATTGAGCAAAGGATGACTGGTGGAACTATTTCTCTGTGTCTAATCTATAAAGAGAAGGAGGTGTGGAGAAAATCAATGAGGAATAAAAAAGAAACTGTACACACCTAAATGTTTGACCTGCACCATATTGATTTAGCATTGGAATTGCACATTCTTCTAACTCTAATTGCTGTTCCACAGTGCTTTGGCATACATTAAGTGTCAAATCTACCAACATCCCATTTCTCTTTCAACCTTATCTTTAGCTTGTCCTCTGCATCTACTGCTGCCTGACTGATTTCATTGAGGCATTTCATTAAGCATTTTGAATTCTAGTGTACATCATATGAATATATCCTAAATACGGTCCTACTGGAAACTGGTATATAAATTAATGATGTCCATTTTCATCAGTCAAATGGTACATTTTATGCAGATACAGGCAGTATAACTACGTAATGCGTAATATGTTGTTCTACAAAGAATCCTTGGAGACTTCAATCTTTGCCTGGAGAGATCTTGGATTGAGCAGCTTCCCATCCATGTGCTATCAGATTTTGAAACTAGGATCGCCATCATGGAATGCAACCGAGAGCCTTTCAGAGAAAAACATGCTGAAGTGTGTTGGTGATCACACACAGCCCTGTTTAATGGAAATTGTGACCAGTGACTTGGGGCAGCACGGTGGCACAGTGGTTACCACTGCTGCCTCACAGCGCCAGGGACCCGGGTTAAATTCCCAGCTTGGGCAGAATCTGCACATTCTCCTCGTGTCTGCGTGGGTTTCCTCCGGGTGCTCCGGTTTCCTCCCACAGTCTGAAAGACGTGCTGCTTAGGTACATTGGCCATGCTAAATTCTCCATCAATGTACCCGAACAGGCGCCGGAGTGTGGGGACTAGGGGATTTTCACAGTAACTTCATTGCAGTGTTAATGTAAGCCTATTTGTGACTAATAAATAAACTTAAACTTAAATGGTCAGAAGACTCACCATCATCCAGGTCACAAATGAGTCTCTAAAGCAGTGGAATACATTATCCCTTCTGGTTACCTAGTCATCCTTAATGCATTGTATTCGCTCTACACAGGCAAGTCTTGCGTTGTTCTGAAGGAAATTCTTTCATGACTGCCTGTTGGAGTCTTGAGGCATTGAGATGCTTCTGAAACTCTATGCCCTGAGGGATTCTATGGGGATAGATCTTAATATTTAGCTTTGAAATGTGAAGACAGCAATCAATCCCTCAGTCAGAGCTGCTTTCATTACATGCACATCCTGCTTATTCATCTGCCTGATGATGACGTCGTCGATTAGCTGCCAATGCATAGAATGAGGTGGAATTAAAGACGTCTTGTTGAGGTTAGGGAGGCAGCAAACTATGTTGGTGATAAGGGGTCATGCTCAGCACACATCTTCATCAAGAGGAGGTCGTTGCTGATACAATTGCCAACCTTATTTTTTTTCCAATAACCCTTTCCCACACCTGGTGATCTGCATCAATTCTTGCACTGAAGTCACCAAGAATGATTAGCTTGTCTAACTTTGACACAGTCGCCATCAAGGAGTGGAGGTCTTCGTCGAATTTATCCTTGACTTCATCAGGGTGGGTCATACTGCTGAGAGTCACTTGTCTGTTGCCGTGCGGGGGGGAAGTTTAAGCAGCAGCAGATTAACGCCTTCGGGAAGGCAAAGCAACTTGCCGACAACATGGTTCATGGCAACAAAACCGATGCCAGCTTCCCACTGTTCATCTTTTCCACAACCAGTCCTAAAGAATGTGTAACCAAAAAAGAAAATGCTGGAAAATCTCAGCAGGTCTGGCAGCATCTGTAAGGAGAGAAAAGAGCTGACGTTTCGAGTCCAGACGGCCCTTTGTCAAAGCTAAAAGGCATAGAAAGTGGGAGATATTTATACTGCAGGATGAGGGAATGAAAGATGAGTCATAGCCACAGAAACCAGAGGAAAGACTGCTAATAGCTGTCCACAGAGAGAATAAAGGGTGTGAATGGCCAAACGGCAGCAAAGCTGAAATGAAGATGTTGGGGGTTGGAGGGGGGGAGTGGGGGGAGGAAAATGGATGGGACAGAAGTAAGATTTAGTAAAGGAGAAGGAAAGGGAGAGAAAAGGGAAGGGAAGGGAAGGTAAGGGAAGGGAGATAACGTAGGGGGAAAGCGTGAGGGGGAAAGAAAAATGAAGAAAGACAACAAAGAAATAAAAGGTAGAGAACAGTAAAAAAAATTAAATAAAATAGAATGAAAACAAAGGGGTCGAGGTGAGGTAGAGCAAATCATCTGAAGTTGTTGAATTCGATGTTGAGACCGGAAGGCTGTAAAGTGCCTAGCCGGAAGATGAGATGCTGTTCCTCCAGTTTGCGTTGAGCTTCACTGGAACATTGCAGCAGGCCAAGGACAGACATGTGGGCATGGGAGCAGGATCGTGTGTTAAAATGGCAAGCAACCGGAAGGTCAGGACCCTGATTACGCACAGACCAAAGGTGCTCAGCAAAGCGATCACCCAGACTATGCTTGGTCTCTCCGATATAGAGGAGACCACATTGGGAGCAGCGAACGCAATAGACCAAATTGAAAGAGATGCAAGTGAAACACTACTTAACCTGCAATTAATGTTTTGGACCTTGGATGGTGAGCATAGAAGAGGTGTTACACCTTCTGCGATTGCATGGGAAGGTGGCATGAGTGACGGGAGAGCTGTTGGATATAGCAGAGGAGTGGACTAGGTTATCCCGGAGGAAACGGTCTCTGCGGACAGAGAGAGTGAAGGGAAGATGTATTTGGTGGTGGCATCACGCTGGAGTTGGCCCCCTTCCCTTACCTTTTCTCCCCCTTTGCTTCTCCTTTTCTAAATCTTACCTCTGTCCCATCCATTTCCACGCCCTCCTCCCCTCCCCCTCCCCCAAACATCTTCCTTTCAGCTTCTCTGCCGTTTGGCTCTTTATTCTCTCCGTGGACAACTATTAGCAGTCTTTTCCCTTGGTTTTTGTGGCTATGACTCATCTTTCATTCCCTCATCCTGCAGTATAAATATCTCCCACTTTCTATGCCTTTTAGCTTTGACAAAGGGTCATCTGGACTCGAAACGTCAGCTCTTTTCTCTCCTTACAGATGCTGCCAGACCTGCTGAGATTTTCCAGCATTTTCTCTTTTGGTTTCAGATTCCAGCGTCCACAGTAATTTGCTTTTATCCAAAAGAATGTGTAACCTGCACTGATTCCCTTAAGCTGGTCTTCCTCAGGTAAATGAGTCATGCTGAGTGTGGTGTTCTGGACTTTGCGCCTAGCCAGCTGGCTGCTGATAAAAGCAGTGTCAGGGCTGTCAGCTGTGGAGTTGTCCATGAGGGTTCAAACGTTCCATGCCCGGTGTCACCTTTATTTTATCCTTTGAGGTTGCCTTATGACTACATTGATCGGATAAAAACAGAAACTGCTGGCTGAACTCAACAGGTCTGGCAGCATCTGTGGAGAGAGAAACAGAGTTAACATTTCAAGTATATGTGACCCTTCTACAGAACAGTTCTGACGAAGAGTTATGTCGACTCAAAATGCTAACTGTGTTTCTCTCACCACGGATGCTGCCAGACCTGCTGAGTTTTTCCAGCAGTTTCTGGTTTTATTTCAGATTTCCAGCATCCGCGGTATTTTGCTTGTATTTGCGTCGATGGGATCCCTGGCAGCTGCGTCCAGGAGCTGAAGCTGACAATGTTGAGGGCAGTTTTCCTCGCCTCTTTCTCACACCAGGGAGACGAGCAATGTGATCCTGGAAAGGGCTGCTCACTAGCTCAGGGGGAGCTGCTGAGTTCCATTTCCGCTTTCTTCCTGAGACCCTAGGACGGATTCTCCAACCTCGCCCACAGCTGGGATTCTCCGTTCCCGCTGCAGAGAACGGGGATTTGGCTGAGTGCCAAGTGCTCCCCTCTCGCTGGCAGTGATAGCAGGGTGTGAATGGCCAGTGAATTCTGGCCCCTGTGTCCTGAGCCACCTGTGTGTTGGCTCGCGGCTACAGCTCCTAGTGAATCCACATCCACTGGCATATCGCTCACCCATCACCACAATACTTGTGACAAATAGATGATGGGTGTCAAATGATAGATATGATGTGGAGTTGCCGGCATTGGACTGGGGTGGGCACAGTAAGTAGTCTTAAAACACCAGGTTAAAGTCCAATGGGTTTATTTGGTAGCACGAGCTTTCGAAGTGTTGCTCCTTCATCAGCGACACTCCAAAAGCTTGTGCTACCAAATAAACCCATTGGACATTAACCTGGTGTTGTGAGACTACTTACTGTCAATGATAGATAGAAAGACAGCCAACATGACTTGTGTGCAAATTGGATTATAGGGAGGGAGGATCCTGACCTATCTTGGTCCATTGACAAGGCAAGTCTAGGCAGCTGGAGATAGATCCCTAGGCAGTGGGTACCTGGGATGGCTTCTGTGTCTTTTTAAGCTCTGTGCATTTTGCAACATAGTGCTCACAGACCTTCAAGACCTTTGGATCTTCATCTCATGTGCCCAGCTTGCTGGAACCAGTCTTTGTATGTCAGGCTAGCCTAATCTCTAAGTCACCGAGGGTATGAGACACATCAGCAACACTCACCCAGGGTTTGCCCTGGAGGGTGGCCGCTGTCACATGCAAAAACTATGTGGAGCCACAGGTGAGAGGTGGGCGAAGGTGAGGCCCAGTACAGGATGAAGCATTCCAAACAGCGTGGCGAGCCTGCCTTTGTGAGGTGCAACCCTCCCTTACAACCCATGCATCCCATTCTCACGCTGGACCGGCTAAGGAAATTTGGCAATATCAGTTTGAATAAATTTCTAACAGATGTTCTTTGGCATTGCTCATGGCAAGCCAGAGGTTACAGTGCAGCAAGGGAGATGCTCGGGTTGGGAAGTGAAGAGGGCAGCACATCGAGGACTATCGAAGACTTCTGTCCAGAGACGGTGAAGTAAGTGTTTTCAAACGGTTCCACTAAAATAACTAGTGTTCCCCTGAAGTGGCATAAATAAATCTTTATGCAAATAATCATAATTAAGCACAGCTGCTGTAAACATGGAGCTCACAGCTGGGATTTGCACTGTGGGATTTAGGAGGACCAGAGCTGGAGTGAGTGACATGGGAAGCATAAGCTTATCATTGTCAGCTTCAGTTTCCCAGACATGGCTGCCAGGGATCCCATCAAAGCAAATAAAAGCGGATGCTGGAACTCTGAAATACAAATATAAGGAAAAGTGTTCAAAGTAGAAAATTTAAGTGTAACAAAAAGGCATCAGACTGTCATGCAATCATTTAAGCACACACACACAAATATACACACACATACACAAACATATACGTACACACACACACACACACACACACATACACACAAATATACACATACAAATTTACACACACACATATGCACACACACAAATATACACACATACGCACAAACACATACACAAATACACACACACAAATATATAAACACACATATATATACACACATGTATACACCCATGTATACACACACACAAATATACAAACACACATATACACACACACATATATACACACAAATATACAAACACACATATACACCCATATATACACACATACACAAATATACACACATATAAACACATTATAGAAACACACATATACATACACACATATATACATACACATATGCACACACAAATATACAAACACACATATATACACACACATACAAATATACACACATGCACATACACAAATATACAAATAGACAAAAACACACATATACACACATTCATACACACACACACACAGATATACACACACACATTCACACACAAATGTACACAAATATACAAACACACATATGTACACACACACAACTATGCAAACACACATAAACACACACACAAATATACAAACACATACACACATTTGCACACACACATATACACACACAGATACAGACACATACACAGAAACATACACAGAAACATACACAGGTGTCTGAAACAAGAGGAGTTGGATTTCAATAAAAAAGTTAAAATAACATATGGTTAAGTGCCCTTTCATTGTCCTTGAGGCGTAGATTTTAAATGCTGTTGCCAATTTAGGTTAGCTGTTTTCTTAGATGCGGTCAGATGTAGAAGGTGTTGCAATTATTACATCCCAGTTCACTGCTAGGTTTCTGGCAGAGTTGTCTTCTTAAACTGGGCAGCAAACTTATTCCAAAGGAGAGAGAGGGAAAGGGAGCCCTCAGCTTGTTTCCTCTGCTGAAGAGTTTCTTGACACTGCCTGTGTCATTTGCAATCTCTCTCCAGTGGCCTTGAAATACTTCACCCATTGTGTATCAGCAATGTCTGTGGCAGCCACTGTTTAAATATCCTGCATGAGCATTTTTAATGTTGCTTCCTTAGACAATTACGAGTTACGATGGGTGTCTGGATTATAGGAAATGTCTCTCTCTTCACACTCCCCTGAGGTAATTTGCTTGTCTCTCATCTTCACCTTGGAATGTGGTCGTGCATTTTTCGGCAGTTGGCTCTGTCACAGTTCAAATTGCAAAATTTCCAGTGAGTTGAAAGTTAAAAAATCATATTTTTAAAAATAAAGGGGCACAGCCTCATGAATTGTGGCATTTTGCGCTTCACCGCCACTTAATCAGCCATCACCGGCAATCTGGATCTCGCTTCCTCCACCGGCAGAAGTGGGATTGCCTACCGCTTTCACCTCCAGTGGTAAGATCTCAATCGTCTCAGTACATTTGAGCCCAACATAACTATCAGGTTCATGTCCCTGTGGGGTTCTGATCTCAGAATCCTTCATATATTACAGAGAATTACTACTCTGCTGGAGTACAAATTATGATGTGGAGATGCCGGCGTTGGACTGGGGTAAACACAGTAAGAAGTTTAACAACACCAGGTTAAAGTCCAACAGGTTTATTTGGTAGCAAAAGCCACACAAGCTTTCGAGGCTCTGAGCCCCTTCTTCAGGTGAGTGATCGACAATCACCAGGCAAGACTGTTCTCTTCCTGTTGGGGAGCACTTCAGCGGTCACGGGCATTCGGCCTCTGATATTCGGGTAAGCGTTCTCCAAGGCGGCCTTCGCGACACACGACAGCGCAGAGTCGCGGAGCAGAAACTGATAGCCAGGTTCCGCACACACAAGGACGGCCTCAACCGGGATATTGGGTTTATGTCACACTATTTCACATAAATATTTCTGCTTTTTTCCTCCTGAGTCTTTATCATGCGATCCTAGAATCAGAATTTATGTCACACTATTTGTAACTCCCACAGTTGCGTGGACCTGCAGAGTTTCACTGGCTGTCTTGTCTGGAGACAATACACATCTTTTTAGCCTGTCTTGATGCTCTCTCCACTCCCATTGTTTTGTTTCTTAAAGACTGGATTAGTTGTAAGTATTCGCATTCCAACCATTATTCATGTAAATTGAGTCTGTGTCTTATAAGTTCTGTTTGTGAACAGAATTCCCACTCACCTGAAGAAGGGGCTCAGAGCCTCGAAAGCTTGTGTGGCTTTTGCTACCAAATAAACCTGTTGGACTTTAACCTGGTGTTGTTAAACTTCTTACTGTGAGTACAAATTAGCCATGCACTAGCACCCAAAAAACTGTACAAAGTAATGATACGAAAACTTACATTGTGTAGGCTGGAATACCGTACAGCTACTATCGTGGCAAACTAGGGATTAATTTTTATCTTAGAAACAGGCAGATGTCTTTATACTTAAGCGAGACGAGTACAAGTGGACATAGTTTCAAAATATGAAGTCTGCCTTTTAAGAGGGAGATGAGGAGAATTTTTTTCTCTCAGAGGGTTGTTACTCTGTGTAACTCTCTGCCCCAGGAGATAGTGGAGGCTGGGTCTTTGAACTTATTCAGGGCTGAGTTAGATTTTTGATAGTCAAGGGTTATGTGGGGAGGGGGATGGTGGGGGGGAACGATGTGCCTATTACCCATGTAACATGGCAGGAAACAGGGTGTGACCCAGGTAAAGTAGTAAAATATAATGTTGGAGGAGGATCAATTGAACACGGAGGCTGGTAGGGAGGAAAGTTAGGCCAAAGGTTGTAGGTACCTGCATGGGTCCAAGCTATACCTGCTTTTTAATGGAATATGTAAAGCATTCTTTGTTCCACTCCTACTCACGATCCTCCCTCATCTCTTTTTCCAAAGCATTGATTATTGAAACAGTACGACCACCCTCTCCCAACATGCACTGGGAAAATTCATTGACACTGGGCGAAATCTGGCCAAAAAATGGCAGTGTTGTTTCTGACAAGAAAACCGGTGTGTTTCTCTCCAGGTTTGTTCTCCTGAGCTTAAGACACTGCCAGAAAAAAATCAAGGGGACATGTTTCACACCATCGTGCAGGGGGCAGAGCCTCAACATGCCAGGAAAACCCAACTGCAACTAGAAATCACCCCCGCCGACCGCCCCCCCCCCCCCCTCCCCACCAGCCCACCACAGAGGTCTTGGGGGCTCCTCACACACGCCAATCGTAGCCAGGATGCAACTCTGACCAACCCCCCCATCAAACTTTTCCCACCTTCCCCCCGCAATCATCAGCCCCTTCCACCACCCGCCGCCACCCACCCCCCCACCCCCCCCACCCCCCCCCCCCCCACCCCCCAGGTTGGAGCCGGTACTGATCTATCTCTCCCCTGCACTTAGAATCCATAGAATCCTGACAGTACAGATGGAGGCCATTTGGCCCATTGAGTCTACACCAACCACAATCCCATCCAGGCCTCATTCTCGTAACCCCATACACATTTACCCTGCTAATCCCCCTGACACTAGGGTCAATTTAGCACGGCCAATCAACCTAACCCATACATCTTCGGACCGTGGGAGGAAACCGGAGCCCGGAGGAAACCCATGCAGACACGGGGAGAACGTGCAGACTCCACACAGACTGCCACCTGAGGCCAGAATTGAGCCTAGGTCCCTGGTGCTGTGAGACAGCAGTGCTAACCACTGTGCCATCGTGCCCACTTCTAGGCAAACCTGCTGTGAACTGTACCAATGTGACATCATTTTGGCACGGTGGGAATGTGTGACAGGGATTCAGTGCCTGCCGGAGGTTGGGGGGGTTAATCAGATCAAATCGCATTAAGTCACCGGTGACAGCCGATTAAACTCGGAAGCCGCGATCTCGCCTGTGAATCTATGACTTCCGGCTTTCGCCGAATTTTGAGCCCACGCCGATAATCTCATGGACGGTGAATGCGGGCTCAAGATTGCACTCCCTCCCGCACTTCCTCACATGAGGGGAGGCAGTGGTGTAGTGATATTATCGCTGGACTAGTAATCGAGAGACCAAGGGTAATGCCCTGAGGTCCCAGGTTCGAATCCCACCATGGCAGATGAATTCAATAAAAATCTGGAATTAAAAGTCGAAAGGTGATCACAAAAACCCATTGTCGGAAAAACCCATCTGGTTCACTAATGCTCTTTAGGGAAGGAAATCTGCCAATCTTACCTGGTCTGGCCCATATGTGACTCCAGAGCCACAGCTATGTGGTTGACTCTTAACTGTCCTCAAGGATGGGCAATATATGTTGGCCCAGCCAGCGACACCCACATCCCATGAACAAATAATAAAAAAACAACACCTCACTTCTTCTATGGCCTCTATTCCATTCTCTCAGTTTCTCCGTATCCGTCACATCTGTTCAGACGATGCAACCTTCCATGCTTTCACTTCCGACATGGCTTTCATTTCCCTCGACTGAGGAATTCCCCCTCCCTCTCCCCCACCTTACATGATTGCAAGGCCCCCACCCCCACCATGCCCTCCCTTCGTCCTCACCTCCCACCCCATCAGCCTTCATGTTCAACACATCATCCTCCACCATTTCACCACCTCCAGTGTAAAGCCACCATTTTCCCCCCTGCCCTCCCCTTTCAGAATTGCCCCCACTCCACCCTGGTCCACTTCTCAGTCACCCCCAACACCCCTTCTCTTTCTTACAACACTTTTCTTTGCAAGCACAAGAAACGCAGCACTTGTCCTTTTCCCTCCTCTGTTCTGCACATCCAAAGTCCCAAACACTCCTTCCAAGTGAATCTGAGGTTTACTTGCTTCAACTTAGTATTCTGTATTTGCTGCTCGTGATGTGGTCCCCTTTACTTTGGGGGGACCAGACGCAGAGTGAGCGACCATTTTGTGGAATTGACTCTCTGTCCAGTCCGCGAGTATGACCCACAGCTTCCTGTCGCTTGTCATTTTCATTCTTCACCTTGCTGCCACATTCCTGGCCTTGCCCAACAAAGCGCAACGCAAGCTGAAGGAACAGCGCCTCACCTTTCAACTCAGCATCCTACAGCCATCTGGACTCAACATGGAATTCAACAGCTTTGGATCATAACACCTGCCTCCATTTTGTTCCATCTTATTTTGGGCTGGTTTGCTCTTGATTTGTTTCCAGAATACTTCATACTGCATTTCGACAGCTGGTATACACATCTCATCTGAACACATCTTTCAAAATACCATTACCACTCTCTTTTGCTTTTGTACCATCATAGAATCATAGAATCCCAACAGTGCAGAAGGAGACTATTCAGCCCATCAAGTCCGCACCGCCAACAATCCCACCCAGACCCTATCCCCATAACCCCATGTATTTACCCAGCTCATCTCCCTGACACTAAGGGGCAATTTAGCATGGCCAATCAACCTAACCCAGACACATTTGGACTGTGGGAGGAAACCGGAGCACCCGCAGGAAACCCACGCAGACACAGGGAGACCGTGCAAACTCCACACAGACAGTGACCCGAGGCTGGAATTGAACCTGAGTCCCTGGCGCTATGAGGCAGCAATGCTAACCACTGTGCCACCGTGCCGCCATGAAACCTTTTGTCATTTAATCTGGCCTGAGCTCCTCCCTATCACAGACCTTTTCTTTTCTTTCTCCTGCTCCCCTCCCTTTAAACCTATTACATTTCATTTTTCCTAAGTCCCGATGAGGGGTTATCAATCCGAGATGCTAACTCTCCCCATCTCTACAGATGCTACCTGACCTGCTGAATATTCCCAGCATTTTCTATTCCTATTTCAGATTTCCAGCGATATTTTGCTTTTGATTTCCACAAGGTTTAGGCCTGAAACATGAGGGACTAATAGCTCCGGCCCAGACGTACTGCACTTTGTAAGTAAAGAGAATGCGAAAACCCAATTGTAACTGAAGTAGGATAAAAGAAATTTGAATAAAAAGGGGTAAGGGGAAGAAAAACTAGCTGTGGACTAAGGTTGGATTGGTAGCATTTTGCATTATATCTGAGGGTTAGTAGATACTGACATTTGATTGCTTAAATATTTGTTTCATTCAAAGGTACTGACCATGGGTTGAAGATTGTGATCTTCAGGAATAACTACCTCTTCAAAGGGAAACTTGCTTGAATCACGCAAAAGTTCTAAAACTTAACAAATAATAACATGCAACTATGAGTTTGGAATGACATCTGCTTATCTGGAATGTCGAAGGAATGTTTTTCTAAAAAAAATCTTCAGCGATTTAAGTAAACTTCAGTGGCTGAACCACAGTGCTGGTATGTTAGTGAGGAATGTAGTCGTACAGATGGCCCAATGTACTTGAGCACCACGAAAGAAAACCTCAGGCAGTGGGATTCATTCCAGCAAGAATGCCGTGTACATGTGTCACGCTCCCAACAGCAACCAGTTCGCACAAGAACTGTGGTCTCAGCTGGTGCCCCGAAACAACACACAGTGAAATTACGAGGTGTAAACCTGGGCATAAAAGTTTATCAGAATTGGTTCTGGCAAGGTCAGCGATGGCAATATGAAATAGAATAAAGCAACAATATGACATTCACAAAAAAAATCCCTTTGTTGCAACACATTTGATTGCAAAAGCTTTCCTGCTGCCATCAGATTTTTGAATGAACCTACCTCGCACTAAGTTGATCTTTCTCTACACCCTAGCTATGACTGTAACTCTACATTCTGTACTCTCTCCTTTCCTTCTCTATGAACGGTATGCTTTGTATAGCGTGCAAGAAACAATACTTTTCACTGTATACTAATACATGTGACAATAATAAATCAAATCAAATAGTCGGCTCCAGGGATGGATAGTCCATTCACGACTCAAGTTCAGCATTAATCATGGGGGTGACGCCCTGACTGGATAGTGTTAAGTTCCGAGGTGTGGCACCAGCTCCTCCCTGATCATAGAATCATAGAATCCCTATAGTACAGAAGGAGGCCATTTGGCCCATTGAGCCTGCACTGACAACAATCCCACCCAGGCCTATCCCCATAACCCCACACATTTACCACGCTAATCCCTCTAACCTACACATCCCGGGACACTAAGGGGCAATTTAGCATAGCTAATCAACCTAACCCGCACATCTTTGGACTGTGGGAGGAAACCGGAGCACCCGGAGGAAACCCACGCAGACACGGGGAGAACGTGCAAACTCTGCACAGACAGTGACCCGAGCAGGGAATCGAACCTGGGTCCCTGGCACTGTGAGGTAACAGTGCTAACCACTGTGCCACTGTGCACATAAGGGGAATGTGCATCCGATAAGGAAAATGTGCCAGTGAGAGGCATTGTTCTTCTGCCAGGGAAACGGGGAGCTGTTCATGTCAATTGTGGTATCATAAAACAGAATAAAATGTGACTGATTGTAATGATGGCTAATTCCTATTTTGTTTCAATTCGCTAATTCTATGCAAGCACCACTGGCAAGGACAACAGTTATTGTCCATCCGTAATTGGATGGGTGGTGGTGAGTGGCTTTTTGAACCTCTGCAATCCATCTGGCAAAGGTATATCCACAGTGCGGTTAGAAGAGGAGTTCAGGATGTTGTTCAGCAACAATGAAGGAATGGCAATTTATTTCCAAGTCAGGGGTGTGTGTGACTTGGGGAAGAACTTGCAAACCATGGTGTTCCTATCATTTTTTTTATTCATTTGTGGGACATGGGCATCGCTAGCTGGCCAGCATTTATTGCCCATTCCTAGTTGCCCTTGAGAAGGTGATGGTGAGCTGCTTTCTTGAAGTCCATGTGCTGTGGGTTGATCCACAATGCCGTTAGGGAGGGAATTCCATGACTTTGACCTGGAGTGGTTGTGGGTTTGGAAGGTGCTGTCTCAGGATCTTTGGTGAATTGCTGCAGTGCATCTTGTAGATGGTACGCACTGCTGCTACTGAGCGTCGGCGGTGGAGGGAGTGGATGTTTGTCGGATGCAGTGCCAATCAAACGGGTTGCTTTGTCCTGGATGGTGTCAAGCTTCTTGAGTGTTGTTGGAGTTGCACCCATCCAGGCAAGTGGGGAGTATTCCATCACACTCCTGACTTGTGCTTTGTAGATGGTGGACAGGCTTTGGGGAGGGTGGTGGGTGCCTGGAACTCGCTGCCGGGGGAGATAGTGGAAGCAAATATGATAGTGACTTTTAAGGGGCGTCTGGACAAGTACATGAATAGGATGGCAATAGAGGAATATGGTCCCCGGAAGGGTAGGGGGTTTTAGTTCAGCCGGGCAGCATGGTCGGTGCAGGCTTGGAGGGCCAAAGGGCCTGTTCTTGTGCTGTAACTTTCTTTGTTCTTTGTTCTTTGAGTCATGGGGTGAATTACTTGCCGCAGTGTTCCTAGCCTCTGACCTGCTCTTGCAGCCACTGTGTTTATGGGATGAGTCCAGTTGAGTTTCTGGTCAATGGTAACCCCAGGGATGTTGACAGTGGGGGATTCAGTGATGGTAACACCATTGAATGTCAAGGGGGGTAGTTAGATTGTCTCTTATTGGTGAATGTCATTGCCTGGCATTTGTGTGGCACACATGTTACTTTTCACTTGTCAGCCCAAGCCTGGATATTGTCCAGATCTTGTTGCATTCAAACATGAACTGCTTCAGTATCTGAGGAGTCATGAATGATGCTGAACATTGTGCGAACATCTCCACTTCTGACCTTACGACAGAGGGAAGGTATTTGATGAAGCAGCTGAAGATGGTCGGGCCTGGGACACTACCCTGAGGGACTCCTTCAGTGATGTCCTGGAGCTGAGATGACTGCCCCCCCTCCAACATCCACTACCATCTTCCTATGTGCCAGATGTGACTCCAACCAGAGGAGAGGTTGCCCCCTAACACCATTGATTCCAGTTTCGCTAGGGCTCCTTGATGTTACACTCGGTCAAATGCAGCCTTGATGTCAAGGGCCGTCACTCTCACCTCACTTTCGTGCATGTTTTAACCAAGGCTGTAATGAAGTCAAGAGCTGAGTGATCCTGGCGAAACCCAAACTAGGCATCATTGAGCAGGTTATTGCTCAGTGCCTGCTCCTTCTAAGTGATGATGGTTGTGACTTTGGAAGGTGCTGGCGAAGGACCCTTGGTGTGTTGCTGCAGTGCATCCTGTAGATAGCAAAAACTGCTGCCACTGTGCACCAGGGGGTTGGAGGAAATTACTGTTTAAGTTGGTGGATGGAGTGCCGATCAAGTTGGTTGCTCTGCCCTGAATGGTACCAAGCTTCTTGAATGTTGCTGAAGCTCTCTCAAATTGGCAAATGGAGAGTATGATGTGGAGATGCCGGCGTTGGACTGGGGTAAGCACACTAAAAAGTCTCACAACACCAGGTTAAAGGACGTTGTGAGACTTCTTAAATGGAGAGTGTGCCATAGTACTGAGCAAGGGTGATGGGGAAAATAACAAAAGGAAGGATAGTGGGGGAGAGTGGTTTGCAGTTACACAGCAATATTGCCACTTAATTACTGGCAAGGAGAAAATGATAATTTTGAGAGTAATCATATTTCTGCTGGCATTGCCACTAAATACCATTTTCCAGGAACAGTTTAACACTACAGTAATTGAGTTCTGGCTTTAAACTGAGAACAACAATAGAAGCTGTGGCTGGGGGCAGCTGTTTTTTGAATTAGCTAACGTTTTCCAAATTTATGTTTCAGCTTTATTTTCTCCATGTATACAGTAATCCTAGATTGAGCAGAGTTTTATTACTGATGTAATAGGAATCAACACAGTGCCACAAACCACTTCAACAATGCCCTACTGTGCGGAAGAAATGACTGCTACATCAGATATGAAGGGCGATGGATCGAGATGTGTGTAAAGAAGAATCGAATGAAGAAAACACTCCAATGATATTTTGGACTTATGGAGAAAGAAAGACTTACATTAATATTGCATCATCCATGCCTCCAAACCATCCCTAAGCCTGTCACAGTCAGTGAAGTGTTCTCACTGTTATAAAGCAAGAGTTGGCTGTCTTATCAGAAGAGGAAAACAAATATCACTGGGATAATTTTTTTAAGTTTATTTATTACTGTGAAGTAGGTTTACATTAACACTGCAATGAGGTTACTGTGAAAATCCCCTAGTCGCCACACTCCGGCGCCTGTTCGGGTACATTGAGGGAGAATTTAGCATGGCCAATGCGTCTAATCAGCATGTCCTTCAGTGGGAGGAAACCGGAGCACCCGAAGGAAACCCATGCAGACACGGGGAGAACATGCAGACTCTGCACAGTGACCCAAGCCGGGAATCGAACCTCCTGGCACTGTGAGGTAGCAGTGCTAACCACTTGAAGACTCTCCAGAGAATAGGGTATATGGGTAACAAGAGAAACCCCTGGCTTTATCTGGGAAATCATGCTTGGGGGATATAGTTCAATGGTATACCACATAGCTTTTTTATATCAAGTCTTGCATTCATACCTTAGCATCATGATAGCTTCCAGATTTGCAGTGTTAGCCTAGGCTCAGTGACAACACCCGCACTTCTGAGTCTGATTATAAATTCAAGCCCTGTCCCACTCCACTCTATAATTTGGACCGACCCAAGTGAACTGCAATACTGGAGATGCTGTGTTTTGGATGAGACAACAAACTGACATAAAAGACCCGACAGCGCTATTCAAAGAAGAATAGAAATGCTTTGCTGCTGCTCTAGCTAATCTATATAGAATTTCTGCAGTGCAGAGTGAGGCCATTCGGCCCACCGAAATGCACCATGTGCTGCTTGAGGGCTCATCAGTTCAGGCAGCTGGTGCTACAAGCAGGGGTGCTCAGGTTAACACAGACACTCAGTCTGTATGTACACTGCAATGAACAGGAAACCATCTTGTGATAGTAAGGAGTCTGTCCCTGCCCCGTGTCCCTGACCTGCAGCACATGCCAGGAAGGGAATGCTGTTGTTGCACTCATGGCAATGGCTCAAGGGAGCGGCGCAATGGCCATGCGCGCACGCCAACCTGCATGCTCTCCCTGCCAGCTGTGTTCATGATGCCAATGACAGGGAACTTAATCAGGTGACACATGTTGCATCCACAAGGGGGGTACTGGTCCCAATGAGGGATTGGCGGGGGGGAGTGGGGGGGGCTGGTGCTGGGTAGCTGCAAGCAATGACATGTATCTCTCAATCTCTCTCTCTCTAACCCCCACCGTGCAGAATGGATCTTGGTCTCATTGATTTAGAATTGGCTATCATGGTGGCGGCTGAGGTGGAGGGCGTAGTTAGGCCACTCCAGGAGCAGCCAGTGGCAGGCCCTCAGGAAGGAGGGCAGGAGCTGCCACCGTTGGCCATGAGATGGGAGAACAGTCTCCTGTAAGGGTGGCCAGGAGAAGGAGGATGCGGAGGCCTAGCAGTACCGGGCCAGAACATCATCCGAGGGGCTGTTGGAGGTCATGTGCCGTCACCGGCTCCGCCTATCTAAGGACAAGGTCCAGCAGCTGTGTGAGGTGCTCGCACACCTGGCACCTGAGGGGAAGGGCGGCCACCCGCTGCCAGTGGAAGTTAAAATGTAGGTGGCACTTAATTTCTGTTCAACAGGGTCGTTTCAGGCACCCAGTGGGAAATTAGTGGAATCTCTCAGGCCGCAGCCCACAGATGTGTTCGCCAGGTGACAGATGCTTTGCTCGCCCGGGCAGGCCAATACATCCACTTTGATGTTGGACAGGGTCAGCAGGAGGCCTGGGCTGCAGGCTTCACCGCCATTTCCGGGATGCCCCATGTACAGGGGGCAGTGGATGGGACACACATCATACTGCGGTCCCCGCGAGGTGAGGGGCAGCCATTTATTAACAGGAAAAGGTTCCATTCCCTCAATGTACAAATCGTATGTTACCGTCGGATGAACATCAAGCAGGCCTGTGCACGCCACCCAGGGAGTATTCATGACAGCTTTGTGCTGAGGCAGTCGGTCACCCCTGGGCTCTTTGAAGACCAGCACAGGCTGCCAGAATGTCTCGTGGGGGACAAGGGCTACCCGCTGAGGCCATGGCTGATGATGCCAGTGCGGAGACCCGAGACTGAGGCGGAGGCCCACTACAATGAGGCCCACGCTGCCACCCGGTCCATAGTAGAGCATTGGATAAGCCTGCTGAAGATGCGATTCCGGTGCCTGGACTGCTCTGGGGGTGCCCTCCAGGATGACCCTGTGCGGGCCTCACACATTATAATTGTGTGCTGCATCCGGCACAGCATAGCACAGCAGCAAGGAGACAAGCTGGAGCAGGAGGAGGAGGATTGGCACCAGGCAAAAGTGGACAACTTGCCATGAGGAGCCGGAGGATGGAGGGCAGGCGGTGATGGCAGGTGCCTGGCAGGGCAGTGGGGTAGGCCCTGATAGCACCCCGCTTCACATAGCTGGTGACGTCCAGTGTGGGGGCTGCTCCCAACACCCTTCCACCAGGAGCAACTGCAGCCGCCACCCCCCCCCCCACCACCCTAAACTGGCCCCTCAACCCACATGACCCGTTCCCTTCCCCATCCTCTCTCAGCCCACCCACACCCCCCCCCCACCCCCCAAACGCCCCTCCACCCCGACCTTGAGAAACATCACAACTGGTTAATGTGCCTGGACTGGCACTGGTAGCGAGTCTTGGTTGAAGGCTGCAGGATGAGGAGGACTCGCTGTAAGGCACACTGGGATCCTGCCCCTGGTGCCACTCAAGACTGGATCCTAGCTGTTCTCTGAATGTACAGTGTCAACTGGGCCCATGTAGCAGTAAGGGTTGGGAACACAAGTCTGTGGGGCAATGAGTCGGGGGCGGGGGGCATGACAGGGGGTGGTGTGTGACTAAGGGTCCAGTGGATGCTGGGAAAGCAGGGTAGGCGGTCTATAACTTTTGGCCAAGGGCATGGTATCGCGCAGCACAGCACTCTGCACCTGGATGCGTGGGATTGGGGTACACTCAGCTCTGTGGGAGGAGAATCGGAGACAAATTAGTCACAGCTGTGAGGTGCAAATAACTTTTAATTGTGCTCTTAACATTGACCAAAACTGGAGACTTTCACCCGTGCCCTCTTAGTGAACCTACAACTTTCTAATCTTGTGCGGCCTACTTCTAGGTGCTCCCCCAGGATGCACATCGGAGGTGGAGGCACCCAGCTGTGATCCACACCTCATTGCCTGTGATGCCCTTGGCGACCGTCCCCTTGGGGTCCGAGACCTGGAGGGCCCCGGCCAACCTGCGGATGACACTGGCGTTTCTGTGCCGCCCTGTTCATTCAGCTGGCCCTGAGATGCCCCGGTGGGAGGAAGGGGGGAAATCAGAAGGTCTTGGGACATCCGGAGTCTCCTGAGTGGAAGGCCCTGCATGGGCTCTCGCCCTTCCTCCTCCCTCGGGATACCCATAGGCCCCGCGGACATTCCATGGGTAGCTGGACTGAGCTCCAGAAACTCTGGTGTCACCTGGCTCTGCCAGTCCTGGAGGCGCAGATGCATCTGCCCCATGGTCTGCGATCCCTCAGCTCTGGCCCTCTGAGGCTGGGCCAAGCTCTGGAGCCCCTCCGCGACAGCATTCTGTGAGCAAGCCACGCCCCTCAGCATTAGCCCTCCAAGAGTGGGCTAAGTTGTTGAGGCTCACAGCCACGGCTCGCTGTGTCTCTAGAATGTCAGCGAGAGCCCCAGCCATGGCCAGCAGTGTCTCCAACATGCCCCTGACACTCATGGCCACGGACTGATGTGCCTCCAGGATGCCGGCAACACCCTCAGCCATGGCCTGCTATGCCTCCAGGATGGCCTGGACCCTGTCACCCATGAGGCCAGGTTCCTGTGCCAGACTTTCCACTGCGGACGCCACCCTTGCAGTGTTGGTCTGGTTAGCACGCTGTGTCGGCACTAACAACTGCGACAGCACTCTGTTTGATTCCTCTGAACAGCCTTGCAGTCGCAGCATGGTTGCTTGCAGTCGCAGCATGGTTGCTTGCAGTCGCAGCATGGTTGCTTGCAGTCGCAGCATGGTTGCTTGCAGTCGCAGCATGGTTGCTTGCAGTCGCCGCATGGTTGCTTGCAGGCGCAGCACGGTTGCTTGCAGGCGCAGCACGGTTGCTTGCAGGCGCAGCACGGTTGCTTGCAGGCGCAGCACGGTTGCTTGCAGGCGCAGCACGGTTGCTTGCAGGCGCAGCACGGTTGCTTGCAGGCGCAGCACGGTTGCTTGCAGTCGCAGCACGGTTGCTTGCAGGCGCAGCACGGTTGCTTGCAGGCGCAGCACGGTTGCTTGCAGGCGCAGCACGGTTGCTTGCAGTCGCAGCACGGTTGCTTGCAGGCGCAGCACGGTTGCTTGCAGTCACAGCATGGTTGCTGCCAGCCCATCCACAACTCCCCGGGTTTGCTGAAGCGTCTCCACTAGCTTCGGGATGAACGAACCCTGAGGCCCGGCACCTGGCTTGGGGACAGCTGCATCCGCGCCTCTGGCAGACTTCCGTGTATCTGAGCCCTCGGATGTGCCCGCGTCCACCCGATGTGTATCAGCGGCTGTGATGTGCTCACCAGTACGTGACCCAGAAGACTCAGCATTAACATGACCCACCGCGATGGTAGTCTCTGTGTTGGTGGGTTGTGTGGTTAATGCCTGTGCCGAATCACTTGGAGGATTCTTCAGAGCCTCCCCCCAAGAGGTCGTCCTAGGTGTCCATTGGAGTTGGTTCACGAGCAGCGGGGGGGGAGAAGCCGCGACACCAGAAGGGCCTGGTTCATCAGGATCCAGCACTGTAAGAAAGAACACACATTCGGGGAAGGGAGGGAAAGCAGCCCACGCAGCATGACACTTATTTCAAAGAAAACTTCGGAATAGGGTTCAGCTGATGCTCACTTGCATGCCAGACGTCGACCTAGCTGCCGGTGACCATTCGAGGCACGTACCCCCCCTGCCAGCTCCAGGACACGCTGCTCAAAGCCCATCAGCATCCGCAGCTCAGGAACACCCCTACCAGTTATCTCCCTCTCACTCCGGTTGTGGGACATAAGGGGGATTGAAAGCATAATGTATGGAAGACCATCGGATGCAATGTATGTCCGACTTGGAGAGCTTGTGTTGGCCGTTTCGGGGAAATGGGTCCCCACTGCGGGGGGGCGGTGGGGTAGGGGGGGGGGCTGACTCAGGAGGTGCCACAGGGGTTGGAGCCAATTCTGGAGGGGAGGGGGGCTGGTTGGTGGCTGCCCTTGAGGTGGCTGGGGATGGTTTGACAGTATAAGCTCACCACATGTATAGGTCTCAGAATGGGATGCACACTCACCCTTGCAGTCCGAAGAAGGTCATTCATTTTCTTGTGGTACTGCTCTCCGGACTGTGGGGTCAGAGTCCTGGCATTCACTGCAGATGCCACTGCCCACCATAAGACGCTTACTGCAGGAACCCTTGGATAATGGCCCTGAGTGGGATACAGCAGCTGGCACCTCTCCTCCACCGCACCCAGCAGGTCTGCCTACTCAGTCTCCAAAAAATCTGGGAGCACTTTTCTTCGTGGTGTGACTGGCTGTGTGTCCATCATTGCAGCTTATATACAGCTCTGCCTTGTTAAGGGAGTCCAGGTGCAGTCACTTTGGGCCAGTCATGGGCCCGTTAGTTAAATTTCATTGTGAATAATGTACAGGGAACCTGGTTTCAATAGTGGGTGAGCCATCTCCAAAGCTGCTGATTGGGTGAACTCAAAACTCAACAAGGTACTGTGTCCAGAGGGTGCAATGCTCAAAGCTCTCACTCAATGAGGGGGAATGCTGATAGGCAGGAGGTGTGCATAGCAGTACAGCGCTTGAGGGGGGAGAGGGATGGGGAGGCCAGGAGGACAGCGAGGGCCCGGTCAGTGGGGGATGGAAAGGCCAGGAGGCCAACAGTGTTCTTGTGGGGGGGCAAGGGGGTGAGAGGCCAGTAATGTCCATGGAGGGGGGGCGGGGGGGAGACAGCAGCGATGAGGCCGGCAAGGTCCATGGGGGAGTGGGAGGGCAGTGGTTTTGTGGCTGGGAGGATTTGTTTAGCGATCTCCCAGAGATTGGCGCACGCACGATGACCCACTCAGCATGCTGATTTCAGCCTCTTCAGCGGGAATAGGTCCCACCCCTAGATTTTTCACGTGATTCACAGGAGTGCCCTCTGCAGTGCACAGAGTGTGGGAGATTCATCTTGAAAACCCGCTGAAAAAAACAATGTGATTTACTGCAGTTTTCACACAAATTCGACACTTGGATTTTTTTGGGGGAGAATCGCCCCCTAGATTTCTCTGTTACTTCTGTGAACTTTACGGCGTGCAAATTGGCTCGCATGTTCACCTACATTAAGGGCGGCAGGGTAGCACAGTGGTTAGCACTGCTGCCTCACAGTGCCAGGGACCGGGTTCGATTCCCGGCTTGGGTCACTGTCTGTGTGGAATTTGTACGTTCTCCCCGTGTCTGCGTGGGTTTCCTCCGGGTGCTCCGGTTTCCTCCCACAGTCCAAAGATGTGCAGGTTAGGTTGACTGGCCATGCTACATTGTCCCTTAGTGTCAGGGAGATTAGCAGGGTAAATAGGTGAGTTTAACGGGGATAGAGCCTGGGTGGGATTGTTGTCAGTACAGGCTCGATGGGCCGAATGGATAGGGATTCTATGATTGCAGCAATGTCTATAGTTGAAAAATACTTCATTAGCTATAAAATGCATTGAGTGAAAGGGACTATGTAATTAGACATCCTTCCTTTCTTCTTTTCCTGCAATGTACCGTGCCACCATATTATTCTGTTCATGCACATAAAAGTAGATGCCAAAAGAATTTTTATAAGACAGTTCTATCAGTAGTGGTAGGAAACATTTCAAAGATCTAAACCTCCTTCCAAGGAAAACAGCAGAGAAACCTTCTCTTCAACTGGTTTGAATACCTTTGCTGTCCTGGGACACTTCCAGCTGTGTGTTCGTTGAATACATTCTTATTATTAGTTATCTGAAAATTGCATTCAATTTCCTAGCAACCTCTTCTTATACTCATTCGTGTCTCCAAGGGATTGAAATAGCCCCCAAACACAGGGGCCGTTTTAACCATTGCTGCCTCCCCGGTTTTCCTGCGACTATTTTCTGGAGAAGCTGCTGTTCACACTGTCTTATCTCATCACTCATTTACACCAAAAATGCCTTAACATCTGCCAATCTAAAAATAAGCATGAGTGAGAGGCTTGTTCACTGTTATAGAATTCTAATGACAACATTCCTTTAAGCCTTGGCCTAATACAACATTTTTACCATCTGTAGCACAAAATCAGTTTTTAAAAGTTAGGACTTCGCATGATCGCTAAGTTATTGTGACCCCCCATGGGGAGGTCCATGGGGAATCACTGATTGATCTCCCTTTGGGGCTCATTGAGTATGAGTTCCCCTGGTAACAGGCAGTGGCCTGCGCAGCTGGAACTCATTCCCTGAGCCTTTTATAAGGCAGGGCCAAGACTGGGCCTGCTGAACTGTAGTCCCAGCCAGGGACTAGCGTGTGTGCACCATGGTAGTGGTTTTACTTTGCATTCTGTAATAAAGTATGTTCCTTTCCAGTCACGCTTCCTGAGTCATTACATTTATAATATTTCTTAGTCATGGATTTAATATTAAAGCTGCAATAATGGCTACCTGCTGCTGGAGTCTAAGTTCGTGACAATTAGGCCCAAGAGTGAATCACAGTTTTAAGTAATTCCTACTTAGGTCTCTTTACAAAAATGGTTCTGGTAGCCATTGATAGTCTGAGGAAGAGAGAGAAAACTGAGTTGGAGGAGGAGAAGGTGTTATGTTGCTTTGCACGAGTCAAGTTTGCCTCCATACTCATCAATATATTATTGTTAACGCTCATCCATAAATAACGATTCATATGACACATTACCAATAAAAGCAAATTAGTGCAGATGCTGAAAATGTGAAATATGGGGCGGCACGATGGCACAGTGGTTAGCACTGCTGACTCACAGCACCAGGGACCCAGGTTCAATTCCCGGCTTGGGTCACTGTCTGTGCGGATTCTGCACGTTCTCCCCGTGTCTGCGTGGGTTTCCTCCGGGTGCTCCGGTTTCCTCCCACAGTCCGAAAGATGTGCTGGTTAGGTGCATTGGCCTTGCTCAATTCTCCCTCAATGTAGCCAAACAGGCGCCGGAGTGTGGCGACTGGGGGATTTTCAAAGTAACTTCATTGCAGTGTTAATGTAAGCCTACTTGTGTCACTAATAAATAAACATTTTAAACTTTTTCTCTGCACTGTACAGATTCTGTGATTCAGTGCCAAACACCTCAATGAAGCTGTGCTGGCAAACGTTAGCTTGTGATGTCCATAAAGAGTGTATTTTTAATTTTTGAGCTCAAAGACCAGTAGATTTGCCTTTGTACATATCACTTCAGCTCACTTTAATGTAAATAATCTGTATCTGCTGCATTCAACGGTATCAATTACTCCCATTTTATGGTACATCAGTATTATAGAAAAGATTATCTGGTGGCTCCAGCTATTATGGTAATAGTGATGTGTTGAGCCACAGAGTGGAACCTTGCCCTCCATGATTGCCTGCAGGATGAGTTCTTAATCTCCGTCAGATAATCAAAACAGGAGCCAAATTGCTGTTTCCAAGCGGATGAAGAAAAGGTCAATGGAAGAGTAAACACCAGTTATTCTTATCCACCTGCTCAAGGTCAGAGGTGAAGGAGCAGCTTGTCTGTTCAGCGTTTTGGTTAAGGACTGATAAATGATATGAAGACATCAGAGGAAAAAGGGAAGGTGATTCTTTTTTTAAAAAAAGAGTAACAACCTGAAATGTAACATCATTGGAAGGAAGAATGACTGGGAATTTCCGGGGGGCTGCTCCCGTATGGCTGAGGTAACTTTGGACAAAATTGTGGTGGAAAGCCCATTTACGCACGTTTCTAATGGTGGAGCCACGACAATTGGGGGCGGCACGGTGGCACAGTGGTTAGCACTGCTGCCTCACAGCGCCAGGGACCCGGGTTCAATCCCTGGCTTGGGTGATTTGTCTGTGCGGAGTTTGCATGTTCTCCCCGGGTCAGCGTGGGTTTCCTCCAGGTGCTCCGGTTTCCTCCCACAGTCCAAAAATGGGTGGGTTATGTTGATTGGCCATGCTAAATTGCCCCTTAGTCCCCCTTAGGGGGATGTCGGGGGATTAGTAGGGTAAATATGTGGGTTTGTGGGGGTGGGGCC
Source organism: Mustelus asterias (assembly GCF_964213995.1). NCBI lineage: Eukaryota > Metazoa > Chordata > Chondrichthyes > Carcharhiniformes > Triakidae > Mustelus > Mustelus asterias. Next base: position 35,357,305 of record NC_135815.1, on the reverse strand, counting down.
AGGGTGGGATTGTCGTCCGGTGCAGGCTCGATGGGTCGAATGGCCTCCTTCTGCACTGTAGATATTCTATGATTCTATAATTCTAACAGAGCTATAGCAACTCTGAGGAACTTAGAAAGTGATGGCACCTTCTGGCTTTATTCAGAAGAACACTGGAATGTATCCAACACATATCACATCTGATCCAGTAAAATACAAGCTAACTATCTAACTCAAAGGCCATTGATTGACACAATCATGACTAAAATATTTGCCCCCCTCTCTTGCTTTTCCAAACTTTACCAAAGAAAAAAAATCACTAATGGATATTACATCAAAGGCATTTAATGTTTAACGATTGGTGTCTCCAGTAAAGTTCTAAGCTGCAGTAAAGAGCAAAAGTTTCACCACTGGTCATGAAGATGCAAGGGAAGAATTTTTCTCTTGTCAGCCGGTCTACTTGTGTTAAGGATAACTTTGATGAGTTCATATCTGCTTAAAATCTGCTTTTATTTCCATGTCCAAAACAATTAAGATTAAGTACCATTTATGATCAGTCAGCTCCAGAAGGTCAAATCACACTTAGCTTCACATTTATTCTAAGTAGATTGAGTTTATCCAGCATTCCATACATCACTAGTTTGATAATCTAACATATTTAATATTTCCTGCCACCTTGTGGTTCACGTGGGCAATGGCAGGATTAACCTTTCATCAATAAGTGAGATTAAAAAGATTTTCAAGAGAAAAGTTTAAAGACCATAAGACTAGAATAGGAATAGAATTAGGCCATTCAGCCCATCGAGTCTGCTCTGCCATTCTACCATGGCTGACATGATTATCATCCCCATTCTCCTGCCTTCTCCCCGTAACCCTTGACCCCCTTATTGATCACGAACCTATCTATCTCTGCCTTAAAGACACTCAATGACCTGGTCTCCACAGCCCTCTGTGGCAATGAGTTCCACAGATTCACCACCCTCTGGCTGAAGAAATTCCTCCTCATCTCAGTTTTAAAGGAGCGTCCCTTCACTCTGAGTTTGTGCCCTCGAATTCTAGTCTCTCCCACTGGTGGAAACATCCTCTCCACGTCCACTCTATCCAGGCCTCTCAGTATTCTGTGAGTTTCAATTGGATCAGCCCTCATCCTTCTAAACTCCATCAAAGATAGGCCCAGGCTCCTCAACCGCTCCTTATACGACAAAAGCAGGAGTAACTATGCAAAGTTGCTTGCAAGTGAGTTGGGTTTTTTTCATTAAAGTCAAACTCGCAAAACATTTTGGGCTAAGATCTAATTCTGTCAAGAAACCTCTGGGACATGTTCACAGTAGACAGCTTGGGTAGGGTTCCCACAGTCGCAGCTAACGTCTGCTCGATAGCAACAAAATCAGATAGATAGAGGAGGTAGAATCAGATTTAGCCCAGATGACTTAATGGGTTAAAACGATGCCCTTTCACCTCACCAAGTTGACACTGTATCGCTCCATGATCGTTAAGTTAATTCCCAGTAAAACCTGCAGTACAACCAATCCCATACACATTAATCCACAGCAAGAAACCAGCTGCTAACTCATTCCAGCTCAAAAGATAGAGAGGAATTTCCCATTGACTGCACCCCATGCTGCCAGGAAACCCGTGGCGGGGTGCTCTGTCGACAGGAACAGAGGATCCCACCGGTGTGAACAGCCCGAAAATTCCGGCCTCTATTTTCTCTCTCCACAGATGCTAGCTGACCAGTACATTTTCCAGTAATTTTCTGCTTTTGTTGTATATCGTATGACATGCTTTAGGATTTCAGAACATCTATCCCTCACCTACTCCAGACGAGGCTGCATCCTTTTTCATTGAATTCCTACAGTGCAGAAGGAGGCCATTCAGCCCATCGAGTCTGTACCTACTCTTCGACAGAGCATCTTGCCAGGCCTACCAGCCTGCCCTATCCCTGTAACCCCGCACATTCACCCCGCTAATCCCCCTAACCTACACATCCTGGGACACTAAGGGGCAGTTGAGCATGGCCAATCCACCTAACCTGCACATCTTTGGACTGTGGGAGGAAACCGGAGCACCCGGAGGAAACCCAAGTAGACACGCGGTGAACATGCAAACTCCACACAGATAGTCACTCAAGGTTGGAACTGAACCCAGGTCCCTGGCGCTGTGAGGCAGCAGTGTAAAGAGATGTTGTGGGTATCGACTGAAGGAGAATAAAGATGGCACTTTGGGGATTGATTCTGAAGTTGCAGCTAAAACACATTACAAGAGTGGTTTAATACAACTGGCGGACTGGATCCAATCTGGCAGCACTTAATGCTATCCTTAGGGCAGCAATTCACCAGATGATTGCAGATGAGAAAGACAATTCAATCCATCTTAACCACTTTATAGGGATTCCAATGCACCCCTCCCTACTCCATTCTATCATTCCATTATTTTTAACAATAATTCTAGGATATTTTGTCTCTCGAGAGATTTATTCCACATGTCAATTGCTCTTTGTGCACACAATAATTTACTGATATCTGTCCTAAAATTGAGTCTTCCTTGCTCAAGCCTGAATCCCTTTAGTTCTACTCCCATAGTTTAACTTAGAATAATATTCCAGGTTATTTTTTTCTGTGGGAGCGTAATTAACCCTGCCTGACTGGTGGAAACCAAATGAAATGCACAAGTAAAATTGCTCCCATTCTGGGGCCCCCAGAAACCAACCAATCCCAATTGCAATTAAGCAGACTAAAAGGACAACCCCAAAGATGAGGACTATTTTTTTTCAACAACTGCATGTTGGGTGTACATGACTGAAATTTGACTGAAATTTATCCTGGGTTTCCTGAGCAGATAATGTCTTTGAGTTTCCCCTCAACCCAAAAGAGGCCCGAAATGCTGAGTTTTCACATTTACTTTCCTTGAAGGGCAAGGATGATCAACAGCCCTTCCCTGGTCACCACAAGGGGGAAAGTTCAGTCATCCCATGTCACTGCCCGGCTCCCTGCTACAAGTGCAAGGTGACTCAGTCACCAATCCTGCTACACAATTGTGGTCAAAGGACAACCTCCAGGCCTGCTTCACCTCAAACGGATAGGATGTAGTCTGTCAAGAATTGAGTGGGGCGGCACAGCGGCACAGTGGTTAGCACTGCTGCCTCACAGCAGCAGGGACCCGGGTTCGATTCCGACCTCAGGTGACTGTCTGTGTAGAGTTTGCACGACTTTCCTCCGGGTGAGTTTCCTCCGGGTGCTCTGGTTTCCTCCCACAGTCCAAAGATGTGCAGGTTAGGCTGATGGGCCATGCTAAGTTGTCACATAGTGTCAGGGGGATCGGCAGCGTAAATATGCAGGATTACGGGGATAGGGCCTGGGTGGGATTGTTGACGGTGCAGGCTTGATGGGCCAAATGGCCTCCTTCTGCACTGTAGCGATTCCAAGATTCTATGATTCTATGGATGAGGCCTGGCCATTAAAATCAAAACTATTCCTGAAGCCCACTTGTCATCCATTTTCTTTCCTACTTCTATCATTCACAGTTGCTAACATTGAATTGAATCTGCCAGTCTTCTGCCCTTCTTTATACTTTGGCCAACTCATTCTGCAGTTTCAGAGAGGCCTCTTCCAATTCCACTCCCTCTCCTAGTTTGGTATAATGAGCGTTTTGTACTGAATCCAGATCAATTAGAGAAATTATACATGACTGAATAGCAGTGTGCCCAGCACTGAGCCCTAAGGCATTTCGCTCAGTACTTCCTCCATCCAGGTATTTTGGGTAGAATTTCCATGAGGGCTCCCTGATCTCTGGCCCGAACGTTGGTGGAAGTTTGGCAGAAACTCTGGAGGCTCCCTGGGGTTTCGGCCGATCTTCCATAAAAGTTATGGCAAGAGATCAGAAAACTCTTGCAGATGTTACTGGCATAATTCTCTAATGAGTATTCAGTATTCCTTTCAAAAAACGACTGCAGCCAAATCTCTGCCATTTTCAATTTATAACCAATTCAAGTCTGAATGTTTTCCCACAAAGATATTTCGGCCTGTATGTTCCTCTGCTACTCTGCCCTACATTGAGTAGGTGGTTGATAGGAAAAACAGAGGACTCCGGCAGCCAGACTGACCGCTGCCTTCCCCTCCCATCCTTTGTTTCCCTCCTCCACACCTGCTCTTGCCACCACTACTACTAGTGGCCCCATTCCTGCCTGCCACAAGTCCCTGATAGCATTCACGTTTCCATTTTGGACCAATCCCTTGACCCAGACTAATTTTGCTAAGTATTTCACTTGTTTATAGGTCCTGAAACCAGATGAAATGAGTCTGAATATCTCCCATAAAGTCGAGGAGTGGTTAGCACTACTGCCTCACAGTGCCTGCAACCTGGATTCGATCCCCGGCTTGGGTCACTGTCTGTGCGGAGTTTGCACATTCTCCCCGTGTCTGCATGGGTTTCCTCTGGGTGCTCCGGTTTCCTCCCACAGTCCAAAGATGTGCGGGTTAGATGGATTGGCCATGCTAAATTGCCCCTTAGTGTCAAGGGAACTAGCTAGGGTAAATGCATCGGGTTATGGGGATAGGGCCTGAGTGGGATTGTGGTTGGTGCAGTCTCGATGGGCCGAATGGCCTCCTTCTGCACTGTAGGGTTCTATGATTCTAAGAGCAGGGGAGTTCTACCTATTGCTCTGACCAATTTTTATCCCTCAACCAACCCCCAAAATAGATTATCGGGCCATTATCGCACTGCTGTTTATGGGAGCTAGCAATGTCCAAACTGGCTGCCTGGCTTCCATACATTACAATAGTGACTACACTTCAAAAGTATGTAAATTGACTGTAAAATACATTGGAAGTCTTGAGGTCATAGGATACATGACATAAATGCAAGATCTTTCTTTCATTCTCTGAATATTGAGTTCAGCATCTGTTGAATAAGCTGTCCTACTGGTGTTGCAATAACATGGGGCGGAATTTTCGCGTTCCGCCTGTGTTAGGAGTTAAAACCATGATTGTCATTGGACACATCACCAGTCAGAAAGAAACCTCATGAATTGTTGATTCAGAGAATCTTCTTGCCCAATCTCAAGTTCCTCGCTGCTTCCACACCTTTCACTCAAAAAAATAAAACATTGTAGACACTGAGATCGGCTATTTGATCAGAAGTTCCCTTGGATCCAGATGTTCCACTGGGTGCAATCAGTTATCCGGAATCCTGTAAAACACTTCAGACAATAACACGTCACCAGCTGCCACCAGCCACTCTCTGCTTCTCCCTATCAAATCCCCTGTGTTTTACCATTTGGTGAAGATGCCGGCGTTGGACTGGGGTGGGCACAGTAAGAACTCTCACAACACCAGGTTAAAGTCCAACAGGTTTATTTGGAATCACGAGCTTTCAGAGCGCTGCTCTTTCACGATTCACCTGAGGAAGGAGGAGCGCTCCGAAAACTCGTGATTCCAAATAAACAAAGAACAAAGAACAAAGAACAATACAGCACAGGAACAGACCCTACGGCCCTCCAAGCCCACGCCGCTCCCTGGTCCAAACTAGACCATTCTTTTGTAGCCCTCCATTCCCACTCCGTTCATGTGGCTATCTAGATAAGTCTTAAACGTTCCCAGTGTGTCCGCCTCCACCACCTTGCCCGGCAGCGCATTCCAGGCCCCCACCACCCTCTGTGTAAAATACGTCCTTCTCATATCCGTGTTAAACCTCCCCCCCCTCACCTTGAACCTATGACCTCTCGTGAACGTCACCACCGATCTGGGAAAAAGCTTCCCACCGTTCACCCTATCTATGTCTCTCATAATTTTATACACCTCTATTAGGTCACCCCTCATCCTCCGTCTTTCCAGTGAGAACAACCCCAGTTTACCCAATCTCTCCTCATAACTAAGCCCTTCCATACCAGGCAGCATCCTGGTAAACCTCCTCTGCACTCTCTCCAAAGCCTCCACGTCCTTCTGGCAGTGTGGCGACCAGAACTGGGCGCAGTATTCCAAATGCGGCCGAACCAACGTTCTATACATCTGCAACATCAGATCCCAACTTTTATACTCTATGCCCCATCCTATAAAGGCAAGCATGCCATATGCCCTCTTCACTACCCTCTCCACCTGTGCCGTCACCTTCAAGGATCTGTGGACTTGCACACCCAGGTCCCTCTGTGTATCTACACCCTTTATGGTTCTGCCATTTATCGTATAGCTCCCCCCTACGTTAGTTTTACCAAAATGCATCACTTTGCATTTATCTGGATTGAACTCCATCTGCCATTTCTTTGCCCAAATTTCCAGCCTATCTATATCCTTCTGTAGCCTCTGACAATGTTCCTCACTATCTGCAAGTCCAGCCATTTTCGTGTCGTCCGCAAACTTACTGATCACCCCAGTTACACCTTCTTCCAGATCGTTTATATAAATCACAAACAGCAGAGGTCCCAATACAGAGCCCTGCGGAACACCACTAGTCACAGGCATCCGGCCGGAAAAAGACCCTTCCACTACCACCCTCTGTCTTCTGTGACCAAGCCAGTTCTCCACCCATCTAGCCACCTCCCCCTTTATCCCATGAGATCTGTTGGACTTTAACCTGGTGTTGTGAGACTTCTTACTGTACTTTTACAATTTAGGTTAGCATTTTGTTTTAGTGCTTTCCCATTGCCCTGCTCCACCTTTCACCATCAGTTACTTTGAATTATCTATAGATCTGAGGAACCTCTGCACGGAGAGAGTGAAGGATAGGCCTGAACGAAGAATCAAATCCTAATGGGAAAAGGCAGCGGATGGAGAGAGCCGGAGAAAATCTGAGACTGTGATTGGAGGAGTGGAAAATGGGAATTGTACCTGACTCAATGTCAGCTATCACAGTTTCGATGGCCACTGGTAGTAATTTCCCAATTTACCAACTGCCAGTCCAGGGACAGTACGGTGACATACTGGTTAGCATTGCTGCCACACGGCGCCAGGGACCCGGGTTGGGTTCCATTCTTGGGTGACTGTATGGAGTTTGCACATTTTCCCCATGTCTATGTGGGTTTCCTTCGGGTGCTACAGTTTCCTCCCACAGTCCAAAGATGTGCACATAAGGTGGACTGACCAAGGTAAATTGACCCTTAGTGTCCCAAGGTGTGTAGGTTAGGGGGATTAGGGGGGTAAATACATGGGGTTAAGGGAATAGCGGGGGATAGGCCTGGGTAAAGATGTTCTGTCGGAGGGTCAGTGCAGACTCGATAGGCTGAGTGGCCTCCTTCTGCACTGTAGGATTCTATGTAAGCCGGATATTTGCCCCTAGCCCCAGCTCCAGTCTACAGCTCAGTGACAGTGGCTGATAATTGAAATGCTTGACTTTGAATCTGGTGACAGCTCAGAGAAACAGATATCCCTCTTTATTGTGGGTTGCACATCTCTCTCTCTCCTTTACTTCTTCACTTTTAAGTCCAGCAGACAGATGCAATCGATTTGTATTTTATCTTACACGCTTTGCAAAATTTATTTCATTTAAAAATTTAAGTATAGCTACTGTAGTAATTCAGCCAAATTTCCCATCACCAATCACCCTTTACCACATACCAAGAAAGAGACCCGCTCCCACAGCTCGCAGCGAGGTCGTTCAACAGCACAGGACCTACAACAATGGTCCGGGTGAAGTAATGGGTTTAAAAGCCCCCACTGAGCACTTGCTATTGGCAAACGTTCAACAAGCTACCACTCTGTAGAGCAGTAGAGGTGGGTGCAATTTTGTCTTGTAGCATTTAGACAGCTATATGGGTAGAGGGATATGGACCAAACGCGGGCAATTGGAAATAGCTTAGTGTTTGAAAAAAAAGGGCAGCGTGGACAAGTTGGGCCGAAGGACCTGTTTCCATGCTGTAAACGTCTATACCTCTATGACTCTAGGCCTCCACTTGCTCAATAATGGAGCCCATACACTACGAAGCCCACGGGGCGATCTATCGATGATGCCCTATGGCCTTCATCACCATCATAACAGCTACACTGATCCAAATATATCTCAACCAACCCGCTTCACTAACAGAAAATGAGGGCTGTGCATATTCTGAGATACAAGTGCACCTGCGGTCTTACTTTAATCTAGTTTCTCTGACAAAGGTGCCTCTGGCCCAGGGCCTTCCTGTCCCGACATCGAGAGGAAATCAGGAGGAGAAGGGCCATAGACACCATCGCTGACAACATTGAAGGACTGGACTCGGGGAGGACCTCAGGACATCTGGAGAGGGTGGGCCTTCAGGCGGGAGGCAGATTAGACATAGAGGCTCATATCATGCATTCTAGGAGCCTCCAGAGTTCAGCCTGGGAAGAAAGCAGCACATGAGTACAACAACATGAGGAGGTAGGCTGTCCGTGGCCATGTAGCCTGGCAATCGGGATGGTCTACATGCCCAATTGGGTATTTTAGACTTTGAGTACCCCCTATGACAGAGAACTCAGCCAATGAGTCTAGGCCCCCCGAGAGGCAAGTGATTCGCACCATCGGCACCCCTTTCTCCCAGCCCTAGGGCCAGCATTTGTTGCCCAGCCTTACTTGCCCTTGAATTGAGTGTCTCGCTTGGCCATTTCAAAGGCAATTAAGAGTGAACAACATTGCTCTGGGTCTGGAGTCACATGTGGGCCAGACCAGGTAAAGATGGCATCTTCCTTTCCATTGGGGAACCAGATGGGTTTTTACAACCATCAACAATAGTTTCATGGTCATCATTACTGAGACTAGCTTTCAATTCCAGATTGTGCTTTTATTAAGTGAATTTAAATTCTACCCACTGCCCTGGGGGGATTTGAACCTATGTCCCCAGAACAATAGCCTGAGCCTCTGGATTACTAGTCTGGGGACATCTGCCCTTGATAATGCTCCTAAGGCTCCCATTTCATAAGATCATAAGAAATGGGAGCAGGAGTAGGCCATTCAGCCCATCCAGCTGCTAAGATCATGGCTGATCTGATTGTGGCCTTAACTCCACTTTCCTGCCTGCCCCCCGCCCCCTCCACTTTCATCCCTCAGTCTTTGAAACATCTAGACTTTTAAACATTCCGATTCACCTTGACTTCTTTCCGACTCTATTCAAGCTTGATGGTACCTTATTAGGTCGCTACCCAATAAATAATTTCATGACGTGGATATTCAGTTTCACTGCTGGGTAGTTCAGCCACCCTTTATAGAACTCACCCGGGTATTCATTCTATTCCAACAGAGCTGGGCAGATAAGGAGTGGGAGAATATTTCATTTTCTTTTCAAAGGGGAGAGATAAACCTGAAACTAGAAAACTGACAAAGCCTGAGCAAAGGTTTCAAAAAAAACCATCAGAGGCACACGGTGGCACAGTGGTTAGCACTCCTGCCTCACAGCACCAGGGACCCAGGTTCAATTCCGGCCTTGGGTCACTGTGAGGAGTCTGCACCTTCTCCCCGTGTCTGTGTGGGTTTCCTCCGGGGGTGCTCTGGTTTCCTCCCACAGTCCAAAAGACAAAGAAAATTACAGAACAGGCCCTTTGGCCCTCCAAGCCTGTACCGACCATGCTGCCCGACTGAACTAAAACCCCCTACCCTTCCAGGGACCAAATCCCTCTCTTCCCATCCTGCTCATGTATTTGTCAAGACGTCCCTTAAAATCATATCTGCTTCCACTACCTTCCCTGGCAGCGAGTTCCAGGCACCCACCACCCTCTGTGTAAAAGTTTTGCCTCATATATCTCCTTTAAACCTTGCCCCTCGCACCTTAAACCTAATTGGCCATGCTAAATTCTCCCTCAGTGTACCCGAGCAGGCGCCAGAGTGTGGCGACTAGGGGATTTTCACAGTAACTTCATTGCAGAGTTAATGTAAGCCTAATTGCGACACTAATAAATAAACTTAAAAAGTTGCCTACTTAATACAACCATCAATAGCAATATTATATTTATATAACTCCTTTCATGTCCTCAGTACATCTCAAAATGCTTCACAGTCAGTGAGTGACTTTTGATTGGCAGTCACGATAGTTGCATGGGTCAATGTGCTGGCTGATGGATTGCTTCCAGCAGCTTTCAGTCTCTTCTGTTACAGAGTGCCCACTGACATATCACTCCCTGTCTTTTCCCTTTACACTGATGGAGATGACCTACTGCTTCATCTTTTTACCCTCTCAATCTGCTTAGTTGATACTGACAGCCTCCAATCTCTGCGGAGGAAAAACTCAATTCTCTTGTAAAATGCTGACCAACTGACACAAAACTGATGGTTGAGACATACGGGTTGGGGAGAGAACTTTGCTTTTCCTAAAGTACAGGATCTGGTGTGAGAGGAAACCCACGATAGAATAATTTCACAGACTTTCAATGGAGCTGACTTGGTTGTCCAAATGGCCTTTTATCATTTTCAATTTTGCTAAATGTTAACACTAATGTCTTTCCCCTTGGCCAGCACCAAGGGGGAAGCGTAGGCCTGGCGGTATTACCGCTGGAATATTAGTCCAGAAACTCAGCTAATGTTCTGGGGACCCGGGTTCGAATCCCACCACAGCAGATGGTGGAATTTGAATTCAATAAAAAAAATCTGGAATTAAGAATCTGCTGATGATCATGAAACCATCGTCGATTGTTAGAAAAACCCATCTGACTCACTAATATCCTTTAGAGAAGGAAATCTGCCGTCCTTGCCTGGTCTGTCCTACATGTGACTCCAAAGCCACAGCAATGTGCTTGAGTCTCAACTGCCCTCTGAAATGGCTTAGCCAAGGGCAAGTAGGGCTGGGCAATAAATGATAGCCAGCCAGCGACATCCATGTCCCATGAATGAATTTTTAAAAATGTGTCAAACATATAAATAATGAATAAAAGCAAATTACTGCGGATGTTGGAATCTGAAACCAAAAGAGAAAATGCTGGAAAATCTCAGCAGGTCTGGCAGCATCTGTAAGGAGAGAAAAGAGCTGATGTTTTGAGTTCAGATGACCCTCTGTCAAAGCTAAAAGGCAGAGAGAGTGGAGATATTTATACTGCAGGGTGAGGGAATGAAAGATGAGTCATAGCCACAAAACCAAAGGGAAAGGCTGCTGATGGCAGCCCATAGAGAGAATAGGAGGTGTGAATGGCCAAACGGCAGAGAAGCTGAAATCAGAGGGTAAGCTGTGACAGATGAAGATCTGGGAGACAGGGGGATGGGTGGGAGAGAGGTAAAATTGAGAAAAAGGGGAAGCAAAGGGGGTGAAAATTATATAAGTAATGAAGATGATTAAAGTCAGACTGAATGTTCCATGTTGTCTTACTGGGTAACTTTAATGACCACTGTGTATTGAGCCATGTCGACCAAATTCAACCAGCTTTGCCTGTGTCAGCTGGGCTGACTAGGGCAGCAATTAATATTAACACCCTTAAACGGGGAAGTGAAAGAAATAAACTCAAACAGAGTTCCATTTCTGCTGCTACCCATGACCCCAGTGAGAAGGGGCTGGGTACAGACACAAGGTTTGAACAGATTCAGATTTCAGCTTCTAAAACCCAACCAATTCCCTCTCCTTTCCTTTCCTTTCCCTTTTGTACTCTATGAATGGTATGCTTTGTCTGTATAGCGCGCAAGAAGCAATACTTTTCACTGTATCCCCATACATGTGACAATAATAAATCAAATCAACTGCTGTCCCCACACTCACACCCATAACCTTCAGTGGACTAATCCACCAACATTCTCTGCCTTAAAGTAAAGTTTATTTATTTATTTGTCACAAGTAGGTTTACATTAACACTGCAATGAAGTTACTGTGAAATTCCCCTTGTCGCCACACTTCAGCGCCTGTTCGGGTCAATGCACCTAACCAGCATGTCTTTCAGACTGTGGGAGGAAACTGGAACACCAGGAGGAAACCCACGCAGACACAGGGAGAACGTGTCTACACAGACAGTGACCCAAATCAGGAATTGAACCCAGGTCCCTGGTCCTGTGAGGCAGCGGTGCTAACCACTGTGCCAGCATGCCACCCTAAAGCAGGCACACATGCAAATGGCCACTTGGATATGACACTGAATAGTTCCCAGTGGTCGTGGAACTATTTCTAAACATCAAAAAAAAAACAGCAGTAAACTGGGATTGCAGAAAGCCGAGAGACACCTATCCAGTGACTAAACCGCACAGCTGTGAGGAAGGATCTGAGCTTGCAATTATTCACGAAACCTTGAAAGGGCAAAGTAAACCAACAGCATGCTATAAAACTAATAAAGCTTTTCAACACATTTGAGTTTGATATTAGCTGTACGCCTAACACATATATGACCTTGGATACTTGCTATTCAAACCCCCGGTGATTATGACTGGAGTATGAGTGCCAAAATATGGAAAAGGCAAAGACATGAGTTCTTTCCTTAAACTGTTTTCTTTCAGGTAAAATCGCAGATGCTGCCATAAAAGGAGAACTGTAAGCTCCAGTTAGAAAATCCCTGACAGCAGACAACAGCAATCCCAAAGATTGCCGGTCACAGCCGTCCTTGTGAGGAACTTGCAGTAATTAAACCTCACTTTCACCTTAAAGTGTTATCGTGTTGTGTTAGCCGTACCGAGTAGCAGATTCTTCAGCCAAAGAGGCATATTGATGCAACTAGATTGAAGGAAAAATTGGATACGGCTGAAAAACGGGTGTGGGGATCAAGATGCATGATTTGACCAGCGTCTGCTCATAGCAAGGCAAGCAATTCACAAACTTTGTGTTGCCAACTAATTTAAATGATACTGGTGTGTAACCCAGCACTAAGCAAACCGTTGTGTGGCTGCATATCCCATCAGTGGGCCCAGATTTGTGGAAGAGCAACACCACTCAAAACTAGTCTTCAATACTAAAAGCCAGCCTTAAACTCAAAGCACACTGACTGCAGCAATTGCTGGAATTAGTTCCATAAGAGATTGGGGCGGCATGGTGGCACAGTGATTCGCATTGCTGCCTCACTTTGCCAGGGACCCGGGTTCGATTCCCGGCTTGGGTCACTGTCTGTGTGGAGTTTGCACATTCTTCCTGTGTCTGCGTGGGTTTCCTCCGGATGCTCCAGTTTCCTCCCACAGTCCAAAGATGTGTGGGTTAGGTTGATTGGCCATGCTAAATTGACCCTACTTTCGGGGGGATTAGCAGGGGTTATGGGAGATAGGGTGGGATTGTTGTCGGTACAGGCTCGATGGGCCGGATGGCTTCCTTCTCTACTGTAGGGATTCTATGATGAGCAGAAAGGGGAGGGGAAATGGCACAACAGATCAGTGGAATTGTCACTGGACTAATAACCCACGGTAACGCTCTGAGGACTTGGGTTCAAATCTCATCATGGCTAATGATGAAATTTGAATTTTTTAAAAATCTGGAATTGGAAGCCTAACGATGACCATGAAATCATTGTCGATTGTTGTAAAAACCCATCTGGTTCATTAGTGTGTCCTTCAGGGAAGGAAATCTGCCATCCTAATCTGGTCTGGCCTACACGTGATTCCAGATCCACAGCAATGTGATTAAATGCTCTCAGGGATGGGCAATAAAAGCTGGCCCAGCACGAACAAATAAAAAAAAACAAGCTGCAGATAGTGTAAGCATGCACCCCTTACCTGTCCCCTCTTCCCTCAGCACAAGCCTTCTACCTTCAGACACCTGAGATACCAGTCCGTCACCTGGTGGGGGAGTTGAAAGTGCAAAAGATTGAAAAACACCTTCGTTCGATCTCACACGTGCAACCACCAGCTCAAATACTGGCACTGTCCATACTTTAGAGAGCAGCTTAGAAGCAGGATTGGCATCGTGGATGAGTCACCAGGCACGAGTGGCCTGCAGCCACGATAGGGGAGAAGGATTGCTCAGGTGCCAGCTCCCAGAGGGTGGTGAGGTCACACACACTGGTGAATATGTGTTGAGCTGTTTTAGGTGAGGGTGTTAGGCACAGCAGGAAGGTCAATGATGATGGTCGTAAGCTGGCATCAAGCAAGCATCACACGTTGACTGAAGTCACGACCTGCCAATTCGGCATGTTTCCAGCGTATGCTCTTAATGCCCATGCCAACATCCTCGCCAAGATGGCACTCTGCCTGGGCCACATATGCCTCTGCCACGAATGCTAAAATAGCACCGTTGGTGCCAAAACTATGGGCACTGCGGGGCCCATTTTGGTGGCCAACATGTATTGACAAATTGTTTAGAGGGAAAAATAGGTGTTTTTGTCCTTCTCTTTCTGGATTTGTGTTTGCTGCAAGTTTTTAATGTTTGTGAGGTAAAAATCCTCTTTAATAATATGTTTTGAAAGCTCTATCTATTTTTCCATGGAAATTGTAAACTGAAAAGAATAATAGAAAGCAGAAGTTTCGATATAACTATGACTCTGAAATTATTGTTTTATCTCTTCAGATGTCAAGAGGACACTGAGGCATTAAAGTCACTAAAACCGAAATAATAGCTGAGTCCCAAGACAGAGCTGTCAGCTGCTTGCCAACAAATATATAATATTGAGGAAACGTGCGATAGGAGAGGGAAGATGAAGTATAAGCACAAAAAGGGCAGGGGGTGTTTTATGGCTGCAGATAATTTCTTGTTTGTTTAACCTGAACCAAATGTTTTTTTTAAATTCAAATTGGAAATGACTTTGTCAGTTCTTAAATAAACAGAAAATGCTCCAATTTGAGATATGTGTAGTTTACAACCTATTTGAAATGTCCCCCTTAACCCTTCCCTGGCCATGGTTTAGATTTGGCTTGCTGTTTCTGCATTGCTGGAAAGCTCGTTGAGTAAAGGAGACTAATGAGCTGTAAACACTTTGATGCATTCAACGTGCAAAGCTGGAGCCTCGTCTTAGGAACAGTAATGCGTATCAGACATGAGGAATGGATTAGGAACCAACAGCAAACAACAGCAATCAACATTTCTGCGGCACTCCTCACGCACAGGGATGCAGCTCAAAGCACTTAACACTGAGAAGGAACAATCAGTGGAAGGGGAGGTTGGAGAGGGGTTGGGGGGTAGGAAGGTGGAGGGGTTTGAACTGGGGAGATGGAGGGAGTTGGGCGGGGGGAGGTTAGGGGGTGGGTTGGGGGGGTTAGGGGGGTGTTGGGGAGTTGGGGTGGGGAGGTCGGTTGGGGGGGTTCGGGGGTTGGGGGTGGGGGGAATAAGAGATAGCTCGAAGCTGTTGGGGTGAAAGCATAACGAAAGAGAAGAGCTTGAGGAAGCTCTTGAAAACAGAGAGGGGGCGGCAGCAGAGGAAACTAGACAGGGATTTCCAGAGGACAGGAGTAACCTGCTTGAGTTAAAGTGAGCAAGACAAAAGAGGAATTTGAGAATAAAGAGAGTAATTTTGAAGTCAGCAGACCAGAGAGATGAGAAGCAGTATAGTATCATAGAATCCCCACAGTGCAGAAGGAGACTATTCGGTCCATCAAGACTTCACCAACTCTCTAACAGAGTATCTTACCCAGGCCCTCTCCCCCACCCTAACCCCACACATTTATCACGTCTAATCCAACTAACCTAGCGTCTTGAGACATGAAGGGCAATTTAGCATGGCCGACCCACCTAAACTGCACATCTTTGGAGTGTGGGAGGAAACCGGAGCACCCGGAGGAAACCCACGAAGACACGGGAAGAACGTGCAAACTCCACACAGTCACCTAAAGCCAGAATCAAACCCAAGTCACTGGCACTGTGAGGCAGCAGTGCCAACCACTGTGCCACCATGCCACCCTAGAAATGAGTAGAACGTTGGGCTATCAGCCTGTGAATCATGTGCTCAAGTAGGGTATAGATTGTAGCTGCCATTTGATAGAATCACAACAAATGTCTGCTTTATTTTTGTTTTAATATTAGACTGTGCTGGATTGTGATCAGCTAAGCTTATGCCTAGTTCCATTTTTAATAGAATGTAAGTTTCCTATGAATGATTCAATGATCAGTGGGTGCTTATAGATCTGATCTCTGACTGTCAACGCTGTTGATTCTGTTCTATCACTTTAATTTCTAATAATGTGAGCTGAAAAAATAGCTTTGTGATGGCTCTGATGTACTTGGGTGATATTACTGCCTGAAAACAGAGAGTCTGGGGAGGGGGAAAGGATTGCATATTTGCAACAAGGCCTGGCTAATTTTCTATCCATTTTCCTTCATGGGTAATAGTAACCATGAGGTTATTTTTGTGTGTTTATGTGTCTCCCTCCCTCCCTCCCCCCCACCCCTCCCCCACCTCCCAGGACCAAAGGTAGGAATCTACCCCAATGTATCTATGTAGCATTTGATAAAAGGTGACCAGCCTGAAACAGTAACTCAGTCTCTCTCTTCACCCATCTTGTCTGATCTGCTCCTTTCAGCATTTACTGTGTAAATATAGCGCTCCATAACCTGCTTGTTGGAGAGATTTATTTTTGTCCAGTCCCTCGCAGTCAGTGCGGTGGAATGGAGAACTCTCCCGCTTTGAAAATCCGTTGTCAACCTCAAGCACTTTGAGTTAAAGTATGACACGACCCAGATGGAGACTAAAGCTTTCTGTACTCTGCTCCAGCAATGTTCCACTGTCCAAGCCAGCTATCTTGGTGGTCTCTCTTGGTGACACTTACCAATTTAATGCCAAATTGCAGACAGTTTGCTATTGTGGATTCATGCTTGTCTCACCCATAAAGCTAGAAGGCAAACACAGGAGTGGTCCCCCCCCCCGCGCTCCAGGAAGTGTTTTATCCAATTGCACCAGCCCTTCACGGACTCTGGCTGCTCTCGGACAGATTTCTATATTAGTATGAGATATGGCTACTTAACAAGGACAAATTCCACCTCTTCAGTAGTCTGAATAGGTCAGATTTCAGACATTCCAAAATACAAACTTTGGTTCGCATGTTTGGTGCTGGAAATGAATCCCGTTTCGCCTGCTCTTTAACACATCGATTTCATGTCAAAAGAAATAAGCGTTGGTTGGGAGGGAGGAATTGCCGGGAGGAAGTGAATGCCTGCTTATATTTATATTTGTGGAGACAGCAAGAGTTAAATATTTTTGAGTTCCCTTGTAGTGGTAGGGTGGGCTTGATAATCCGGTTCCTTGTTGCTAAGTATGTGTGTTCTCCTTTATACATAACGATTTTAGGACTGTCATTAATTTTAATGAGAATGGTCTGGCTAGCTTTATCCCATTTCCGACACAGCGGACTGTGTACCAAAGGATTTGCAGTTTGCTTTGGTCGAAGTAGGGAGCTGTTCAATTTGTTAAACATCACCAAAAAACCCAGCTTTTTGTTGGAAACGTACTGCCATCTGGTGGATATCCAGCCTCGAGGACATTGGAGGAAAGCCGTACACAATAGATGTTCCGTACACAATAGATGTTCCGTACACAATAGATGTTCCGTACACAATAGATGCTGCGCACAGATGCTGGGTGTGTTTTTTAAAGTTTAAAGTTTATTTATTAGTGTCACAAGTAGGCTTACATTAACACTGCAATGAAGTTACTCTGAAAATCCACTAGTCGATTTGACTTTGATTTATTATTGTCACGAGTATTAGTATACAGTGAAAAGTATTGTTTCTTGCGCACTAAACAAAGCATGCCATTCATAGAGAAGGAATTGAGAGAGTGCAGAATGTAGTGTTACAGTCATAGCTGGGTGTAGAGAAAGATCAACTTAATGCAAGTTAAGTCCATTCAAAAGTCTGACAGCAGCAGGAAAGAAGCTGTTCTTGAGTCGGTTAGCACCTGACCTCAGACTTTTGTATCATTTTCCGATGGAAGAACATGGAAGAGAGAATGTCCAGGGTGTGTGGGGTCCTTAATTATGCTGGCTGCTTTGCCGAAGCAGCGGGAAGTGTAGACAGAGTCAATGGATGGGAGGCTGGTTTGCGTGATGGATTGGGCTACATTCATGACCCACACTCCAGCGCCTGTTCGGGTACACTGAGGGAGAATTTAGCATGGCCAATGCACCTAATCAGCACATCTTTTGGACTGTGGGAGGAAACTGGAGCACCCGAAGGAAACCCACGCAAACACGGGGAGAAGGTGCAGACTCCACACAGACAGTGACCCAAGCTGGGAATTGAACCCGGGTCTCTGGCGCTGTGAGGCAGCAGTGCTAACCACTGTGTCACCGTGTGTGTGTACACCACTTCAAATATACAGGGACGAATTTCCACAGGGGTTCTCCAGTTCACCTGGCAGCACTTCCCACAGCTCATCCACTGAAGGTAGGCCAATCAAGCGAGATAATCCACCTCCCTCAAAATTATCCCTAGCTATCTTAAATAGGTAAGATGAAGTCACCATAATCCCAGATGACCATCCTTTGAGGGGGAGAGCAGGTTGATGGTGATTTAACTTGAAGATCACCAGACCTCAAGTGTGGCCTTCATAAATAACCTCACCCGGTACAGGAATTGAACCCATGTTGCTGGCATCACTCTATATCACAAACCAGCCATCCAGCCAACTGAGCTAGCCGACTCCTTGACATGATCAATATAATTGGGCACAGGGTGTTATTCTGTTTACTCCCCTCACTCTTTCCCTGAAGTCTTTGTGTATCACATACTTTCCAGGAGCCAATGGACAGATTGGCAAGGTCAACACAGATTTCTGCCAGTGCTGCTGCAGTAGAATTTAGGAAGAGGAGTCAAAATTTAGTTCATGAGGATTGCCCTCTATCCTCTCTGCATTACAGCACTTTTGACATTGCAAGGCTAATCGTATGAGAAATTCTTGAGGCAATTCTTTGAGGGTGGCATGGTGGCACAGTGGTTAGTGGTGCTGCCTCACTCTGCCGGGGACCCGGGTTCGATTCCCGGCTTGGGTCACTGTCTGTGTGGAGTTTGCACATTCTCCCTGTGTCTGCGTGGGTTTTCTCCGGGGACTCCGGTTTCCTCCCACAGTCCAAAAGACGTGCTGGTTAGGTGCATTGGCCCATGCTAAATTGCCCCTTAGTGTCAGGGGACTAGCTAGGGTTAATGTATGGGGTTACAGGGATAGGGCCTGGGTGGGATTGCGGTCGGTGCAGACTCTATGGGCCGAATGGCCTCCTTCTGCACTGTAGGATTCTATAATTCTAAGGCAATCCGACAAGTCCTATCTTTACCACACCCCAATATTGGTATAGTAATGGAAAAATAGGAATGTATTGAAAAATATAAGTGAACTATTAACTAAAAATACGAGTTAGAGTGGACCGGCGGCTTATTGCTTCCATATGGCAGTTTCTGCCACAACTTCTGGGTTCAACCCATTATTCACTCTGAGCTCCCAACTGTGCTTTCGCTGCAAGTTTGGGGGTGGAATTTCCCATTGTCCAGCAGCCATTAGGAAAGCGATTATGTAAAGAGAGCTATTCATTGACAGCAAGGCACATATCTGAGCTAACAAAATGGTAGATCTTCAAAATTGATGCAGTGTTGTCCCTCCTTCCCCTCTGTATTTTTGTATGCAGTGGGTTAAGGTGCTGCAGCAGGAAGATTAGCCTGTTTATCAGTCAGGGCAACCTGCTCAGACAAGAGCAGTGCAATATGCTGGAGTGGAATCTGCCTGTGTATCATTGGTCCCACTAAGGTAAGTTGAATAGTCAGCAGTGGGCTCACTAGCCCCTTGGCCTAACAGAGGAGACAAAAAGGGCGCCACATAAGAAGTAGGTTAAAATGCCCTTGGGGTGCCTGTTATGTCATCATATCTCTATTTGCATTTATATATGAGATTCTCCGGGTGCTCCGGTTTCCTCCCACAGTCCAAAACGATGTGCGGGTTAGGTTGATTGGCCATGCTAAATTGACCTTAGTGTCAGGGAATTAGTAGGGTAAATATGTGGGGTTACAGGGATAGGGCTTGGGTGGGAGTGTGGTCAGTGCAGACTCAATGGGCCGAATGGCCTCCTTCTGCACTGTAGGGATTCTATGATTCTATAATTCTTGCTGGAGGCTGATGGGAAACTCAACCGTCACCCAAACCAGCTGTATTAAAATGGAGAATTGGTGGGAACGGAGTTTTACAGGCACAATTTCGGCAAGGTCCTATTGTCAATCTCCTTTAGCATGCACAGTAATTAGTTGAGTTGAACACTGCATGTTGTGGAAATGTGGGTTCACCTTACACATGTACCTCAATGTTTGTGGGACCAGTACACAATGGGCAGAATTTTATGTTCCCCCAAGGCGGGTTCTGAGGTGGGGCGAGTGTAAAATTGAATGAATGGGATTGTCCCCAGGAGGCTGCCTGCCCAAACCCAGATGCAATTTCATGCTTGGGCGGGCAAGACCTCAGGCGGGAAACCCACCCATTCACCTATTAAGGTCCTTAAGTGGCCATTAACTCCTACTGCCAATCAACATTCAAGTGAGCATTAAATGTCGGTGGGAGCTAGATAGTTGGCGGCTGTGCATTAGGTGCCAACTCTCGGGATGGCGAGTGCCAATGGCTCACCATCTTTAAAATTCCACCCAGTGAGTGGTGAGAATATGGAGCTCACTACCTCAGGGGTGGTTGAAATGAATAATAGAGATGCTTTTCAGTGGAAGTCAGACAAGCATTTTAGGGATGAAGGAACAGAGAATTTCCATGTTAAATTTTCATGAGGAATGATGGAAGGAGGTTCCAGCAGCACATTTTTTAAATGTGCTATTTTGGGGATATGGGCATCATTGGGTGGCCAACATTTGTCACTCATCTCTAATTGACCTTGAGAAAGTAGAGGGAAGCCACCTCCTTGAACCGCCACAGTCCATCTGGTGCAGGTACAGACACAGTGTTGTTAGCAAGTGAGTTCCAGGAAGGGAATTCTAGTAACTTGGAGGAGAAATTCAGATGACAGCATTCCCATACATCTGCTGCCCTTGTGGTAGAGGTCGAGGGTTTGAAAGGTGCTGTCAAAGGACCTCAATAAGTTGCTGCAGTGCATCCTGTGGATGGTAAACACTGCTGCCACTGTGCATCACTGATGGGAGAGAATGTTTAAGATGGTGGATGGGATTCAGGCAATTGGATTGCTTTGTCCTGGATGGTGTTGAGCTTCTTGAGTGTTCTTGGAGCTGCACTCGTCTAGGCAAGTGGAGATATTCCTTCTCACTTGTGACTTGTAGATGGTGGACAGGCTTTGGGGAATCAACAGGTGAGCTACTGTCAACAGGATTCCCTGCCTCTACCCTGTTTTTGTAGCCACAGTATTTATATGGCTGGTCCAGTTCAGTTTCTGTTGATAGTAATGCCATTGAAAGTCAAAGGATATGGTTAGAGTCTCTCTTGTTCAAGATGGTCATATATGCAGTGTGAATGTCATCTGTCACTTATTAGCCCGAGCTTAAATGTTGCCCAGATCTTGCTGCATATGGGGGCGGACTGCTTCAGTAAGTGAAAAGTTGTGAATGATTGAACATTGTGCAATCGTCAGAGAATATCCCCACATCTGACCTTATCATGGAAGGAAGGTCATTGGTGAAGTAGCTGAAGATGGTTGGGGTGAGGAACACATGCAATGATGTCCTAGAACTGAGATGATTGATCTTCTACAACCATAACCATGGGGTGGCACGGTGGCACAATGGTTAGCACTGCTACTTCACAACGCCAGGGACCCGGGTTCAATTCCCAGCTTGGGTCACTGTCTGTGCGGAGTCTGCACATTCTCCCCGTATCTGAGTGGGTTTCCTCCGGACACTCCAGTTTCCTCCCACAGTCCGAAAGGTGTGTTGGTTAGGTGTATTGGCCATGCTAAATTCTCCCTGAACAGGCGCTGGAGGGTGGTGACTAGGGGATTTTCACAGTAACCTCATTGCAGTGTTACTTGTGACACGAATAAATAAATTTTAAACTTAACCCATCTTCGTTCGCGGTAGTTATGACTCCAACCAGTGGAGTATTTTCCTAGTGATTCCCGTTGACTTCAGCTTTGCTAGGGCTCCTTGATGCTACACTTTGTTAAAAATGCATTGATATCAAAGACAGTCACTTTAACCACCTCTTAAGTTCAGCCCTTTTGTCCATGTTTGGACCAAGGCCAGGCACTGAGTGGCATTGACAGAACCCAAACCGAGCATCAGTGAGCAGGTTACTGTTGTGTATGTGCCACTTGATAGCACTGTCAACAACACCGAACACCACTTTGCTGATGATTGAGTACACTGATGGGAAGGTAATTAGCCCAGTTGGGTTTGTCCTGCTTTTTTGTGCATAAATGCTATCATGGACTGTTGGGGCTGAATGGCCTGTATCTATGGCGTATATCCAATGTAATCCAATGCAATTCTTGTAAAGCAGCTTTCAGTCTTGCTGAACGAGGATATTTTGCAAAGTGGTTCTGGCATAGTTGAAGGCTGAAGGAGTGTTTGAAGGCTATCAGAGTGGTTGGCAGTTCTCCGGTCAGAAAGCAACAGCGCTATAGTGGACATAAGGGGAATTACACCAACTTATCTGAGCCTCAGTGCCAGAACCAGAGGTTAAGTGTACGGGGTCCTGGAGCAGGAAGGGTAGGAGAAGCCAGGAGGGTCATTGGGGCAGGGGGGAGGGCACAATCAGGGTTAGGTGGGGGGAGAGGCCAGGGAGTAGTTCCAAAGGTCATAGGACCTTAAAGAGACAGTGTCCCTCGTCAGAAGGGGGCTTCTGATCGAGTTGGTACCCACCCCTTCCCACTCAAGAACCAACTTTAACTCTTTCTGGACTTCCCCAAGGAGGCTCAATGTTCCTGCGGAAGCTGGGTGGGAAACGACCCTTAGGTTGTCATCAATTGACCACTTGAGGGCCTCAGTTTGGGCAAGGCTGGGCTTCCCATCTGAGGCCTTGCCCACCCCAGCGCAAAATTGCTGTGTGATCAGAACGATTTCGTGCTCCCTGATCCTCGGCCTGAAAACTCACTGGCGTAACTTTCTTGCCAGTTTCTCTCTCCACAGATGCTGCCAGATCTGTTTAGTATTTTCAGGATGTTCTGTTTCTACCTCAGACTGTCCACATTCTCTTGCTACACTCTGGATCCCACACAAAGGTAAAACACATCAGAAGTCAACGTCTCAACTAAGGTCACGTCACACACTGTTGAATTGAGATGAACAACAACTTTTGCATTCATATAAGACTTTAACTTCATAAAATGACTCCTCACAGGGGAGGTATAAAAATGTGACACCAAGCTACATAAGGCGATCTTAGGTCAGATAACAGAAAGCTTGGTCAAAGAGGTAGGTTTGCAGGTACAGAGGCAGAGAGGTTTGGGGAGGGAGTTCCAGAGCTTAGGGCCCTGACAGCTGAAGACACGGCCACCAATGGTGGAGCAATTAAAATCGGCGAGTGTTCAGGAAATGAGAATTAGAGGAGGGCAGATATCTTGGAGGATTGTCAGGCTGGAAGTGTTCGTCGAGATGGACAACAGTGAGGCCATGAGGTGATTTGAAAACAAGGATGAAAATTTTACGAAGCGCTGTTCAACCGGAAGTCAATGTTGGGCAGCGAAAACAGAGGTGTTGGGTCAATGGGACCAGGTGTGAATTAGGACACAGGCAGCTTAGAATTATAGAATTCTTACTGTGCAGAAGGAGGCCATTTGGTCCATCGAGCCTGCACCGACCACAATCCCACCCAGGTCCTAACCCCATAACCCCACATATTTCCCCTGTTAGTCCCCCTGACACTAATCTAGCATGGCCAATCAACCTAACCCGCACATCTTTGGAGCAGAGGATGACTTCAAATTTACAGAGAGTAGACATGACAGGGCGCGATTTTATGACCTTGCTCAAGCGAGACCGGAAAATCCCGCCCGAGGACAACGGTCATTCCATTGTCCGCCCCTCGCCCACTCCAATTCCATGCCGGGCAGGGCAGTAGTATTCCGGCGGGGATATTGACCAGGAGTGCATTAGAATAGTCAAGTCTGGAGGTAACAAAGGATGTGGATGAGGGGTTCAATAGCTGATGAACTGGGGTGGAGATAGGCAGTGGTGGAAATAGGTGGTCTTAGTGAAAAGATGTAAATGTGGTGGTAGCTCATGTTGGGGTCAGATATGTCACCAAGGTTGCAAACAATCTCTTTCAACTGCAGACGAGTGCAGAGAGAGGGATGGAGACAGTGGCCAAAGAGAGGAAAAATGGTGAGCACACTGCAGTTGGTATTAAAAAAAAACCTCCTGTACGCAAGAGGCAATATACACAATGTTACCATGTTTCATTCATGCTCCAGCAGATTTGAATCTCTGCCCAGCTCACCTTTGACTTTTATTTTTTTCTTGATGCTGAGCCCAGCCAGAACCGGATAATTAACATGAGCTGCACTCAAACCAGGGTCTGAGCATCTAGCAGACTGTATGTAATTACAGACGCCCAGCAATACAGGGTCTCATAACTGATGGCTATTGTAGTTAACAGATAACTTTTATTTGTCAGAAATGTAAGAAGCATAAACAGTTGCTGATTAAATGTAAAGGCCTCAGGCCAAGGCATGCCATCCAACCACAGGAGCCAAATATATCATAGAGACTCCAGACAAAAATTAGATTATCACTGCTGCCATATTATGTATTTATTATTTTGGATTTATAGGGCTCTGCTTTATTGCTTATCCTGCTTCTGCAAAATACCTTTAGCATCATTGGCAGCAGCAGTTTTGCTTTTCTCTTGTTGCCATTGAGTGGTGTGGACAGTAAATCCCTGTTGATGTAACCTGAAAATTAAGTTATTTTAAGGCTTTGCTGGCATATTAACCTCTTTCTTGCTAGTTCCATACCTCACATACCTCACCGTTTATTGGATTACCCGCAGACATTGAAAAAAGTATACTCACATTTCCTGGCTCTTCCAAGTGGGGCGTTCGTTAAATTTTTCATGCAAAATGAAGACAATTCTGCAAATTATAAGGAACACTGCCATATAATGTTGCACCTATGGCAAAGTACAATACATAATGGGCATAGTTTTCATTTAATTGGCTCTAATGATGGCGACAAGCTGGCAAAGCCCCATCCATAATTGCTTTGGGAGACTGATAATTACAACCTTGCTGAAGTACTCCAGTGTTCATATAGGCAAACACACAACTACACATCGTCCTGACCTTCAATGCCTTCCGCATTTCCATATCTCCCACTATCGACATTGTGGGGGTCACCATTGAACATGAGCTGAACTGGACTAGCCAGCAATATCCTCCAATGATAGTGTCAGGCAGGGAACTCCAGGACTTTGACTCAATGCCAAGGATGGAGTATATGACCAAGTGAGAGAAACTGGCAGCATCGTGTCTGTTTGGTGCAGAGTGGTAGGGGTATGGTTTATGGAGATTGCAGAGCTGGAAACGTGGTTGAGGGTGACTGAATAATGTGGGAGTTGACAATGCAGCAGGTATGGACGAGCTGTGTAGAACCCCCTGGTCAAACAGGTAGGCTTTTCATCACAGTCACAACTTTCCTGCCAATACCATTGCCATTAACATAAGACTGGTTGAGAGCACGAATGTGGCACAGGGTGTTCCGATGGTAGGTTGAGATGCAGAGATGAAGTTGCTGGCTAATTGGGGCCTTAGGGTGTCCTGCGGCAGGTTCCTACTCAAAACACATTTGCCTGCCATGAATACTCATTAGCATAAAACATTTTAAAATGATGTTCCGCTTTCATGATGTGGTCAGTGGCGCAGGAGAATCACATGGTACCCAGTTCACATTCATTTACAGACAGCGTACAGCAGACGGCCTCACGCAGCCGTGAGGTTTTCCCTTGTTACATGAGGGAGGAGAGCAGGAGAATGGCAGCTTGCATGGAGGTTCCAAGGTGACAAGAATGAGTTAGTGGTGAGGAGGAGGGGATGTGAAGTGGGATCAGGAGAATGAAGAGGTGGAAGAGGGATCCAAAGCAGGATAGAGTATGGGGTCCTGAGTGAGTGGTGGTGGCATGCAGTCATTCAAAGTAAGATAATGAGAGGCCTGAACACAGAATACATACAGAATACCTACAGTGCAGGAGGAGGCCATTCAGCCCATCAACCTTGCACTGACAACAATCCCACCCAGGCCCTATCCCCAAAACCCCATGTGTTTACCCTAGTTTGTCCCCCTGACACTAAGGGGCAATTTAGCATGGCTAATCCACCTAACCTGCACATCTTTGGACCATGGGAGGAAACCAGAGCACCCGGAGGAAACCCAGGCAGACATGGGGAGAATGTGCAAACTCCACACAGAGAATCACCCAAGGGCAGAATTGAACCTGGGTCCCTGGCGCTGTGAGGCAGCAATGCTAACCACTGTGCCACCGTGTCAGTATTATCCAAATGTGGGTCCATTGCAGAAGGTTAGCTGGCAGTGTGGATACAGGGTTTTAGGTTCACCTGAGACATTTTAATTATCCCCGCTGAGAGTGATCTTGGACAATGTCCTTTACATGAAGGGGTGAGGGGAGAGGCAGTTCTACCCACAAGTTCAGCCACTTAATTACAACACTGGACACTAACATGAACATTCAATAAGAATGAACACAAAAAATAATCAGTTTCTTCCACAATGAAGGAAATGTCCCCAACTCCCCTGTAACCATCAATGTGTGCTGACCATGAGGCATGCCAGTCCATTTAGCACTCTGACTAAACTAGTCTCAACAAATAGCAATGATACAGACATGAATGAAGTGAAGCCAGTGTAATGTGAAATATAAGTGAAATTTAAATTTGAACACCCCATGCCACCTTTGTGCTCTCAATAAGTATTGTGTTAATGGAGTTGGCAGGAAAGTTGTGACAGTGATAAAAGGCCTCCTGGCTTAACCAGGGGGTTCTACACAGCCCACCCGTACCTGCTGCATTGTCAAGTGACGGTGGGTTTCACCACTGAAAAGCTTCCCCCCACCCGGCTGATCACTCATGCCTTCTGTACACACACTTTAAAGTTTAATTGTAATCATCTTGTAATCAAAAAGCCTCGTCAGACCAACATGTATCTAATAAAATTCAAGTATTTCGCAAAGTTAATCCGGACTAAGTTAGGTTCCCGATGATCACCGAAAGCAGGAAAGAACCCAAAAAGGTATCCCGAAAACTACTCCACATTTTGTAAAATTACTAATCTCCATCACAACATTCTGCTCTTGGTTACAGGCCAAAACATGACCACATAACCACAACCCAGCAGTTGATATTGCCAGCATGGTACTTAGAGTCAATGGAAAGTAAATTTGATCTGACAACCAAAATTATGAGTTAAAGTTAGATGGATGATACCTGTGGAGATGACTGTTAGATAACATTCAGCAGTCAAGTTGTCAAAAATCACTCCATTGTCTTAAATGGTACTAGTGAGACAAGAAATACATTGGAAAGTCGTGTTTAACCGACCATAACTAAGACTTATGACACTCTTTATATGAACCAACCATAAATTATTTGTGACTATACTTTTAGATATAGCCCCAACCACCAAAAATAGTCACTGCTAATAGTTTATGGTTTCATGGTCGATATAACACTGCAATATTTAAAACATTCAACCATCTGAAATTTCCATCGGTTTGACAGTCTGAAGGTAATTTTATTGGCCTGCTCATTTTAGTGGGGAAAACTGAGCAGTGTGTATCTGGATTTTTGCTATGTGTCGCCGCTGGATAAGTCATCATAAAATCCCTACAGGGCCCATCGAGTCTGCACCGACCACAATCCCACCCAGCCCCTATCCTCATAGACCCACATGTTTACCCTGCTAGTCCCCGAGGCACTAAGGGACAATTTATCATGGCCAATCAACCACATTTTTGGACTGTGGGAGGAAACCGGAGCACCTGGAGGAAACCCTCGCAGACACGAGGAGAATGTGCAAACTCCACACAGAGAGTCACCCAAGCCAGGAATCAAACCTGGGTCCCTGGTGCTGTGAGGCAGCAGTGCTAACCACTGTGTCACCGTCCTGCCCCAGGTTCTCCCATAACATAGATTCGTAAGATTGGCCCTTACATTTGTTAATGGGCATCTTGTTATAGGGTTATTTGGTCCTCAGTTTTATCCTCCTTTATCTCTCGTGGTTTAACAGTTCATTACCAACTTATTATTTTACTATTATAGCTTTCCTCTCAGACAATTTAGTTTGTTGCTGTTATCATGACTTGTGAAGATTTGATATACATTACGTTACAATGCAGTCTACAAGTTATTTTGTTATTTTGGGAGGGTGCCACTTGGATACTAGTAATGTAAGTTTTACATTTGTTTCAGGTCATTAAAGATACAAGTCCAAATCAGGGATCAGAAAATTGAAGCTAATCTCCAAATTAGTTATATGGCAGAACATCTAGAGACCAAAATGCTGGAGCAGTTGTAATTGGAACCAATAGTGGGAGGAGGGTAGAATTCTAGCTGTCAACATTACACATCCAGCAATTACAAAAAAACACAGCACAGAACGTCAGTTGTGATTATTTTTTCCTCATTCAAATTATGCAAGCAAGAGTTAATTCCTCCATATTCTTCCTGACATTTGTGACATTTAGGGCAGCTAACTGAAAATAGAGAAGAGCTTCTATTCATATAGCAATTTTAATGGTCTCAGGGCATCCCTAAGTGCTTCGTTACCAATGATGATTAAATGTGGTAATGTGTGGAAATGCAGCAGGCAATTCACACACAGCAGGGGGAATTATAACAGTGGCACGCCAAATCCGGCGGCAGAACAGGAAGTGGCCATCACCTCCGCTCTCTTGCTGGTTCCCACATGATTACAATTAAAATGGAAAGTGCTGATGGCGGGCACAGGAGCCACGTGTGATCACGAGTGAGGGAAGCTTCTCAGTGGTGAAACCCACTGTCAGCTGACAATGCCGCAGATACAGGCAGGTTCTAAAAGAGCTCATTTGGACCCCAGCCTGGACAAACAGGAATCCTCTTCATCACAGTTAGAACTTGACCTGCAACGAAGATGCTGCTGAGTTTTATGTTTCTGTAACTCTTGGGGCTAAAGGGATCAAGGGATATGGGGGAAAGGGGGGATCAGGACATTGAATTTAATACAATAGAATCATAGAATCTCTACAGTGTAGAAGAAGGATATTCAGCCCATTGAGCCTGCTCCGACCACAATCCCACCCGGGCCCTATTCCCGTAACCCCACATATTTACTCTTACTAATCCCCTGACACTAAGGGTCAATTTAGCATGGCCAATCAGCCTTACCTGCACATCTTTAGACTGTGGGAGGAAACCGGAGCACCCGAAGGAAACCCACACAGACACAAGGAGAAAGTGCAAACTCCACACAGTGACCCGATGCTGGAATTGAATCCGGGTCTCTGGCACTGTGAGACAGCAGTGTTAACCACTGTGCCAACGTGCCGCCCGTAATGAATTTGAATTTGATGATCAACCATGATCAAAATGAATCACAGAGCAAGCTCAAAGGGCCAAATGACCAACTCCTGCTTCTATTTTCTCTGTTTCTATGAGTTCATCTCTTAATTTGAACCTGCCATCAGGAAAGTGACATTTCAGCTCCTATTAAGTCACACAATTCACCAGGTTTCTCCCTCTCTTAGGCCCCATAATGCAGCAATGAGATAATCTGCTATTTAGCATCATTAATTGATGCATAATTATTGACCAGGACATTGGGACAACACTCTTGCTCCTCCTGACAGCTAGAATTCTACCCTCCTCTCCTACAATAGTTCCAATTACAACTGCTACAACATTTTTCTGTGGGATCTCTTATGTCCATTTGAGAGATTAGACAGGATCTCAGTTAAGTGATTTATCTAAATGGACTTCCTGGCAGCAAAGTCTGTATCACCGCTGATTTCAGACGGCATGGTCCAGGCAGAATTCTGACTGAGACTATTTCATTAACCAAAACATGTTGGCTGGAATTCTCTGACCTCGTCTGCGGTTGGGATTTTCCGGTCCTGCTGCTGTGGATGGAGATTTGGCTGAGCGCCAAATTTTCTGCTCTCGCTGGCAGCACTGGCGGGTCAATGAGATTGAAGAATTCTGGCCCTTTGCTGTTCTTATCTGTAGTTTATAAAACTCTTAACCATACATAATGGGGTAAGTTCCGTGAGGCAGTACTCCCAACAGCCTCACAATATGTGAGCATGGGATGGAGAATCAGGGTGGTTGTTGTAATAGTCTAATTGTCAAATCATGCTCATTATTCACTCTGTGCAGTGGGAGTGCAGTGTTATTTAATATGTTCCAATATGTTTTGCTGTATTAGTTGTAGCCACAATCCAATAATTTCCTTTGTGTTAGGATTCATACATAGAAACCCTACAGTGCATTCGGCCCCTCGAGTCTGCACCGACCACAATCCCACCCAGGCCCTATTCCCGTAACCCCACATATTTACCCCTTGACACTAGGGTCAAATTATCATGGCCAATCAACCTAACCCACACATCTTTGGACTGTGGGTGAAAACCGGAGCACCCGGAGGAAACCCACGCAGACATGGGGAGAATGTGCAAACTCCACACAGACAGTGACCCGAGGCCGGAATTGAACCCAGGTCCCTGGCACTGTGAGGCAGCAATGCTAACCATTGTACCATGTGCCACCCCAATATATTAATAAGAGCACAGCTCTGCTACACTTCAGGTCAATGCAAAACAATTTCACTTGCACCTTGATGCACAAGTGACCATTTTGCTCAAACACCAGGGCAGCAAGCTGAGCATACTGAGTGAAGGAAATTGGGAGACTAGCTTGAACAGAGACTACACCAGTTGGAGTGCTCTGGGTGCTTCGGTTTTCTCCCACAATCTAAAGATGTGCAGGTTAGGTTGATTGGCCGTGCTAAATTGCCCCTTAGTGTCAGGGGAGCTAGCAGCGTAAATATGTGGGGTTCTATAGATAGGGTGGGATTGTTGTCAGTGTAGGTTCAATGGGCCGAATGGCCTCTTTCTGCACTGCAGGGATTCTACGATTCTAAATGATACTTGCCAGCCTTTGAAAATCTAAGGCAGGGTTTTGTGAATACTTACAAGGAAAAATAAAAATGCTAAACCAACAATTGCAACTGCTACAACCTTTTGGTCACTGGATGTTCTGCAATGTAACTAATTTGGAGATTAGCTTCAATTTTCTGATCCCCGATTCCAGCAGCAATAACAAGGACCCCTGCCCCTCACACATATATACCTTAAACTGCTCCATGATTGTAGAGTAATCATTGCTAATGATCTCCAATAGTTCTATAAATCACAGTGATTTCATTGGCACTGGAAATGACTGAAATGTAACCAAAGAGTGCTCCAACAGAGGGCAAATATTATGCCCCAATTCAAATTGGACTCAGTGGCCCACAAAAATACATTTCCAAAAGGTAATGCACAATCATTACTTGAACTTAATTTAGTCTAACCTGTCCCTTAAATTAGATTAATTGCTAATTTTTACTTAATGTTTAACATCTGTTATTAATTTACAGAGCAAATTGCAGCTGAGCATAATAATGCCCAGTGCAGATTATTTATGAAAACTATTTTCCATTGAATGAAATATTGCACAGACATTACAGAAATGGTTCTGCTACAACAGAACAACGCCACAGATTTATTGTTCTGTATGCAGCTCAAATTGTTTGCCAGTGTTCCTTGTTTCCTGAAGGCATTGGGCTTTTGCTGGGATATGGTTCTATAATGTTAAATGCGCTACTTTTATTTTTTTGATCAGGCAGACGTCGAGCATGCAGAAAGGGGCGGCACAGTGGCACAGTGGTTAACACTGCTTTCTCACAGTGCCAGGGACCTGGGTTCGATTCCCAGCTTGGGTCACTGTCGGTGCGGAGTCTGTACGTTCTCTGCCTGGGTTTCCTCCAGGTGCTCCAGTTTCCTCCCACAGTCTGAAAGACATGTTTGGTTAGGTGCATTGGCCATGCTAAAATTCTTCCTCAGTGTATCCAAACAGACACCAGAGTGTGGTGACTCAGGGATTTTCGCAGTAATTTCACTGCAGTGTTAATGTAAGCCTACTTGTGACACTAACAAATAAACTTTAAACACATCATCATATTTAAAAGTCTCCAGGAAACATTTACAGAGAAATCCATACAGGGAGCAGTTCCTGTTTTCCCAATATGGAGCACACGTTTCATATCGAAATCCAACCTCCGTCCACAGAACCTCCAATCAGTGACTGTTTTTGCTCCTTGGTTTCTAAACCCTCCTGTGTTCACAATAGAAACGCCTGCTTGATGATCCATGCTTGGTGCTGATGGCCGGAGACTTCCTAACACAATGGGCAAGAGGTGTTTACCCATTACAGAAACAGACCAGCAAATTGTTTCAAAAAAGAAAATCATACAGATGATGGAGAAGTGAAATAAAAAGAGGAAATTCTGAAAATACTGAGAAGGTCAAAGCAGCATTTGCGGAGCAAGAAACGGAGTTAATGTTTCAGGTCTGTGACCAAACTTCGGATTGAGCTGAAATATTAACTTTTTTTCTCCTAACTAATTATTTATCGATTATTATCTTTGTGTAAAACAACTTTGCAAGGCGGCACAGTGGTGAGCACTGCGGCCTCACAGCTCCAGGGACCCACATTCGATTCCCGGCTTGGATCACTGTCTGTGTGGAGTTTGCACATTCTCTCTGTGTCTGCGTGGGTTTCCTCCGGGTGCTCGGGTTTCCTCCCACAGTCCAAAGATGTGCGGGTTAGGTGCATTGGCCATGCTAAATTGCCCCTCAGTGACCCAGGATGCAAAGAACAAAGAACAGAACAAAGAAAATTACAGCACAGGAACAGGCCCTTCAGCCCTCCAAGCCTGCACCAACCATACTGCCTGACTGAACTAAAACCCCCTACCCTTCCGGGGACTATATCCCTCCATTTCCATCCTATTCATGTACTTGTCAAGACGCCCCTTAAAAGTCACCATCATCTGCTTGCACTGCCTCCCCCGGCAGTTCCAGGCTCCCGCCATCCTCTGTGTAAAAAACGTGCCTCATACATCTCCTTTAAACCTTGCCCCTCGCACTTTAAACCTATGCCCACTAGTAATTGACTCTTCCACCCTGGGAAAAAGTTTCTATCCACTCTGTCTATGTCCCTCATAATCTTATAGACTTCTTTCAGGTCGCCCCTCAACCTCCGTCGTTCCAGTGAGAATAAACCAAGTTTCTCCAACCTCTCCTCATAGCTAATGCTCTCCATACCAGGCAACATCCTGGTAAATCTTTTCTGTACCCTCTCCAAAGTCTCCACATCTTTCTGGTCGTGTGGCGACCAGAATTGAACACTATATTCCAAGAGCGGCCTAACTGAGGTTCTATAAAGCTGCAAGATGACTTGCCAATTTTTAAACTCAATGCCCCGGCCGATGAGGGCAAACATGCCGTATGCCTTCCTGACTACCTTCTCCACCTGCATTGCCACTTTCAGTGACCTGTGTACCTATACACCCAGATCCCTCTGCCTATCAATACTCTTAAGGGTTCTGCCATTTACTGTATATCTCCTATCTGTATTAGACCTTCCAAAATGCATTACCTCACATTTGTCCGGGTTAAACTCCATCTGCCATCTCTCCGCCCAAGTCTCCAACCAATCTATATCCTGTTGTATTCTCTGACGGTCCTCATCGCTATCCGCAATTCCACCAATCTTTGTGTTGTCCGCAAACTTACTAATCTAACCAGTTACATTTTCCTCCAAATCATTTATATATATTACAAATAGCAAAGGTCCCAGCACTGATCCCTCAGGAACACCACTTGTTACAGCCCTCCATTCAGAAACGCACCCGTTCAATGCTACACTCTGTCTTCTATGACCGAGCCAGTTCCGTATCCATCTTGCCAGCTCAGCTCTGATCCTGTGCGACTTCACCTTCTGTACCAGTCTGCCATGAGGGACCTTGTCAAAGGCCTTACTGAAGTCCATGTAGACAACATCCGCTGCCCTACCCTCATCAGTCATCTTTATGGATGCGTTGATTAGCGGAGTATGTGGTGTTACGGGGATAGGATCTAGGTGGGATTGTTGTCAGTGCAGACCCGATGGGCTGAATGCCCTCTTCTCCACTGTAGGGTTTCTATGATTCTATGAACTTCTTTTGTTTAATTGCGTGCCTGTAATATAACTCAGTCAAGAAAACAAGTTTAGTGGCATAAAGTGCCAGGACACAATTTAAGCAGGTTGTTTTGTTCCAGTAACAGCAACTCTCCTGTGTAACCTGAGTGGATTTTGATGGAAAAGCTATTCTGTTGGCTTACTGCTTATCTTCACCACCTCCAGAAATTCTTTTGGAAAATTACATTGGATGTCGCTATATTACCATGGACATTCCCTGCCAACACCAGGAATGATCTGATAGAAGCCGGGGAACCTAATTCAGTTATGGAAAATAGCCCACGAAAACAAGCAGCGTTCCGGAGCAGATCCTTGAAGATGGCAGAATTCCTGTCTCGCCCAAGATGTGCTACAACTCTGTACCAAAAAACATCCAGCCATTATTGTTTGTACAGATATTTGAGGGAGGTGTATGTGTTCCATTAGCAGATCTTTCGGAGTTGAATAGAGACTCCTATGTAACTTTCCATGGCTGCAGTCGTTTTTCAAAAAAATATTTCTTACCCTGTCTTGTTCAAATTGTATAATCTATTTCAAGTATTCAGGGAGACACACAGGCTGCAGACTCCAGTAAGCAAGTAATTGCCATGTCAAGGTTAATAATCAGGGACCTTTTGCCTGATCCACTTTACATTACATCTTGGTGCAGCAAATGTGACTGTTTATTTTCTTTTATCTGTAATTACAGTAAGTCTACAGTGTTTCATTGCATCTGTTCATTTATTGTTTAATAAATCTGCATGTGAATTTATAACCTAAGTCATGGTGCTGCATATGAGAGCAGTTGATATAATGTGGAAG
Organism: Mustelus asterias; assembly: GCF_964213995.1. Taxonomy (NCBI): domain Eukaryota; kingdom Metazoa; phylum Chordata; class Chondrichthyes; order Carcharhiniformes; family Triakidae; genus Mustelus; species Mustelus asterias. Next base: position 35,322,571 of record NC_135815.1, on the reverse strand, counting down.
CCAAAATACTGTGAAAGAAAGCTTTCTGTCCCTACACTACAAATTATCTCGTGGTCCAGCACAGATTCATTCCCTTTGTTTATGACCTGTGTTAAATCTCTCAGTACTGAGGTGTTTCCTCAAGAACTACTCCACAGCCAGGCATCAGGGAACACAGATCTCTATTCAGTCTACTCACTCCACACTCCAAATGTTGACTTCCCACTCAGGGCGGTTCCCAACCAGCTCACCCCAGATCACATGACCCATTCCCTTAAAGGGGCTACGCCCCAACAAACACAACAACCTGCATGTGCCTTTACCTACTATGGATTGAAATCTAAAACTGGCAAAAATGTCTACAATAAGAAGGCAAACTCCCTTCACACAGATGTGCACAACGAACAGATCCTGCTCCGGAGTTCCCGGATCTGGAGATCCTGCTCCAGATCCTGCTGGTGGACTTGTGAAGTCCACCAGACTTCACAAGTGCTGCTCCTGACTGTCTGAAGAGGTTTCACCTGGCATCCCTATGCTTCCACCTGTCAGCTTGTGTAAGGGGATTTTCTCAAGGCATCCCACTGGGGAGTCTTGTATTCCTCCAAACCCAACTAACACAAAGATTTTGCAAAAGACAGTATGCAGTTAAAGACGTACTTGATTTGACCAACACGCATTGGGAGAGAGATGGTCAGAGGATTCCAACCTCTCTCTGATGTTACATCACATGGGCGCAACAGATATACATTTCTGAAGATTTGATATTCCTGCCTCACCTGTCATCCAAGCTGGATGGTCCAATTACATTAATGCACTTTATTTACTTCAGACAATAGCATTCTATCTTCTAGCAAAATTAGGAATTCGCTGGTCAACTGAACCCATAGATTCTCCCCCCCCCCATTGCCTAGTAACCTTACCTACACAAACCCAGCGGGTTCCAGGGTCGCTCCTAACATCCTGCAGTCCTGGGACCAATAAAGGAGTCATCTTCCTTATCTGTTCTCTGTCCCTTATATCAGTGGAGGTTGAATATGTCTATTCATTGCAGCTAGAAGCTGAAACTTTCTATTCATTTCAAAAATCTTGGTAACTTGTAGCTGCCTGGGCTGCCCCTGATAATAGGGGATATGGTCTATATTCCTTTGTTCCAAAAGAATGTGGTCTGTCTAATTAAACCTATTTTCCATTATCATAGAATCATAGGACCCCTACAGGACAGAAGGAGGCTATTCAGCCCATCGAGTCTGCACCGATCACAATTCCACCCAGGCCATATTCCCGTAACCCCACATATTTACCCTGCTACTCCCCCTGACACTAAGGGGCAATTTAGCATGGCCAATCAACCTAACCCGCACATCTTTGGACTGTGGGAGGAAGCCAGAGCACCCGGAGGAAACCCACGCAGACACAGGGAGAATGTGCAAACTCCACACAGACAGTGACCTGAGGCCGGAATTGAACCCGGGTCCCTGGCGCTGTGAGGCAGCAGTGCTAACCACTGTGCCACAGTGCCGCCCTCAAGGGATAAACTGCTTGTTGGCCAAAGTTCACAAGAAAGTACAAAAATGCAGTTTAAAACTATAATGCTTGTTTAAAATTGATTATATATGTGCTTATACAGATAATACCTTTGTACAGCATATAAGTGAGACACATTCTGATACCTTTGATATATATAGGGCACACTATAGTCCCTATTTTAAACTAATCTACTTTGTTTTAATAGTCTCAAAAAGTAGGGGTTTCTGTATCCCCTGGCACAGCTCGCCTTTGCAGTCAAGGTGCTGTTTCGTGGATGGGCAGCTGGGCAGCTCTAACTTTGGTTTATTTATGATTTCAGCGACAGAGGTGGGGATGTTTTTGGTCATGTGTCATCTGCTTCACGTCCTCCCAGCTGGCAGTCAAACCCGGCATGACCCTCAGTCTTTGATGTGAGCAGTGTCCTTCTTGTAGCTGTACGTTTGGGCCCAATCATTCACAGCACAAAGGCAATCAGCCAAATCTCACTTGGCAGTCATTCTTCATCACGAGGCGAGCACCCTTACCCAAGGACGCTCGATGAATAAGGTCAGTGACCTGAAGTATCTCAGCGATGTTGAATGCTGCAATCGGAAAGCAAGGAATGTGCAATAATTAAACAGACAATTGCCGCATCACTTTGGATCCCAAAACCTATCATTGGCGAACATTGGGGAGCAGGAAGTAGGTTCAGCAGAGGGAAAGGCAGCCCAAGAACCCCCCCTAGCAAAACAAGAACTGAGAGTTAGGAAGAATGGAATGAAAAGGAAGTTGTTGCAAATGCCAATCTTTCAGGCGAAAGAACCTTTGTGTTACCAGCGGAAATAAACAGAAAAATAATCAATCAGGCATGAATGCCTGAATGGGCACCACTCATGCTGGTGCATTGGGGTATTCCAGTCACCCGTAAGAAGCAATTGACAACATTGAACGAGATCAGCCAGTAAAGATTTCTCCACTTCCAGTCCATAATTCAGACTCAGTGACAACACTTAAGAAAAAAGGGGAGGTGCCTGAAGATTGGAGGGTGGCAAGTGTTTAAGAAGGACTGCAGGAAAAAACCTGGATGAGCCTAACATCTGTAGTGGGTAAGTTGTTAGAAGGTATTCTGAGAGACAGGATCTACAGGCATTTAGAGATACAAGGATTGATCAGGGACAGTCAGCATGGCTTTGTGAGTGGAAAATCATGTCTCATGAATTTGATTGAGCTTTTTGAAAGGGTAACCAAGAAGGTAGATGAGGGCAGTTCAGTAGATGTTGTCTACATGGACTTTAGCAAGGCGTTTGACAAGGTACCACATGGTAGGTTGTTGCATAAGGTTAGATCTCACAGGATCCAGGGTGAGGGAGCCAATTGGATACAAAATTGGCTTGATGACAGAAGACAGAGGGTGGTTGTAGAGGGTTTTTTTAAAAAATGAAGGCCTGTGACCAATGATGTGCCTCAGGGATCGGTACTGGGTCCACTGTTATTTGTCATTTACATTAATGATTTGGATGAGAATTTAGGAAGTATGGTTAATAAGCTTGCAGATGACACCAAGATTGGTGGCGTAGTGGACAGTGAAGGAAGTTATCTGGGATTGCAATAGGATGATCAATCGGGCCACTGGGCAGACGAATGGCAGATAGAATTTAATTTAGATAAATGTGAGGTGATGCATTTTGGTAGATTGAACCAGGGCAGGACTTACTCAGTTAATGGTAGGACATTGAGGAGAGTTATAGAACAAAGAAATCTAGGAGTACAGGTTCATAGCTCCTTGAAAATGGAGTCACAGAGTGGTGAAGAAGGCATTCAGCATGCTTGGTTTCATTGGTCAGAACATTAAATACAGGAGTTGGAACGTCTTGTTGAAGTTGTACAAGACATTATTAAGGCCACACTTCGAATACTGTGTACAGTTCTGGTCACCCTATTATAGAAAGCATATCATTAAATTAGAAAGAGTGCAGAAAAAATTTACTCAGATGTTACCGGGACTTGATAGTTTGAGTTATAAGGAGAGGGGTATAGACTGGGACTTTTTTCCCTGGAGCGCAGGAGACTTAGGGGTGATCTTATAGAGATCTATAAAATAATGAGGGGCATAGGTCAGCTAGAATACAGAGCTAGAATACAGAGTACTGGGCTAATGGTAAGATACTTGGTAGTGTGGATGAACAGAGGGATCTGGGTGTCCATGTGCATAGATCCCTGAAAGTTGGCACTCAGGTTGATAGGGTTGTTAAGAAGGCGTACGGAGTGTTAGCTTTTATTGGCAGAAGGATTGAGTTTCGGAGCCAGGAGGTCATGCTGCAACTGTACAAAACTCTGGTGCGGCCGCATTTGGAGTATTGCGTACAGTTCTGGTCGCCGTATTATAGGAAAGATGTGGAAGTGTTGGAAAGGGTGCAGAGGAGATTTACCAGGATGTTGCCTGGTATGGTGGCAAAATCGTATGAGGAAAGGCTGAGGGGCTTGAGGTTGTTTTCGTTAGAGAGAAGAAGGTTAAGAGGTGACTTAATAGAGGCATACAAGATGATCAGAGGATTAGATAGGGTGGATAGTGAGAGCCTTTTTCCTCGGATGGTGTTGGCTCGCACGAGGGGACATAGTTTTAAATTGAGGGGTGAGAGATATAGGACAGATGTTAGAGGTAGGTTCTTTACTCAGAGAGTGGTAAGGGCATGGAATGCCCTGTCTGCAGCAGTAGTGGACTCGTCAACATTAAGAGCATTCAAATGGTTATTGGATAAACATATGGATGATATTGGAATAGTGTAGATTAGAGGGGCTTTAGATTGGTTCCACTGGTCGGCGCAACATCGAGGGCCGAAGGGCCTGTACTGCGCTGTAATGTTCTATGTTCTATGTTCTATGTAGATAGTCAACACCTTTTCCCAAAGGTAGGGGAGTCTAAAACTAGAGGGCATAGGTTTAAGCTGAGAGGGGAGAGATACAAAAGGGTCCAGAGGGGCAATTGTTTCTCAGAGAGGGTGGTGAGTGTCTGGAATGAACTGTCAGAGGGTACGAGCAGATACAATTTTGTCTTTGAAAAAACATTTAGACAGTTATATGGGCAAGATGGGTATAGAGGGATATAGGCTATACACGGGCAATTGGGACTAGCTTTGTGGTAAAAAGAAAGGGCAGTATGATCAAGTTGAGCCGAAGGGCCTGTTTCCATGCTGTAAACCTCTATGACTCTCTGACTCTAAACCACTTGACTGTGAAGTGCTTTGGGGAAAACCAGAGGACGTTATATTATGCGTAGAATTCTGATCGCCACACTACCGGAAGGATGTTGATGCATTGGAAAAGGTGCAGAAGAGATTTACCAGGATGTTGCCTGGTTTGGAGGATATGTATTATGAAGAAAGGTTGAACAAACTTGGATTGTTTTCATTGGAGCGTCGGAAGATGAGGGGGACCTGATAGAGGTTTGCAAAATTATGACAGGCTTGGATAGAGTGGATAGTCAGAGTATTTTTCCCAGGGTCAAAGAGTCAATTACTCGGGAGCATAGGTTGAAAGTGAGAGGGAGAAAGTTTAAAAGAGATGTAAGGGGCAAGTTTTTCACACAAAGAGTGGTGAATGCCTGAACGTGCTGCTGGAGGAGGCAGTGGAAGCACATTCTATAACAATGTTCAAGAAGCATCTAGATAGATACATGAATAGGCAGGAAATAGAGGGAAATGGACCATGCAGAGGCAAGAAAATATTAAATTAGAGAGGCATTTGTGTCGGCATAGACTTGGTGGGCCGAAGGACTTGTCCCTGTGCAGTACTCTTCTTTGTTCTTTGTTCTGTATTAATGCACAGCTTTCTTTTAATTTCTTATTCTCTGTGTTCAGTGAGGAACTTACTTTGTTTACTTTAGGACATGCAATTTTGACAATCATTGGAATATGTATATACCAAAGCTGAATTTCTGTTTTTTTTCTGTTTCAGAATTTAATAGTCGTGTAAGTTCTTTTTTCTTTTTTCAACAGTCCCTTCTTTTTACTATCAGTCGGAGCTCCTTTGTCCCTCTCTCCAGTTTGCAAGCAAGAAGCAATGTTAAAACCAACTTAAAGATGGTTCTAACGTCACTCTGAATGATCAAACAGTTTACTTTTTCAATGCTCGGAAATGAATGGGGTCTTATCCCAGAAAGGTACACTTCTGACCATTTTCTGGCATGGAAACAACCTACAAGGACAGTTGGAATCAATGTTAACTCTCCCATAGTGGGTAGGAGTTGCTGGTCAGGCACATTCCCAGAGGAAGGAACGAAAAATCAGAGGTATAAGCACTTTGACCCACTGTTGTAGCTAGTTATACCCCAGTATTAGCGTGGATCTCAAAACAGGGCTCCTGCCCATGCTATCCTCCTGTAATTATGTATATTACGAGAAGGTCATAGATAGTAATAAACAAAAAGTGGAAATCTGGTACAACACTATCTGTATATATTAGCAATCAACTGCAGATTATTTCTTAATAAATATGTGGTAATAGGGAAAGAATTTCCAGTCAATAAAGGTCATGCATGAACATTCAATGTGCTCGTTCTACCTTCCTGTGTGCATATAAACATGTTAATACCTGCAGAGTAATGGCACACAGAGGAATGTATTTTGAGTGTGCAATGCATTCATATGTGAATTCTGCCGATGGGAAATTCTACCATATGTTGTTACGGTCCGTTAATACCCTTGTACACATTAAGGACATTGAGGCACTGACAGACTCTGCTAGCATATAAAACTGATGGATGGAATTCCCGGAGGGTTCCGCTGACTGTCCACCAGTATTTTGATTGGAAAATCTGAGAAACAGCATTAAATGATATTTACATTGCTTCCCCATGGTTTCTGTGATTCCAATGATTTATACGCTCCCAAATATTTATTCTGTGGAAGTGTTTTGTGTGCATCGCCCTACTGTTGGGAACCACTGGGCTTCCCCTGATTGCAATTATATGATTGATGTGCAACGTAACCCAATTTGGTGCCCATCTGCTGGCTCCCTCAGGAAGATGCCAGCCTGCCAACTGTCTTGAGGGACAGAACTATCTCCTGGAGTTGTATCTTCTTAATATCCAAATAGCAGTTTCATCTATAGCCTCATGACCCTGGATAATCCTGCTTAATTTCTTGTATTTGTACAGTCAGTAAGCAGGGTTGACAATGATAATCCAAGTGCAGAGTTGTACAGATACACCTGCTTGCATACCTAGTTTCAGCCTTTGTTGCTGGCCTCCACCTCAACATGCCCACTGATCCACATTACAATAGTCCTGATGGCACCGGAGATCAGTTAAATCCTATGTGAGATGAATCCAAACAGCCAGCGGTTGGAAACCAGAGGAGAAGGTAGGCTGCATAATAAAGGGGAAGGCCTCAGCTGAGAATGCTCCTGGAGCTGCCATATAGAAACATAGAAAATAGGAGCAGGAGTAGGCTATTTGTCCCTTTGAGCCTGCTCCACCATTCATTATGATCATGGCTGATCATCCAACTCAATAGCCTGATCCCACCTTCCCCCCATATCCTTCGATCCCCTTCACCTATAGAGAGTGTGGCATTGCTCTAGGATGGGCTTAAGTGCACTGAAATATCAACCTGTACCTTTGGACTTTTCAGACTGATGCTGATAGTATCATCGGACTTTGTCATGTATCTATACTTAGAAATGATCCTTTTAAAACACCTCAATCCACAACCCAATGCTCTTTAGCTGAAGGGGGACTCAACCAGGTCCTTCAGTGGATTCCTGCTCTTTCCCTGCCTCTTTTGCCACCTTTCCTGTTTGACCCATGTTTTGTGAGTCATTCTATGCATCCTTATTGCTGTAAACTACAGGAGCGGTTGGATCAGAGGTGGTGCTTTGATGGGTAGCAATGGGCATGGCTGCCTGCTGTAGTGTTTGGGAGGTTTAGTGGAGTCTCACATTTTCTACTTGTTCCTAGACAGAGGAGGGAAGATACATTACAATGGCTGAATCACTGCATAATTACCTTCATCAAAATTTGGCGCACCTTCTTCTGCTTGATAACATGCATTGATGCAACATGCGAGTGAGAGGTGGATTAAGAATAAAGGGGATGATGAGAATAGTGCCAGTCAGTACAAATAACAAGGACCACGATAGAACAAATTGGATGCCCTAAGTGTTGTGTGGGAGGATTGGATTTGAGGGGGGGGGGGGGGGGCGGGGGGGCAGGAGGAGAGGTTGGAGAGGAGGTTTGAGTGCGACTTGGGGGAGGTTAGGGGGTTTGCGGAGAGGTTAGACTGGGACTTGGAAGAGATTAGTGTTGGAGGGAGGGCTTGGAGGGAGTATTGGACTGGGGGAAGTTGGAGGAGAAGTTGGGGGGAAATCTTAGTGCAGGCTGGGGTTTAGGGATAGTTGGGGAGGTTGCTGTGGGGGTTGGGGGAGGTTAGAGAGGGGTTGGGGAGGTGTTCTTGGGGGAAGGTGCAGGGGACCTGGGGGAGGGGAGTTGTGGTGGTTAGCTACAGAGTTGAATCGCTTTGTCCTTGTGGCTCAGAAGGGAAGGGGGGAGAGGAGTAGAGGATTAGTCATTGGGGACTCCATAGTTAAAGGGACGGATAGGAGATTCTGCGGGAATGAGAGAGACTCGCGGTTGGTGTGTTGCCTCCCAGGAGCCAGAGTCCGCGATGTCTTGGATCGTGTTTTCGAGATCCTTAAGGGGGAGGGGGACCAGCCCCAAGTTGTGGTTCACATAGGCACTCAAGAAATAGGTAGGAAAAGGGATGGGGATGTAAGGCAGAAATTCAGGGAGTTAGGGTGGAAGCTTAGGGCTAGAACAAACAAAGTTGTTATCTCTGGTTTGTTACCCGTGCCACGTGATGGTGAGGAGAGGAATAGGGAGAGAGAGCAGTTGAACACGTGGCTACAGGGATGGTGCAGGAGAGAGGGATTCAGATACCTGGACAATTGGGGCTCTTTCTGGGGTAGGTGGGACCTCTACAAACAGGATGGTCTGCACTTGAACCAGAGGGGTACCAATATCTTGGGGGGGAAATTTGCTAATGCTCTTCGGGAGGGTTTAAACTAATTCAGCAGGGGGGTGGGTACCTGAATTGTAGCTCCGGTGTACAGGAGGTTGAGAGTAGTGAGGTCATGGATGAGGTTTCAGAGTCGCAGGAGTGTACTGGCAGGCAGGAAGGCGGTTTGAAGTGTGTATACTTCAACGCCAGGAGCATCCGGAATAAGGTGGGTGAGCTTGCAGCATGGGTTGGTACCTGGGATTTTGATGTTGTGGCCATCTCGGAGACATGGTTGTTGCAGGTTCCGGGGTTTAGATGTTTCAGTAAGTGCAGGGAAGGTGGTAAAAGAGGGGGAGGTGTAGCATTGTTAGTCAAGGACAGTATTACGGTGGCAGAAAGGACATTTGATGAGGACTTGTCTACTGAGGTAGTTTGGGCTGAGGTTAGCAACAGGAAAGGAGAGGTCACCCTGTTGGGAGTTTTTTATAGACCTCCGAAAAGTTCCAGAGATGTAGAGGAAAAGATTGCAAAGATGATTCTGGATAGGAGCGAAAGTAACAGGGTAGTTGTACTGGGGGACTTTAACTTTACAAATATTGACTGGAAAAGCTATAGTTTGAGTACTTTAGAGGGGTCGGTTTTTGTCCAGTGTGTGCAGAAAGGCTTCCTGACGCAGTATGTAGATAGACCAACAAGAGGCGAGGCCACATTGGATTTGGTACTGGGTAATGAACCAGGCCAGGTGTTAGATTTGGAGGTAGGTGAACACTTTGGTGACAGTGACCACAATTCGATTACGTTTACTTTAGCAATGGAAAAGGATAGGTATATACCAAAGGGCAAGAGTTATAGCTGGGGGAAAGGAAATTATGATGCGATTAGGCGAGATTTAGCTGGCATAGGTTGGGGAAGGAAACTGCAGGGGATGGGCACAATTGTAATGTGGAACTTGTTCAAGGAACAGCTACTACGCGTCCTTGATAAATATGTACCTGTCAGGCAGGGAGGAAGCAGACGTGTGAGGGAACCGTGGTTTACTAAGGAGGTTGAATCTCTTGTGAAGAGGAAGAAGGAGACTTATGTTAAGATGAGACGTGAAGGCTCAGTTAGGGCGCTTGAGAGTTACAAGTTAGCCAGGAAGGACCTAAAGAAAGAGTTAAGAAGAGCCAGGAGGGGACATGAGAAGTCTTTGGCGGGTAGGATCAAGGAAAACCCTAAAGCTTTCTATAGGTATGTCAGGAGTAAAAGAATGACTAGGGTAAGATTAGGGCCAGTCAAGGACAGGAGTGGGAAGTTGTGCGTGGAGTCTGAAGAGATAGGAGAGGCACTAAATGAATATTTTTCATCGATATTCACACTGGAGAGGGACAGTGTTGTTGAGGGGAGTACTGAGATGCAGGCTGTTGGACTGGATGGGATTGATGTTCCTAAGGAGGAGGTGTTAGCAATTCTGGAAAGGGTAAAAATAGATAAGTCCCCTGGGCCAGATGGGATTTATCCTAGGATTCTCTGGGAGGCTAGAGAGGAGATTGCAGAGCCTTTGGCTTTGATCTTTGTGTCGACATTGTCTACAGGAACAGTGCCAGAAGACTGGAGGATAGCAAATGTTGTCCCCTTGTTCAAGAAGGGGAGTAGGGACAACCCTGGTAATTATAGACCGGTGAGCCTTACTTCTGTTGTGGGCAAAGTATTGGAAAGGATTTTAAGAGATAGGATTTATAATCACCTAGAAAGGAATAATTTGATTAGGGATAGTCAGCACGGTTTTGTGAAGGGTAGGTCGTGCCTCACAAACCTTATTGAGTTCTTTGAGAAGGTGACCAAAGAGGTGGATGAGGGTAAAGCGGTTGATGTGGTGTATATGGATTTCAGCAAAGCGTTTGATAAGGTTCCCCATGGTAAGCTTTTGCAGAAAATACGGACACATGGGATTGAGGGTGATTTAGTGGTTTGGATCAGGAATTGGCTAGCTGTAAGAAAACAAAGTGTGGTGGTTGATGGGAAATATTCATCCTGGAGTTCAGTTACTGGTGGTGTACCGCAAGGATCTGTTTTGGGGCCACTGCTGTTTGTCATTTTTATTAATGACTTGGATGAGGGCATGGAAGGATGGATTAGTAAATTTGCGGATGACATTGAAGTCGGTGGAGTTGTAGACAGTGCAGAGGGAAGTGGCAGGTTACAGAGGGACATAGATAAGCTGCAGAGCTGGGCTGAGAGGTGGCAAATGGAGTTTAATGCGGAAAAGTGTGAGGTGATTCACTTTGGAAGGAGTAACAGGAATACAGAGTACTGGGAGAGGGGTATAGACTGGGACTTTTTTCCCTGGAGCGCAGGAGACTTAGGGGTGATCTTATAGAGATCTATAAAATAATGAGGGGCATAGGTCAGCTAGAATACAGAGCTAGAATACAGAGTACTGGGCTAATGGTAAGATACTTGGTAGTGTGGATGAACAGAGGGATCTGGGTGTCCATGTGCATAGATCCCTGAAAGTTGGCACTCAGGTTGATAGGGTTGTTAAGAAGGCGTACGGAGTGTTAGCTTTTATTGGCAGAAGGATTGAGTTTCGGAGCCAGGAGGTCATGCTGCAACTGTACAAAACTCTGGTGCGGCCGCATTTGGAGTATTGCGTACAGTTCTGGTCGCCGTATTATAGGAAAGATGTGGAAGTGTTGGAAAGGGTGCAGAGGAGATTTACCAGGATGTTGCCTGGTATGGTGGCAAAATCGTATGAGGAAAGGCTGAGGGGCTTGAGGTTGTTTTCGTTAGAGAGAAGAAGGTTAAGAGGTGACTTAATAGAGGCATACAAGATGATCAGAGGATTAGATAGGGTGGATAGTGAGAGCCTTTTTCCTCGGATGGTGTTGGCTCGCACGAGGGGACATAGCTTTAAATTGAGGGGTGAGAGATATAGGACAGATGTTAGAGGTAGGTTCTTTACTCAGAGAATAGTAAGGGCGTGGAATGCCCTGCCTGCAGCAGTGGTGGACTCGTCAACGTTGAGAGCGTTCAAGTGGTTATTGGATAAACATATGGATGATATTGGAATAGTGTAGATTAGAGGGGCTTTAGATTGGTACCACTGGTCGGCGCAACATCGAGGGCCGAAGGGCCTGTACTGCGCTGTAATGTTCTATGTTCTATGTAAATGTAGCGATTTCCTTGTAGCCACTTTCTTAACATCAGTTGATTGCTCTGTGATTAATCATCCTGAGAGAATCAGCATTAAGTCTCCAATTTCACCATAGCTACAGTGGTGTAAGAAAGACAAAACCTATATTCATGCAGAAACGTTCACAATATCCCAAATCAATTTACAGCCAAGTAAGTACTTCTGCATTGTAATCACTGGTATAATGCGAGCAATGTTATTAAATGGCAGAGCAGGCTTGAGGGGCCAAATGGTCAATTCCTGCCCATGATCCATATATTTGTATGTCATTTTGGGATGGATGAGATGAGCTGGGAAAGGTGGTCTTTGAAGTCCATAATTATCTTGTGATGAACAGAGGCTGGAATCGTGGCTGGAATTCCTTTTGTTTTGTTGCTGATGAAAGTTTGCAGGTTTTGTGGGGTGAAGTAAACAGGACTGGAGTGTGTAATGGGCTCATAGTGAATCAGTAACCTGGTCTACACTGAACTTGATTCTCAAGAGTCTTTTCCACTGACTTCAATCTTATCCTTTTGTATACTTACCTATTACCCCACTCTATCTTGATATCTTTTCTGACCTTTTTGAGGTATTGAAATATTGTGATAAAGTTGTGTTAAATAGTAGATATGGAAAATATATTGTAGCGAGAAGCAGCAATTAGCAGAGTCTTCAGACTTGCTGATCAAGAAAACACTGATACAACTGTGAACCATTCAATTTTTGTCCTCTTGCCTCTTAACCGTGGTGTTGCACCTGAGGCTTCCAACATTTCTTACCAACAGGGTAAGACCTATCTTGTTCAATCCTTCCCATTTGTTGCTCAGGAGTTATTTGATCTTTCTACTCTATGAGATTACTGATAAAATTGAACCCAATTACACCCGCTGTATGAAATAATTGTGTGAATAAATCATGTACCCAGGCTACCCTCTTCTTCTTCTACAGAATGGAAAACATCTTGTGCAGTTTATCTCGACTGCAAGCATTGAATCCTTCCCCCAAATATGAATTTGCTATCATAGTGCGGATGGTGCAATGTGCAGAATATGTTCATGAGGGCTGAGGCTGTCACCAAAATCAGTGTTATTCTCTGCACGGTGTTAGAAATAGCTAATGGGATATTCACTGCGCTTAATATTAGTGATCCATACTGCATATATATTGGATGATACTCTGAACCAGATGCCAACAATAGGTGTCATTATGTTACTAGGACCTTTCTCTAATTGTTTAGTGAATCTTGAAGGGAAAATGTATCATTCGTGACTGAAGGGGGGAATGAGGAGCCCAGAAACAGGAAAAGCATTGGTGCCCATGATTTCTCTCCCTTGCGCTGGTTGGAGGTATTATCTTTCAGATGAGGTGTTAAATAAGAGGTGTCTATAAAATAATGAGGGGCATAGACAAGGTAGATAGTCAATATCTTTTCCCAAAGGTAGGGGAGACTAAAACTAGAGGGCATAGGTTTAAGGTGAGAGGGGAGAGATACAAAGTGTCCAGAGGAGCAATTTTTTCACACAGAGGGTGGTGAGTGTCTGGAACAAGCTGCCAGAGGTAGTAGTAGAGGCGGGTACAATTTTATCTTTTAAAAAGCATTTAGATAGTTACATGGGTACAATGGGTATAGAGGGATATGGGCCAAATGCGGGCAATTAGGATTAGTTTAGGGGTTTTTAAAAAATATATAAGGGCGGCATGGACAAGTTGGGCCGAAGGGCCTGTTTCCATGCTGTAAACCTCTATGACTCTATGACTCTAAATCAAGACCCCCATCTGCTACTCCAACTTTCATGAATGGGTCAAGAGGGAGGGCCAAGAAGGCGAATGGATTTTGGGGGCAAGATGTACTCAATGACCTGGCTGATGCAACCGTTCTACATCTCCAACACGTAACAGGGGGAAAGGTACAATTTGCACACATATATGGCAAGTCCTGAGAAGGACTATCAGGCAGCTTCCGCTGTATGTCAGGAGCGATTTACAATATTCGGCTCGCAAAGTGGAGATGATTATGGTTATTTGCTGCACAATGTTGCTCCAGTGATCTTTAACCTGATTGATAAGATGCCAGAGGATCCGAAAGATTCCAAAGCATATGTTCTTGGGCCTACGGACGGCGCTACTTACACTACCCATGCCTCCGCCATGACCACCAGCTCTAAGAAAGTACTGTGGCAGTGGGCAGAGCAGTTCAAGGGCAGCTGGCGGTTCAGGAATTTGGATTGCAATAACCACCAGAGGAATTACGCTGCTCTTGGAAGTTCTGACTGTCCGTGGAATGTTTCTGATCTGTTGTGAAGATAAGGGAGGACAAGTGATGTTTAAAATGAAGCAACAGGTGAGGACATGAAACTGTACTCTCAACAGAAATAATTAACAAAGAATTACTGCAAGAAAATGTCTAAGTATCAGGACATTAAGAACAGGGTCAAATCACCATTCCACAATGAATGTTTAAGAATCACTGCCTGTGAACCAAGCAACAGTGGTAACAGAGGTAAGCCAATTGCAAAAGTAATGGTTTGTTTCAAAAGTCATGCCAGATTTATCATAGGGGGAGGTGATGGCCTACTGATATTATCACTCGACTATTAATCCAGAAAATCAGCTAATGTTCTGGGGACCCAGGTTTGAATCCTGCCACAGCAGATGGTGGAATTTGAATTCAATTAAAAAAATCTGAAATTAAGAATCTTGAAAGAGTGCAGAGAAGGTTCACAAGGATGTTGCCAGGACTTGAGAAGCTGAGTTACAGAGAGAGATTGAATAGGTTGGGACTTTATTCCCTGGAGCGTAGAAGAATGAGGGGAGATTTGATAGAGGTGTATAAGATTTTGATGGGTATAGATAGAGTGAATGCAAGCAGGCTTTTTCCACTGAGGCTAGGGGAGAAAAAAACCAGAGGGCATGGGTTAAGGGTGAAAAGAGAAAAGTCTAAAGGGAATATTAGGGGGGGCTTCTTCACGCAGAGAGTGTTGGGAGTGTGGAATGAGCTGCCGGATAAAGTGGTAAATGCGGGGTCACTTTTAACATTTAAGAAAAACTTGGACAGGTTCATGGATGAGAGGGGTGTGGAGGGATATGGTCCAAGTGCAGGTCAGTGGGACGAGGCAAAAATGGTTCGGCACAGACAAGAAGGGCCAAAAGGCCTGTTTCTGAGCTGTAATTTTCTATGGTTTCTATGGTTTCTACTGATGACCATGAAACCATTGTTGATTGTCAGAAAAATCCATCTGGTTCACAAATGTTCTTTAGGGAAGGAAATCTGCCATCCTTCCCTGGTCTGGCCAACATGGGACTCTAGAGCCACAGCAATGTAGTTGACTCGCAACTGGGGTTGGGCAATAAATGCTAGCCCAGCCAGCGATGTCCATCTCCCACGAATGAATAAAAAACATATTTAGTTCAGTGGAGTTTATGTTAAAAATACAGTCCACATAATCAGTTGAGAGGGTTGGCTTATGAGGAGAGACTGAGTAGACTGGGACTATACTCATTGGAATTCAAAAGAATGAGGGGAGATCTTATAGAAACATATAAGATTATGAAGGGAATAGATTAGAAGCAGGGAAGTTGTTTCCACTGGTGGGTGAAACTAGAAATAGGGGGCATGGCCTCAAATTAAGGGGGAGCAGATTTAGGACTGAGGTGAGGGGGAACAGATTGTGAATCTGTGGAATTCCCTGCCCAGCGAAGCAGTTGAGGCTACCTCACTGAATGTTTTTAAGGCAAAGATAGATAAATTTTTGAACAGTAAAGGAATTAAGGGTTATGGTGAGCGGGCGGGTAAGTGGAGCTGAGTCCACGAAAAGATCAGCCATGATCTTATTGAATGGCGGAGCAGGCTCGAGGGGCCAGATGGCCTACTCCTGCTCCTAGTTCTTATGTTCTTATAAAATCACATAACAAAACATGGAGAAAAATAGTTCTATGTCGAACCTCGTGCTGAGCCGATACTGTACATAGTTAGAATAATGTGCAATAAAAAGTAAAGTTTACCAACAGGCTAGCCTCCAGCATTATCTGGGAGTCCAGATCATAAACAAGCACACAATGATCAGAACAGAATCAGTTCAAAAGTTGTAAACTTTTTTAAGGTACTAAAAAAGTTACAAATGATTTCTCATATATTTGTTGAGAACACTTACAAATATAAGTGTTAAATATTTATCAAGTGTTTTTAGATCAAAAGAAAATAGACAAGCTTGTCATGACGAAGGGACACACTCTGAATTTCAGATATATTCAAACAATCCTTTGAAAGGAACAAATTTTTAACCAGTTGTTTCCCCTGAGCCTAAATTTGGCATTTTGCATTAAATATTGGCATATTCACATACAGGAATATTGACAATTCTATGCCAAGATCAGCGGCCCA
Organism: Mustelus asterias; assembly: GCF_964213995.1. Classification (NCBI taxonomy): domain Eukaryota; kingdom Metazoa; phylum Chordata; class Chondrichthyes; order Carcharhiniformes; family Triakidae; genus Mustelus; species Mustelus asterias. The sequence goes on along the minus strand of NC_135815.1, from coordinate 35,306,556 downwards.
TATTGGAAATGCACACTTATCTAAAAGCAACAGTGCCTGATGTATGTTGTGTAGAATGATTTTCAGTCCTCCATCCGCTGTACAGGAAAACCTTTCTTTATTTCTGTGTACTGTGTGTAGTGAAATGGTCAGGTGACAGTACTTAGAATTAATTCTGTACCAGCTCTGTTCTTTTAATAAGATTAGTTTGAGTTCAATCCCTTAAGACTGATTTAAAGTAGTTCCTGCACATTATACACATTACTTGAATGATTGAATTCCTCTTTCATTCCTTTCGCAACATTTGAAGAAACCAGTGTATATTTGGGACAGCACGGTGGCACAGTGGTTAGCACTGCTGCCTCACAGTGCCAGAGGCCCACGTTCAATTCCGGCTTTGGGTCACCGTCTGTGTAGAGTTTGCACACTCTCCCCGTGTCTGCATGGGTTTCCTCCGGGTGCTCCAATTCCCTCCCACAGTCCGAAGATGTGTGGGTTAGGTTGATTGGCCATGATAAATTGACCATAATGTCAGGGGATTAGCAGGGTAAATATCTGGGGTTCGAGAATAGGGCCTGGGTGGGATTGTGGTCGGTGCGGACTCAATGGGCAGAATGGCCTCCTTCTGCACTGTAGGGATTCTATGGTTCGATCTACAATAGCTATGAATCATTTGACACCACAGTGTCAATTAACACTTCTCCTTCTACCTTTTATTAAAGACATGCATTCATACAGACAATTTAAAAACTGCAGCATTTGACATTCCAGGGTTGGGAGACAGTAGCAGTGCACTAGCAACGAAAAAGCTTAAATGAAGATCTTTGTTCCTAATTGCTCTGCAGTGATCGCTGTTGGAACTGTCTGCTGAAAGGGCATACATGTAGATGTGAGGTTACAGTACTCATTCTGCACTGACATTCACCCACTTCCATACCGCAGCCAGACTGGGGGCGGTCCGATTGGGAGGTGGGAGGAAGACTGCTGCGCATTCATGTCTAGCGATCGGTGGGGGGGAGAATGGCATTCGGTTCAGTTGGGGGGGGAGGGTGCACAGGGGCAATTGGTCCGGGCTGGTGGGGTGGGGGGGGGTGGAAACGGGTGGATTGGTTCGACCAGAGGCGGGTCTGGGAGGGTGGCGATCGTTCCAGTCGGGGGGCATCGCAAATGGCCACAGTAGCGGTGGGGGCAGGGGGTGCCAGGTTTAGGCCACAGAGGCCGGTTGGCTACAGTAGCAGGGGCAGTATCAGGTCTCTGCTACTCTCAAAGCAGAGATCTGCACATGCGCAATTGCACCCTCTGCTACTATCAGCTGGCTTTCAGGCAATTTCAGGCCCCGCCCATTTCCCCTACAGGCGAGAAACGGATTTCAAGATTCAACATTTGCACTCACCGAAAAAGCGAAAAATCAGATCCGAAACACTCCTGTTTTCACACTCATTCTGGACTTAGAATTTTTTTCATAAGATTGCTCCCATTATGTTTGTGTATTTTCCAGTTTCAGCCAGACTCTCTGCTATTAACCATACCTTGGAAGGTTATATAAATATATACACATAGAATGATCTGGCCTAACCTCGTTGGGCAATGTGACCCCATTGGCTGAAAGCCAGAGAGCATTCCAGAACATCTGGAAGAGGGGGATAAAAAGGGACATCTTAAGACAAACCCCAGCCAAGACTCGATCGGCCTACTGTGACCCGTGACAATGGAAGAGGGTGTGTGAGATCCACCTTCATACCAAGAAAAGCCTGACAACATCTGTCACCGTAAGCTCAGTGAATTGAATCCAACAGCCCAGTTGACTGCACCAGAACAGGTAGTAAATGTGTTTTTCAAGCAGTCAGCCTAGTTTAGGGAAAAGTTAGCTTAATTTTATTGTGTAAGAGTTGTTTCTTAAACTTGCAAGTGTTTTTAAAAATCTAAGTTTAAACCACAGTTGTCTGTCTCATTGAGTAAGAGCACTTGGGTTTTGAGTAAAAAACTGGTCGAAGTTTTCACAGAACACTGTTCAGGACATTGAATACAGGATTTGGGATGTCTTGTTGAAGTTGTACAAGACATTAGTAAGGCCACACTTGGAATACAGTTCTGGTCACCCTCTTATAGAAAGGATATTATTAAACTAGAAAGAGTGCGGAAAGGATTTACTAGGATGCTACCGGGTCTTGATACTTTGAGTTAAAAGGAAGGGCTGGATAGACTGCGACTTTTTTTCCTGGAGCGTAGGAGGCTTGGGGGTGACCTTATAGAGGTCTATAAAATAATGAGGGGCATAGATAAGGTAGATAGTCAACATCTTTTCCCAAAGGTAGGGGAGTCTAAAACTAGAGAACATAGGTTTAAGGTGAGGGGGAGAGTTACAAAAAGGGGCAATATTTTCACTCAGACAGTGGTGAGTGTCTGGAACGAGCTGCCAGAGATAGTAGTAGAGGCGGGTACAATTTTGTCTTTTAAAAAGCATTTAGACAGTTACAAGGGTAAGATGGGTAGAGAGTGATATGGGCCAAACACAGGCAATTAGGACTAGCTTAGAGGTAAAAATGAGTTGGGCCGAAGGGCCAGTTTCTTTGCTGTAAACCTCTATGACTCTATGACTAAGTGTCTTTCACAATCAACAGTACATCTCTGTAAGTAGTCAATGAATGTTCACCAGTTTTCAATAGCATGGTTCGAGCTCCCTTCTATTAAAGCACCCAGAGCCTGGTTGTGATAATAATAGATGCCAAATATAAAGAGAAAGACATTGAGGTTGAACAAGAAAGCAAGAATGAATATGCACAATAGTCAAAATATCTGGTAACGAAAAAGATAGAAATCGTGACAATGGGAAAAAAAACACGAGGTGGACTGACAAACAGAGCAAAAAGCGTATGCAAACTGGGAAATAGATAAGGCAGAACAAAAGAAACATGTACAAACATTGGCATGCAGACATGTGAGGTTCACACAGATGGGATAGAGAAAAAAGACCTGCAGATATAAAACATAAGATAGAAGGACACACATCCAAAAAATGTCAATGAACTGGTTGCACAACCAATGGACTGTGAAGACTGAAATAAGTACTTTGGAAATGATCCCACCCACACGTAAATTGTTAAGTTCATTCAAGAATTACATTGCCTCCAACAAAGGATTGTTTTTTTTATTCCAGAGGCTAAGATGTCACATTTTACAGCAGGTAGCTTTATTCTCTCAATGAGAGTAACATTTCAAAATGAGTGCATATATTTGCAAATGCTTACAAATTTCAAATATCACTTTTAAACAAACACAAACATGTCTACATTCTTGAGGATCATTCATTCATTAACTGGGTTGTAACAATAAACAGTAACAGCATATCGCCACCATTAGCACTTGCACAGGATGACAATTTTCACACTGTACAGTAAGCACCATCCTTAATGCAGCAAATTAACTACAAACGGAAGTAACAGAACAAAAGGAATACATTTCCACAAAAATTTAAACTAGAATTGACTGTGTTCTTGAGAATAGCTACAAAGCCATTTGTTGATTAAGGCAGCTCAAAGCAGTAATTTGAAATTTACTTAAAATCTTGCCCATTAAAAATAATTGTATCCCTATGAGCAATTCTTAATCACCAGCAACTGAAGTGGATACTGAGGTATTCTACATGTATATGTTTTTCTAACATTCATTCATGGGGTGTAGGTGTCGTTGACTAGTCAGCACTTATTGCCAATCCCTAATTGCCCTCGAGGTGATAGTGAGCTGTCTTCTTGAACCACCGCAGTTCATGTGTTGTAGGTACACCCACAGTGCTGTTAAGGAGGGAGCTCCAGGAGTTTGACCCTGTGACAATGAAAGAATGGTGATAATAGTTCCAAGTCAGGAGGGTGTGTGACTTGGAGCAGAACTTGCTGGTGGTGTTCCTTCGTACCTGCTGCCCTTGTCCTTCTAGCTGGTAGAGCTCACGGATTTTGAAGGTGCTGTTGAAAGAGTCTTGACAAGTTGCTGCAGTGCATCTTGTTGATCGCACACACTGCTGGAGGAGGGAGAGAATGGTATGCTTTGTTCCGGATTGTGCCGAGTTTCTTGAGTGACCTTGGAGCTGCACTCATCCAGGCAAGTGGACAGTATTCCATCACACTGCTTATTTGTGCTTTGCAGATGACGGACAGGCTTTGGGGAGTCAGGAGGTGCGTTAATCACCACAGAATTCCCAGCTTCTCACCTGCTCTTATAGCCACAGTGTTTATATAGGTGGTCCAGTTCACTTTCTGGCCAATAATAATCCTCAGGATGTTGATTGTAGGGGACTCAGCAATGGTAATGTTGTTGGAGATGGTCATTGCCTGGCACTCTCGTGTGGCGCAAATGTTACTTGCCACTTATCAGCCCAAGCCTAAATATTGCCCAGGCCTTGCTGTATATGGACATGGACAGCTTCATTGTCTCAGGAGTCATGAATGGTGCTGAACGTTGTACAGCCATCAGTGAACATCCCCACTTCTGACCTTATGATGGAGGGAAGGTCATTGATGGAACAGCTGAAGATGGTTGGGTCTAAGACACTATCGGAACTCTTTCAATGATGTCACGGGACTATTGACCTCCAACCAACCACAACCATCTTCCTTTGTGCTAGATGTGACTCCAACCACTGGGGAGTTATTATCCATTTGATACCGATCGACCTCAGTTTTGCTAGGGCTCCTTGATGCCGCATTCAGTAAAATGTTGTCTTGAGGTCAAGGACAGTAACTCTCATCTCACGTCTTAAGTTCAACTCTTTTGACCTTGTTTGAACCAAGGCTATAACAAGGTCAAGAGCTGAGTGACCCTGGTGGAACCCAAAATGAGTGTCAGTGAGCAAAGTATTGCTGAGTCAGTACCATTTGATAGCACTGTTGATCTTGACTTCCATCACTTTGCTAATGATCGAGAGTAGACTGATAAGGCGGTAATTGGCTGGGTTGGTTTTGCCCAGCTTTGAAGGCTGCAACAAGTGTATGCCTACATTCTTTTGTGTTTAAAGTTACTGAAGAAGTGAAGAGCACATCCAGTTAAACCATCCAGTTTAATTTCTGGGGAAATGAAGGGATCCTTCCTGATCACCTTACTGATTTCTGCCTTCCTAATCTCTTTGTACTGTGCCCTTTAGCAGCAGCTAATAAATGCTTTCTAACAGTGTACTACCAAGGGCTGCTGACAGAAATGGGAAGGGAAGACTGTAGCAAGATTTTAGATATTGTGCCTTGTGTCTAAAAGTGAAAAAACAAGTCGTTTTAAACCAGACTGCATATCAAAACAAAGCTAGAGTATAAAACAAAGCACTGAAAGAGATATGAATAAAATTCAGCCCATCAAACCCATTCCTTTCATATACCATTTACCCTAATACACCTCATACTTGACATGTACACCATTTGAAAATATCTCTCTCCATTTCCTTCCCAAAAAGGTAATCAGGCAAAACTTCAGCCTTACAATGCAATTTCCTTTGGAAAAGGTCATTTATTCATTAAATTTTGCCAGAGTATATTACAAATATGCATTACTTCCAGAAGGAAAAACTCCAATCTCTGGTCTCACTTTAGGATTGTCATAATTTTCGCCACATAAATAAAAATCTTATCACAGGGAGTACATTTATGACTCATGTAAGCACAATATTGCAACCACGTGCACCTGGCATGAGTAGGAGTACACATTAAGAAGGCATCGACGAGATTTCATGGCATATGCTTCTGGTGACAAAACTATAACATCCAACATATACACCACTGAGTAAATGTGGCTTCCAGTGGTCGGTTCATAAATCAGAAATTACTACATAAAATCACCCTTAGGTTGTATAAGGGCACACAAGGCAGAATTCTCAGAGCGGCTTAGATTCTCAAGACATGCCCCTTCGATGTAGAGGTGGAAGAATAATTTGCCCTCATCTTCCAAACACACCCCCATGCAAACCCACCACCACCACTGTAATTCAAAGCAATACTTTGGTCAGGATAGAACACTGTGCCCTCACCTCAGCTGAAAGCTCCTTTCTTGCCCTCCTCCCAATCTGTGCATTTTGATCCCTTAGGGTCTACTCAGAATTGGATCAATATTACCTTAATGTCAGGAATTCACTGGATGAGAATCATGGTTAGGAATGAAGCCAAGCCCCACCATTTAATGACACCTGCATATCATATCGTAATGAAGGAAACACGTGTGGCAACAGAAAGTCCAATTTCATGCAACATCTTTTTTTAAATAATGAAGGACAAAGATAAACAATCAGACTGTCGCGGGCCAGATAAATGCAATTGAAGAAGCGTCCTGTATAAAAATAGCACTGCTGAATAGTTGTGTCAAAAAGCAATTACTTGGTACTTGCTCATCTCAAGGTATAGAATTATGCAAAGGAAATTTCAATTACTGTGGTTTGATGAATTTAGAAAAGTTTAAATGATTTTTGTTTCTTGTTTTGAAAGCAATAGCCAGTTGCAGGACATCTGACACCAGTGTTAAAGCTAGACATTTCATGCAATTGAAATGAAATAAAGCTGAGGAACTTGCCCAGGTTTAATGGATAATTTAGTTATTTTTGCAACTTTCGCCTTTGGTCAATTTAACATTCAAATGGCAATTTGTCACTCAATTTCAATGTTAACAAGAACACAAATAAAATCATGAGTTTGGCAAACTCATTTCAGATTATTTATAATGAAGAAGTTCACAGTTAACTGGGTGTAGCTCAGACTCATTAACAGAGGGAGATCTTATTGATCTGTACTCTTCTGTTGCAGACTTGATTTTTATAACAAGTGGAATCTGTGAGTTTACCAGTCCTTGATACAGCTTCAATGCAAAATCTGACTTCTTTCTTGCATATAAAATAAACTCATAGTGATGCACTGTGCAAATGCAATAGCCCATTTGTGGCTTCCTTTCCTGCTTCCTCCACGTCTTTGGCTGTCGGATCGTAGGATGGAAGAATGGAAAGTTCTTCTGCGTTATCTTTCTCTGCATTGTTACTCGAGGCGCCTGGAGGATTGTTACTCATCTCGATATATCCCTCTGCTTCGAGGTTGTGGTCTTTGGGTGGGGCGCAACACATTTTATTCTCACATTCCCTTAACATACAGGGGGAGCTGCACATCACCGTAGAGTCAGTCGCTCTATCAAGAAACTCTGCTTGAATGGTGACAGAGTGAATTCCTGCATTGTGGAAGATCTCACGTATCCGTAATGCTGCTGTTTTATAGCTGGATGCGTCCAAGCATTTCACATGAAGTGAAGCAATATTCTTACCTCCGGCCAACTCCCATATGTGGAGTTCATGAACCCCATGCACTCCATCAACTGCACACAATTTTGCATCTGTAAAGCATGGGAAATGGAACTTTAGAATTTGTCCAATGAACAAAAATAGCAGATAATTCAAAATGAGGTTTACGCTGCTGAACTTAATGGTGAGTTGCTTGACCAGTTTGTTTAAAAAGAACATCTGAGTCTGTTAGAAAGAAGGAAAACTGGTTGGACACGTCCAGCCCAGAGGGACTTCATTAAGAGTCATGGTAAAGGTCAGACTGTTGCATCCTCCTGATGGAGGAGGGATTTTATAAGTTGAAAAGCTGAAAGTGGAGGGCCTGAAACAAGCATGTAGAAATTAGCTCATGGGATCCTGTATTAAGAAAAGATTAGTTATAATAAACATATTAGCTTTGTAACCTTTGCACTTTGAGTGAGGCCATAAAAAGCTTAATCACAAGCTTGAACTTAGAACAGAACCAGTGCACTTCCTGGACCAACAGTATATTATTTCTGCTAATCCAAGACTGAAATATTAAGCTGAATTTAATCCTGTCGTATTCAAGAACTGATTATTAAATTGTACTTCCAATTAATTTGATTTAAAATACACCAATTGCATTCTCTCACTATGTTTCACAATCTAACTGCAGTTACACTAAACATTTTTGGATTTTGGCCAGAATGTTTGGGCCGTCCACACCTGCGGGATTCTCTGGTCCCGCCGCAGTGAATGGAGATCTGGTTGACATCTCGCTTGCAGCGGCGGCGGGGCGTGAACGGACGGAAAATTCTGGCCTTTATGTTGAAATCAGAGTTGATAAACCTGACTGTGCAATCATCTTCAATGAGCTAAAAACTTCACTTTCAGCAAAAATATTGTTCACAACCATTAGCTAAAAGTAAACGTTAGGACGTTAGCACTGCTGCCTCATAGCACCAGGGACCCGGGTCAATTCCTGGCTTGCGTCACTGTCTGTGCGGAGTCTGTACGTTCTTCCTGTATCTGTGTGGGTTTCCTCCGGGTGCTCCGGTTTCCTCCCACAGTCCAAAGGACATGCTGGTTAGGTGCATTGGCCATGCTAAATTCACCCTCAGTGACCTGAACAGGCACCACCACCCCCACCCACCAACATTCCCCCCACCCCCCTCCCGTCCCTTCGCCCCTCCTGTAAGTACAGTCTCCTGTCTGGCTTCAGTTCCTCTAGTACCTTACCCCTCGTGCCAATATCTCTGCATCGCCCATTTACATGATGTGGAGATGCCAGCGTTGGACTGGGGTAAACACAGTAAGGAGTCTAACAACACCAGGTTAAAGTCCAACAGGTTTATTTGGTAGCAAACTCCACTAGCTTTCGGAGCGCTGCTCCTTCGTCAGGTGAGTGGGAGATCTGCTCATAAACAGCAAACAGGGCATATAAAGGCACAAATTGAATTTACAGAATAATGAATAATGATTGGAATGCGAGTCTTTACAGCTAATCAAGTCTTAAAGGTACAGACAATGTGAGTGGAGAGAGCATTAGCACAGGTTAAAGAGATGTGTATTGTCTCCAGACAGGACAGCCAGTGAGACTTTGCAAGTCCAGGCAAGTTGTGGGGGTTACAGATAGTGTGACATGAACCCAAGATCCCGGTTGAGGCCATCCTCATGTGTGCGGAACCTGGCTATCAGTCTCTGCTCAGCGACTCTGCGCTGTCATGTGTCGTGAAGGCCGCCTTACCTGAATATCAGAGGCCTAATGCCCGTGACCGCTGAAGTGCTCCCCAACAGGAAGAGAACAGTCTTGCCTGGTGATTGTCGAGCGGTGTTCATTCATCCGTTGTCGTAGCGTCTGCATGGTTTCCCCAATGTACCATGCCTCGGGACATCCTTTCCTGCTGCGTATCAGGTAGACAATGTTGGCCGAGTTGCAAGAGTATGTACCGTGTACCTAATGGATGGTGTTCTCACGTGAGATGATGGCATCCGTGTCGATGATCCGGCACGTCTTGCAGTGGTTGCTATGGCAGGGTTGTGTGGTGTCGTGGTCACTGTTCTCCTGAAGGCTGGGTAGTTTGCTGCGGCCAATGGTCTGTTTGAGGTTGTGCGGTTGTTTGAAGGCAAGAAGTGGGGGTGTGGGGATGGCCTTGAGATGTTCGTCTTCATCAATGACATGTTGAAGGCTCCAGAGGAGATGTCTTAGCTTCTCCGCTCCGGGGAAGTACTGGACGACGAAGGGTACTCTGTCCACCGTGTCCTGTGTTTGTCTTCTGAGGAGGTCTGGAGACAATACACATCTCTTTAACCTGTGCTAATGCTCTCTCCACTCACATTGTCCGTACCTTTAAGACTTGATTAGCTGTAAAGACTCGCATTCCAATCATTATTCATTATTCTGTAAATTGATTTTGTGTCTTTATATGCCCTGTTTGCTGTTTATGAGCAGATCTCCCACTCACCTGACGAAGGAGCAGCGCTCCAAAAGCTAGTGGCGTTTGCTACCAAATAAACCTGTTGGACTTTAACCTGGTGCTGTTAGACTCCTTACTGTGTTCACCCATTTACACCCATACTGCAATTGAAAATTCCAACGTCCTTCAGGATTAATCGTAAATAAGGGAGCAAATCCTCCTGCACCTTCCACAGCTCTGTGGTAAGCATTGCATACATTTACCTGTCGGAAAAATCATGGAGAAACTCATAACACACCAGGAGAAAACATGGCAGCAAAATATGTTCTAGCAATGCACTACTGAAGATCAATTCACTCATACTTGTGTTTATACAGCACCTTATCATGTTGAATTGCTTCAAAGCACAATGCGGTGAATTACTTTGGGATTACAGAGTTTTATTAAACATGCACCATTTGCCTCCAGATTTCACAGACAGGAGTACAATAAATGATTAGCTTATCGTTTGTCTGGGAGAGAAATCTTGGTCAGACCAGTGGGAGAACTGCATAATCTTCTTTGAGTTGTGCCATCTGATCAAGAAAACAATCAAATCCTTGGATACCATCTCAATACCATGCCAATAAAACAGCACTCTCTCAGTACTGCACATCAGGGTCAGTCCAAGAAATCAGTTCAAACCTACAGTCATCTGACCCAAAGGTTAATCCAAACTAACGCAAAATAGCTGTATGGACTTTGTACGGTTAACAAGTGGAAAGTGGCAAGAATATGCTTTTTATAGAATAGAATCCCTACAGTGCAGAAGGAGGCCACTCAGCCCATCGAGTCTGCACAGACCACAATCCCACCCAGGCCCTATTCCCGTAACCCCACATATTTACCCTGCTAATTCCCCTGACACTAGGATCAATTTAGCATGGTCAATTAACCTAACCCGCATATCTTTGGACTGTGGGAGGAAACTGGAGCACCTGGAGGAAACCCACGCAGACAGGAGGAGAATGTGCAAACTCCACACAGTGACCCAAGCCGGGAATCGAACCCGGGTCCCTGGCGCCGTGAGGCAGCAGTGCTAACCACTGTGCCACCGTGCTGCCACTTTTCAGTGTTAAATCTATCATGTGAATATGAACAAAAGAACAAACCTGACATTTTTTTCCAGCATGCAGGAAATAAAGCATCAGTTATCCAAAGCTAAGCATATGCAGGAGACAACAATGAAAGAATAATGAGATGGGAATTCTCAATTCTGTGACTGGATGTTCAAAAGAAAATAATCCCTTTTGCTAATTGGAAAACCTGGGAGTTCAGGCCCTGATACACACATCTCCCTATCTGTGGCTGCTGCTTTACTGATGGTTCTTGCTGGTGTAAAGTCCTCCTAAAGTACCTCCTAAAGGCCCACCCGATATAAATGTGATCAATGAAGTTTAAAAGCTGAGCTGGATAGGTTTTTTTTCAGTGAGGACATTACAGAATTTAGACTCAAGGCAGGTAAATGGAGCTCAGGTATAGATTACCTGAGGGAATGTCAGAAGAGGCTTGGGGCGACAGAATGACCCACTCATATTTCTATGGGTACAATTTAGAGTGGTCTGCCAATACTGCACACATCCAGCAGATGCCCCCTTTGAATGCCAAACACACTGACCAAAATAAAGTCCAATGCAACTCATTCCAGAAGTGACCATGTGGCCTTTTGGAGGCAAAACGGCCCTTATAGTGCCAAAAACAAAATGGGTGTTGAGGAGCCAAATTTCATGGCCTTTCTTTCATTACAAATGGTTCTCTGTCCCTGCAGATCTTTGTGGGACCAGGTAGCACACCTCACGGGTAAGTCTGAACCTCCTCAGCCTCTGTGTCTGTGTCACTTTCACATAGCTGAATCTAATGCAGTGGATGCGCTGACTGGGATTCCTGATGCAGTTTATCCGTCTGTGCCTTTTGAGCTGCTATACCTCCTCCTGTTCCTCACTCAGTTGGCCAAGCACCGGCTACTACACCCATGCTTAGACAGAAAAGTAATGGTATCACTACCCTTCAATTACAATTCTCAACAGGTCCGGACTTCAGTACAATACTTTATCTCCATGTGCCTTCATTGTTGCAGTACTGACTGTCTTAACTAGGCCTTAGGTTCAACTGTCTTATTTTCCAACCTCTGGGGAGGGGGAAGTATGGGGAGTGGGGAGGGAGGGAGAAGGGAAGGGAGGGGACAGGGAGGAAGGTAAGAGGAAAGGAGAGGAAGATCTCTTGTTCAGGCTCCCAGGCTTGCTTCAGTGTGTAAATTGAACATAGCATAGATTCTCCCACCCAAAAACGTATGGAGTTTTTAATATCCCTTTGCCCAAGTCCTGCCTGTGGTCACTCCAACTACAAGGGAGAGCTCAGTATATCCCTTGCTTACTGCCAATCTAAGTCAATGAAACAATTCTGCTCTCTTAACCAAGGAATCTGTTTCATCTGGAACCTATTTTATTTGGGTGGCAAAGGTATATGCCAACCCCACCAGCGTAGGGAGGAAGGTATCACGGAAAATAACGGACACCTTTTCAAAGCTGAAACTTATGTTAACAGGATTATTTCACTGTTATTCACTTAGAGTGATTAAAGCAATCAATGTCGAGATGCTCACTGATCAAGAGAAGTTGCACCACGAAGCAGTTTATTAGCCTTTCTATTTTCAGCAAACAATATTGTTTCAAAGCAAATTAACACATGAGGTTAAACACTGCTGTTGCCTCAATATCTGCGGCTCTATCTCCAAACATTGACACAATGTTAACAAGAACATCCTGAACAAAGGAAGAAAAATCACAATATTCTCGTGAATGAATCCAGTCTTAAATCATATCTTCAAGGATGTCTGAAATCGCTCCACGGGCAATGGATTATTTTTCAAGTGCAATCAAGTTTTGAAGAGAGGTTATTGTCTGGGTGAAATGCAAGTCAATTTGTAGACACAAACAGCAAATTAAATAAATAGCCATGTTATGGATGGTTGATGGAAAAATACGGGTTAGGTCACCTGAAGACTTTCTTGCTCTTCATGTAGGTAGCATGAAAACCTTTCTATCCACCTGGGAATGGTATCTGATGCTGAGATCAGTGACCAATCACATATTTGTACTATCATTAATACTGCCAATTGCCACCTCCGGAACATTTTTCCCATTTCGGCTCACTTGCGGCTGAAACCTTCATTCACGCCTTTGTTATCTCCAGACTTGACTGTACCAACGAACCCCTGGCTGCCCTCCCACATTCTGCACTCCGTAGGCTTGAGGTTATCCAAATCTTGGGCGGCATGGTGGCACAGTGGTTAGCACTGCTGCCTCACAGTGCCTAGCACTGCTGCCTCACAGTGCCTAGCACTGCTGCCTCACAGTGCCAGGGACCCAGGTTCGGTTCCCGGCTTGGGTCACTGTCAGTGTGGAGTTTGCACGTTCTCCCAGTATCTGCGTGGGTTTCCTCCGGGTGCTCTGATTTCTTCCCACAGTCCGAAAGACACGCTGGTTAGGTGCATTGGCCATGCTAAATTCTCTCTCAGTGTACCCGAACAGGAGCCGGAGTGTCGCGAGTAGGGGATTTTCACAGTAACTTCATTGCAGTGTTAATGTAGAATCATAGAAACCCTACAGTGCAGAAGGAGGCCATTCGGCCCATCGAGTCTGCACCGACCACAATCCCACCCAGGCCCTACCCCCACATATTTTACCCGCTAATCCCTCTAACCTACACATCCCAGGACTTTAAGGGGCAATTTTTTTTTTAACCTGGCCAATCAACCTAACCCGCACATCTTTGGACTGTGGGAGGAAACCGGAGCACCCGGAGGAAACCCACGCAGACACGAGGAGAATGTGCAAACTCCACACAGACAGGGACCCGAGCCGGGAATCGAACCCGGGGCCCTGGAGCTGTGAAGCAGCAGTGCTAACCACTGTGCTACCGTGCCGCCCTAAGCCTACTTAAGCCTACTTGTGACTACTTAAGCCTACTTGTGACTAATAAACTTTAATTTTTAACTCTGCTGCCCACGTCATATCTCTCACTAAATCCCGTTCATCAATCACCCCTGTGCTCTCTGACTAACAGTCAAGAAAACTTGTTGATTTTAAAATGATTATGTTTGTTTTCACCCCTCACGATCTCTGTAATGTCCTCCAACCCCACAATCGGACAACACATCTGGATTCATCTAATTCTGGCCTCTTGAGCATTCCTAACTTTAATTGCTTCAGCATTGCAGGTCACGCCTAGGCCCCAAGCTCTGGAATACCCTCTCCACGTTTGTACCTTGCTTTCCTCCTTTAAGGCACTCTTTGATATGGCTTCTTTGACTAAACTAACCGAATCATCTGACTTTATGGTGATAATTTTGAGCCTGTGTTAGCCGTCAGTGTAAACGCCGATTCTGTCCGGCGAGATCTCTTTTCCTGATTTTCCATGCCCCTCGCACGTGACGTAACGAGGTTCTTGCCTCATTTCAGTTAATTTTACAGGGATTCCCACAGTATGCTCCCCCCTCACTGAATATTCATATCTCGCTGACATGACGTCATGTCAAAGTTTACGACAGGTTTTTAAAGGCTTGCAGCAGTCGAAGGGGAGCCTGCCGGGGGCGCCAAAGTAGTTTTAGCCACTGGGAAGGGGAGAGGGACACACCCTGGCATTGCCCTCTGGCACCTTGGCGGAGCCAACCTGTTATCAGGTCCCGTCCCACCAGAGTTACGGTGAAAACCCCAGATTTATTTGGCACAGGGTGCACTAAAAACCAGAGCGAAAGCTCGACTGAAGAGCCGCATGCCAATTTTCACACCTTAGCCAGCACTCTGTGCACTGAGGGGCGATTCCGCCCAGTATCTCTGTATGTAGCTCAGTGTCATATTTTGCTTTGAAATGTTCCTTTGAAGCGCCTTGGGGCATTTTATTATATTAAAGACACTATGCAAATATAAGCTGTTGTTACAGACAGACAAGATCTCCATTTGAGGTTTCATCCAAAAATACAATACCTACAAAATGCATCCCCTACAAGAATGCAGAACTCCTCAAGTCTCACGTTAAAGTGCCACCCAGGTTTACATGCTTAACTCCTAGAGTATGCCTTTTTATGATAAGTTTTTGAAATTTCAACAACTATTTCACATTGACACTAGAAAACTGGAAGGAAAGAGCATAACAACTGTTCAGATATTAAACTTACACAGCAAACTAATGGTGAATTCCCCTTTTACACTCACATAGACTGCTGCTCAGATGGTGCTTACAAAGAGTCTGTTAATTCCCATAGGAATTAAGCATAAACCTCCCTGTGACATTTGGTGCCAATGCTTTTGTAGCCTTTGTCAGGCATGCTGCTGGATTAAAATGTTACTGAACTCTTGTGCAAAGAAAGGGCGAAATAAGTTTTTCAATGAAAAAAGAGAAAATGACCATTTGTCTTAGTCCTAAACAGAAACCAAACAAAATCACGTACTCAGAAATCATTCACTTTAAAGTTCAAGCTCCCACCATTTTGTCAATTACAGAAGGAAATAATCATCATTTGTTAAAAGAGAAGTACAACTTCAAAATGCCCTGGGGAGGTTTTTGAAGGAAATGCAATCATCACGCATTAATAATTTAGACTTAAATTGAAACAATATAACTGTAATTGATTATGCTGTTATGCAGATCACAAAAGATGAGTTATAATGTAATCCCTTAAAGTGACTGGAGATGGAACACTTAAGTTTTGAAGAGAGGTTGGATGGACTTGAGCCATTTTCGTTGAAGCAGAGAAGACTGAGGGGGCGGCGACCTGATCGAAGTGTACAAGATGATGAGGGACATGGACAGAGTGGATAAGGAGCAGCTGTTCCCCTTAGTTGAAGGGTCAGTCGTGAGGGGACATAGGTTCAAGGTGAGGGGCAGGAGGTTTAAGAACATAAGAACTAGGAGCAGGAGTAGGCCATCTGGCCCCTCAAGCCTGCTCCGCCATTCAATAAGATCATGGCTGATCTCTTCATGGACTCAGCTCCACTTACCCGCCTGCTCACCATAACCCTTAATTCCTTTACTGTTCAAAAATGTATCTATCCTTGCCTTAAAAACATTCAATGAGGTAGCCCCAACTGCTTCACTGGGCAGGGAATTTCACAGATTCACAACCCTTTGTGTGAAGAAGTTCCTCCTCAACTCAGTCCTAAATCTGCTTCCCCTTATTTTGAGGCTATGCCCCAAGTACTAGTTTCAGCCGCCAGTGGAAACAACTTCCCTGCTTCTATCTTATCTATTCCCTTCATAATCTTATATGTTTCTATTTCTTCTGAATTCCAATGAGTATAGCCCCAGTCTACTCAGTCTCTCCTCATAAGCCAGCCCTTCCAACTCCGGAATCAACATAGTGAATCTCCTCTGCACCCCTTCCAGTGCCAGTATATCCTTTCTCAAGTGAGGAGACCAAAACTGTACACAGTACTCCAGGTGTGGCCTCACCAGCACCTTTTACAGCTCCAACATAACCTCGCTGTTTTTAAACTCCATCCCTCTAGCAATAAAGGACAAAATTCCATTTGCCTTCTTAATTACCTGCTGCACCTGCAAACCAATTCCTTGAGATTCCTGCACAAGGACACCCAGGTCCCTCTGCACAGCAGCATGCTGCAATTTTTTACCATTTAAATAATAGTCCATTTTGCTGTTATTCCTACCAAAATGGATGACCTCACATTTACCAACATTGTACTCCATCTGCCAGACCCTCGCCCACTCACTTAGATTATCTATATCCCTTTGTAGACTTTCAGCATCCTCTGCACACTTTGCTCTGCCACTCATCTTGGTGTCGTCTGCTAATTTTGACACACGACACTTGGTCCCCAACTCCAAGTCATCTATGTAAATCGTAAACAATTGCGGTCCCAACACTGATCCCTGAGGCACACCACTAGTCACTGATTGCCAACCAGAAAAACACCCATTTACCCCCACTCTTTGCTTTCTGTTAGTTAACCAATCCTCTATCCATGCTAATACATTACCCGTAATACCGTGTACCTTTATCGTATGTAGCAGTCTTTGGTGCGGCATCTTGTCAAATGCCTTCTGGAAATCCAGATACACCACATCCACATGTTCCCCATTGTCCACTGCACATGTAATGTTCTCAAAGAATTCCATCAAATTAGTCAAACATGACCTTCCTTTCATGAACCCATGCTGCGTCTTACCAATGGGACAATTTATATCCAGATATCTCGCTATTTCTTCCTTGATGATATATTCAAGCATTTTCCCTACTACAGAAGTTAAGCTACCTGGCCTATAGTTACCCACCTTTTGTCTACCTCCTTTTTTAAACAGTGGCGTCACATTTGCTGTTTTCCAATCTGCGGGAACCACCCCAGAGTCCAGCGAATTTTGGTAAATTACCACTAGTGCATTTGCTATTTCTCCCCTCATCTCTTTTAGTACCCTGGGATGCATTCCATCAGGACCAGGAGACTTGTCTACCATTAGCCCGATTAACTTGCCCAACACTACCTCTTTCGTGATAATGATAGTTTCTAGGTCCTCACCTGCCATGGCCTTCCTGTCATCAATCTTTGGCATGTGTCTTCCACTGTGAAGACCGACACAAAATACCTGTTCAATGCCTCAGCCATTTTCTCATTTCATTACATCCCCTTCTCATCCACTAAAGGACTAATATTTACTTTAGCCACTCTTTTTCATTTTTTTTCTTTGTAGAAACTTTTGCTATCTATTTTTATATTCTGAGCTAGTTTACTCTCATAATCCATCTTACTTTTCTTTATAGCTTTTTTTGTGGCTTTCTGCTGACCTTTGAAGACTTCCCAATCCTCTAGGTTCCCACTAACCTTTGTCACTTTGTATGCATTTTCTTTCAATTTGATACCCTCCTTTATTTCCTTAGATATCCATGGCTGATTATCTCTTTAGGGGGGATGTGTGGAACAGCTCTTTTAACCAGACGGTAGAGACGATCTGGAATGCGCAGGCTGGTAGGGTGATAGAGGCGAGTTGTCTCACATCCTTTAAAAAGTACCTGGAGGAGCATTTGGCACATCATAACACTCAAGACTATGGGCCAAGTGCTGGTAAATGGGATTAGACGAGAGGTCAGGTGTTTCTCATGTGTCAGTGTAGATTCATTAGGCCGAAGGATCTCTTCTGCACTGTATGATTCTACGACTGCTGATCTGTAGATGTTGGGAGGAATTTCACAAAAAAGAACTAAGTGTCATAACAGTGAGAATAATGGAATGATCCACCAGCCTCTCAGGCGTGATCCACACCGCAATCGTCCCACACTCAGTCACATTTTTGTAGAATTGGGAGTTTCGCACCGTTCCACCATAGCACCCCCATCATAGCACCCACTCAGGCCCCACCCCCTTAGCACTGCCTCTGGCAGAATTGGCGGTGCCCACCTGGCAGTGCTGTGGCACCCAACTGGCACTGACAAAGTGTCTGGGGGCCACTGCCGAGGTTGTCCTCACGGACATGGAAATCTGGCCCAGGTTGGACACCTGTCCTGATCTACACCTGAAATTCTGTATCAGTATCTACCAGACTGATTGATCTCTGTATGCTTACAAGGTCAACACCACTGGAAAAGTGAATCATCCAGCATCAGTTTTCAGCTCACTGACCTCTGTTAAGGAATATTCCATTGGACTTTGATTCTGGGCTCTACTACCCACATGAAACAATATTTCTTTTCTCTGTGGTCTCTGCACTGTAAATCCTTCTTTTCTCTATCCTTCTTTTACTGTGTAAATGCAAAGGAGGAAACATTGTGACCCTCCTGCGTTTTGAGTGTCTGCAAATAAACTAACCCTCTGAGTTCACCTATCTCAAGTTTGCTTTTGGGTTATTAATAGAAATTGTATCACAGCAAAACTGAGGGGTTGTAAACAATCAAAAACACCTTTCTATTTATGGATGGATGATGAGAGGAGAAATTGCTGCTGTTTAAATTAACCCCCTTTCTGCCCAAAACATTTGAATTTGTTTTCAGCTAGTTTAATGTCAGGCAACTTAGAGCAGATTAAATGTAGCATTGAGTATTAAACTCTGGACATAGAAAGTCATTTTCTTATGATTGGGATATGGATTTCCATTTTTAACAAGAACTCCAAATCATGATTCATGTCAATTAAACGTGCAAACAGATTAGCTTACCCAAATCATGAAGTTTGATCCCACTGGGTACCATCTGGAGCAGAATAACTGTTGTTTCTTTTACGAGTGGGAATGCAGATGATAGAACTATTACAACCATGATGATGGTCAAACTTGGGTCCACATAGCATTCCCAGTTACAGAGTTCATCTTCATCAAGTGGAAGTAGATAGAAAACAGTAGCAGCCACGACCACAACCACAGAACCCAATGCATCGCCCATTACTTGTAGAAGGACACCTGGATAATAAGCATTTATTAGAGGCTTATTTCTCATAAAGTACAATAAAATCAGTGTGCTTCACTAGCCAGTGAACACTGTTAATCTAAACTGCTCTCTCTCCTTACACAGTAATGTAATTATAGTTCAAGACAGTTTTACCCTAATGTTGTATGTAAGAAATTGATTAGGAAAGATTTGTTGAAGCTTGTGTTTCTAGTACACCGAATCACCCAGTCTACTATCCAATTTCATTTTGAACTCAAAGGGTGGTACTTTAATGTGGATTAGTGCATAGATTTGGGTATAGGTGATTGTAGAGGCGGGGGGGGGGGCATTTTGTGGAGCTCAGCAAAAATGTGAGCAAGTCAAATTGCCAATTTCATTATGTTAATTTCCAATTGCAGCAACATTAACGTGGGTGCTGGACTTTAACTTTAGCTCGTGGGCCCCAAGTACCTCTCCAGTGAAATCAAAGCGGGGAGATGGCTCCAATTGAGGGGGCTGAAGCCATGGCAGGGGAATATGTCAAAGTGTACTCAGCGCTCACAGCTCGCGGGCTCTCTCCACAAATGGCGTGAGGGTTCTGAGCTCCAGCATTACTCTGGATGGGTTTGCTTGCTTCAGCTTTGTTGTGGTTTATTTTGTCCTGCAATGACGCAGATATGGAGAGCGTTGACATTTAAGATGGAGATGAGGTGTTGCAGGTGTGGGTCTTGAGTGGGAGCTTGAGTGTGAGGAGTATGACAGCAATTGGAGGGCAGCATGGTGCCTGTGGGGTGGGGGGGGGCTCCTTACGGATGTTGGCAAAGGCAAAATGGTGAAGTGGCTGGGTGAAAGATGAAGGTGGAGGTGGGAGGGGTGTGCGAGGGGGTCCAGAAAAGGTCTGCATGACGCTCTCTCTGGCTGAGCAAAGAAGATCTTTCATCTTCTTGTGGCACTACTGCTCCATGCTCTTCTGCAGCGAGCTTGCACTCACTGAGGCTGCCACTACATCCCAGGTTGGGGGTGTAACATTGGTGGGAGGCCTTCTCTTGAGTCAGGGGTAAAGTGCACCCCACCTCTGCTGCACTCCATCCAGAAGTCTGGTCAGGGCTCCCTCTGAGAAATGCGGTGTGGTCTTCCTGGCTGCCATCCCCTGCAGTCGCTGTGGAACAAGTGCTGGGGAGCAATTTATCTGCAGCTTCCCAGTGATTGGTGCAGTTAAGTTGAGAAGTAAGTGGTGTGTGAATCAAAGGGAGGCCACTGCGCGTGCAGCGTGATTCTCATGGCCATAAAACCTTTTGTCGATGAGGTTCAAGATTCGGTCAGAAATTACACCCGAGTCATCAGTGCAATTCAATCCATTTTTCTCGCTGGAACCAACATCTTGCCAAACATGATAATTTGTCCCCATTATTTCTGCAACAGAAACTGTTTAACTGTTATAATCTTAGCAGTCCGGGGAAAAATAGCCCTAATTCACCATATTATTACAAAATAATTTCTCAGAGTCTTTTTTTAACACTATTATCAACATGCTTTAACTTTAACCTGTTTAAAGGGGCAGCCCGGTGGCACAGTGGTTGGCACTGCTGCCTCACAGCGCCAGGGACCCTTCGGCGACTGTCTATGTGGAGTTTGCACATTCTCTCTGTGTTTGTGCGGGTTTCCTCCAGGTGCTCCAGTTTTCTCCTACAGTCCTACAGATGCGCAGGTTAGGTGGATTGGCCATGCTAAATTGCCCCTCAGTGTCAGGGGGATTAGCAGGGTAAATACATGGGTTATGAGCACTGGGCCTGGGTGGGATTGTTGTTGGTGCAGACTTGATGGGCCGAATGGCTTCTTTCTGCACTGTAGGGATTCCATGATAAAACTAGTGAAAAAGGCAATTGAAGATACCTGAAGCACCCCCACTTGATCACAAATAAATGAATTATATTGATAGTACACAAAGTAGTCCCAAATGAAAACTCCCCACGGAGATTCACAGCTTCTTTTTAAAATGACAGATTACAAGGAAGTACAGTTCAATAGTTCAGTCCATCAGTTAACTTAGCCAAGAATGTTAAGATACTATAATAATAAGAGCAAAATACCACAGATGCTGGAAATCTGCAATAAAGACAAACAATGCTGAAAAAACTCAGCAGGTCTGGCAGCATCTGTGGAGAGAGAAAGAGAGTTAACATTTCGAGGCTGTATGATTCTTCTTCAGAGCTAAAGAGTGGGAGAAATGTGATAAGATTTTAAATTGTTTAAGATAGGGTGGAGCAATATAGAAGGTTTCGGATAGGTGGGAGGGAAGGAGAAATTTGACAAGGATGCCATGAAGCTCAAGTCAAAGAGAGTGTTAATGGTGGTGTTGAAGACTAACTCTGTTTCTCTCTCCACAGATGCTGAGTTTTTCCCAGCATTTTCTGCATTGTTCCTTTGATCTTAAAAGTGTCAGCACATCTCTGAAGGGAGTTCACTCGCTTCTTTAAGTAACACAGTAACATAAGATGTATTGAAAGTAGTCATGCAACAAATGCATGTCACACGATCATGATAAAACTGACAAGCGATTTTCTGGCTTATCTTGCTCTCGGAACTTAAAAAAGGAAAATTCTTCTCTGAAACACTGAATCAAAAAGCATTCCGATTGCTCAAGCTCCAAGAAGTAGGTGACCCATACAAACCAGATAGATTCAAGGTACTTGAGTTAGTCTGTGCCAAATTAGCTGATCTCAACTGGCAGGGCGGCACGGTGGCTAGCATTGCTGCCTCACAGCGCCAGGGTCCCAGGTTCAATTCCAGCCTCGGGTCACTGTCTGTGTGGAGTTTGCACATCCTCCCCATGTCTGCGTGGGTTTCCTCCGGGTGCTCCGGTTTCCTCCCACAGTCCAAAGATGTGTGGGTTAGGTTGGAATGGCCATGCTAAATTGACCCTCGTGTCAGAGGGATTAGCAGAGTAAATGGGTGGGCTTGCAGTAAAAGGGCCTGGGTGGGATTGTGATCAGTAGATTTGATGGGCTGAATGGCCTCCTTCTGTACCGCAGGGATTTTATGATATATGAATAAGGGTGCTATAATTGATCTCTGTCCCTGAGAAGCCATTATGATTCTAATTCCTGATTATTATTCATTAATACCTGCTGGGAGAATATGGGTATCAGAGGCAGAATCGAGTTCAGCTAAAAGTAAATTAACCAACTGACATTTACTGTCCACTTTCAAATGAGAGTCAAGGTCTCCTGCATGAGGTATTGAAGGCTAAATAGTGCTTGACGAAACATATTCCAACGGGATGTTCTGACTTCAGGAAAAGATGAAAGATAGATTTTTTAAAAATGCTTATCTAAGTGAAAAGGTTGGGCAGAAAAGCAAAGCTGTACACCAATATTTGTACGAAAAATGGAAATGTAGTTGTTCCTCAGTAAGGGGTCTTCTTCCAAGATTGGGTTCAGACACAGCATTCGGCAGAGACCTCTGCACTACATCTAATCCAAAAGCTTTTGATTCTAACAGTGAGTGCAAATTGGAAATAAATTGCACATGGCCACCCCCTACAGTGCACCGCTCAAAACTGAGCATAAAAACTGTGAAAAGTATTAAACTATTTATTTTGCATGACAGAAACTCAGTGACTTCGTCCTAACATTGGCAGTAAAAATTTTTGAGAATGTGGTATGGCTACATTTTTGAATTACTGTGGGCAAAACCGGTAAGCAATAGATATATATCAAATTTAACTATTGACTGTCATTGATTACAGACTGAATAAAACTATATTCTTTTAGAATATCAAATCTGGCTTCATGTCCTAAATGTGTTCTGGAATTGTATGGAGAATTCATTACAAGTAGCCTTGCATAGATAATGAATAATCCCAAAATGAATGTCAAGTTAGATACAAATTGGGATTCCAGGTAAGATTTGCTAATACAGCATCCAGAATTTCTATAGTATCAAACAGAAAATGCTGCAAATACTTGGTAGGTCAGGCAGGGTCTGTAGAGAGAAATAGAATTAAGATTTCAGGTTTATAACCTTTCATCAGGTCATCAACCTGAAATGTTAACTGTTTCTCTCTCCATAGATGCTGCCTGACCAGTTGAATTTTCCAGCATTTTCCATTTTCATGACAGGTTTCCAGCATTCTTTGTATCATACTTCTGGGTTGTTTGTACATTATCAAAATGTGTAACCGTTATTACGATCTTGTTAGGAACCTTCAAGAAATCCAAACACCCAGTAATTATCTGACAGAACCACGCCACAAGATTCCACATTTTTAAACAAAAATAAACTCTATCATATAGAAAAATGAATTAAACAAAGAAAGCACACTAATTTAACATTATGGTTTATGAAGACATGCTATGAACTCAGTTCTACTTTTTACTTCCCCCTAAAAGTTGTCTTATCTTATGAATTTTTTTCAGGTTCATTCACTTTTCCTCAGACTAACCCAAATGATATATCACAGCCCCCTAGAATTCACTCTGATTTCTCTTTGGTATTCTAAAGATGTGTGGGTTAGGTTGATTGGCCATGCAAAATTGACCCTAATGTCAAGAGATTAGCAGGGTAAATATGTGGGGTTATGGGAGGAGGGTCTGGGTGGGATTGTGGTCGGTGCAGACTCAATGGGCCGAATGGCCTTGTTCTGCACTGTAGAGATTCTATGATTCAATGATTCCAGCTTTTCTCCAACGTACAAGATTTCATGGGAAGCCTTCCATTAGCTTTTGACAAAGCAACCCTTCAGCATTCTTTTAAAACCTCGTGACTCTGAGTTACATATTCCTCTGCAGTGGCTTAAACATCAGAAAACACCCCTGGTTTCTGATAACCTGCTGCTACGTTTTCAAACTGCATCCAAACTGATTCCTTCCAAAACCTCAACTGCAACATAATTAACTGTCCTTTGTTGAGAGGATTGTTGCAGAGTTCTTCCTCTAGCTTCCAGCTAAACAAATCTTCTAGTCGTTTTTTTTCCCCTTACCAACTTTGTCTTATACTGAATGCCAGCTCCCAATTGCGGGCTGTGTCATGAACAACAATTATAGCATTTCCTTCATGGCATAAAATGGTTCGGCACAGACAAGAAGGGCCAAAAGGCCTGTTTCTGAGCTGTAATTTTCTATGGTTCTATGTGTAAGTCTGGCTTTATCGCGCGACTTCCAAGGAGTTACAAGCTACATAAGACCCAAAGCTGAACAGTTTCTTAGCTGCTTTTCCAAATACCAATGAGTCTTGCCTGCTGTCTATGCATTAACTGAATTCACAGTAATAAACACAAAACAAAGAATCTCAGTAAGCCCCTCCGATTACCATGGCAATGGGACCCAGAAGGTTCCCGGGTAGAAATGCAAATGAAGTACCTTTTAATTCTAAGGCTTTCCTTAATTCTGGGAAACCACATCAATAACATATCTTTTACTGAAATAATTACAGATGTCAGTTCTTGAGCTAAGTAAGCCGACCTGCCATTTTAGACTCTCGCCCTTTTACTCTGGCTTTATCGAGTAAACACAAGTCGCCTTCGGAATTGTAATTATCTTAACTCTGTGGTTTGCCAGTCCCTAGATGTTTACAGGGTTATTTCCCCACTGAACTTAGTTTTAGAAGTTGAATTTTAAACGTAAAAAGTTATATCTTTAAAACATATGAACTTTGACATTGGGCATAAGTAACACCATGTAATGATAGAAATCTGTAAAAAAAAATTCTTGTGGTATACTTAAAAACTTAACTAGCAAATTTCCTGTGGTGTTGTTCATAATTATAGAATCATAAAATAATGAAGAATCCATTAGACAATTAAGCTCTATGCTCTCAGAATGGATAACAATTACTGTGACCAGTTAAAACTGCATCTTAGCAGCAGAATACATGCTCTATCTAAAGCTCCTAAAAACAAAATAAAACCTATTGTCTCACTTTACTGAGACCAAAGGAGGTTCATTAGTATTTTCAAATGCTGTGTAAAATGATGCTGAATTGGAGGTTCTTGCTGCTAATGATGACATTAGAAACTGTTTAAAAGGTGTTCACTTTGCCATGGCTGAATCTCTTGCCCAAAACCCTGTGGATAATGTCAAATATGAAATATCCCAAAAAGGGGGGATTAGGAGAAAGTGGGAAATTATGTAAGGTGCTTTTCGTTCACGTTATTCATCAACTGAACGTTACTGCAGGGAGGGGGTTGGGTGGAAGTTGGGAGACAAACTGAGGCAAAAATAAAGAAATCTGACGGTGCATTCCCATGGCAGAGTTTAGGTAAGCGACGAACAGGCTAAATATTGGAGGAAAGATGCGACTAGGGCCACTGTGTTACCTCGAATATTTAAAGCCGATGCAGTTGTTGGCTCTTTGTTTCCCCTTTGTTCTTCGATGCCGGTTGCCAAGCGACCTAACAAAAGAATAACACACACAAAATTCGGTGATCTTCTCTGGGAATGAGCTTGATAGACTGGCACTGATACACTGACACTGAATATTCATCACTCATATACAACAAAGAAAAAAGATGCTGCTATAATAATTATGCAAAATGGCATTGCAACAATGACTGATCGCTCATACAAATTTTTTTAAAAGATGCTATAAGGCAAAATTATACAAAATGACATTGCAACAATGATTACTCATACAATTTTTAAAAAATATATGGTATTAGACATGTGTACACAATTATGCAAAAGATACATTGTAACAGCGACTGCAAAGATACAAAAAAGGGAGAAAACGCCCAAATCTTTATGTTATAAATGCTTATACAATGAGTGGCTGGTTCTTCCATCCTATAGTGTTTCATTTTGCACAGATTCCCACATATCTTGTGATTTGTGCTGAGATTTATCCTGAGTTGTTGCACAAATTACTTGTCCCTGTCAGAAACAATAATTGTTCAATTTTATATTAACCCTCAGCGGTGTGACTGCCACAGTGAGGGGGTTAATATTAAATATTCAATTTTACATTAAGCATCGTGACTGCCACAGTGAGGGGTTAATATGTGTTGTTTGTTTGTTGTTGTTCTTGGGGTGGTGTTTGGAACAGGACTCCTCAGCCAAGCTACCTGTTGGGCGGCTGGCGATTTTCCTCTTGGAGCAGCAGTCCTGGAAGAGGATCAGACCGATGATGTTCACCGCCAGCCCCAGCGCTCCCACGATCAGCACCAGCTCCACGTCGTCGATGCGCCGCGGCCGCAGCAGCCGGATGACCGCCTCGGCGAAGATGGTGAAGGTGAGGGCGGCCAGGAAGACGGCGTTGGCCAGCGCGCCCACCACCTCGGCCCTGGCGAAGCCGTACGTGCTCCACCGGTGCCTCCGGATCCGCGACACCTTGGCCGCCGTCAGGCCGATGATGAGCGAGATGAGGTCGGACAGCATGTTGAAGGAGTCGGACACCAGCGCGATGGAGTTGCCCAGGTGGCCGGACACCAGCTCCACCAGGAAGAAGCCGCCGGTGATCACCAGCATGAAGATCAGGCGGCAGTTCTTGCACCTGCCCATGCTGCCGGCTGGAGAGGCAAGTGCGCCTTGTGGCAGCCAAAACAAACATCAGCCCTGTACGGCAAGTCAAGGGTTACCCCCCTCACTGAAGACGTCTGCCTGTCTCTGTCTGAGATGGGGTGGTTGTATTTACACCTACATCACCCCACCCCACCCTGCCCCACCCCAATCCACTGGTCACAATGGAGAGAAATCAGCCTCAAAGGACATTCCTCAATTTTCACAGTAACTCCATTGCAGTGTTAATGTAAACCAACTTGTGACAGTAAAAAATAAACTTTAAAACAAAGCCCATAATCATGACATTCATCAAAGCCCACAATCATCTCGAGCTAATCTTTTTTTTTGACCATTTTGTGTGGGGTTATTTTTGTTTTGTCAGTGTACATTCTCCCCAAACTTCTCAAGGCAATGAAGGAGAAAGCAACTGTTCAAAAAGCCTCACCAGTTTCCCAATGGAATAAGGTGTGGTGCCCCACCTCACTGTGGTGACTGTTTTGAAAAAAAGTGGAAAGCTGATCGTGCCACCTCGTTTTATTTGATTTAATTTATTATTGTCACATGTATAGTGAAAAGTATTGTTTCTTGTATACTATACAAACAAAGCATACCATTCATAGAGAAGGAAATGAGAGAGTGCAGAATATAGTGTTACAGTCATAGCTGGGGTGTAGAGAAAGATCAACTTAATGCAAGGTAAGTCCATTCAAAAGTCTGACAGCAGCAGGGAAGAAGCTGTTCTTGAATTGGTTGGTACGAGACCTCAGACTTTTGTATCTTTTTCCCGATGGAAGAAGGTGGAAGAGAGAATGTCCAGGGTGCATGGGATCCTTAATTATCCTGGCTGCTTTGCCGAGGCAGCAGGAAGTGTAGACAGAGTCAATGGATGGGAGGCTGTTTTGTGCGATGGATTGGGCTACATTGACGACCTTTTGTAGTTCCTTGCAGTCTTGGGCAGAGCAGGAGCCATACCAAGCTGTGATACAACCAGAAAGAATGCTTTCTATGGTGCATCTGTAAAAGTTGGTGAGAGTCATAGCTGACATGCCAAATTTCCTTAGTCTTCTGAGAAAGTAGAGGCGTTGGTGGGCTTTCTTAACTATAGTGTTGAGTTATCGATTGATTAACTGAAGCCCTGAGAGACTGACGGTGCAATACTTAATGATTTAACAATAATTCTGCCTTTATATTACAATGCTTTAAAAAGTATCAGTGGAAAATCCTAGAAACGCCCAGCAACTCATGCAGGCAGCACCTTGGGGGGAGAGAGAGAGAAACAGAGTTGATGGAGAAGGGGTGGGGTGGGGGGGGGGGGGGGGGGTGGCTAATGCTTTCCAACTTTAGTGCATGACAGAAAAATAATAGAGAAAACCAACGGGCCAAATCACCGACTTAAAGAACAAAGAACAATACAGCACAGGAACAGGCCCTTCGGCCCTCCAAGCCCGCGCCATTCCCTGATCCAAACTAGACCATTCTTTTGTATCCCTCCATTCCCACTCCGTTCATGTGGCTATCTAGATAAGTCTTAAACGTTCCTGTCTCCCAGCATGTTTCCCGTGAGCGAGCTGTAGTTAGCATCGGAGGTGGGAAGCTGATTGAGGGGGGAAAGCTTTGTATTTATATAGGGCTTTTCACTTCTATCAAACATCTCAAAGTGCTTTACAGCCAATTAAGCACTTTTCCAATCACTGATGTAGTGTAGGGAACACAGCAGTTAACAACAATGTGAGAACAACCAGATAATTATTGTTTTCGTCCATTGAGGGATAAATATTGACCAGGACACCGGGATAACTCTCTTACTCTTCTTAGCAATTAAATTTATTTATTAGTGTCACAAGTGGTGTGATAAAGTTACTGTGGAAAAACCCCGAGTCATCACAGTCCAGCACTTGTTCAGGTACACTGAAGGAGAATTTAGCATGGCCAATGCACCTCCCCAGCATATCTTTTGGACTGTGGGAGCAAACTGGAGTAGCTGCAGGAAACCCACACAGACATGGGGAGAATGTGCAGACTCTGCACAGACAATGACCCAAGCTGAGAAGCTGTGAGGCAGCAGTGCTAGCCACTGTGCCATCCATTGTGCCATGGGATCTGTTACATTCACCTGAGCAGGCAGTTGGAGGCTTCCATTTTACATCTCATCCCAAAGATACTTGCCCGCCCCTGTGCAATGTCCTTATTGGAGTGGCAGCCTCAATGTTCGTGCTCAAGCCCACGAGTGGGACTTGAACCCAGAACTTTTTGATTCAGAGTCACATGGAGTACCAACTGGCCCATGGCTGACAGAATTAACA
Organism: Mustelus asterias; assembly: GCF_964213995.1. Lineage (NCBI taxonomy): Eukaryota > Metazoa > Chordata > Chondrichthyes > Carcharhiniformes > Triakidae > Mustelus > Mustelus asterias. The sequence continues at coordinate 35,277,700 of NC_135815.1, read as the reverse complement.
GTGATATTGATAACAGGATGGATTTTCCCAAACAACACACATTGGTCCCACACTAACAGGAGCTCATCAGTGGAGATGGGGCAAGATGGGCGGGGGAGGGGGGGTCATTGTGATCTGAAACTGGCAGGCATTCAGCTCAGAGCAACTGGCAAAGCTCATGGCAGTCATAGCAGCACACTGAACTGTAAAGGAGCTGCTCAATAGAATCCCAACTACAATAAAGCATTGGCTCAGCAACCCTGCAGCAAAGGCAGGCAGCTCCAAGGAACTGAAGACCTATATTCTGCAGAGACTCCAAAGGGAAATGGGTACCATCCACTCAGTGGCTGTGCCACTGAGGAGGTGAGTGAAGGCAAGGGATCTTAGCAACCAGATGGGCAGGGGCAGCAACAGGAGGAGCCATGTTGTGTAGCTACTTACACCTGGACAGCCCAGGGGAATGGAATGTTGGCCAGTAGCTCAAAGAAGTGCTGCTCCTCACATAAACTCAGTTTCATGGACTTCTGACAGCACCAGTGCCTCTGAAGATCTCTCTCAAAGCTGGTGTTCCCTGATCAATGTATTCTTCTGGAGGAGGACCTCACGTCATTAGGAGCTGGTGGCCACCTATTGCCTGTAGAAATGGCTAATTAGTGGTGCTGAGTTTTTTTTAAACATCAGAATCCTTCCGGAGCCAGCTGCTGACATTTGCAGATCATGTAATGTGTCACCATGACTGTGTCACTCAGGTAACGGATGCCTTCGATGTGAGAGCATCCGACTACACAAGGTTTGAAACAGATGCTGCCAGTGTAGCCCAGATCGCTGTGGCAGGATTCCCTCAGCTGCAAGACATAACAGACTGCATCCTGTGCCGTTAAGGCACTGTCGGAGCAGCCAGGTGTATTTGTAAATCAGAAAGGATTCTGCTCCCTCAGTGAGCAGTTGGTATACTATCACCACAAAAGGACCCTGGGATTCTGTGCTGTTTTCAGCTAGTTAGTTAAACAAGATTTTTCCTTAAGAAATCCATAATGGCTCTCCTTAATTAAAGCACATTTGTTGATATGACTATTAATTTTACCCCAAATTCTTGTTTCTAGACGTTTCCCCATCTCAGACGTTAAAATGACTGGCCTATAGTTGCTGGCTTTACCTTTACCCATTTTGTTTGAACAAGGATGTAACATTTACAATTCTCCAAACGAGTTTTTTGAGGAAGTGATGAAGATGATAGATGAGGGAAAGGCGGTGGATGTTGTATACATGGACTTCAGTAAAGCCTTTGACAAGGTACCTCATGGTAGACTGGTACGAAAGGTGAAGTCACATGGGATCAGAGGAGAACTGGCAAGATGGATATAGAACTGGCTTGGCCATAGAAGACAGAGTAGCAGTAGAGGGGTGCTTTTCTGAATGGAAGGCTGTGACTAACGGCGTTCCACAGGGATCAGTTTTGGGACCTTTGTTGTTCATAGTATATATAAATGATTTGGAGGAAAATGTAGTTGGTCTGATTAGTAAGTTCGCAGACGACACAAAAATTGGTAGAGTTGCGGATAGTGAAGAGGAGTGTCAGAGGATACAGCAAGATATAAACCAGTTGGAGACTTGGGCAGAGAAATGGCAGATGGAGTTTAATCCGGACAAGTGTGAAATAATGCATTTTGGAAGGTTCAATGCATGTAGGAATTTTACAGCAAATGGTAGAACCCTTAGAAGTATTAACAGGCAGAGAGATCTGGGCATACATGTCCACTGATCACTGAAAGTGGCAACGCAGGTGGACAAGGTAGTCAAGAAAGCATACAGCATGCTTACCTTCATCAGTCGGGGCATTGAGTATAAAAATTGGCAGGTTATGCTGCAGCCGTACAGAACCTTAGCTAGACCTCATTTAGGATATTGTGTAAAATTCTGGTCACCACACTACCAGGATGTGGATGCTTTGGAGAGGGTACAGAAGAAGTTTACCAGGACGTTGCCTGGTCTGGAGGGTATTAGCTATGAGGAGAGGTTGGATAAACTCGGTTTGTCCTTACTGGAACAACCTGATAGAGGTCTACAAGATTATGAGTGGTATGGACAGAGTGGATAGTCAGATGCTCTTTCCTAGGATAGAAAAATCACGTACTAGGGAACAGTTTAGAGGAGATGTGTGAGGCAAGGTTTTACTCAGAAGGTGGTGAATGTCTGAAACACACTGCCTGGGGAGATGGTGGGAGCAGGTTGAATTGCAGCATTTAAGGGGCAACTAGATGAATACATGAATAGGATGGGAATGGAAGGATACGGACTCCGTAAGTGCATATGATTTTAGTTTAGGCAGGCATCATGGTCAGCGTAGGGTTGGAGGGCTGAAGGGCCGGTTCCTGTGCTGTACTTTTCTTTTTTCTTTGTATCTGGCACCACTCCTGGGTCTAAGGAAGATCATGGAGGTCTCTAGTCCAAAATAACTTCATGAGAAAATCCTCCAGGACTTATTTCAGTCCGAAGGACCTTAGGAAGAAAATGTCAAGCATCAATGGTATAAGATGCAATGACAGGGATACTGTATAGCAGGCTATGCTAATAATCAGAAGCTCACGGGTTCTCAATTTTGTTACCACTGAGGCCATCCTCCCATGTTGTAAACACTCCACAGATCTCCTGTAACATGAGGATTTTTTCATCCACAATATTTTGCTTTTTTATCCTCACCAGCCTGTATTGGAGATGAAAAGCACACTAATCGCTTCCTCTCCTGAAAAAAGGATATACATGGGAACTTTGCAGATGGAAATCAAAAGAAGTTATGTTCACATTGGATCTAGTAAAGAGGAATGGCAGAAAAGTAAAAGGGGAACCTTTAGGCAATAGTGATCATAATACAAAACATTTTGAGGGAGAAGAGCATAAATATGATGAAAACCAGGTTATTGAACAGGAGAAAAGTTGATTTTGCATGGTTTAAGAATAGAACTTGAAATGAAAATAGACAATTATATTGGCAATGAACAATGTGAAATTAAAATCATGTTCAATAGAGCACAGGAACATTTATTTCACAAAGAAAAGAGCAAACTGAATAATGGGACTCCATGGGTGAAGAAGACATAAGAAATCAATTGCAGGCAAGGAAAGACTATATAGATAGTAAAGGAGTGTGTGATAAAGAGATTAGGAGAGAAGTCAATAAAATAAGTAGGAAGGCAAAGAGGAACTATGAAATTAAATTATCAAGAAACAAAAAATTTTTTACAGGCACCAATCAAAAAGGGAAGGTTGTTATGGGAATAAAGTCATTAAGGAGTAGACAGGATAATAGCTTATGGCAGAAATGCTCAATATTTATTTTGTTTTATTTACCAGGAGATAGAACAGATAGACTTGACATTGAGAGATGAGAAGAGTAATGAGATAAGTGCATTTAAAAATAAAAGGGATGCATTGAATAAACAAACCAAACTCAGGATAAAATTCCTGGTCCAGTTGGATTGCATCGACGTATTTTAAATAATCTAGGGAAGAGATAGCAAATGCTTTACTCCTTATTTAATACTTCATTAGAAAAAGGTGTAATACCAGAGGACTGGTGGATAGCTAATTTAATTAACCGTGTTCCGCATCTACCTTCCTAAACTCTGAGAACGTCCCTTTACCTAAAACAATATCCCATACGAGACAAATCCAGCAAATAGTCAGCTTACACCATTTGTGGAACCTTTTAGAACATTTTAGAATATTACAGACAGTGTTTTGAGTCTGTCTGAATCTGGAAGAGGGAGTAGCTAGAAACTAAAAACTTACAATGGTTCACCATGCAGGTGGAAACTCATAGCCAAATTGAAAAGACCAAATTAATGGGTAGTTAAAAAGAAGCTCGAAGAGCCCCCTATCTTGTGCTAGGCGGAAGAGGCTCCAGGAAAAGAAAACCTTAGCATAAAAGACAGTTCAAAGATTACAAGTTTCCAGGCTGAGAAAAGAATAGAAATAAACCTTTAGGAACCAAGAATCAGTTTGGATTGATTCTGGACAAATTGAATGTCTGCATGAAGGACAGTATAAATGTGTTTTATTGGTTGGATGAAGAATAAGAAGGGGGTATTCTGTTCTGTGGTTTAAAAAATGAATATAAAGTATTGTAAAGTATAATGTGTTTAGTTAAGTGTTTCTAACATGAAATCTTGGCATGTTATTCTTTCAGCAGTTAACTTTTAAAAAGAAATATGAAATTCCAGTTATCTATGCAGGGATCATAAGACGAATAGTTAGATTTTACCAGTGGCGACATTGGAAGCAAATAACAAATTGCTGTTTAGATGGCGAAAACAGCAAGGTACAGCTATTTTGCGTTAGTATTGGCAGATGTCATCACCCCCCCTCCCCCCCACTCTACCCCAGGCGACTATTGAGATTCCACTTGAGAACCCTGTTCTAGGTCTCACATCCATGCAAATACCCTTGGCCACATATTAGTATTTATAACAAAACTCCAATAACCTGACACATCTACAGACCAACCAACTTGTTCTACTTCAATAAAATACTCATATCTAGCATTCTACTTTGAAGTTGCATCAGCAAAAACAGGTTCCATTTACATTATTGCTATTTCAGAAATGTATGTGAATCCTATTTATTTTGCCATTTAATACTGGAAAATGGAGTACCTTGTTATTTTGAGCATTAAGCATTCCCAAGTTGGGTATAATATTGGTTAGATCTATAAAGCTATTTCTATTGCATTATTATCCAATACATTATACACAAGTTGGGTGTGATTAATCAGAAATTCAGATGGGCCATTTGCATTTTAGATTAACTAAAAATGAGCCATAGACACCATCATTAGGAATGCAGTATACTTTATGTTTCCGTGAGTATTTTAACAGCTTAGTACATTTATTTGCAAAATGGTAAGACTTGTGGTTGTTTTATGTTTTATATTTTGTTAACATAAAAACACATCACTGAGTGTATTGGTTAAGTGTGCAGTAATCACCAAGCCAGGCAATAGCTTCCACAGTGGCTAAATAGAGATCTCTGAGCCCCCTCTGAATTTAGTCAGGGGCAGTCTTTAATGATGAGTCATTGAGATACAGTCTGGGTTCCCCACAAGATTCTGCTTGTGCCAATTTGCTGCATAAAGGCCTTGGCAAGCACGGAAATGATTGATGAGTGCCCAATGTTGGCTTAGCAGATTGAAACCGGGTGGGCGGACTGAGATCTGTGATGAGGAAGTGGTTTTTAAAACGGTGGCAAGTTGGTTCTATTCTTGCTGACATTGAGCCTCTGCTGCTATTCCTTGGCACAGTTGTCTTAGGGATACAGGCTGGCGTGATGGGAGGCAGGTGGATTGATACAGTGCAATTTGATTGTGTAATATAGCGTGGGTGAAAACAGTTTTCAGCACGATGGATACACCAGCAACATTGTATGTAGACAAGATAGTGATCAGCTTGACCAATCATAACTGCTGCAGGCCACTAGAACAAAGCCACCCCAACAACTGATGAGCAGCACCAACAGGACACGCAAAACGTAAATGTGTTAAAGATGGAGAGTAGGTTGGGTGAAGGTGTGTGGTGTGGCATGCAATGATACACTGTGCCAGTCAACATTCTCAGAGATCACTCTGGTAAAGTCTAAGTACCACTGCAAGACAAAGACATAGAATGTGGCACATCTGATAAATTCATGCTGGAATTCTAAACTTTGATGAATTAGAAAGCCTTTCAGTTTTGTACTGAATGATGGTAGATGCGCAAGATTAAGGTACATTAAGTACCTTTACCTGTAGGTGTTTTCTACTAAACGTGGTGTCATAATAGCCATGCCTATTGCTAGTCAGTGATTGCTATTGTCCAACATCTTTGTTACATCCCAATCAAATTGCACCCAATAACCGTTTCCCAAGTTAATTGTTTCAGCCTCTCTCAAGGAATAAAATTATTCTTTAGTGTTAAAATTTTCACTCCAATGTTTTATGCATTAACAAAAATGCATAATTTTACTCTCTGCACTTTTTGGAAGCTTACATTCCAATGCATTAAAAATCCATAACTGAGTCGCTTGCCAGAAAACACCGAGAAGAACGCTGCTGTGTGAGCTCTTAGCCAGTTGTTCGGTCTACAGTGTAAAATTTTGCAAAGAAGTTGAGGCAATAAATGGAAGCATAATTCACAGATCAAGATCTGCAAATCAGAGTAAATGGTGTGAGGAACTGGAAAAAAATAAAAGAGTTCTTCATGAAGCAGAAAGTCAACTCATCATTGCCCAGAGGAAGGTGAAACCATTACAAAGGAGACAAATGCAAACCAGGGGAGTTTGGATGCAGACACGTTTGAATATATTAGTATACGTAACCCGATTTGGTCAACAAACCTGCAAAAGTGGAACACAAGCAGAAGTTTGGGAGCTAATACAGCTGTCGCATAAAACAGGACGGTGCAACTGAGAATTATAAAATGTCTATCATTATTTACATAATTTGCAATTACTGTGCATTGTTAGCTCTCAAAAATTATCTCAAACTTTCTGTAGGCAAGGCACTTTACATTCAAGTAAACAAAGCACAAGCCCATAAAGTTTGTGTTGCTGCATCAAATATTTCACCTTCTTAAGGACTCCAACATATGTATGGAGAGAAGCAAGAGATCAAACCTCTATCTCTTCAAAGACACTATCATGGAGGTCACCTTGCACAACAAACATGAGCTGGAGGAGCACAAGATGATTCTGACTGCATGAGTGTATGCCTTCAGTGTACAAATATGTTTTAGCAGTTATAAAACAATGACTGACGAGTGCACTGTAAAAATGTCATGTTGTCAGCAAGTGAACAGGAACGTGCCTAACTATGTTTACTGAATCACAAAGGTAAACTTTGCAAAGCTATTCATTGTCAATGAGGCTTTTAAAACAGCAGGCACATGTTAAAAAATAAACTCTCAGCATGCAACTCATTTTTCTATTCATTGATTTTCAATGGAAAATAATGGATGGAGCAGCAATGATTTGATGCCTACTGGTCTTGTTCAAGGCTCTAACAGCATGGGGCCTCACAAATTAACCCCATCATGCACCTTTTCCTTTTGTTACATAGTACAACCTCTGAAGGCATGATCTTCAGCTCAAGCAGAAGAGTAAAATGGGGGATTTTACAGAGTAAAAATGGGGGATTATTGAGAAAGGATTTTCACAAAGAGAAGGGCAAACCTCAGAGCATACTGCGTACGGTTAACAATAGATACGTTAATGAATTGTGAGATATGCAGTACTCCAGATGATAGTATGACCACTACAATAAAAACAAAATGCAGTAGATGCAGCAAATCTTAAATAACAGCAGAGTACTGGAAACATTCAATGGAACTGGCAGCATCTGTGGAGAAGAAAACAGCATTAACTTCTCAGCTTAATGAAAGGTCATCAATCTGAAATATTAACTGCTTCTCTTCCTACAGTTGGTACCAGACCTGCTGGGTTCATCCAGTATTTTCTGTTTTATTTGGAGTTTCACCATTGCTGTATACAACTGAAGTATAACTTTCTCCACATTGTATTTCAGCCACCTTGAGATAAAGGCCAACATTTCATTCACCTGATTGTTTTATGTACATCACCACTTCTGGCTCTTCCTTTTTAATATCTCACCACTTCAAAATGATTCTAATTGATCTTTTATGGATTGATAATGGATGATCTCACACATTCCTACATTGAACTCCATTTGCCAGTTTTCCCATTCATTTAATCTATTTCATTCCCTTTGCAACTTCCTGCTCCCACATGCACTGCTTAATGTGCCTCCCAGCTTGGTATTTATCTGCAAAGGGGATTTTCACAGTATCTTCATTGCAGTGTTAATGTAAGCCTACTTGTGACACTAATAAATAAACTTTAAATACAAATCCCTATTCCTTCATCCAAGTCATTGACGAATGCAATGGAAAGTTGAGGCCATAGTTTCAATCTCTGGGGAGCAGCATTGGCCACGTCTTTCCAATCAGAACTTGAACCTATTTATTCCTCGTCTCTCTCCTCCCTCTCAATCAAATTTCAATCCATGTCGCAATGTTGTTTCCAATTTGGTTTAATTCTGCATAAACTCGCACCAGAAGCGAGTTAGATTAGAAGTTATTTTTGACTGGCAACACACTCTCTGGAATAAACTGCTAGAATAAGTACATAGGTGTGTGGATTCACTGCACATATTCAAAAAGGAACTGGATACATTCGTGCAAGTGTGAAACAAATCAATTTATGGAAAGTAGGTGGGTTGACGGATAATAATGGAAGTATGGATTTTGGTGTCAATCCATTACACCGCTTAAACTAAATAACACACAAAGAAAAATCTATTCATTAAAGGTTTATTACTATTAAGTAGAATATCTGGAACAGATGTATTTTTGATAACCATAGTTTTGTTTTTGCTCTTGATACAGTTTATTTTTTAATAACTGGATAAAAATACACAAAAAGATGAACAGAACCATAATTGATTAGTCTTATAAAAACATGTATAGTCAAAGACATGATTTTCCCACACTTTGTATCTTCACTAGTAACTGCGGCCAAAAAGTACATAGTGTTGGGCAGGCTCCTTGCCACAGATGCATAAGGCTCCAGACTGCAATTCACGAAGAGGTTTGAAAGGGATACAAAGACTCTTGGCTCCCATAGATGGTGCACCAGGTTCAATATCCTGATCCCTGTATCACAAAAGATATAAAAACAAACAGAACAGTAAAATAATCCCAAAAATGAGATGGTGGCGAGACAGACAATGGACATACAATCTTGAATGGATAAAACAAATTCCCCTTTTTTACCCTTTATTGGAGTAGCCAATTTGAACACAGTAATGAGATAACAACCAGATAGATACTGGCTGAGAGAAATATTCATGAAGACACAAGAACTCGCCTGCTCTTTTCAAATATGGCCATTTGGTTATTTTTACATTAACCGAAGAGGGCAGATTTTAGATATGTTTTGAATATGGTTTAAATAGCATTTTACTAATATCACCACATTTCAGCTAACATTCAAATTGAAGTTAAAATATGAGCTTATGTTTTAAAAGATGTGTTCAACAATTAATTCTAAGTCAATTTCGTGCCTTCCCCCCAACTCCTCTATTCAAATACTCCATCATACAGCAGCAATAAAAACAGAATATAATAACATTTGCTATTACCTTGTTGTCATTTTCTTGATCCAGTCTTCACATTCTATATTACCACAAAAAGGAATCTGCACAATCTGAAATAAGTGAAGCAACAATGTAAAATTCCAATCCTAGAATCATCAGTTATACTCAAGCGGGAAAATACAGCGCTGAAGAACAAAATAAGACTCCATTAAGTTTCCAGTGAGCAATATGCCTTTTAGACCCTATGCAAACTTTTCTCCTCATTTCATATCCCAGCTACACATTCCCCTAATTAATAATTTGGTGTTAATTGATAGCTTTGTTCAATAGGTCTACGTCTCAGAGGACTGCACTGAAACTCCATAAATATTTCACAAGACCCTTATATCTGATGGGAAATTCTCATGCCATTGGTTTACCTGGATTCAAATCGAATTCCCATAGTTGCTGCCCAGCTGCGCCAGGTATCTAACATGAGTAGCAAAAGGGAATTAAAGTGAGATCATACCTTTCCTGAATCTAACTTCTGTTGAAATTGCTCCATTGTGTCAGCCAAAACCATATGGTCCTTTAGATCCTGAGCAGCTCTGATAGTAAAAGAGGAAGAAAAATAACATGGTTAGAAAGCATTATAGTCTGTATTGCAGAACGTGGTAGCTATATGGAAACGAACAACTCCCCTTATTGCTCAGACTTGGCCGCTGATAAAGTCAGTTTGTCAGCCATAATGCAGTTCTGGTCCCCTTATTTAAGAAAGTATATACTTGTACTGGAGGCGGTACAGAAAGGTTCACTGAATTAATCACTGGATTGAGGGACTTGTCCTAAATTAAGAGATTTTAGAATCATAGATTGAGTAAATTGAGCCCATATTCTGTGAAGTTTAGAAGAATGAGAGGCAATCTCATTGAAACATAGAAGATTCTGAGCAAGCGTGATTGGACAGACAGAGACATATTCCCAGAAGAGCAGAAACAAAAACACGGGCTCAGTGTCAGGATAAAGGGCTGATCATTTAGGTCTGAGATTAGGAGAAATTACTTCACTCAAAGTGTTGTGAATCTTTGGAATTCTCTATCCCAAAAAGCTGTTGATGCTCCATTGTTAAATACATTTAAGGCTGGAATAAACAGATTTTTGGTCTCTCAAGGGAAATGGCGAGCATATGGGGAAGGGGAGTTAAAGTCGACAATCAGCCATGATCTTATTGAATGGTAGAGCAGCTTTGAAGAGTCACATGTCTATTCTTATTCCTTGCTTTGCGTGTTCACTGTTAATAGTACAAAACAGTGACAATGCAACAAATGGCAATATATTCCTTTCTTGGTAAGCAAAAAAGGAGAACAGCTGAACTTTTACTGTATTAGAGTATAAAATATGCACTGTAAACAAATATATCAATATTTAGATAATAATTTTAAAACTGGATTGGCAACAGGAAATGATTGTAGTATTTATGGATAAAAATCAGAAGCATTTTGCTGCAGTGTTATGTTTTACCTAGTAACTGTCCCAGATTATTTGGATAAAATCTTTACCATTGAAGAATTGAGCGAACAATTGTTCACACTGAACTCTCCTGAGCTATGAAGACCTGTGATTTTGATAAGTAAAATAAATATTTAAAAGGAATAAATCAGAATACAATATTCATTATTATAAACTATTTCTGATATAAAAATTTTGTATCACTAACTCTGCTGAGTATTTCCTTATTATTTTATTGTACTTCAGCCATTATAACTTTCTATTATTCGAACAGAAATCACTGAGATATTCACAGAGATTGTAATATTTTAAAAGTAAATGTGAAAACATGTTATTGGAGATGATTAAGAAGTGGCCCGAGGTGTTTAAAATGGAGAATTGTTAGCCGATAGGGGACGTGTTTTCCCTCTAGTAGACAAATCTATTGGGATACTATTTTATGCAGTGTGTTCTCTCCTTGTGCTCTTTCCTGTGCCCTTAGATGCTCTGATTTGGATGTGGAGGCTCCCAAAGAAAAAGATGTAGATGGGATACACACCTGTTCATATCGAATTGTTCGCATATCAAGTACACAAAAAATATGAAACTTAGATGATTTATATTTTCTAATAAATACCTATTATAAAGATTATTTTGGATTTCTTCCAATAGGTTCTTCAGCTTCGTCTCAGCAGCAGCCTCAGCTACTGTAAGTTTGTCGGCCGTGTCTCTTCTGACAGCCACAAACTGATTGTTTTTCATGTCCCGTGGTCCAACCTCCAACCTGATTGGTACACCCTAAAATTGGAATAAATTTTTAAAAAGTAACTCCACTTGATCAAATTTAATGAAATAAATTATGTTGGCTGTAGTGTAATGCTGGTTAGGTGCATTGGCCATGCTAAATTCTCCCTCAGTGTACCCGAACAGCCGCCAGAGTGTGGTGACATGGGGATTTTCACAGTAACTTCATTGCAGTGTTAATGTAAGCCTACTTGTGACAATAAAAAATAAACTTAACTGAAGTTGGATTTGGTGCTGCAATAGATGCTCAAGAATTTTTAATAAACTTTATTACTTTACTTTAGATAACTAAAGGATGCCCATAATACTACATGTCAGGGTTGAATATGTTAGACGAACACCAGATACACCTTTTTCCTTAGATATAAGCATCATTCTATTCAGTGTTTGGTGACAGAACTCAATAATTGGCAGGTAATATTTTATGACATTATAAGGTTAGATGACTTACTAGTCATATTAATACAGCAGGTATTTTGTGGCTATTTAAATCCATACAAGACACAAGCAATTCAGAGAGTGCACTTCAATCAAACCTTCTTTAAAGGTTCACACTAGGTATTAAGTAGAAGATGCCAAGGTAACTATGCATCATAATTCATTCCAATTACAAGTGAAAACATGCTCAATAGATGACAGGTGGAGGACTCGGAGGTATCATTGTAAGATCAGCAAGATGGTTTCAAAATTTCCAAACTAGTATTCAATTAGCTCTCATTGTTCAGAAAAATTACATGTCAAAATCAAGATATGCAAGTTAATTCTGCTCCACATGCCCACCTAGTCTTTATGAGAAGCAAACTTCAACTACTTATATGGCACTCACAATCTGGATCTGTGTGTGCATTGCAATTTGCCTTAAGTAAAATCCTGCCACAAAATTAACCAAACTAACCAAAGAGGGTTTCATGCATTGCAACACAGGTACAAGTTATCCACTTACTTTCAACTCCCAATGGTTGAACTTCCAGCCGGGTGAATAGTTATCCCTCAAGTCAGCCCGAGCACGAATTCCAACATTAGTCAGCCGGCCAAGGTATTGACTGCACTTCTTTAACAAAGAGTCCTTGTCCTCTTCTGAGAGAGTGTTTGTGATCCCACAAGGTATTATTATGATCTGTAAAGTCATGAAATAAATAAGTACCTAGGTCTATATTCCCTAGAGTTTCAAAGAATGAGGGATGAGCAAATTTACATAATTCTTGCACAACATGACAGGCTAGCTGCAGATAAGATATAGGTAAAGGTAAGATAAAGTCACCATAGTTCCATAGGCTGCTTTCCCCGTTGAGGGGGAGAGGTTACTGGGGGTGATTTAACCAGAAGATCACCACACCTTAGTCATGGGGCAGGGTTGACAAGGTGGGCCTTCCTGAATAACCTCAGCCGGTATGGGAATTGAACCCACACTGTTGGCATTGGTCTGCATCACAGGCTGCCCAGCCAACTGAGCTAAACCAACCAGGGGATAAGATATATTCCCTGGCTGGTGAGTCTAGAACGAGGGGACATAATCTCAGGAGAAAGGGGTAGACCATTTAAGATTGAGATAAGGAGGAATTTATCCAGGCGATGGTGAATCTTTGGAATTCTCTACCCCCAAGGCTGTGGAAGCTCAAATATGAAGCCTGTTCAAGACAGAAATTGATAGATTTTTGGAGATGAATAAAACGTCAAGGTATTTGGAGATAAGTGGCATTAAGATAGATGATCAGCCATGATCTAACTGAATATCGGAGCAGGCTCGTTGGGCTAAATGGTCTACTCCTGTTCCTATGTTCCTTGAATGTTTTGGTAAATTCTGTGCTCAGAAGTTAAGATACCATCCATGGAAATGGAACATTTTCTTATTTATGCTGTCAGTGTTGCTCTTCAAGATCAGGTGGAACATTAGATGCAAAGCTCTTTATAATCTGATTATCTTGATGTGTATGCAGTTAGCTGGCTCTCAGTGTCACCACGCTGTTCAAGAAGGGAATTCTCACCCTGATTCACGAGGTCATTTAAAATGTTGCTTTTTGAAGAAAAAGGCCATCATTACATGGAATGATCAGTGTACTATCCTATTCAGATGAAGCTGTGCACTTCTAACTGCACAAGATATAATTGTACTGTATTTCGCTGTTGAATAATACTGAATGCATATCAGTCATCTAGCACTGCATTCGGGCATCATGATTGGCACGAGCTCGGAGGACCAAAGGGCCTGTACCTTGTGCTGTACTATTCTTTGTTCACATTATGTCACGTAGTGTTGAGAATTTACGTCACTGAGGCATCTTCAACTGTGACCAGCAAACAACCTTTTCACAAGCTAAGCCAGCTTTCTGAGCTTATAGAAACAGTAAGTTTCAAAGTACAGGGGACGTAAATTACTTTTTTTGGTTAATTCACATACAGGCTGAATTCACAAAACCAGCTGAATTTAAAAGCCTCTCTTCCAATTTTCCATTGTCGAATGCTCTTGTAATAAACATATATTGTTCCCTGCCATTTATAATTTCACTTTATACATTCCCAAATTTAAAACTACTGGAAAAAGTGCATTTTAATGACAATTATTTCTAAAGAGCACTATAATTTAGGCCTCTACTGCACAATGATGACGGCTTTGAATCCCGATTACATTCGTAAATAAATTTCACTGTCACTTTACAAATTCGCAACTTCTAGATACTTGTTTTAAAAAACACACACAAACCTGCACACAAGCGACTCGCGGAGGCAATACCAAACCTTGGTTATCGCCATGGACCATGGTCATAACGCCAATAGTTCGAGTTGTAAGTCCCCAGGAGTTCTGGAAAGCAAACTGCTTCTCTCCGGGTTTCTTCGGATCTTCAAACACAATCTCAAACATCTTAGAAAAATTCTGGCCCAAATGGTGTGAAGTAGCTCCCTGCAAATTTAAAAACTACTGTGTCAATACCGAGTAAAGTTTCTGTCACACAATGTTTTAGACTAAACCGCAATGTTGCGCAGAACAAATAAGACAAGGGAGAGTATTTTAATACCCAAAAATGGGTGATTTGGGTCAGGTTTTGTGTTAAAATTTGAAAAATCTGGAACCTCAACCATGCCCAGGTTTAACGGTGGGACACGGGTTGCACAGTCAACCTGCTTCCAGGAGGTGGGTGGCCAACTTCAATATTTTACTGAGGTTTGCAGCCTCTGATTTAACCCATTTTTCAGGTTTAACAGTGGCTGCCTCTGTTTTGTCAGCACCGGGAAACCAGGTAGTTAAAAGGTAGATGACTACAGCATCTGGGAAAAGATACATTGAATCCTACAGTGCAGAAGGAGGCCATTCGGTCCATCGAGACTGCACCGATAACAATCCTACCCAGGCCCTATCCCTGTAACACCACATATTCAACCTGTTAATCCCCCCTGACACTAAGGGACAATTTAGCACGGCCAATCAACCTAACCCGCACATCCTTGGAGTGAGGGGGGAAACCGGAGCACCTGGAGGAAACTGACGCAGACATGGGGAGAATGTGCAAACTCCACACAGACAGTCACCCGAGGCAGGAATTGAACCCGGATCCCTGGTGCTGTGATGCAGCAGTGCTAACTACTGTGCCGTGCCGCCCACATGCCTTAGCCACAATGGTACAGACCAGCAAATTGAATGCTTTCCCCAAGCCCCCCCTATTTCAAAGACCTCCAGATTCAAGATTTGGAGCCCAGAGTTGTGGATCAGACCTACCCACTCTGTAGTCCTCTCTGCCAGAATGGAACCCAAGGTTCTCAATCTGGCTGACTTCTGGGCAAGGAACCCCTCAAGTACAAAAAGGTGTACGGCTTAGAATAAAGGCTCCAACTCCCTGCCTACATAACCTACACCTGTTAAAAGGCAGAAACCCTCAATACTTAAGTACCTGAAGTGCCATAACCTACAAGGAGCAAGAGAGAGAGATTAAGCTGGATGGTTAAATGTTGGCTGGCATGGACACGGTGGGCCAAATGCTCTTTCTGTGATTTAAATTTCTGATTAGTATCCAGTCTGAAGTCTGGGAAATCCACCATCGTTTCTTTTCCCCTCAAGACACCAAATATTTGTCCACTTGTTTCATGGAATTAGTTACCCCTTTCCATTCTGTACTCTCCTTTCAGCTCACCACCCAACAACATTATAAACTGCTGAAAGATTTTGTTTGATGGGTCTAATCTGATTTGATTTTTGAGACCCTAAAGAAATACTTGCATGCCCATTAAGGTTATCAACTTTTCAACCCACAAGTATAAAACTCGGGATTTTCACAGATTCCAGTCAGTTCTGGCTAAGTCGTTAACTGCAAAATTCAGAGTATATGCAGAACAGGTTGTATAATCAACTTTAAAAGCGGACACACCTGGATGGCTCTTCCACTGGCTGATACAAAGGCCTCGATTGTAGTCGTATAGTCACCACCTGCAAACTTTTCTTTTTCAGTCTTTCTTCCTTTTACTACAGGGATTGCAAGTAGCTCCTCGTATACCCGTGTGTACAGTTCCAGAATTTGCAAAACCTAGAAAAGTAGATACCGGTTGGAAAGCGAGAAAACAACGCATGCAGTTCATAATATAGGAATATTTGCAAAATTGACATCAACGTTATTCCCAGGAGCAGTAGTTTCCAAGCCTTTTTTCCCCCTCGGAGACCCACTTTTACCAATTGGCCATCCCGTGCAACCCTCATCATATGGGATGAGATGTGATAATGAAATATGATGTGTCCACTTTGTACTAACACTATACAGTATATTAAACATCAGGGGGGTCAGTTTCAGATCTATTTTCCAATTTATTTGCGCCAAAAGAAATTAGTGTCAGCATTTTGCAAACTCCTCTTGTAAACATATACATTCAAAATAAATGTCCGAAATCAGATAATACACTAATTTACTGTGCATCAGCCATCCACAGAAAACTGACTGCCATTTATTTGTGACAGGTTTTTCGTTTAAGATGCACCTTTGGAATGCAGAGCTCCCCAGATAATGTGCTGCTTTTAGGTGGAAACTTAATAGGGCAGTTGCCAGTAATCCCTATCTGTTTCCTACCATCCCATCAATAAACCTCCATGGTAGGTGGGATATGTCACATCAATAACCACATTTTGCTGCATCCATTTGAGTCTGTGGTTAATTGATTATCCTTTCTCCCATACAGCCGCAATTTAAAAAATACATCTCAATGGATGTCCTATTTTTCAGACGTCATCTCATTTTGAAATTAATTCAACAACAAAATGTTTTTACGCACACGGGAAATATAATGATTGTGAGATAATGTCTATACTTGTCAAACTCTGGAGTTATAACCTGCCTTTATGGTGCAAAATTCAAGACTCAGGCAGCACTGACCAGGCAAGCTGCAGGAAAACTGCTACAGTCGCAATCTAAATGGGATTCACTGTACATTTAAAAATATACCTCTCTCCTAATTCTTACCTTTTCCTTTAATAAAGTGCGCATAACTTGAATTGCATCAGGCAAATACTAAGCTTTTCCTTCACATCAAAAGTCCTCATGCTGACCGTGTCACCATCATTGTCAGACCACCTTCTACAAAATGAGCGCTATAAATATCCTGCATTTTCTTTTGAACAGGGTCACAGAAAATCCCATGGTTTTTTAAAAAAACATGATCACAGGACATCCTGTGTTTTTTTGAATGGGATCAGTTTATAGGGCAGCGAGAATTTACAATCATTTAATGATCATTTTTAACAGGTCGCGACCCCCACTCTGAAAAAGCCTGTCCCAGAGAATTTAATTTATAAAAAGAGGACATCCCTTCATTGAAATTCCAAACTTACACCTTCCAACTAAAATTGAAAATCATGGCAATGACCAGATTAGCTAATTACTGAAAAAAGAAAGCCAAAGCAGCTTTTTGATTTCAAACTTTCTCAGACTAATGGTTCTGACATCAGGTGACTGAAAAACATTTAGAAATGTTTATGATCTCCGAGTAATCTTTCTCTGCCATCCAACATGTAATTCTTCCATATTGAATTTCTTGATAAATTATTGAAGGCAATAAAATTGCCACAATGAGAGCCAATATTAATGAGTTAATTAGGTTTGTAACAGTCAATCTAAAAGGGCAATTAATAATTCTTGACATTTGAATTCTAAGTGTCAGAGCAAAACTGAAATTTGGCTCCACCTTGTGGCCTGCAGTAGCAATTAATTTGCTCGTTTAAATTTTATTTTAGTGTCACAAGTAGGCTAACTATAACACTGCAATGAAGTTACTATGAAAATCCCCCACACTCCGGCACCTGTTCGGGTACACGGAGGGAGAATTTAGCATGGTCAACGCACCTAACCAGCATATCTTTCAGACTGTGGGAGGAAACCGGAGCACCCGGAAGAAACCCACGCAGACACGGGGAGAACATGCAGACTCCACATAGACAGTGACCCAAGCTGGGAACTCAACCCAGGTCCCTGGTGCTGTGAGGCATTCAAAAATATTACAGAAAATAAAAACCCGAGGTACATAACACAAGCTTCCAACTTGAAAAAAATACCATAACACAGCTTCGGACATACCCAGACAGGACAATTTAGTAATGATTATTGCTACATCATATCTCCTGGGAATGTGGCTGACATTATCCAATTATTTTGTTTTCATCCTCTCCAATGTCTTACCTCTTCTGCAGCCTCTTCACGAGTAGCGAATGCTGTATGCCCTTCCTGCCATAGGAACTCACGAGTACGTAGAAATGGCTGTGGGTGTTTGAACTCCCAACGCTGCGAAATAATGAAAGTACATATAATTTCAGAGCCTATTATAACCTTTATGGCCAATACAGAAACAGAAAATGCTGGAAACTTGAATTTATATCTTTCTTATATAATATTTATGTTCTTGTATAGTATCCTGAAAATAGCCAAAGGTACTCAAGGAAGAGCAAAGACAAGGATAGAGGAAAAGTTAGGTGAGTTAGCCAAATTGTTGATCAAAAAAGTGGTGGGAAGGTTTTAAAGATAGAGACAAGCAGAGAGGCAGATGGATTTCAGGATAGAGTTCAACAGAGAAGGGGCAAGGAGATTAAAGCTCTGCCTCCAATGGCAGATGTGCATAAAAAGCAGTGTTGAAGAACTGAAGGGCTCAGGGGATGCAAGGTTGGAGGATGTGGCAGAGATAGGGCAACAAAGACTGGGGAGAGATATAAGGATTGGCACTTGATGTTCAACCTGTTGGGAGATGTGAAGCCAATGCATGGATGGAAGCTGTGGATCAAGCAAGATTTAATTATTCATGTATTCTTGAGCTTTGTATAAGTTTATGAAGGGTGAAGAACAGGACTGACAATGAAGACATTGAAGTAATAGATGTGGAAAAATGACAAAGATAGACACGGGTTCCAACACTTTTGGGGCTGAGGTAGAGCAAAGGTGGAAAATGTTTTAAAGGTTGAAGTAAGCAGGTTTGGTGGTGGAGTGAGAAATTTGAAACCCAGTAATGGATTGAACAGGACCATGACCATCTCACAATCCACAGCATCTTTCTAGTTTTGACTGATTTTGAGGTACTACAAAAATCACACTTTGCTCTAACAATAACTTTCATTTACACAGCACCTTTAATGCAGTGAAATGTGCCAATGCAACTCACAGGAGCATTAGCAAACAAGATTTAATCCCAGCTACATAAAGAGATATACAAGGTCTGCCAAAGAGGATGATTTTATGGAGTGCATTGGAGGAGGAGAAGAGAGGTAGAGGGGATTAGGGAAGGAATTACATTATCTATGGCCCAAGCAGCTGAAAGCAATGCTGCCAATGGTGGTGATTAAAATCAGGATGCCAGAATTAACAGAGCAGAGAGATCTTGGGGGATGATGGGGATGGAGGAGGTTACAGATAGAGAGGGGTGAGGTCATAAAGGGAGTGGAAAACAAGAATGAAAATTTTAAGATTAATGGTTTATTGGACCAGGAGCCAATGTAGATCAGCCAACACAGGGGTGACATTTGAACAGAACACATAAAAGTAAGAGAGTTTTGCACGAGTTCAAATATTTGGATGGTGGAAATTGGAGGCTGGCCAGATAACCATTGGAAGAGTTAAATTTAGAGACAGTAAAGGCGTGAATGAGAGTTTCAGCAGCAGAGGAGTTATTGCTGGGAATGGTTATGGAGATGGAAGTAGGCTTTGGTGATGGAGAGGATACGCGGTCAGAACACAAAAGGTAAAATACTGGAAATCTGAAATAAAACACAAAGTGCTGGAAGTACTCAGCAGATCTGGTGCAATCTGTGGAAAGAACAGAGTTAGCCTTTCAGGTCTGGCCTTTCGTCAAAACTAGGGAAAGTTAGAAATATAATAGGCTTTGAGCTAGTGAAAGGGGGGGGTGGGAAGGGTGGGAAGGAGAACAAAAGGGAAGGATCTGTGATAGGGTGGAGGGCAGGAGAGACTGAATCACAAACGTTTTCACATGATGCAAGGTCAAAGGGAGCAGTAATGAAACAAATAAAGAAACAAAATGTGTCTAGAGAACATGTAAATGGCAGGATAACTGCTGTCAGCTCTCAAAGGAAAGGAAATAAAAGAGAAATGAAAAACAACCAAACCAGCAAAGAAAGACAAAACAAAAAAGAGGGCAGAGGTCGTGACCACAAGTTTTCTTTAACTCAATGTTGAGTCCAGAAAGCTGTAAAATACGCAGTTGAAAAATTAGGTGCTGTTTATCAATGGAACAATGGAGCAGACAGAATAGTAGCAAAGTAGCTGGAAACTCAGCCCAAATTGAATGACCAGTTTGTGAACAGTCTGGCTGAGCCTCAGGCGAGGAATGGAGTTGGTGACTAGGTAACAGCTTTTGTGGCAGGGTCAAAAGACAACATGACAGTTCCAATATTTAGCTGAAGGAAATTTCTGCTGACTGAGGTTTGGATGTCAAACAAGCAGTGACAAATTAGAGATAATGGAGGGATTGAAAGGGGAGACGTTGCGGCAGAGCTCAACATCACCACCCTAGACATGGAACCTGATGTCCTTTTGTATGATATCATAAGGTAGATGAGAAATAGGAGGCAGCAACAAATGAATCCTTGAGGGAATCTCGAGATAATGATGAGAGAGTGAGAAGAGAAGCCATTGCAGTTGATTCTCTCGCTATGACTGGATTTATAAGAATGGAACAAGTGCAATCCCATCCGGGTGGTCGACAGAGGAGGGACATTGGAAAAGAATGGTGAGCCCCAACTCTGTCAAAGACTAGACAGGTTGAGATGAATGAGGGGCAGTTTACCAACATCACAGTCACAGGTCACTTTGAAATATGGCATCTCAGTGCTGTTGTGGAGATGCCGGCGTTGGACTGGGGTAACACAGTAAGGAGTCTAACAACACCAGGTTAAAGTCCAACAGGTTTATTTGGTAGCAAACGCCACTAGCTTTCGGAGCGCTGCTCCTTCGTCAGGTGAGTGGGAGTTCTGTTCACAAACAGGGCATATAAAGACACAAACTCAATTTACAGAATAATGAATAATGATTCATTATTCATTATATATTATATACATTATATAGAGGGAAGCAGCTGAATGGATGGTCCCATTCTTAGTGACATAGATCAAGTAAAACCCCGCACTGTTATACCCATTCCTAAACTTTATAAAGGATTAATGTTAGCAAAATTATTCATTACTCTGTAAATTGAGTTTGTGTCTTTATATGCCCTGTTTGTGAACAGAACTCCCACTCACCTGACGAAGGAGCAGCGCTCCGAAAGCTAGTGGCTTTTGCTACCAAATAAACCTGTTGGACTTTAACCTGGTGTTGTTAGACTCCTTACTGTATCTCAGTGCTGTGCCAGGTTCAGGAGATGTGGAAAAGATAGGTACACATCTGGGTGGCAACACCATATTCAAGGACTTTGGGAAAGAAGCGGAGGTTTCAAATGCAGCAGCAATTTGCGAGGACAGAGGGGGCAAAGGTGTTATTTTGTGGGGCGGTAATGACAACAGATTTTTAGATAACAGGAAACAGAAACCGAGCAGAACTGTTAAAAATAGGGTGACAGCATTGAGACGTGTCCCATGACAAGCTGAGTTTGGTGAGTGAATGAGGGGAGAAAATGGAGAAAGATTAGAGTTCAGGGCAGCAGTAGCAGGGAACCTTGGGAGAGGTTTGGCTTTGTGACATTCTTAGTGACATAGATCAAGTAACACCCCACACTGTTATACCCACTCCTAAACTTTATAAAGGATTGTTAGCAAAATTCATTCATTTTGCATGAACTAACCTAAAAACTTCCTTTAAAATTCTAAAACATATGACAGCTCAGAGGAATTGTGGAATGCAACATACTCTACAAAGTTAGCAATCTTATTTTCTTTGTCATGCAATTTCTCTTTGCACATCTTCCAATTCATCCCAAAGTAGTACCAATTGAAGGGATGGTAGTTAGGACCCCTCATCCACTGTCACCAAAGTCAATCTACAGAAAACACTGGCCTAAACTTAGTCAAGTTTAAACAGAAAAGCTTGGTAGAGCTCACGTTCACCGTTATAAATGTAATATTAATAATCCCATGTAAACTATCTTGTTTAGAAAATGAATATTGTTTTATCACCCATGTGACAAATGGAAAGTAACAGGGTGAAAAGCTTTGATACATTCCCCTTACAGCCAAGAGTGGTGTACGCAAGGAAGCTGCCCGCATTAGCAGAAAAATCCTTACTGGATTTGGAATTCAATGCACAACCAGGGCATCCTGCTTCCTCTGAACAAGTCTCTAAGCAAAATAGGCTAAGAAACCAAAAGGTTCCATTTGAGAATAATGTTCTAATTAATTACATTATAGAGTGTGTCCTTGCTTGAAGCCCAAGTACTTAATGCTAAATCTGATGTAGATTGATGAAATTAGGTTTAAGAATAACAGGGAACCAGCAAATGTAGTAGATTAGGATTTTCAAAAGGTATTCACAATAAAGTATCACACAAAAGGTTAATAAACAAGATAAGGGCTCATGGAGTTGGGGACCATACATTAACAAGGATAGTACATTGGTTAATGGAGAGGAAACAGAGCATAGGGATAAACTGGGCATTTTCAAGTCGGCGGGCTATAACTAGGAGTGTCACAAGAGTCAGTGGTGGGGCCTCAACTATTCACAACCAATGTTAATGACTTTGCGAAGAGATAGAACAAAGTAGCCAAGTGTGCTGATGATACAAGGCTAGGTGGGAATGCAAGCTATGAGAAAAGGAGGCTGCAAAGAGATATAGGTATGTTAAGTTATTGGGCAACAAAGCAGCAGATGGAACATAATAAAGCAGATTTTTTTTAAAAAAAGGTATGCAACTTGTAAATGTTGGTGTTTAGAGGAACTTGGGTGTACATGTATAAGGAACGCAAACTTAGCATGCAGGTACAGCAAGCAATTAGAAAGGTAAATGGCATCTGCAAGGGGATTGGAGTACAAGAAAAAATAAATTTTGCTACAATTGCAGAAGGCTTTCATGAGACCACATATGGAATACTGCGCACATTTTGGTCTCCATGTTTAAGGAAGGAAATATCTGTATTGGAAGCTGTACCGAGAAGGTTCACTAAATTGGTCTCTGTGCAGTATGATGAGAGACCAAGTAAATTGGGCCTATATTCTCTGGAGATTAGAAGGACAAGGGGGTGATCTTATTGAAACAGACAAAATTCTGAAGGGACTTGACACAGATGTTGTTTCCACTGGTTAGGAAATTTAGAACATAAGGGACCAATCCTTTCGGACTCTGATGAGAATGAATTCCTTCACTCAATGGTTTGAGAAACTCTGGATTCTTGGAAAATGAAGATGCTTCATCGCTGAATATATTTAAGGCTGAGATTGACATATTTTTGGTCTCAGTGAACCACAAGACATGGGGAGCTTGTGGGAAGGTGGATTTGAAGCTGAACATCAGCCATGGTCATACTGAATGGCGGAGCTGGTAAATGGCATCTGCAAGGGGATTGGAGTACAATTGGTTCAATGGGCCAAATGGTCTCCTCCTGCTGCTTTTTCCAGAGGAAAAGATGCCGTGATACTGAGCTCTGTCTTAGGAAAGCTAGAACCTAAACATATAGCCACATAATTAAACAACTGAAAACTAAAAAAAAAATCTTCCTCTGCTGTGGAGATTGAATAATGTTGGTCGCTTAGAAAACTTCAAAAGAACTTCACTGTTGTTAAGATCATAGGCTTCAAATTTAGGAAGTTGTGATGATAATTATAAACAGAAACAAACATGACTGAACAAATTTCTACAATGTGTGAGGGATACTTGAATAATGAAAACATACAGCTTCATCCTATTCCATGCTTCATTTCTGTGTCATGAACGATCCAGCAAAGAAGTAGGTGGCCACAGGCTCCCACTAGTGGTGGATTCAAATTCATTACTGAAAAGTAAAGGAGGCGTCCAGGACAATTTTACTGTGGATATTCCATTCCTTTGTAATGAGAATGGTAAATGGCATCTGCAAGGGGATCGGAGTACAATTGGTTCAATGGGCCAAATGGTCTCCTCCTGCTGCTTTTTCCAAAGGAAAAGATGCCGTGATACTGAGCTCTGTCTTAGGAAAGCTAGAACCTAAACATATAGCCACATAATTAAACAACTGAAAACTAAAAGAAAAATCTCCTTATTTCTGAATTTACAAGCTTTCAGTGGTCATACATTCATACGTGGAATGAAACACAAAAACATCGATACACATTAATGCAGGTAAATATTGCCTTCAATACCTACCACTACGTTGCACCATTGATTGAGTTTCAGTGGTAAATCACGATGTGACTGCACCCATTTGGCATAGGCTGGGTACATGACTGACAAAATGAACACAAACAAGACAGAATTAGGCCTTCTCATTAAGACAGGCAGCTCCTCCTTATAAAGTGTTCATCTATAATGTCTCCGAGTTCTGACAAAACGTCATCAGCCTGCAACATTAACCCCATCTTCCTCACTTCAAAGATGCTGCCTGACAAGCCAAATGTTTCCAGCATTTTCTGTTTTTATTTCACAAGGACAATGCCAGAGATGACAAATGATTGGCAAAAATGGGGCTCTTCACATTAAAGCAAAGATGATTATGAAACCTTGTAGATGTTATCAAAATTATGAGGGGCTTCGAGTGGTAAATTTGAAAAGAATATTTCCATTAATTGGTGCGTCAGGTCATAAATGTATCACCAAAACAAAAGGTATGGGGAGGTCAGGAGAAATTATTTTAAGCAGGTGATGACGAGGATAATGGAATGTCTTAAGAAAAAACAATTGTGGAAGCAAATCCTACAATTACTTTTTAGAAGTTAGATGTATATTTGTAAAAAAGAATGCACATTCAAATGGATAGCTGATTCTGGAGCCAGCAATCGAACAATCAGCTTAGCATCAAGTTCTGTGATTGAAGATCAAGAGATTGTATTCAAGCCATACTCCATTTCTCATGCAGACACCCCAATGCATTACTGAAGAAGAGCTGCTTTGTAAGCGACACTGTACTTCATCTACAGTTGAAAATAAGCTTCTACCTGTCTTGTTCAGGTGCATATTAAAGATCTGTGGCACTATTTGAACGGGTTGGGAAAAGGGCAGGAAATGTGGGGTTAAAATTCCAATATCAATTAGAAATACGAAGATCAATGGGTTATTTATCGGGCTGGTGGTTTGGGTAATTCTGCATTCATCTATATAACAATGGCTATACATTAATTGGACATGAACCCTTCTGAGGTATCAAGGCATAGAATCATAGAATCCCTACAACGCAGCAAGTGGCCATTTGACCCATTGATCCATGCACCAACAACAATCCTACCCAGGCCCTAACCCCATAAACCCACGTTTTCACCTTGCTAATCTCCCTGACATTAAGGGACAATTTAGCATGGCCAATCAACCTAACCCATTTGCAGATACTTTTAAATGTGCTCCATCGCTTTATAGCTACAAGATCCATTCAGTAACAAATCAATAAACCATGATCAAAAATTCCTGATTACATTCTTTCCTACCTGTTTCACTTGTTGGACGAACAGCAATCGGTTCAGCTAACTCAGTTTTTCCTGATCTGGTTACCCAAGCAACCTAATTTTGGAAAAAATAAAATTAATTTCTCCAAAGAGCAAAGCAGAAAGATTCTATCAATACTCAATATTATTCAGTCAAATGCACCATTGGACTTTATTTTGATATTCAATATTAGAATATAGTATTTTACACAATCTTTAAATGACAGAAACATTATTATATTTTGGATCAAATCTAACAGAACTTTCCCTCAAGTAGTCAACAGTTAAGTGTCTGCATGATGGACAAATCAACATGTTTCTTTTTCATAATCAACTCGATCGAGAATCCCAGTGTAAGATTTAGCATTCTTGCACGCAAACGCAGAAGTCTCAATTCAGATCTTTCACATCAGAAGGTCACACCAGACCTTCTAAAGAGCACAATGCACAATCATACACTTTCAAAAGGAGCAGTTGGATTTCAAGTGGCTTCTGAAGGAAATATATTTATATTCTTACCTCTGGGGCAAAATCCGCTATATGTGACTTTTCCTTCTCAAGGGCTGCCTGAGACACAAACATGGGGAAGTAACAGTTCTCCACACCAAGTTTCTTAATCTCATAGTCAAAGAAGTCTTTGATAGCTTCCCAGATAGCATAAGACCAGGGTCGGAGAACATAGCAGCCACTGACATCATAATATTCAATCAATTCGGATTTTGTAATCACCTAGGTACAGCAAAAAAAAAGACATAATTGCATGGCTGCTAAGAATTCCAAAGATTGCATTTATCAGATGAATTGCTATGTATGAGCGCAAATGATTGCTCAATTTAAAAAACAAATGGCAGCCGCTATTTAACACCTCAATATTCTCATATATTTTTTGAGTTCAGGTAACCGAGTTGACCCCTCAACACCCCTCAAGAAACCCATTTGGTCAAAACAAGAAAACTACCTACTTGACAATAGCGCTCTCATATATTTTAACTATAAAAATCCAGTATTATCCAAAGCAATTAATTGTTGCCACTTTATTAAAGATGTATCACACGACTCCTCAAACAATCGCCCTCAGATGTGAAAATCCAAAATTATGGTCAGAAACAAGGGGCAGAATTCTCCCAAAAACATTCTAAGTGTTGAATTCGCAGGAAAACTGGAGTAATTCACGCTGGTTTTTTCAGTGGGAGTTCACACTAGAATCTCCCACACTCTGTGCAATACAGAGGCCATCAGCATGAATCTTATTAGATTTCAGGGGGTGGGACCTATTCCCGCCCAGAAGGCTCAAACCAATGGACCTCTGTGCATGTGTAGTGGCCCTGAACTGTCAGTCTCCCGTTTGCTGGCCAGTCTGGGACCCCCCGCAGTGCTGCTCCACCACCACAATACCGCTCCCACCTCCCCAAGTTCGCATCAATCTCCACAATCCCCCCGCCCCTCCCCCATCTCCACAACCCCCAATCCCCCCAGACCACTGGCCTCCATCCTACCTCCCATCAATGCAGAGTGGCAGCTGGACCCCCACCGATCGCCCCTAGGCCTCATCCCTTCCAGATCCCACCCCCCCATATGCCCCACCCCCAATGTCCAGTGGGCAGTTCCAAGGTGCTCTCTGGGCATGAGCACTTTGCCCCTTGGGCAGTGCTGGGGGCACAGGTTGGCACCCCTGCCACCTGGGGGGGGGGGGGGGGGGGGGCTCCCGATTGCCCCACCCTTCACTCACGCAGGGTCAGGCCGCTAGTTCCGAAAGTGCGGAGCTAGTGTAAACCCCGCTTGAGTGAAAAACTCTGGTGAGGTGGGAGAAGCTAGCAGGCCCGCTAATAGCATTTAAATGATATTTAAAGAATCATTTAAATGCTAGTCCCGCGTCCCGATTTCTGGCATGGAGCCAACTGCACCGGAAAGCCAGCGTTGGGGATGTTCTCAGGGTGTGAACACTCGCAGGAACCCCGGGAATCGACCCCCCATGTGATTCTCCCTGCCCGCTGTGCTAATTCTTTAGCGCAGCAGGATGGGAGAATCGCCCCCAAACCTTTTTGAAAAATAGACTTTCTGACTTGAAACCAGATGGCTGCCTTCAATACACATTTTCATATCGTCTCCTCCAAAAGATCTGGACTCCAGGACATTTCGTCACACAGTCATCAACTTAAATATCTGGGACGGAATTCTCCCAAAAAGTGTCAAATTTGTGTAAAAACTGCAGTAAATCCCGTTGTTTTTTTCTGCAGGATTTTCAAAATGAATCTCCCTCACTCTGTGCACTGGTGTGATTATTATTAACAATCCGGGGTGGTGCCTATTCCCATTGGAGAGGCCGGCAGCATTGTGCTGAGCGGGCCACTGTACATGTGCCAATCTGTCAGCGCTGAGATTGGCGCATGTGCAGTAACCCCGCATTGCTGGCCTCCCGATTGCTGGCCAACCCTCCACAACCTCCCCCCCACCCCATCGCTGGTCCCCCAAGCCTGTCTATGCCAGTCCCCATCCCCCCACAGAAGCAGCACAGCCGGCTGGGAGAATCCCCCCCCCCCCCCCCCCCCCCGCCATTTTTGAACTTAATCTAAGAATCTTTCATGTTTTCCTATTTTGAGCAGGATTTGACCTGCCCTCGGCATGATTTGCAGAGGCAGCCTACTATTGATCAACGGCGATCTTCCGGTCCCGCCGCTTTCAATGGGTCTGGTTTTTGTGCCTTCCACCGCCAGGAGCTCACCATCAGCAGGACTGGACAATCTCACGAGCAGTAATGGCCAGAAAATTTCAGCTACTGTCTTTACTTTTGATC